>NW_026849987.1:1200000-1800000 GCF_030869225.1 Colletotrichum abscissum | reverse complement strand
TAACTAGGAGGTCGATCGGAGTAAATGCTGCCTTTCTCTACGAGAAGCTTATGGATAGCCTCACGGTCACACAGGACGATGATCGAGGATGGTCCAACTTTCAAGGAGAAAATTGATCCGTATTGAAGTGCCCATTCTCGCAACCTAGACCGTTGAATATTCTCAGCTCACGCGTCCCATGAAGTAATAATATTTGACTGAAATAGGATACAGGTTTACTCACTGCTTGTAAAGCCCTGTTCTGGGGATCTGATGAGAGTTTCCGAGGACTGGCAGTGTAGGTGGTCCAGGTGGCATCCGCGGATCTCGTTTTCCTATCTGCAAATTCTTATGCAGCAAGACGCCGAAAATGAGAGTTATAATTGCAAGTTGCCACATCTCAATCAATTTCAAGATATCTACTGAGCTACTTCATCATTGGAACGAGTAGCCTCCATTGCTTTTGTACACGCCCATCCATACTACCCTACACCTCTGGTGTCGACCAACACTCGTGAAGTTAACATCTACATCCTCGTTAGCAATGCTCTTACACTGATTGGACCCGGACGAATCTCCATCTGTCAAAGGCATGGTGTTCCTGAACGAAATTTGTCCGGCGGAGTACATACTGTGAGAGAATCAGTCCGGGGGCGGGGAACCGGCTCCTACGGGAACCCCGCGTTTCTCATCTACCAACCAACATGTCTTGCCATATTCTTATTCGTTATAGCGTGAGATCAGGAATGGTCCTTGGCCCTTGGCCGTTGAGCTGCCCCCCAACGTCTAGCAGCTTTCCCCGGATTTGCAAGATGCTAGATGCCAGAACGGGCTTGGCTTTGGGGCCAGGATCCAGACAACTATGGGGTCTTGTTCCCCGCAACCCGGTCCAGCCGCGGCCCCAGCCGGTATGAGTGGCAGCGGAGCTTTCCACGTCATTTTGCAGCACTTATTGGGGGGGTTTGTGAAACTGACTGACCCACCATAGGTGCCGCAAAAGCACCAAACAAGATCGCGTCCCCTGCGGACCCCTTCCAGACTGGTTGAATGCACACGATCTTGACTTCCTACACAGTTGCTTGGCCTTCAGTGACCTACTTGACCATGGTATCTGATGGTGATAGAGATACGGGAGTGCCATCTCCGAGCCGTACTCAGGAGGGCGTCACTCAGGAGGGCGAGATATCAGATCTTGCTTGCAAATCATGCAAGAGGTGAGAGAGATCGTCTGTCTCTTCGCCCATGTCTACAGCACCACCATTGACTGACACTTCCCTGATTGGGAATTTAGGAGGAAAGCAAAATGGTAGGTCATTTCATACTTTAGCTTTTACTCTCTTCCAGCGCTCACCTGCATGTATCCGTGTGGTCTAACAATACCAGTGATCGTCTTTTACCAAGCTGTACACTCTGCGAGAGGAATTCCCAGGCGTGCGATTATCCATCAACGCGACTAAAACCAGGCCCAAAGACAGGTACCGCACTAGCACCGTAAATTGAGCTCCATGTCAGAGCCGGCTGACAGCGAACTACCAAGGCTCACGACATCGTAAGCGGCGGCGATTAAGCAGCAGTCTCGCTCATGTTGACGAAGAACAGCATGTCGAGGCGGAGGACGACGCTCCCTCCGTGAGACCGGAAGTCTGCTCAAGATCACTGCCCGCTGTTGAGCCACAACTCCTTGACTTCCTTTCTACGGGGCTTACAGACCACGATGACTTGGCCAGTCTTCACTCGGATTCTTCGTACATTTCCGATACGCGCTTCGTTCGCGCCATCAGCTTGTCCTCCCTTGTCCATCCATCTCACGACGTAAACTTGACGCCCCCTTCGAGTGTCCCCTCGCCGAACCGTCGTGGCTTCTTCTTGCAACTTGCCGGCGCTCAAAACACATTGCAGCAGGTATGCGATTCGCTAGACTTGTCAATCGCATCGCTGCAAACATTGTGAGAGGATCAGGCTTTCACTAATTGATGTAGGCGGCTTCGCCTGGTCACTAACATCTACTTCAGGACCGACGCATATTTCGACAACATGACTGCATTCTCACTCTTCCATCAACCTTCATTCGGAGACAAGGTCCAGGGAATCAAGAATGCACTTCACCTCAAGGCGCTATTGGCATCAATGTTCTCCTTCTCAGCTCGTTTCGCCACAGCTCCCGATGCAGAGTCTCCGCCAACAATGGAAGCCTACAGCGGCCCAAGCCATGAGCAACTACACAAATCGGCAATGGGTTTCGTCAACGAGGCAATCGAAGAATACGACGACAAGCCCCCGCCACTTTGCATCCTCCAGGCTCTCATATTATGCACCTTCTATGAGCTCACAAGAGGCGTCCGCGGTCGCGCATGGCGAATGCTGGGCAACTGCGTCAGAATCGCCTACGAGCAACGACTTCATCTTGTTGACAGCATCACGCAAGCCAGACCTCAGCCAGGAACGTCTGGCGTCGCTCAATGGTCAGCGATGGAGGAGAGGCGCCGCAGCTGGTGGGCCATCTGGCAGATGGACATATTCGCCTCGACGGTGCACAGGTTGCCCACCGCGATTGACCAGAGCGTAGGCATGAACGAGAATCACCTCCCGGTGCCAGACGTGATGTGGTTTCAAAACATGTACCAACCGAGCTGTCCGCTTGATCCTGCTCCATTGGAGCGGGCGAAGAAGCTGAGCAAGTCTGGGAACACCAGCGATGTCGCGTGGTTCATCGTTCTCAATTCTATCATGCGTAACGCTCAGGTTCTGGCTCGCGGCAATCTTCACAGTGTGCTTTCGGACCTCAGTCCCGCACCGGGAGCCGATTCTCGGCCTCTCAAGCAGTATCTCCACGGATCATTCCGCAAAAGGCAGTCGGCAGAAGATGGGCAACAGCTACCCGTTCTCATCGGAGCTCTCAAGCAGACTGTCGCGCTACTACCAAGATCACTCACATACCAAGGGGCTCAACTAGACTTCAAGTCCACGGGTACTTCGTCGAGCAGCGATTGCCCTCAGCTGCCATCCGAGAGACGTTCGAATGCTTCACAGCACGCAATCTACCTCATGATCCAGCTAGCACGATTCATGATCTACCACCATTTCGCATTCAACGAGATCTTACTAGGCACAATTTTCTCAGAAACAGACAGTCCTCCTTCATTTGGGTGGACATCGTCATCCAAGGATGAAAAGGAGAGGCTGTCCAACTCAGAAGGCCTCCGGAACTGCCTCGAGGCATCAGACGACATCCATTCCATCGTCAGCCGCTCTTCAGAAACACACATACAATGGACGAACCCATTCTTGGCGAGCACGGTATGGCTCGCCGCCTCATTACAGGTCCTCCGCAAAGTGTTTGCACCGTCGACGTGTAACGAGGCATCGGAGATGAAGATCAAGGAGCTCCGTGCAGTATGTCAGAAATATACCGACTTTTGGGGAACGCCTGAAAGTCTCTTACAGAATCTTGATTCGTTGGAGGAACGGCTAGCACAGAAAAAGGCAGAGATTGCGGCGATTGAAGCGACTCACATGCTAGGCTGCGCATCATATCAACACGCTGGACATCATACCTCCGCCTTCAACGGAACGACTTCATTGCAGAACTTTGGTCTCATGATGGGGCCTGAGCTGGACCAGAACTCTTTATTCACATCCGTAGGGCCGGGACACCAAGGCCAAGACGTGCCCACACCAATGTCGCCGCGTAACGCTTCAACCGCCCAGGCCAACTGGTTTGTTGACGGGCAGCAAGATGGCGCGGAGGTTACTACAGATGGATTAGGGATTCCCGGTCTCAATGCTTCGGATGAGTTTGCCGGGTTTCCGGAGGGTGACCCGGAGCTGAGCTTCTTCATGTCTACCTTATTGTAATGAGTGCGTGATACCCCTTGTCAGATCGAGGATAGATTTAAGTCTCCAAGGCAGTCAGCGTTGAATTCTGGAATCGATTTTCTTCGAAGTCGTGATAAGGTTGCTTGAGGTTCTTTTCACAAGGCGTGACTGCCGCCGGGCTAGGCTGGCTTGAAGTATTTCTACTCCAGGTCGACCGAGTACAGTATGCAACTGTGTGCGCCCTTCAGTCTTTCACAGTAGAATTGCCCAGTGAAAGGAATAAATCCCTGTGTTTCCGGTCAAATGCTAAACTAATTTGGGCTGCATTGCGACGGACGGACTGATTCTATGCAAATCTGTCTCAATCCCACATACCGGTCTAATACGAATCAACGAGAAATAGGTTGTGACAGGGAAATAGGCTGTGTACTTTGCGCATTTTGAATTCCGGGAATCAATTCATCTCACCATAAACCTTCTTCATTCGAGTACCAGTCTTCGTAGCCATTCACAGCTTCAAGCCAGAGCCTCACAATCACGACCTACCATAACACCACGATACAAGATGAGCCCTTCGTGGACACACTTGGTGCGCTTCGTCGCTGAAGAAGACAATGAGATACACCTAGGCCAGATCGACGCCAGCCAGTATCCTGATGTGGGCCTAGCGACACTGGAAGGCCAGAAGGTCAAAGCCAACGTTGTAGTTGGAGATGTTTTTGATGGGCGTGTCACAGAAGATGTCTTGCACATTGAACACGTAAGTTCCGCTATATCTTACCATCTGTGGTTACTTGGTTTGCATGTTTACTGAGAAGATTGTAAACGACCTCTAGCTTCTATCACCCGTCACCGCCGACCAAGTCCCAATCATCCGATGCATGGGACTCAACTACCGCGACCACGCCAAGGAAGCCAATATGCCAATCCCCGAGGTCCCCGTCCTCTTCATCAAGCCGAGGACAGCTTTGACTGGCCCGCACCCATCCACGATCAACATCCCCAAGATTTCTCAGGACGGGTCGAGCGACTACGAGGCCGAGCTTTCTCTGGTTCTCTCAAAGTCTGGCCGTGATATCCCAGAGGAAGAGGCTATGGAATACGTGCTTGGGTATACTTGTAGCAACGACGTCAGCGCCCGGAAGCAGCAGTTCAAGAACAGCCAGTGGTCTTTTTCGAAAGGTGAGTTGTGAAGAGTCTGCGAATGGGACATTCATGAAGGGCAAGTCGCTCACTTCAGGATTCGGATGCTGACATTTCACATAGGTCTGGATGGATCTTGTCCCATAGGGCCTGTCCTGGTTGCAAAATCCGCGATTAAAGACCCCCATTCTCTACAGATTCAAGCCATCTACAACGATCAGGTCGTCCAAGACTCCAACACGAAGTGAGTTTTCAGTACTCCTTGCACTGATACGAGCGGGCGTTACAGTTGAATGCTGACTTGATGAAAAGGGAGATGATCTTTACCATCCCACAGATGATTTCGTTTCTGTCACAGGGTACGACTTTGGAGAAGGGCACAATCATCATGACGGGCACTGGTCCTGGTATTGGCGTGATGAGGGACCCGCCCATCGCACTCCATGACGGAGATGACATGAGGATTGAGATTTCTGAGATTGGCACTCTTGTCAACCGTGTTCGGTATGAGTGAAGCGGCCATCTAAGGATGTGCTTTGGAGATTCATATACAAGGCCGGGTTAGACTTAGACATGGTTAAATCCCAAATTCATCGAACTTACGGTCGCAACATGTCTCTAGCGACTTTTGTGACTCCCGAAGAGCGAAGCAACTGCGTGGTAATTCACCTATGACTTACCCAGGTTCATTTCGAGGTCTATTCAAGTCTGCGAAGCGGATGATGGCTCTCAAAATCACCTTTTACATCACTTCACCAGTCTATCCTTGGTAGCGCACACCAATATAAGCACCGAATCGTGGAAACCCACCCATGCTATTATTTACCAGCTATCTCGACATCAGCTTAAAACGACGTGAGTTTTATTTCAATAGCTCATCAGCGGGGGATCTCAACTACCGGGTGCCACGCCAATCGTCATGCCGCCATCAACAGCAAGAACCTGACCCGTCATCCACTTCGACTCCGGCCTGCATAAAAACACTACAACATCAGCAATATCCCCCGCCGTCCCTAATCGAGGCCACGGCGTCGCCTTCTTCATCAGCTTGTGTATCCCAGCATCCTCAAGATTCCCCCTCGCCAGCCCCGTCGCCACGACGCCCGGCGCTACGCAGTTGATGTTGATGTAGTCCTTGGCATGGTCCAAAGCACCAGCCCTCGTCATGTGGTTGACCGCAGCTTTTGTCGCGGAGTAGGCCACCTCTCCCGGAAACCCGACGACGCCCGCGCAGGACGAGATGTTGACGATGCGTCCGCGGCTGCCCCATGCAGGGTCGAGGTCTTGCTGGAGGAACTGGCGGATGGCAAGACGGCACATTTTTGCGGTGCCGAGGGTGTTTACGGCCGACATTCGTTCCCATAGCTGGTCGGATTCGTCTGCGAAGAGGTGGAATGGGGCCCAGTACCCTGCGCAGTTGATGAGTATGTCGAGGCGGCCGAACTTCTGCAAACTTGAGTTAGTTGAGACCTAGAGGGAATGAGGGCTGCAGATCTGGGGAAGTTTCTAGCTCACCTCATTTGACTTCTTGAAAACATCCTCGACGACTTTGGTGTCTGTGATGTCACCCGCGAAGAAGATGGCCTCGCCGCCCGCGGCGGAAATCACCTCTGCCGTCGTCTGGTCGATGTCTTCTTCGTAGCCTTTGGAGTTTGGCAGGTCATGAAGATCAAAGGAAACGATTTTGACTCCGAGAGACGCAAGCTGGATGGCGATTGCTCTTCCGACTGCAGAAGCCACGATCGTCAACATGTGTTGTTGCTACCCTGCTACATAGAGGCGGGACTCACTGCCAGATGAGGAGCCTGTGACCAACGCCACTTTCCCATCCAATTGTCTTGCCATCTTTGCAAAACTTTGAATCTGAGAAAGCGAAAAGTCTTTGTTAGAGTCTCGGATTGCTGCTATTGAATGAGGTAGAAGTGGTTTTCGTGTAATTGAAATCGCGGTGGTTCTAAGAATCAGTTTGCAAGACACTACGGTGTGGCGTTAGAGGCGTTTGTCTGTTGTTGCAACTTTTAAATCACTTCAAAGTCAGAACTGGTGCAATTCAAATGGACTTTCAGCTTCAGTAATGTGTGGTTGATGTCCTGTCTTGGCCGGCATTCGAAAGTTAGGCCGAATATCAGTCCGCAGTGAGACGGCAGGCTGAATACGGCGCAATTATCGACCAACATAACCAGGGTGTTGCTTGGATAACGGCTACTCCAACGACCCTTAAGATGCCTTTCGATACGCAAGAATATTACGGCAAAAAGATCACGAGTTTGTGTCTCATCTCGAGTGTTTCGCCGTGCATGCGCCGATTAGGCAAACCTCGGATTCGTCATGTTCGCGCGTAAGGTGTTCTGCGTCACCGGTGCCGCATCGGTAAAGCTTCCCGAACTAACCCAGTGTTATCAATTGGTGCCTCAGTTATGATTTCCCAGTGCGATAGCTGATTCATACAAATTTCTAGGGTATAGGTCGATCTACTGCAATAATACTAGCGCAAAGAGGCGCTGCTGCTCTCGCGGTCAGCGACGTGAATGCAGCGGGTTTATATGAGACCGTCAGAGAGTGTGAGGTCCTCTGTGCCATACCACTTCAGCTGAAACGCGAAGATGAACCAGCTACTGACAATTGAGAAAAGGCGAGAAAGCTGGGGCCAAAGTCCTAGCTTCCAAAGTCGACGTCCGCCAAGATCATGAGGTGAAGTCCTGGATCCAAGAGTCTTTCGCCAAGTTTGGCAGACTCGATGGGGCTGCCAACGTTGCTGGAGTCGCTGGCGGGACGGGATCTACAATCATTGAGACAATCGTGAGAATCAGCCCCTCCTCTCCAGAGCTCGTATCTGTCGTGATCGGTGTTCGCTGACGTCCTAGCTTCGCAGGCACAAGAAGACTGGGACAGAACCATAGGCGTCAATCTCAACGGGGTTCTCAACTGCATGCGAGCTCAACTACCGTTGTTACCAAAGCCAGGAGGAGCAATCGTCAATGTGTCAAGCACCTCCGGCCGGAGAGGTCTACCGCACAGCGCCGCGTACGCAACAAGCAAGTTCGGCGTCATTGGGTTGACAGAATCAGCCGCTGGGGAATACGCCAAGGATGGCATCCGGATCAACACGATACTGCCGTGAGTGAACTCCTCAAGTGCTACGAGAGCTTTGTGAGTCTTAACCTAAGGCTGGAATCAGCGGGCCGGTCGATACCAAAATCTTTCGAGACGGCGAGGCATTGGGACTCTTTGACTCGGACACGCTTTCCAAGGATACTTTGCTTCGCCGGATGGGCCAACCTGATGAGATCGCAAAGGTCATCTGCTTTCTCTTGAGTGAAGATGCCTCATACGTGACAGGAGGTAAGATAAAGACTGATAATGACTTGATTGGCATAAACTTACAGTCAACGCAGCACACTGGAATGTTGACGGGGGCTATCTGGCTTGTTAGATTCGTTGATGACGGTCTTGTATGCTAGAAACACTTTTATGCTATTCAATTCATTTCCAGCCTTCAGTCAGAATTTCTCGTCAATCCATCGGCGCAGGCGTCTTCGACCACCGTCCTCATAAGGTATGCGCGCAGGGAACGACAACCAGTGTCTAGCCCATGTCCCGAGGTCTTGCAATTAAGAACTTGAGAGTTCACGAGGAGGGTTTTCGTAGGTCCCATGCTGTAATCATTCAAGTACAACAACTTTGCAATGTTCCATTCTCCTTCCAACGTTATGAAGAAAGCATGCGGGTCCTCAGGTTTTCATATTCCTTGACCACCTGACTCATGATACGCCTCTTGATCCTGTCATCACCTCCATGGAACTCCGAGCAGTAAGCCAGCAGTAAATGTCACTCTTAAAAGTTTTCTCTAGCAGTCGCAGCTTCAGCCCCGCGGGCCATGGTGCTGGACGATCGTCGCTGGAGATTCTAGCGTGACGTGTTTCCAAATACTGCCTCGTGTTAAAATTGCCAAATACAGACATTGAGGACCGTCTGCTCGAAGGGACCACAAAGCCCGGCTGGTCTGAGCTGACAAATTTTGGGTTCCGGGGACAACTTTGCCAACTTTCACTGATTGGGAAACAACGCCAATGCCGTATATCCCATGTTGTGCTGCCATATTTGTATATGGATAAGCGCCGTTCCGAGCTCTTTAAACTCCAGGTAAAACGAAGTCCCGTCTCGTGCATCAACCACCTCACTCACGTATACCATGTCCCACCACATCACAACCCACGACGCAGCCGGAAAAGCCATCTTCTCCCACGCCTCAGGGACCCGAGAATCGCACCAAGTCCTCTCGGGCTCAATTCAAGTCCTCGCTTCCACCCACAACACACCACTCGACCTCTCCAGCGAGGCGGACATTGAACAGTACAAGATCGATCGCACGCAGTCCCTGTTCCTGAGCTCGCGCGTCATCGTACTAGACAAGGGCACCTCGGCGCTCGTCACGGTCCTCAACCCTGGCGAGGAGTGGCCGATGCACAGGACCATGACGTTTGACATGGTGTATATGCTAGAAGGCGTGGTGGAGCTGCACCTCGACTCCGGGGAGAAGCGGGTCGTGAGGGCCGACGATTCGGTCACGCAGAGGGGGATGAAGCATAAGTGGGTGAATGTCACGCCGGACGGCGGGGTAGCGAAGGGGATCGTCTTTGCGCAGGCTGCCGGGGATGTTATTCAAGCTGGAGGCTATAGCCTCTCCAATGGTTGGGATCGATTGGTAAATAGCGGTGGATGAGGGAGGTAATGATACCTGACTGTATGGACGACACATATTCACTCTTTACCACTGCTAAGGGGGTCCAGCCGCTGCTCGGACTTGGGCTGTGGAATATCATAATTGCTAATATCTCATCACAGCAACTTCAGAGACTATTTATGGTGGAACAGGAAATGCCAGAACTAACAAGTTAGACAGTAAAGTACTAGCATATGACAAACAGCACACGGTGGTAGCGAACCCACGAGGTAAAGGCTTCGTTCTCCCCTTCGGGCAATGTGATTCGATTTGCAAGTGTAAAGAATGCGATAGCAGAGTACCTTAGGTACTGCTAAAATGGTACAAATTCTCAGGGTACGCCAAAACGAACCGAGTGAGCCTAGAGAAGCCATGGTCCTTTGCAACGGTGTTCTAGCTTTTCGTATCTGCACTGCCTTGCTTCAGTGCCTCATCAACAACTTTACATGGATCCGCAACCTTCGTTAGCACGTGCGAATTTGCCCAACCTTTTGCGCAATTGGGGGGCATCCAAGTTATTGTTGTTTCCACGTATTGTTTGTCCTTGTTCGTCGGGTGCTCTGGGTCATCTAAGACCTTGATTTCGAAACGGACAATTCTCATGTCTGGGCGATATTTCTCTTGGCAAACCTCGTCTGGCCAACCGATTCCGTCCCACTTTTGCTTCTTTTGACCAAGATCGGTTCGGCGGTAAACGAAGGGGGCGCCTTTACATGGAAGCATGTTGGCTTTCCGAATCAATTTTGACTCGTGGTATTCAAAACGTAAACGCGAACTACTGGAGAAGTCGGGGTGCACCGAGATGATGACATGGTAGGGATGTTCGGGGTCTCCATCGTACCGATAGGTGCCGAGCAAACGTTCATCAGGTCCTTTTCCAGGCCACGCATCTTCTGCTTCAACTATGAAATCTTCGCCTTTGCCAGACATTTTGAACGGAACGATGTTTTATTAAAGCCGTGGTGGGTCGAGTGAATATTGGGTGCAATCAGATAGTTTGAGGATGGAAGCTGCCTTGGGGTGTCAATACTGGCTGGATAGGCAGCTTTGCCATCGCTTTTATATACTTACGACTTTCCCCGTATCCCATTTTGAAGACTCGTCATCTCAAACGGTACCATGAATACAAAGTACGGGCATATACCGCGCGGTATTGAATATGGTAAATGCGGTCAACCTCTGCTTCGTGTCAAAGGGGTTCATCGTTGTGGAACAGTAACCGTCTTTGCTGAACGACGCGGGTGACCATCTCTTTTCAGCAACATCCTATTCAACTGACGGATAACGACTGAAGAATCATAGGAAAGTATCTTAGCTAATGTTCACAGCTCTCGGCAAGCTTCGCTAAATAGAGCATCATGCTGAAAGGCGAGGGCAATTCTGTTCAGAAATCTGAACAATCTCTACCGTTTCCCTGATCATCGAGAGACTATTCACAAAAGCCCTTTCATAGACCCGTCAGAGTTTGGCCCCATAAGAAGTAATTTATTCCATTGAAGTGCGTTGGTTCAGCAATTCAAAAAACTTCAATAGGACGACCGTCAAGGGCAAGGAGACACCCGTGACAGCCGATAACATAATCGCCAGATATCCCCTCCATAGCTACCAGTAGCGGCCTCTCGAGTAATCCGATGGAAGAATCAAGTTGCGGGGCTGTTCGTGCATGAATCAGAGACGGTGATAAAGAGCATCATTCAAGAACGATGGAATGGGCAGTGTCGCCCTATTTTGCTCGTGGAGCTTGGCAGAGCTCCATGGATACTTGCCTAGCCAGATGGACATGCCACGAGACTTGACAGCATTGCTTACTGAACCGACTTATGAGCTTGGTACGTCCCTTGATAGACTCAGACGTATGCAATATGAGATGGAGAGCTTTCTCAGGCTCCTTGCAGGGTTCACATCGACGAGCCATGCAGCATGGCCTGCTTCACCGATGGTCTGGACGAACTCGAAGACAGACTCCCTTGATGATTAGGAAACGCTCGAGGAACGATCACGAAGCCACCTTACACAGCTTTGCTTCTCACGCATGCCGCGGAATTTTATTGAGGACGCGCTTTGTGAGAAGTCGTACTCGACGCTCTACATGCATGAACTCATTACAACTTTCCTGACTACACGCTATGTCGCTTCGCATCTCGGGTGGAAGATTCACTAACAAATTTGACTTCCGTTTCGCCTATGTTCGCTAATCGACTAGGTCGTATCTAGGTCCAAGGGTGATGTACTCTAGGTCACACTCACAGTCTGACTGCTAGAGAAGAGCCCCGCTCTCACCAGTGAGAGCAGCTCCTCACATCTGTTACGATGTCTGGCAAGCCTTCCAGCGGATATATTCTTGTAGCCTATCATTTAAAAGGTGGCCAATAGAGAGAGTAGCGGCAGAGCGCTTGATCTGGGCTCATCACGCCCGTCATGTTTCGTGACGATATCCAAGAGGCTTCGCACATGCGTTCTCATTTGGTTAGCAGATAGGGGACAAAACATCCGTCGTCCTATGGTTCCATCTTCGCGGAAAGCTCTGCATCTCATCATTCAGTCACACCGAACCCTCTCCCGTACTATTCCTCAACCGACCCGATCGCCTTGCCTCGGAGAAGATATCTCACCGAAGAAGGAAGCAGCACCTCAAACCACATCGCCAATGAGTCCTTAGCAACTCCACCAACAACCCAATCACGCCCGTAATTCGGCAGGCCTCAACCCAGAAACCGAAATCCTGCTTCCCTCCCCAACCCGAGTCCCGGAAACTATCGAAAGTCCATCTCTCATTAATGGCCGCCTCATTCATTAGGCGTCTGCCGCTCAGCTCCGTGGGATGACCACCCACCATCCACCACCCATGACCCCCTGCTCGTGAGGCTGACGATGGTGCATATCCCTCGCCCCCACTCAAATCGGAACCCCCCTTCTCAAGTCCCGGGTCGCAACACCGTAACCTGACCCCTTTCCTTTCCTAAATGCCACCCCTCCCTGCACTGGAATCCCGGCTCCGGACCCCCGCGTGGGCCCCGGGTACATGGACCATTTTGGCGACGCCTTAGATGGGGTGATGAGAAATGCTTTCCGACCCCCCTGACGACGGATTGTGGCGCGCGGGTTGGATATTCCAGGTCAACGTAACAATTGTTGGATTTACGAGCATTAGATATGAGGAAATGGCTCACGCTGACCATCATGTCACCATTTGATGAAACATCATCGCAACATCAATCACGAAAACTGCGGATCAAGAGACGGAGGTGAGCGTTACCAGAGACTTTTTTTTGGCGCTCATTTGATATCAAGCTTGTGTAACACACCAACAACAGAAACCCCATGAATGATTTTGCTCCTTCTCCCAAGCCGTAACACAATATCTAGACCTAAACCTCCCTTTCCGAAAAGCAAAATCCCAAGTAAAAGCTGAAAAAAATAAAAGAAGACAAAAAGGGGAGACAAATTCCTCCGATCGAACCTGCTTTCTACCCTGTAACCAAAATCCGAAATGCAATTTTGATGACTCCCCCGAAACCCACGCAGATGTCGTGACCGAAATCGAAACCTGCCGGGAGAGATGCACGTATGCTTACATGGAACATCACGCCCTACAACCAATCCGAAGCCAATTCACAAGATGAATGCAGAGATTCCTCCATATCACACCGAATCCGATCCTCGAGAACTCAACGCTGACCGTGGTGATGCTGAGGCGGCGGCGGAGGCGGCATGATGCTGCCATCGTGATCGACCTCGACCTCAAACATGGGAATATCCTCCGCCTTGAAGTACATGCCCAGGTCGTCCCCGCCGGCCGCCGAGATGGAGTACATGTCCTTGCCCAGCGCCACCTTGCGAACCTTGGCACCCAGCCCCCAAAGCCTGCCCGGCGTCATCTCCTGGGCGAGCACGTTGTCAAACGTCTGCCACTGAGACCGCACGTGGGCGAGCGCCGTCCTCTGCAGGGCCCGGTGGCTCGGCTGGCAGTTCTCGACAATCTTCTTCTCGCCGTGGCCTCTCCAGTTGATGATGAGGCGGACGGGCTTCGAGGGGGCAGTGGAGATTGCCGGAACCACGGCGGTGGTCATCGCTGCGGGAACCATACCTTGAGGTGGTGATGGGAGTCGCATGCCAGGGGGAAAGCTCCCCCGTGGGGGCGGCGGTGGTACACCGTCTGGTGCGCGGGGGAAGGTGCGTGGACGGTGGCCAGTCCAGCCTGGAGGGGGAGGGGGAGGTTGCGATATCGCGGCCATGGGGGGCGCGGGGATGTACGACGGGCGTTGTCCAGGGGCCGGGCGGCGCATACGCGTGGTTTGTTCTGGTTCCGAGTCGACGTCTTCTTCAGAGGAGGAAGAAGAGTCGTCCTTGGTGTGCTTGCGGGATTTTCGCTTGCTCTTGCGCCGGGAGGACTTTGTCTTCTTACCCCTCCTGGAAATGATGTCGTCGTTGTCGCTGTCAGAGCCGGCAGACAGAGAGAGCACATCAGAGGCGTCCATGGTTGAGGCTTCACTGCCTGAGCTTTCAGAGTCTTCTGATCTCACGCCTCGGGGGAAGGCGAAGCCGTTGGCTTCGATGAATTGGTACACCTCCTGAGAGGATTTGGTGTGGAGGTTCTCAAAGGCATCTTCCAGATCGCGGCCTGTTGCTGAAAGAATCTCCTGGCGTTTACCCCGGTGGACCTTGACAGCGTAGATGGCGTATGACTTGTTAGGCTGGCGAGAGGTATAAATATCAATGACAGCACTGCGGCCAGATATCAGACGAAGATTGTCTGTAGGACGAGTTAGTTCTCGTGTGTCTGACACCCCTTGAGAAGATGTGAAGATGCCTACCTATGATCTGCTCGCGCCATACAAGGCACAACGGGTTGGGAGCCATTACCGTAGATGCAGGACGTCTTGACAATGTTGCGGATTCGGTTGTGTTGTTCAGCAGAACGAGCATGTGCAGTGTAAGGCGTGAAGAGACTTGATAAGGTTGGCGAAGAAGAAGGGCGAGGACGGAAGGCCAAGGACGCTTCTTATACATCACGGCTGCATCTCCGGGTCATCATCCCATAAGCAACTCAAATCGGTGGCATGCAGAGGACCCTGCAGCCTGAAAGGCGCACCTCGGGCGTACCGTAGCAGTACTTGGGCGGTTGCGTGGTCCACGAGGTATGCTCAGGGACGGCACGTTCTGACAGTGACAGAAAGGGGAAAGTGAGGCGATGGAAGTGGTAGTTTCGACATGGCACGAGTCGAAAGTCTCTAAGGACCTGAGATTTACCGAGCCGGCCGAGAAGCAAGGAATGAGGATCTCAGACCGAGCGACGGAGACAGGGAGCTTCAGCTGCTGTGCTTCCCCATGTCCATACGCGATTTGCCATCTGATCTTCGGGGTGACTTGCTCATGCTTGCGTGAGTGTTTGCCTGCCAACAAGGAACATGCGGTAACCGGAAAAGGGGAGGACTGTAGTGCAAATGGAAAAAAGGAACGTTTCGATACAGTCTTCTTTTGGGCTGTACCTAGTATTGAAAGCGGCCAAGCCACTCGCTGGAAGGAGGAGTGTTTGAAGAATGTAACGAAAAGAAACGAAAGGCTTCACTCGAGCCCGATACCTAGAGATACCACCGTTCGAAAGCCAAATTCAGTGTGTCTGCCCTGCTTTCGATTTTGTTCTTACCAATCACAAGCTCTGATCGTGCTTGTCCGTCCCTTGTATATCCTGGGCCGCCCTGCATGCGGGCTGGTGGCCAGTCAACTGGTGTGGCTGGCCCCGATGCGTCTTGCACTTTTGTTCCCTCCCGTCTACTTCTGACACAAGATGCGGCTCACCTTATGCCTCCCGTTCTGCAAGGGCCACGATGACGAAGGGAATCGTGGCTAGCTAGACGACCTTTCTTGAGGACCTGAAAATAGGATATAAAAGCCAGCTGTTCGGTTTACCTGGCGGTATGTTTCGCTGGCACGAGTAGTGCAAGCAACCGGTGAAGATGCCGACCGAATCTCACTCCAAGAGTCATATGTCTTTGGACTCTCTCGCACAAGCTTCAAACCCGAATACGCAGAAAATATCCATCGTGGCCCGACTCACAAGCTTCTGGTCGTTGCTCTGGTTGCACTACTCAAAACTCGCATCGACAACGGAGAAGCCCGCTGTCCTGGCGTAGAGGTACCCTCAGATACACACGCCCGCCCTATGGCTCCGTTGCCGAGTACTGACCATACTTCATGCTTGCCTGCCGTCATCGTTGGGCCGTTGCGCAGGACTGCCATACAATTGGCATGTCCTCCCAGGCGAGAAGGATCTTTCTCTAGAACGCGGGTCAAGATCAATCTGAGACAACAAAATGACTGGCGCTCGGGTCTTTGCTGTGCTGCGACTCTGCGAGCGAACGTTGGTTGGGAGTCGAGCATCTGTGAGCTCGCAACCCTACGACGGCGATCGCACAGAGCTCTCGAGGAGGGGAAGAAACGAAACAAGAAAGAAAAAATTGGGCTTCGAGAGTCCTCGCTCGTGCGTGTGTATAGACGTCGGAATGGGCGAACACCAGGACAATGTCAGACCTTCTCGCCTATTGTCTCTGGGCTTCATCTGAAAGGTAAGAGTTACTGAAAGTGGACGTGCGAGGAATGCCCTTGCAAGCACGCCTCATCCCAGCCCATGCAGGGAACGATTGGACCTTGCGAAGCACCTTAGCTTTTGCTGGCAGGGCAGTGTATGTGTATGACAGGGATGATTAGGCACTAGGGCAGTACGATCTCACCATAGGTTAATAGACTGTAGACTTGATGGACGCCCACGCTGAGTACAATGCGAAGCGGAAAGTGGAACGTGGGGAAAAGCAACGGTAACCATGTCCCGTTTTCCTTCCGGGCGAAGCCTGAAGGTGACGCTCGCTGCTGCATGCAAGCTTCGCCGTCCACGAGGTTAGATGAGACGAGAGGCGGGCTCGACCGTCTTCGGGTGCTACTGAGAGCTACGATATCCGAATGTCCACGTACCCGACAAGCCAAGAGGTCCACGTGAGGTTGTGGCTTCGTTACCTAGCATTGCAACACTTTGGGACGCTGTTCTGAACTCCTGGATAAGGTAGCTTGAATTCTCGTGTCCTGCAAGCGAATTTGCTTCACAAGACCGGTCGGGCACCAGTTCTCGTGATACTGGGTACAAAGTATGCAAATGGAAGATCATCAATAGCTGATAGGCGAAGCATGTCCAAGTATTCCTTAAGTGAGGCTGTTGGGCGACCAAGGGTTGATTGGACGTGGTTTTGGAGACCCACAAATGGCAGCTGAGTAGAGGGTTACCTTAGATCAAGGTGACACCAACATCTATCTTTCTTTGACGACATTCAACTTCAAGGCTATGTGATAAACCTCCAGAACCCGGCATCTTCCTTGTCCAATGGCACCACCAAGACACGATAGACGGGCATGAGGCGGCCTTAAAGACAATCTTTGCCCGACTCAGACGTTTTGATGATTGATCCAACCTCAAATTATGCTACGGTTGTGCGTTCCCAATTCTCGAAACATATGTCCGTGGTCCTCCGTTGTGCTCATGTCGCCTGACGCCCTGCGCTTGCCCTCGCACCGATTGGCGCACTCGACCATTCACCAGATATCGATCCATTGCGCCTCTATGGTTCAATAGTCAGTGTAGTGAACGCTCTTGTGTCGCTATTGGGCACCAAGCGGGACGAGGCTTGAAGTAACTGCCGCCCGGTATCCTGTCATCCCACTCTGTCTACATCAACTCCATCTTACTGCGTCTGGAGACGCTCCAGGCGCGATGTGACAGCCTCGACCAGAGCCGTCTCCCGTGAGAGGAGGGACATGACTTGCTGCAGCTTGGCCTTGCGGATCTCTGTCGGGATCTTGAGCTCCGATACCGAAGACGATGAATCCTTCCCGCCCTTGCCGTCCTCACTCTGCTTTTGAATCCGTTCCACTTCTGCCAACAATTCGTCCTTCAGTCGTTGCACGTCCTCCACACGTTTCCTGAGTTGCTTCTGCTGCTTCACTCCCGGGCTGTCTTCCGAGGGTGATCCTAGAACGCTGACCTCCATATTTTTGACTTCTGCCACGAAGGCCCTCTCCTTGGCACTGAGCTCTCTTGTTGCTGCCTTGCCAACATACTTGCGGACGCCCTCTAGTCTCTCGTTGAGTCGTTTCTGTCGATCTTGTGCCTCTGCGATACGTCTCTCGAATCGGACGTCGTCACTTTCACCGTCGCCGGCCTTGTCGTTGCCCGCAATCTTGTCAATCTTCTCCTTGACCTCGTTCGCCTTCTTAATTTGATCCCTGAGCTCGTCTTGAAGAGTAGCGCAGCGTCGGAAAATCTCCGCCACAGCTGTGCCGAGCCGGTAGGTATCCTCACCAAGAACACGATGGGCGTCAGTCAAGATCTGCAGCGTAACCGGAGACAATCTGATCTCCTGGTTCAGAATGGTCTTGTGGCGTGAGCTACGGAGTCTGTTAATCAGCTCAGGAAGGTCGGATTGCTGCTCGAATGCGTGCGAGGGCTGGAAAGCTGGACGGGGCTCATAAAAGTCCAATGGTTCCATAGTCGTAGGCTTCTCTTCGTAGGGCGTTTCGTGGCGGACAGGCGAGAAGTCGTCCTCAGGCGTCTCGAACGTCAAGGCAATTGGCTCATACGGGGTGGCCGAGAGAAGGAAGTATCCCAAATCCGGATCGCGGATGGCGGCGCATGCGGCGAGCGGCACGTTGACATCGCTTGAGGATTGGTTGTAGAGTCTTTCGCGAATAGAGTTTTGTCCGTTGACAAGAAGACCGAGACGGAAGTCAGAGCCCGCCTCCGACTCGCCCGAGAGCTCACCCTCGAGGCGGAAAACCCAGGGAGATAGAGAAAGGAAGGTGACGCCGGCGTGCGAGGTGACAAAAAGAGAGTAGCGTGACATGACATCCGATGAAAACGTCGGCCATGCGTCGTCGTTCATTTCAGTTGTGGCCATGGTGTCGATGCACTGGAACGTCAACAGTGAAGGTGGGTCGGCAGCGGACAAGAGGCGTCCAAGCTTGGATTTGTTTCGCGGGGGCAGCCATTGTGCTTCGACGCCCTCCAAGTCCAAGTACACGCGGACCTGACCGGTGGTAGACAGGAGGCAGATGACCGAGAGAGAGAGTCCCTCCTGGTCACCTTCGTCAAAGTCCAAGTCTTCGTCCTCGCCCATCATCAGGTCGTCAGTGTCCACCTTCTTCCCGATTACGAGCAAATCCGTTAGAAGGCCGTCCCCGACGTCCTCGCTTTCGGGATCGGCATCGAATTCGAACGGGCCTTGCAATCTTGGGATAACTCCCGGCCGGGAAGGGCGTGTGTAGACCTCCACGGTCTCTTCGCCGGGCGCTGTATCGAGGATTTGGGGCTCCTGAGAATCCAAATCACCCATCCACTCGAGCTGCTGCTGAGCGAGGAGCTTGTCCATTTCAGATACAGCAGGGTCATCCTCTAGGGCAGCCACCTTGGATACGATGGAAACCGAAAGCGATGGGATAAGAGTAGGAGGCGGTGCCCATTTCTGGGGCAGCAAGGGGCTCAATGCGTAGACGTCGCCTTCTCTCATCGCAACCCAGAGAGTCATAGGGCTCCATCCTCCTGAGCCGCGGCCAGCAAAGCAAGCAGAGGCCACCTGCATCTCCAGAGAGTACTGCGAGAAGCTGGCATTCGTAGCAGCCGTGGATGCGCTGAAGTCCTGGTCCAGCGTCGTACCATCCACCAGCTTCTTCAAGTCGATCGACAGTGTGGGAGAGTCAAATGACCACCGATCGGTCAATGACAACTCCCAGACGCGCACAATAGCATCGGTCGTTACGGTGACGAGGCAAGATCCCTTGACGCCAAGTGGGTGCCATACAGCTGATGCAACTGGGGATCGCGAGGTGACATGAGTTGTAGGTCCCAGTGTCCAGATCTTGGGTCGTAAAGGTCCAGTGTCCTCGGCCGTGAGATGCGAAGAATCGGGAACCACGCAGATGTGAACGGTATGCGCCGTGAGAATAGCGAGGTAATCGGAGTTGGGAGAGATGACAAGCTGCCGGATGTCGTCTGCGACAGATGTCTTGATAGTCTGTAAGACTTGTTAGCATCCTGGTCGCCCGTCCTGTTGAGGACTGGACCGAACCTACCCTGAAACCCTGAGCCGTAGCCGCCTCTTCCGTCGAGGGAATAGCATCGTCGTCAAATGATTGTGTCGAGTCCTCCCGCTTGACACGGCTGCCCATGCGACGGTGCGCATGCTTTGTCGACCATTTCTCCTTCAGGTATGCCAAATCGCCCCATCGCAATTCTTTGCCTACAGCGACAAAGACCTCGGTTCCTCGTCTCGCAATCGTCCGCCTCGGACCTTGGATCTTCTTCTTCTTGGACCCGTAGGGCGACGGGGCGCTCAACGCCTTGTTGGAGGCGTCGCTGGAGGGCGCGAACAAGCTGTGGCCGGGCCCATGCGATAGCCACGGGGCCGTATAGCTCTTGACCTTGGGCATCGCGTCCCTCTCAATCGAACGATTCGTGTATCGGGGATTCTCTGCAGGCTTTCGGATGGTCGGATGGGTGCTGCAGGCCAAATTGAGCTCGAGTGTCGTTCGTGGACTTTTTTCAGTGGTGTTTGCTGGTGAGCTTGTTGCTAGAATTATTCTTGGTCAAAAAACGCGGTTGCTGGTAGCAGCCACACCGAGACCCACTTTGAGCTTTCCCGGCGCTGCCTACATCTGCGCTGCACCAATCAGATCGACCAGACAACGGACCATGTAAGTCTTTATTCATGCCTCAGCACCTACTAGGTACCTAAGGTAAGGTGAGGTAAGGTATCGTAATTACCATCTGAAGTAGACAACTATATGGACTAGACAGCAAGAGAACGGGGTCCTCAGACTCGTTGTCATAAGTTATACTGACTATTGTAATGTTTTCATGAATGAAATAGGAGGGATCCTGTAGCAGTGGATGCATCTCTGAGGTATAGGAATAAGCCATGGACTAGTGTTTTGCCACTTTTAGATATGCTGAAGCTATCGAATCTTCTCAATTGAATCAAGAATTCAAAATCATGACCGGATAGAGTAGCTTCTCTCTAGAAATGCCGTCAATTGAATTGACCAAGTGACGTTGAAGCAACGACGTGATGTGATTGCTGCGCACAGACCATCGAGTTCAAGTCCCAGCAAGGTGCACCTGCCTGAGGTACCTTGGTACCTTTCGATTTGACTTGCAACCAGGCAAGTGCCGTTTCTCGACCCTCGACCTTCAATTCCCACTTACACGACCGACAACGAACCAATTGTCCTCCACCGCAAACCCCCAACACCTTCAGGATGCAGGTCCGGCACAGAAACACAGTAGAGCGCCTCGACAGGCCGAGCGCATACTACCACAACCGGGTGAGCAACGGCCACAGCTTCCCTCCAGCCTTCTGTCTTTCCAACAGTTCAAGCAAGGAAACAAGCAAACTCTCAAAGCAGCCAGCAGCTAATCTGAGAAAACCCCTCACAGAACAAGCGCAGGAGAAACGACAACCGCGACGCCGCCCGCGAAGCCCGCGACGCCGAAGACGAGGCCGCCACCAAGAACGAGCCCCTCCCCGAGGACCCCCTCGCCAACGCGACGACGCTCTACGTCGGCAACCTCTCCTTCTACACCACCGAGGAGCAGGTCTACGAGCTGTTCTCAAAGTGCGGCGAGATCAAGCGCCTCGTCATGGGCCTCGACCGCTTCAACAAGACCCCCTGCGGCTTCTGCTTCGTCGAGTACTACACCCACCAGGACGCCCTGGACTGCATGAAGTACATTGGCGGCACCAAGCTCGACGAGCGCGTCATCCGTACCGATCTCGACCCCGGTTTTGAGGAGGGGAGACAGTACGGTCGTGGCAAGAGCGGTGGGCAGGTGCGTGACGAGTACCGCGAGGACTTCGACGAGGGACGTGGTGGGCATGGTAGGGCGATCCAGATGCAGAGGGATCGGGACGATCGGATGGGCGAGTATGAGGAGTCGCGATGAGTGTTGGGCGATTGTGTACGGATATGTTTGGGACTGGGGAACACGTCTTTGTCCGACAAAGGACGGCATCAAAAGCAAATGGAACGTGGGAGAAGACGCAAAAGGAGAACGAGAGACTCTACTTTGGGTGGTGGGAAACAATGCTGTCGCAATAACTAGGCAGGCTTCTGGGAATCGATACCCCAATATGACACAATCATGGACATTGAAATGATAGAAACCTGGGTGCGTGATTGGAACTTTCTGCTTCAGCCTCATATTCGCCCCATGCAGTTGTACATAAAGGTGTGTGATTTTATCTCCTGAGCCCAAAGCAGATGCTATAATATACAGAGAAGCTTTCTTGTCTGCTCCTGTCCACTGCAACGGCAGCCGTCCGTTGGATCCCCTCCCCTTCCTCAGCTTCGGGTTGCGTAGAGTACATATTCGTACAAGGGCCGTGATTCCCAACAAGCCATTCTTTCCGTCCCGAGTTTCTCGCAGCCCATCTGGCCAGTCCCAATGCCTCTGATAGTTTAGTCTAGTAACCCGGCGGGTTCAATCTCTGCGAAACTCTCGTCCACTTGGGAAGTTCTGCAAAAGACACATTATCAGCTTCATACCCCCATTGGCTCGATACCACGTTGAAAAGACAAAGAGGGGGGAAACATACTGTGAATGCCCTTGCGGTACTTCTTCTCCTTGCGATCAAACATGGTATACTTGTCCCTCGGCAGCATCTCCGCCTCGGTCGGCATCTCGGCCTTCCACCGCTCCAGCGCGGCCACCGTCTCGCCCTTCTTGGCCAGCGCAGCGTCCACCGTCGCAATCACGTCGTCGACGGCGCGGAGGCGCTCGCGGTGGCGGCGCTTCTGGAACTTGGAGAGCCGCCACGGGATCTTCCAGAGGAGGCCGCTCGAGAGCGGGGAGGTCATGCGGAAGGCTCCAAACATTTTGGATGTGTGTTTGTATGTCGACTGATGGAAGAAGGGAGGGCGTAGATTGTCGAGCCGTGATGTTTCCTCTGCTCGTGGAGGACGGCTGTTCGGGGGTTCGATTCGCCTCGACTTCGAATGGACTATGTCCCAAGTGTTGTGATGATCCCTTTCCCACAAGAGTCGTATCTCGCGCTGCCTCGCAATCCGTCGTCGTCTCTGGCGTCGTCGTCGCTTGTGGTGCTCAGGAGCTTCAGCCTCTCTCCTTCAATTGACGAACAAAACCGTTCGATGCAGTCGCTTCCTAGGGAAATTTTGGAGCTACGAAAGCCGATTCAAAGTGGAGACATATTGGAGAGCTCAATTGGCTGGCTCTGCGCGCTCGTACGGAATTTCCCACCTCAATGGACCACGGTGCCAACCCGGGAGGGAGTCTCCACTGTCGTCCTGCAGGCCCGCCAGCCCGCCCCGCGGGCCCTGCGCTAAGGTTCCTGGGTAGGTGTTAGCTGTCGCTGGAGGTGAGGTGTACAGCAGCAGCGGGAACTCGGTGAGAGAGACGCGAGACATCACGATACGAAGATCCAGCAATTCTTGAGATACCCAACTCCCCCACGACGACTGCCTGCCCTTATTCCGGCGAACGCTACATCACCTTACTCTACGACTAGGGCGCTCTAATTCTGGACGACACAACCTTGTGAAGCCGCATACCTATCCTCGAACCGAACAAGCGCAACCCGGACCCTTCAAAGCCAGATTCTCACAAGCAGTCCCCGCCCACGCATGCCGCGCCAGTGATAGAGACTTCGTTGTAATCAAGAGCGCAAGACTGGAACCAAGAGATTGAAGTAAAGAAACGCCGCGCGCGCACACACGACGCAACAATGTCGTACTACTTCGCCATCGTCGGCACGCAAGACAACCCCCTCTTCGAATACGAATTCGGCACCTCAAAGCAAGGCGGCGACGGCCAGTCGCGCTTCAACGAGCAGGTCCGCCACCTGAACCAGTTCATCCTGCACAGCAGTCTGGATATCGTGGAGGAGGTACAGTGGGCGCAGGGGCAAATGTAAAAAAAAAAGATTCCCACCTCAACTCCCAACACATCCCTCCACTCGGTCTCTCGTGCTCGAGCTTTTCGCTCGCATCCATCGCAACGCAAAGACGACATGGGCCAGACACACAAACGCAAGCCTGCTGACACGATTCCTTCACCCGATACAGGTACCTCAAAATCGTAGACAAGTTCTTCAACAACTACGTCTCCTGCTTCGTCACGGCGGGCAACGTAAAGTTCCTCCTCCTGCACCAGCCCTCCGCGCCCTCCACCACGGCGTCCTCGCGCTCGTCGACGGCCATCGGCGCCAACCCCACCAGCCCCGCGACCGAGGAGGCCATCAAGAATTTCTTCCAAGAGGTGTACGAGAACTGGGTCAAGGCCATTATGAGTCCGTTCTACAGGGTCAATATGGAAGTCAAGAGTCCTGTGTTCAGGTCACGAGTTGCGGCGGCGGGTAGGAAATATCTATAGACATTGCAAGGGCCATGGTGGACGAGATAGACCAAGCGAGTCATGTTTTACAGCAGGTGCAGCCTAGACTACTCGCATTATTCAGAGTGGATCACTTTACAAAACATAAACAAGACACGCGTCACGATCAAATCACGCCAGATGAACAAGAGTGTATGTTGTGTTCAAATCACCATATTGGTTGGTGTTCCATTTCAGACAATGCGTCTGCCTATCGACGCCATGAGAGCACTATCATTCCCAGAGTCTCGTGATTCCCAAACGCCATAAATCAACGTGATGTATCCGTATCCCCATTACCGTTGAAAAGACCAATGAATCCACAACGAAAGCTCGCCTTTCAGCAGTCCAGATACCACGGCGCCATGGCATCCGAGTCGCGCAAAAGGCAAAGCAACCATCGAAGTGATACGCTTAACCACCGAAACCGTACAGGGTGCGGCCCTGGCGCTTGAGGGCGTAGACGACGTCCAGGGAGGTGACGGTCTTGCGCTTGGCGTGCTCAGTGTAGGTAACGGCGTCACGGATGACACCCTCAAGGAAGGACTTGAGGACACCACGGGTCTCCTCGTAGATCACTAGAAGGGGGATATGTTAGTACACTATTGATGAGCATGGTAGAGGATGTTGATTCAACTTACTGGCAGAAATACGCTTGACACCACCACGACGAGCGAGACGGCGGATAGCGGGCTTGGTGATACCCTGAATGTTGTCACGCAAAATCTTGCGGTGACGCTTGGCGCCGCCCTTTCCGAGGCCCTTGCCGCCCTTGCCGCCTGGAGGACGTTAGTATCATGATAACTACTAAGTAATAAAGACTCAAAGTAGAGAGCATGATGCGACCAGAACGAGACGCGTATCCGCGATGGATGAGGTTGAGACGCGTTCTAAAGCAGAGACGCATACCAACGGATCCTCATCCATTAAACCGCGGGGTTACGCCGCATTCAAAACGCGCCACGACACCACGACAAAGAGCAGGGTCGAGTAGGTAAAACAGAGATGCAACTTACGTCCAGTCATTGTGTATGAGGTTGTTGAAGTAGATGCTTAAGTGGATGGGATAAGCGCGTCTCGATAAAGACGTGTCGTTGATGACGTTGAAAGTTGGTGTTGATGGATACGTTGGGTGTGGGAAAAGAGAAGAGTGGGAATGGGGGAAAGAAGAGACAGCTGAGGGGGGTAAAGAATAAATAAGGCGGTGATGCAAGTCCGGGGGGATGGTTACTGATTGTGTGGTGCGGCAGGCGCTGATGGGATCAGTAGGCTAGTCCCGATTTGGCGAGTGCTCTTTATTTCTGAAAAAACGGGCAATTGTCCTCTATTTTCCGCCGGGAAATCGGGACTCTTTGGCTGACATGGTTGCTTAACGAAGCGCTATTTTGACAGGCGCGCTTTTTTGTTATGGAACGCTGCACGCATTGTTGGGTGGGGGTGGAACGTGCACGGCTTCTTTTTTTCTAGTCGGGGGAAGGACCCAACTTCCCAAGGGGACCGGGCCAAGCAGAAAGAGCCGTCGAAAGCAGGGGGGGTGTTGGTTGCCAAAAGCAGAGGTCAAGGCAAGTGCGGTGACTTTTGACTGGCCCGAGCTCTCTCTTTCCACTTCAAACTCCAGACATTGAACCATTGTCGCGGTCACGCGTCACCAATGGTCTTTTTCCTAAGTTCCTGCACTCTGCCAATGGCCACTGCCGCTCCCGATTTGCCGACCGCTTTCATCTTTCACGTTTCTTTTGCTCAGCGAGACTTATTTTTGATTGGTCCAATTTTGCCATCCTCCTCCCCGCTGCTGGGTGTTCATGCAATTGCAAGGGGAGTCCCGTAAATCAGCCCCTCCCTCTGCCGATTCACATGACTTGGGACCTGGTGGACATTCAGATCGAGGGAACAGTCCCATCTGCGACTCATAATCCGGGGTAACGGCCTTTCTCAAAAGGTTTTGACAGCCCAGGAGGCCAGATTCATGGCGCATTCCGCCCCTGGTAACGAGCTGGCCGGCCTCTAAAGCCTAAGGTAGATCTGACGCGACATGGATCACTCCGTTAGACCTTAGTGATCTGCCGGTGAAGTTGGTCCGCAGGTAGTGTCACCTAACGAAACTGGTATGATGAGGACGCTTGCGCCTACTTTTCTGTGTGCTTCATCCATCACCATGCACCAAAGGGCAATGACCATCAAAGTTAGGTGATGCATTACTTTTCATGACCAGCGATCTGTCGTATCAGTCACTACTGCGGCGCCTCATAGGGCGCTAATATACAAGAGGGTCATCCATTCAGCCCTCCCCAAGCAAGCCAATATGCAACCCTGCTGTACTTTCCTAAACGCCGATGCCATGCAGCATGCAACATGAATCCGTGTCATCGTGCTGTTATACCATGCCCAAATTCAAAGCTTGGCCAAAACTCGCTTTCGTCAAGTCGTGGGTACCCAGACTCGTTGCCAATTCTCGCACCCCCCCACAGAAAACGCACGCACAATCGCCGACGCCCTTCCGCTCCTGTCGGTACGGTAGGGCAAAAAAGCCTTAGTCGAAGACAACCTTCTTTCTCCTTTCATCCTATGTCATCATGGAGTCTTCCATACCCATGTCATCCTCGATACTCTCGATGGCGTCCTTGATCGATTGACTGGCCTGCTCAGACTGTTAGCTCAAATGTCTGCTGTGCTGTCCTGACTGGGTAACCTTACCTTTGGATCTAAAGCAAGAGCATTGCTGAAAGCGCGCACCGCCATTTGTTTTTCATTCAGGCTTCTGTACAGCTTGCCAAGAAGGAAGTGCACCATGGCTTCATCAGGGGCCACGTCCTTCAGAATGAGCAGCTCTTTCTCCGCGAGATCTATCTTGCCCAGACTCATCAGCGCGCGTGCTTTTTTGTACCGTACTATGGGTGCACGCGGGGCCAGGTCTGTCGCCTTGGTGTAAAATTGTAGCGCAGCTATCATTTGCTTTTGCCTTTCCAGGATTGCTCCGATACGGCAAATGAGGACAGCATTGGTCGGGTTGATATCGGATGCCGTATGGAAGTGAACGTAGGCCTTTTCGTAGTTGCCGAGCTTCTCAAAGACCTGGCCAATGCCATAGTACGCGTTGTAGTGACGTCGATCCGCCGTGACAGCTTTTCGGAAGGCGCTGAGAGCCTTTTCGTACTCTTCGTTGGCAACGTGCTCGTGGCCTTGAAGCGTGAAGGCATATGCAAACTTGGGGTTCAGCTGCGTCGCTCGCTTAAAGCAGCGCAAAGCCATTTCATGCTCCCTTGCCAACGACCAAGCATTGCCGAGAGCGCACCAGGCTTGAGGGGATGTCCAGTCGGCATCCACCAGCTCATGAGCCAAGAAGGACAAGTCCGTCTCCCGCTTGAGATGCCACAGAATCGTCGAGTAGATTTCCATGTCGTCCATCCGCGTCGGCGCCACCACGCGTAACTTTCTGAAGTACTTCTCGGCGTCTTTGTACGAACCCTGTTCGTGATGCGCTCGGCCCATTTGCGCCAACACCCAAGGTGTATCTTGCTGGCTCCTTGGTAGGGAAGCATAGAATTGCAGCGCCTCCTGACACCGGAACGCTTTGAGTGAGTAGTACCCAGAGGCAAATTTCTTGAGCAGCTCCATGACCCATCTCAAAGCTTCCTCGATTCTGACGTTGTCTAGTTCGTGTGAGGCAGCTTTCGGTACTGCGTGCTGTACCGCGTGGGGCTCTCTCACACGGGTGGTCTCGGCATGATCAACATCCATGCCACTGTCCTCAACCGGCTTGCGATTGCCGCTCACGACCCTGCCAACACTGGAGCCACTAGACCCAGGTCGCATTATCCGTGAGATCTGGGGCCTAGCCTTCTTCAGCTCACGAGTTGCTGCGGCGCCGATGGTAGCGGCACCGGAATTCGCTTTAGCAATTGAGGGTTTGTTAAACATGTTAAGCCTGGCACTTCTCCGTTGTGCAGGTGCGTTGGCTTCTTCCGTGTGTTGCCTAGATACCGGATGGCCCGAAACCGTCCTCTTCCGCTCAGTGGGTGCCATGGTCGACCGCAGAGTGCCGGTCCCAGTATCGGAATGCAGCTCGACTGAGTCCTTGTCTTGGCTTCTGGTACTTCTTTTGGCACCTAGCTTGTAACTGACCTTCGGTGGGGCTTCGAAAAGGCTGGGATCCACGGCCTGGGCTGTTCTTGTCCTCCGTGGCGGCGCTTGCGGTGGCTCCGCAGCGTTGAAAGCTGAACGCATTGTAGGGACCTCTGGCATAGACACTGGGCCGGTGGGTGTTTCCATGAGGTCGAGTTCACCGTTGCTCGTGGACGGTGGGGCTAGCCTAGATCTTGCTGCTGTGATTTTTGACATGAAATCATTCTCCTCTGCTTCCGCGGAGAAGAGATTGGCACTATAAGGCATATCCTGATATGTGGAGGATCGATGGAGGTTGAATGGGTCAGATGAGTCCGCTGTTGATCGAATCGGAGGCCGTTTTGGCTCAAAGGAGTTTGCCGAACTCTCCTTTGGCTCCTGGGGCAATACTCCCTGCTCCTGTTCAAAACAATGAACTAGAGGATCGGTGACCTGGAAAATATTGGGTACACGCAACTTTACTCCCATGTCGCTGAGTGCCTGGAAGGCATCCCACATGAAAGGGTTGACTCTCACTGCAGTCTCGAAACACTCGATTGCCCTTCGCTTGTCGTCGTACGCCCGATACAGCTTGCCCAACAGACACAGAACCGCAGCTTCGTCTGGATAGAGCGAGCGGGTCGAGGTGGTGTGCTTGCCCATGTTCGTCTTGCCGATCCATTTCTCTCGTGCTCTTTCTAGGGCATTGATGCCGTCTTTGTATCGTTCCAATTTGACGCATGCGTGCGCAAATATCCAGGCAGCGCCCAAATTCGTTCCACGATAAGCTGATGGCCTGCTAACTTCGAAGGCAGTTCGGTGGTCACCGAGACGGAGGTGGCATAGAGCCAGGAGATGTGCAGACTCGCTCGACTTGGGATCTTGGGCGCTTAGCCTCTCGGCGAAAAAGAGGGCGTTCTCGTAGGCATTGTTGTCGACATGGTAGTACACTACCTGCCGCAGCAGCCCTGTTATGGCGGCACTCGTGGGCGCCATTCTCGGTGGGTGTTGGAAAAGAGGTGGGCGGTTCGGTGGAGGAGGGTTAACGTCCACGGCAGTTTATGGCCATGGGATCTCGCGGGTGGTGCAGCAACTATTGAATTTGAAGGATAGATATCGCGGTCCTCGGTAGCGTCCCGATGCACTGAACGTGCAGCTTTGGTCGGGAAGCGTTATTCGGGTTCTGTCGAGCTTGGGTATAGGATTTTGTGCAGGCGCAAAAAGTTGCGTCCGTGAATTTCGAGGTGGGCGTTCGCGCAGAGCCTGAGGCCGAGAGCAGCAAGGATGCTGGAGGCGCGTTTGTGTCGACAGATGATTGAGGATTAACAATTATAGAGCAGCAGAAGGCGAGAGTGCAAGGTCGAATTGAACCGGTAAATGCTGCAAAAGGCGACGGCGAGGTTCGTAAGGTCGTAGAAGTGGTTCAATGGGCAGTTTGCGGATTGTTGCCTGTCGGGGCGAAGAAGGCGTTCGTTGCGTGGTGGGTCCCCGTGGATTGTTGTTTGGGTTCGGCAACAGGTGGGCAGTGAGTAAACTCAGTCAAAGTGCAGCAGTATCGGCTCTTTGCAGCAACACAAGACAAAATTCGCGGTCCATCTGACTGACTAAACAGAGCGCACCCAACAGAAAGCAAAACGGGCGCAACGAGAACGCAGCGAGATGGGCACGGCAAAAGACTCCCCAGGGAACGAGTGAAGTGGAAGTGAACAGGATGGAGGGGGAGGATGATGGGGGGTTGCTGTCCAGAGGGAAACAGCCAGGCGGGAGGCGGGTGACGAACGAGACTCAAAGTGAGCGAAGTGAGAATTCTCCGTAGCTCGTCAGATCAACAGGCGTCAGGCCAGATCAACCGTGCACTCTGCGTGGGATGGCAGGAGGGAAGGGGAGAGAGGTAGAGATGGTCGTGAAGGTGTCACTTTAGGTCCAGATCCAAGGCCATGTTGCGGCTTTCCATTATGTGCATGTCCAGTCAGCGTCTCTTGCTCCAAGTCTGGACGATGGTGTGTTGACCTGACTGCGGCGTTTCCTTCCTTAGGTCGCGCTTGGTGTGGTGACACTACAAAGCTGATTGGCTCATACGATACCTCAGCGACCGCCGCCGTCTTTGCCCAGCAACCCGACCGGAAGAAGCGCCTACCAAAAGATACTTAGATACCTACTCTAGCTGACCAGCCCCCCTGCCGCCAGCCCCCCACCTGCCAGCCCGTTCTGTCGTTCTGTGTCCGCGTCGCTGTCGCAGTCGCAACGCCTCCCCCGTGCCTTCCCCTTGCGCCAGAGACATTTACCCGCCACTTTTCGCTTCCATCCCCGGGGCTCCACTTATCGCCGTCTGCCCGTTCCATTGGGTCCCGCCGCGCCTGAGCCACAATATCAGCCATCCGCCTCGACTGCTGGAATTTCGTCACCCTGATCCTTTCAGCCTCAATTCCAACAAGGTCGCAACCTGTCTTCTACTCCCAGGAACGTTGGACCCCACTTTCGAAGACAGACATCATTAACTTAATTGACTTGACCTCACTCACGTTCTCGAGGCCTCTAATCGTCACAATACCTTACTCCGTACCTTGCATCCAACTTCATACCCCACGAAACAACCCTCAGCATCCTCCACCATGGCGCAAAAGGCAAAGAAGGACAGAGCCAAATCCAATGCCACCACCTTGAACAACCTCCACATCGGTTCCGCCGTTGTCAATGTCGCCTTTCTCATCTTCTACTTCATCTTCAAGTCCCGGTCTCTCTTCTGGTTCATCCTGCTCTCCTCTCCGGCCCTCATCTGCGAGTACGTCCTTGAGAAATCTGGCCGTCCCAAGTACGACGCGGGGGGAGGCCTCAAGTCCTCTGGCGAGGACTTGGCCGCTGCGGGCTTGACCGAGTACATGTTCGACGTCGTATGGGTGACTTGGGCCTCCGTCATTCTCGTTATCTTATTCGGCAACTGGGGTTGGTTCCTGTGGCTCGCCGTGCCCGCCTACGGCGCATACGCTGGCTATGGCTTGCTCGGAGCTGGCAAGCGTATGGCACAGATGGGCGCTGCGAACAGCGATGAGCCTGCCCCGCCCGCCAACAGGAGGCAGCGTCGAGCCGCATAGTCAGAGTCACATCTTGTGCTGCCTAGGACTTGAGCGCTACGAGCCAGATTATCTGTTCTATTCTACCGGGAATGCAGCGACTAGGTCTATCTGTGCCAGGATTGCTCCTCGGACCACTTCTTGATGACTTCCGGGTCGACGTCCCGCACCAGCACGTGGATGTGCTCCAAGGCCCGGACGCTCTGAAGGGCGACCCAATTCTTAAACCAGATAACCCTGTCTTCTCCGACATCACCAAGAGTTTTGACAAAGTACCTGTCAATGAAATCCTGAACAGTGCGCCTGCTCTCTACTGTCATGTCCCCGGTCTCAGGGTCCGTAGGGATGATGGTGCGCGACCAAACCACGATATGGGTGATGCCTGGGTCAAGTCCATACGGCCAATCGTTGACTAGAACCCGGTAATCGGAAGGATCCTCAAAAGGCACGATGGACTTGGGAGTAAAAGGTGGTTCGCCCCAGGGTTTGGGTAGGCGGTTGGTGAGAAGGAACTTGGTCATGGAGCCGTACTCGGCCTTAGTCTCGGCCGTCCATTTCATGTATCGACGAAGGTCTGACGGCTTTCGCTTCAAAACCTCGAGCTTATTTGTCGCTGGCGTCTAATCAGATCTTTGAAACAGAATATCTATAGAAGACGCAACGCAAACGCGCTTACCAATGATCTCCTTGAGCTCCTCCCAGCCATGCTTCTTGAACTCCTCATCTGTCTGTGAGAGGACCCACTTATCAACGTCTGTGAGCGGGAAAGGTGCCTCTTCAACTGGAACGTCACCCATGTTGAGTATTTAGCTTGAGTAAATAGGTAAGCTATATGTCCGGCTTGTAATGGGTGTTGGGGCGAGTAAGTGAGGCCTTTTCGGAAGATAGGATGTAGTCGTTTTCAAGGACGGGAGTAAGGATAAGCGTGTCACGAAGTTGAATAGTTGGCGGTAAGTAACGGCTGTCTGGTGCGGGCGGCCCCCGAGCAGCGGAAGATCAGCGGTCCGATTTCCTCTTTGGGATACGACAAGCTACCATGTAGGGCAGGGCGACAACTTTCACCTCATAGTTCATCCCATTTCTCGAGCACCGATGATGCTGCTTCCGGTTATTCAATCTCTTTGCACCGTGTTACTAATACCAAAAAAGAACCGGGAAGAAAGTCACCAGGCATCGATAGCTCGCCGAGGTGTCGTCAGGTGCTAGTGCTGCAAGGGATCCGTGCTTCTCAGGTACCTGGTTGAGCCGAGTGCTGGCTGCCTCTGCACGAGGAAGTAGGCACCTGGTAATCAGGCCTTGACCTGAGCAATCCTTCCAGACCTTAATTCGACATTCTCGTTACGTCGAGAAACAGGCGGACGCTCGTAGTTGTTGCCGAATGTTGAGTGGAAGGTGTGTCTGGCATTGATCGGGCAACTTCGACCCTGGTTCGGCAAGCAAGTCTTCTAGCGATCTTGAATAACGGGGAACCCCATTTCAACTTTGGCCCAACCCCAACTCCAACCACCTCGCAAACAAGACGACGAAATTCTGGCATCACTCGAACTAAAGTGTTACTCTACGCATGCACAAAGTCTTGAGATAATCACACTGAGCACCAGCCCAACATGGATAACTCGACAGACGCCGCCTTTGCGCATCCTTACTACCCAGTCACCGCTGCCCTACCACACTATGTCACCAACAAAAACTCCGTTCTCAGCTTGCTCGTATTCTTCGGGAGCATAATATCCTTCGTCGTCTTTACGGCCGTCGCGGGTGCTAGAAATACCTATCCTCAGCTGAAAGCCTCGGACCAGCTTACCGTGGCTTGGTTTGCTCTTTGTGGGTGGTGCTCAGAACATTGCTCGCCCAACTCTGGCTAATCGCTTCATTCACGCAGGCGGTTTCCTTCACTGTTTCTTCGAAGGTGTGTTCGCGATTCTTCGGTTCCTCTCAGTCCAAGTCTAACGTCTCCACAGGATACTTTATCCTCAACCACAAGAGCCTGGCCAGTGACCAAAGTCTCTTCGGCCAGCTGTGGAAGGAGTATGCACTCTCCGACTCTCGCTACTTGACCTCTGATCCATTTATGCTCTGCGTTGAGTCCTTCACAGTAGTAGGTCGCACTGCTTCTTGGTATTTCGAAAGAGCCCAATGTTGACCAAGATTCCAGCTCGTATGGGGCCCCCTCTGCTGGGCCATCGTCATCACTACTGCCAATCGGAACCAGTTGCGTTACCCATTGCAGATCATCATGAGTGTTGGGCACCTGTACGGCGTCGTGCTTTACTACTCAACCAGCTTGATCGAGTTCTACTCCAACGGAGTATCGCACAGCAGACCTGAGTTCCTGTACTTCTGGGTCTACTACATTGGTTTCAATGCTCCTTGGGTCATTGTGCCTGCGAGTAAGTCAACATTTCTTCACCCCTCGTTCTTCCGTTGTTTCTGACGCCGTTCTGCCCTAGTTATTCTCTACCAAACCACGGTCCATATCAAGAGGCACCTCACAGACCGTGCGGACGTGGTGGCCAAGCTGAACAGGATTGATGGCATTATGGGCGACAAATCTTGGCAGACGTACGTGCCTAAGGACGAGGAGAAGAAGACAAACTAGCTTTATGGTAGCTGTATAAGTGGTGGTTTAATTATGCCGAACTGTCTTTGCGGTGGAGTAGATTCATAACACCACAAGGCTGATCCAATTAAAACATGTTCACCACCGTTCGATGACCACCGTCAGGCAGGCTCACACTCCTTCTCCATATGAACTTTTGGTTCTCGAACATTTCTGGAACCAATCGAGCGCGATTTGCAGCCTTCCCGTTCGCCATGTTGTACAGCCGCGCTCCTAGTGAGTGGAGTCAGCTATCCCAAATTGGTAGTTATAGAACGCACTTGAATAGCGACGCTGAAGAAATAGAATGCTCGCGATGTATATAAAGGGGAACAAATGTCCAGACATGAGGGAGACGAGAACATTCAACCTCCTCACTTTCAAGCATCTCACCCAAAATCTTGTCATACTTCACAATGCAATCCCTTAACTTTCTTCTCGCTGCCCTTGCCGCGACAGCAGTTAGGGCAACCTGTCTCCCATCATCCCATGGTTCCCCTGCCTTCCCGTCATCCATGATCACCTTCTCTGCCGGCTTCGAACAGCCACAGCCACCTCTGATCAAACCAGAGTATCAGGCCAGTTTTGTTCAGCATAAATGGTAACTTTTTCCCCGACCGGTAATAATGTTACATTCTTTCTAATCGCGAGAGCCAGGAATGTGAACCTATCCCACATCACGACTGGTTACATCGACAATTCCCCTTCCGGTGCTTTCGTCCGTGTGGGCGAAGCCTACGAGGGTCAGATCTCGTGGTCGTTGTTTGACTATTCCAACGTTAGCGAGTCAGGCCTCGTGGACAACACGATGACGACGTATGGCCCGAACTCCACCACCCCGAGCGTGTGGAGGGGTTACGTGAACTCGAATTTCCCCATCTTCCAGAGTGATATTCTGGTTGAAGCTGGAGCAGTCTACGAAGGACTCGTGCAGAGGGATTTCATCCCATCGCCTGTTGCCGCGGTAAGAGACCCCTGCTATCTCAATTCATCTCCCGTGAACCGTCGAGTTGACCATTTGTTCAGTGGAGCATCATGTACCAGGGTGCCATTCCGGTGACGGTCTACGTCAATGAATGCAATGTTGTCGTTGGCTACGACTACTTTGCCCCTGACTTGCGAACCCGAGTGATCATGGAGTTCTTCAATATCGAGGCAAAGTGAGCTTTGAACCGCGTTTCCCCGGGGGCTTCGACACTCGCGCCATACATGTTCGGCTTGGCCTACTTGACTTCATTTCTTGATCCATAGAGGCTCCTGCTCGGTACACTCAATATATTTCAAGTGTAGTCCCGTGCCATTTCCGCGTGCTGGTATTCCCACAATTCTTGTAAATCCCTTTTGATTCTCCCAGAGACCGCGAACCCTTTTGTTGCTATTCTGTCAAGCAATCTCACAATCTCATCCCTTTGTAAAGACTGACTTGTGTTTGCTCCAGCCATTCGGAGAGAGAACAGGAGTAATACCCCCGGTATGTTGGAATATTCGAGGATTTGGTTTGACAGATCTACCACAGCGGTTACATGCGCCTCAATCTCATGTGCTGCTAGCGAGGGGATGTCTTGCCCCTCCCAACATGCGTAATAGGCATAGTTTCTACACAAGAATAGTTGGAGAGCATTGTAGTTTGATAAAGCTAGCATGCGATACGGATCACGGTGATCAAAATACGGTGTGATTTGGTCGTGCCAGCTGCAAAGTCGCTGCTGGAAACGTCGACCTTGCTCAGCTAGAGCGTGTATCGCCGGGTGCCCAGGTCGAAGTGTGTCCGGAATTGACTCGATACGGTCGAAGAACCTATCAATATTTTGAGCTCTGATTCATTTCAGTCAAGAATGCGGCTTGCTTACGCTTTACTAAAGGAAGAGATTTCGATCAGGAGGTCGAAGACTGCCTCTACTTGACTTGCTGGGTTTGCGACAAGATATCCTCGAGACTTTGACCACGGCTCCTGCGATAAAAACGTATCTTCGCCGTACAGAATCGCTCGGTTTGCCTCTAGCGATCTAAACGCTCCGAAGAGTCTCTTGTCAAGCTGACACGACTGACCCGTCGCTCCTACGCTCTGGATGATCCTAGCCGTCCCGTAGAGCATGTGTTTGGCCCACAGGTCTCCAGAAGTTTCAGTCATCAACTTCAACTACCAATCAGTAAATGCGATTCAAAAAGCGAGACATGGTTGAGGTATTTCACCTCGAATAGCCCAAGAAGTAGCGTGCACCAGAGAACTCCACCGCAGCGGAACGCGTCTGATACCTGCAGTCGAGCTCGGAGCGTCTTGACGGCTTCCCCGTATGACACAAAGGCAACGGTGTAAGGTGGCTGCTGCCCGCGCGAGGACTTGACGGTCGCGCGCCGGCTGGCTTCGAGTGCGCCAATCGCTGTCACTACTTGCCCGAGTGGCAAGCATGTTTGGGCCAGGGGTAAGAGGTCGGCAGCCAGGCCGCTGAACTCATCTGCAAACAGACAGCGCTTCATGAAGAGATCAAAATAGTCAAGGTAGAGTATAGCGCTGGGTATGTTGACGTGTGCCGGTAGTCCAGCGACTTGCATGCCTTCTTCGGAGGATCCGGGGCTGATGAAGTGCACTTCGGTCGTAGATGTGGCCTGAGGTAGGCAACGCTTCTTGGTTCGAGTACAGTACTCGCAGGGAGAACCGCCTTGACACTGATTTGTGATTGCTGTGTGTGAGTTCAAGTAACGCCATATGTGGGAATGAGCTGTGTATAGGTACCTACCTTGATACGCCTTTTGGCGCATGGCAGACAGCGAGTCCGTCTCCTGCGGTGATCCAGCGGACCGACCTCACGCTTGATCTTCATTTGAGTGTGCGGATATGAATGTTTATGTGTCAAAGTAGAGTTCCATCTCTCGAAGGCGGGATTCGAACAGGAGGTGCACAAAATAGTAGCGCTCTAGATGTCTCGGGAGTGGTCACTGGTGGCAGTGCGGACTTATACGAAAGCTCCACAGCCACCCCGTACTAGTAGGCAGCTTTACTCGATTTAGAAGTAATTGAGCGCAGTGGACCCTCAGCAGCGCCTGAAAGCGCAAAAGCTGATCCCTCAACTGATCGAATATACTCATGACGCTGCGAGACAGATATGGTTGAAACTTGTTTACTGTTTAATACCCACCATCGGGCAGGCCCATGCGTCTTCAACATATGATGGACTGGGCTAGCATGATAATTGGAGGACCATAGTACGTACTTGGAAGTTGGAGAAGCCAGAACCCCCATCGGCCACCACCACCAAAACCCACCACATCCGCCCATGCTATCCATCGTCACCAACCACGACAAAACGACGATAGCTTCACAAAACAAAACTTCAAAAACATACAACACCAGGTATTCGCTGGTCGTCACCGACCCAACTACTAATCCGGCCCTCATTGGCTTGTCTATGGGAGAGCGGACGGGATCCCGAATTTTCCAATGGGTATGGTCGTATGTGGTAGTCCCAAGGGAGAAGCAGACTTCTGAAGCTTAGCGTGCGGTGGTGCCCACTCGATCTCCATGAAGCGATACTTTAGGTCATTCCAAAACTGGTCTCGGCTCTCAATCAAAGCTATTACTTCGTTATTGAGTTTCAACCTCGGTTACTTGCAGGCGTCAACGGTTTTCCCTGAGCTACCTTATGTCGTGGTTGAAGACCCATCTGCCGTTGAGGTGGGGAAAATGCCGCCGCTGTGTTGTCAACACACATGACACCCGCGCCTAGAGGCACAACTCACGGCAGATGGGAACGGCATTCGATGAACATAAAAACATCAAATTCAGTCGTCTTGGATTATCGGCGAGTCGGCGAAGAGCTTTCTTCGAGGAAACGCGTGCACGAGGAGTATGCCCTGCACGTTTTGGGGTTCACCTCCCTATGGCTTATTCCAGTAGATGGAAGATCAACGCTATAGCAGATCGGTGTTGGTTCTAAGGAGAACTCCTAGTATACAGCCAGAAATTTTTGCTACACTTTCATGAGGCCCAGAGTGCTCTATGTTATTAGTCCAAGCCGAGAGACGGTATGGGTACGTAGACAGGAAACGACGGCTTCAGCTTAGTGACAATATAGGCATTACAAACCCGACATCCTAAGCTATCTTCAAGTCTCCGAGACTTTGCACCAAGTTGTGAACATAATCCATGGTGTTCTCGTCATACACCGTACCTCGGGTCTTGTCAAACGGCCCGCCACTTGGGCCAGCCGTGTTCAACTCGATTTGCGACTTATCCAGCATCAACTGAGCAAGCATCCAAAACTCCTTTGCGTGGCGTATGAAACCCAGCCGTCGCCACATTTCGTCGCACAGCAGGAGACCGGGTGAATTTTCAACGACCCAGCTGTCGGCCTGGTCGTAGAGCGAAATCCATCGGTTCAGCCCCATCTGAAGGTGCCACGATCCGCTGTTGGGCGCGAGGGATACTTCGTAGTGGAACCCGAGGGTGTGTAATGCTAAGTTATACCACGTAAGCGTCTGCCCTCGTTTGCGTGTAAACAACACCTGAAGTACCATGAAAAGGAAAGATTCAATTGAAGTAAGGTACATACCAGTGATGGCCGTGAACAGATTCAGCATGCTGAGACCCGCTAGACCTTCGCAAGTTTCTTCGTCGCTGAGGTGGTTGTTGCACATGGCCTCGACGAGATCGACGACCCGCATGTGAGCTTGTCTCGGTTCGCTCGAGGTCCAATTGTGTAGGAGGACGAAGCACTCTTCTTGAGAGGACGCTTGGAAGCAGGAGTCGGGACAGACGATACTCATTCTCATCTCGGCGACCACGAGTCTCGGAGGTGAGTTGTGGAAGATGACAAACGCACCATCGAGTAGGAAGATGTAGGTCCCGGTTCTTTTTGTCGCACATCAGACTCTGCTTGCCTTTTTGGGAACTCCATGCCTCCTATGTGGTAAACTCACCGAATAAGCATCTCCAGTAAGACAAACCTTTTCCAGCTGAAAGTGGAGGAATCATCAACCGGCAGCTTATGACGGGTAAGATCATCCAAACCGAAGTCTCTTGCTGCCTGAAAGTACGGTGGTCAGCTGGTAACGGGAGGACTATGTGCAAGATTTGGATCTGACTTACGTCCAAGACAACAGCATATCTGTTCCTCCGAATACGACGTTTACTCGGTTTAACACCCTCCCAGTACTGTATCAGACAAACCAAGTAGGCAGCTTGGATCGCTTCGAGTCGCCTATAGACCGCGTCATCGTCACATGAGATGGAATCGTCAACAGTGATAGACTCATCAAGAAGAGCCTCGTCGAGGAAGGCGAGGTCCTCTACACTGTTGAACCAAATGTTGGTGTTCGCGCGGACGCTCGGCGACGGAGAGAGGCATGCTCCCAAGACGGCCATGGCGGCGATGAGCAAGGGTGATGCGTTGGAGGTCGAGAAGGATGGTTTGTGAATGATGGGGCAGTTGGGATACCAGCATGACCAGAATAGCTCGAGGTTGTCTTGTAGTCTTTGAGGGGAGAAGAAGTTGTGGCAGGAAAACTCGATGGAGCTGGACCAAGAGATGTTGATTTTGCTGCCTCTTGGTTTGCTGATGGTGATGTCTTTAAGCATTGCGACAATCTTGCACGTCAGGTCAAGAGACTCCCCCACTTGGAACCTGGAGAGTTGATCGTCAGACCGGTTATTGAGGCTGTATTGGGATTCGGTCGAGAGCGAGACAGAAGGGGTCTGGCTACTGCGCCATGATATCTTAGGCTCTGCGGTTAGGGGAAATACCGAGCGCAAGTAGTTGTCCCAACTGCGACCATCGCACCCGAGGTTTGGTCTCCGGATCTGCTGGAGTAGTAACTGTCGTTCTTGGAGTGAGCCACATTCGAAGGACTGCGCCAGACCCGCGAACTTGGTAAACCTTTTCATATAGTTAAAGTGATATTTGATCGTGTTCTGTGTCTGGGTCTCGTATGGGAAGTCGAATGTGGAGTAGACCAGGTCGGGAATGAGCAGGTCGGGCGCTTCTTCAGCATGGTAATGGAAGGAACCACCTAGATCTAACTCGTCGGTCAGGGGTTCGTCTAGATATGTATCTAGAATGCCGCCTCCAGTTGCAGGCATGTAAAATAGGTCGTTTCTGGAAGCGCGCGCATCGAGTGGTGTGGTCGGGACTGGAGATTCTTGGGCCATGGATCGTTCCGTCAGAGTACCTGATTTAGCATCGCTGCGGTTGTTGTCTGCCATAGGTGATGTATCCCGTTGTGTATCATGCGCAGCCAAAGTATCGTTCTCATCGCTGGCAATCTGTGCTGTATACGTGCAAGGCCTGTTGTCTTTTAGACAGGTACGACATGGCCACTGAGAGCTGCAAGCTCGCTTCCGATGACTGCAACGATCGCAGGCTGTCTTCTTCTTGCCTCTAGTGTTTTGAGGGAGTTGCGGAATCTCTACGTCGGCCCGAAGCCTCTCTTTGCAGGCCTTGAAATGACGCTTGAGAACGTCTCTGTTCCGAACGTAGTTGGGCTTTAGCATGGTCGTCCCTTCACACGAAATGAGCTTACTTGCCTGCGCCCGAAAGATTGCGAACAGAAATGGCAATTAAATGGGCGGTTTGTACTATCTGTGGCGGAGCCTAAACGTCAGAAATTCCAATGATCGAGCGTGGATGATGGGAGATTGGGCTTATATACGCATCACTTCGTGGCGTTGAAGATGTTCGAGACGTGTGAACTTTCGGTCGCACACTTGGCATGTGATGCCAGAGGTAGCAGAAGAAGACAGCGTGCCGGAAGCCATGATTGATTAAATTATCAGTGTCGGGGATCATGGGGCGCCGAATAGACACTACGCGTGGGTGATCGGGGGTGATGGTTCTTCAAGGCAACATGTTCATGAAATACCGTTTGCTTCCCCAGACATTCCCCAATGTGGATCTGCGGGGAACCGCGCCTTGCCGGGAGGATCGGCAGAGAGGGGGCGTGAAGGGCCGGCTATTTCTGGCTACACTGTCTTTCGAGTGTGTATCTTTATTTCGGCACCTCACCTGAATTATGTTTCTTCGACATGAGCAGCGTGAGTTTGGTCAGAGACTCGAATGCAAGGCTTTTTGATCTGTTTCTTGTGCCTAACTTCAGTTGTTTGATACCAATACTTCATGCGATGCCTATGTATGGGCCGATCTGGATGATTCCCATTGTCCGAGTGAATCCATCTTCCCACCAAAAGCTAAACACTAGTCACTGATCTAGATCAATATCTACGCTGTACGCGTACCCAGAAATTCCTCTGAAAAGCAAACCATTGCGTCTTTGTTTGCCAGGGGCGGTCCAAATCCACCAATGAAGCATCAAACTTGCGGAAGAACTGCGCAATGAAATTGTGCATTTCAACCGTGGCCAAGTTCTTCCCTACGCAGCTTCTGCTTCCCATGCCGAACTGTAATCGCGTTAGCAACCTTTGCTGCCCTTTCTGATTACCACACAGGGAAGAGACTTGGACGTGTTCTTACCGTTGTCAAATGGGAGTTCCAATACTTGATCTTTTCTTCATGGTTTGCATCAGTCGCAATCCATCTCTCAGGCTTCCACTCATCAGCGTCTGGGCCAAATATCTCCAGCGACCGGTTCATCGAAGCGGGACTTATGCCACATATCGTGCCTTCAGGCACTGCCACGTCATCGAGTTGCAAGCCTCCGGGACCAACCACGCGTGGAAGTTGATACTGAATAGAAGGGTGCAGTCTTGTACTCTCTTTGATGACGGCGGATAGGAACGGCAATTTGGACGACTCTAAGAACTCGATGTCTCGCCCTGTCTTCTCAAGTCCCAAAGAGCAATACGCTTCATCGATCTCAGCCTGGAGCCGAACTACCGCTTCGGGATGAAGAAGAAGCGAGCCCAGCGTGGCAAGAATGCCAATAGTTGTCGTATCTGCTCCGGCGCCCAGAATATTGACGCCTTCCATCATTACATCGCCCTTTGTGACCGGCTGCCCTGCCATATCTTTGGCATCGATGAACAGCTGTAACATATCTCGCCGCTTGAAACCAAGGCCATTTCGGTAGCGCTCGTCAACGCGGACCTCTAGCCAGTCCACAAATCTAGAGAAGGCCTGGAGCCGTTCGCCGCCAAAGGACCTAAGGGCCCACTGCGCGATGCGATTGTTGAACCACACCATTTGGAATGGCATGTTGCCCATGTTCGCCATGAGCCAAAAGCCGTCGTGGATTGACCGGATGATACCGTCAACATCCTTTCCCTTCTCGATGAAACCGATAGGGCCGCCCAAAGCCAGGCTACCAACCACGTCAAAGGCGAAGTAGTTTGCCCACTCATCCATGCGAACCGGAGCATTCCTATCGGCAAACTCTCCCATTTTCTGCCACATAGAGTTTGAGACATCTTGTATCAAGGGCTCCATGGATTGAATAGCAGTCATGGAGTACCCGGACGAGACGCGAGACCGCAGATGCCGATGAGTCTTGATGTCCCTGACGGCGAAGAAACTCATACTCATGTTGGGAACGGTCCAAGTGTCGTACCATTTGCTCTGTGATCCACAGTCAGATAACAGACTTCACATAATGGCAAGCTTCTGGTTGGGGCTCGGGTTCCTGACCTTGACAACTTTCTGACCATGGCCGTATAGTGCTTTCAGCCCGGCTTCATCGACAATGCTCAACTCGTTTGGGGCAATTCGGACGACTTTCCCGTACTTCCGGTGCAACAGGACGACATCTTGGTGCCATGTCCCTCGAAAGTACTTGTGGGATCTCCAGGCCTCGCTGAAACGGGCCAGCCATGGCCCTGGGACACTGCTGAGAGGACGGAAAAACACGGTATATATGGTCGAAGAGAACCAGAGGAGTAGAACAACCGCAAACACCATCACATAACTCCAATTACCCATAATGTCCCTCGCAGAGGACATGTAACCATCACGTGGTAGGCTCAGAGACTGTGTCGAGACCAAGTTCATTGTTTTTGCTGCGTGGATAGTACTGATCAGATTTGGAAATATAACCTCACATGGGTGAGTCCGTTTGATACCAAGATAGAGGCTTCCTTTGACAACTCCGTCATACTGCTGCGCGAATACACCATAAACTTATATGGAAGATTCACCCCGGGCAGTACTCTCAACTGGATATGGTTGATCAGCCATAGTGGCTTTCCTGAAAGCATGTTGCATAGGAACGTATCGCCAGAGGATTAGTACGGGATTCAAAGCGTTGCCCGTGGGGTGTGGAGTTTGCCGGCAAGCATAATGAAGAGACGTCGGAGCAAACTCCACACCCCACGGGGAACGCTTTCTATCTCGCACCCAATTCTTTCAATCGATGGACACTAATCGCAGGAGGCTTCGGTAACTGGACTGGCAGCGACAAGCATAGTGGTGAGAGTTTACCGGTGCCCCGCACTCGGAGATAGTTTCACTTACACGGGCAGTAGAGCGGCGGTTTCGATGCGGAGTTGTGTGGGGAAAATCCCGAGAGGGTGTGCTGCATCGGCAGGCTCATGACCTCGGCCTCGGGATTGGGGCGGATGTTGTAACCGCAGGTAGAGGATGAAGCACTTGAAGTATGTTCAATCCGTATCTATAAGACAACATGAACGCGTTGTGGTACCATGAGTGAAAGCTTACTACTAAGCTCTTTCTTCCTTGCTCTGAAACTAGTTCATCGCGCCACGCACCAACAAGCGATCTTACAGCACTTGCTGGCCGGATACTTCAGCGTCATACAAAATGCCTTGCCCTCAACCTCGTCGTCTTCCCCCCGGCTGGAACGCCAATGACTTTGAGCGTTTCGTGGAGTCCGTAGTCCCAATCGTAGGGGCAGAGAACCTCGACATCATCTCCGCAGACAAGGAGCTGGCCGATGGAGACTACGTCAACCCGTGCAAGTCTCACGACATGCACGCCGTCTATGAGAGGGACTTTTTCGTATCGTGCGCCATTGTCAATCCCAGGTCTGTCCCCGAAGTCCAAGATGTGATGCGGCTTTGCAACCAGCTGCAGATGCCTGTCTGGCCCTTTTCCATTGGCCGCAACACGGGGTACGGCGGCGCAGCACCGCGAGTTCCAGGCAGTCTCGGCATTGAACTCGGAAAGCATCTCAACAAGGTCCTCGAGGTAAACGTCGATGGAGCTTACGCTCTCGTCGAGCCTGGGGTCACCTTTGCTGGTCTTTATGAGTATCTTGTCAAGACTGGCCTCAGCGAACACCTGTGGCTAGATGTACGTTCTTCTTTTGCAAGGACCATGGAAGCGGTTTTCTGACCACGGATTTAGGTGCCTGATCTTGGAGGTGGCTCAATCATTGGTACGAATCACGGCTTGCCTACATATAGTCCTCGACTGACGTACACGTGCAGGGAACACTCTTGAGAGAGGTGTCGGTTACAGTAAGCGCTGAAGGCTGGCCTCAACCATGACCCGTATTTGTAGGCTGATTACTTTGGGAATCTTGCAGCGCCTTACGGAGGTAAGATGTCGTCGAGAAGACTGTTGTACTAAGTTGATCATACCTCTGATTCTCAGCAGATCACTTCATGATGCATTGCGGTATGGAGGTCATTCTCCCCGACGGCACCCTCATCCGCACTGGCATGGGAGCGCTTCCGGACCCGTCTTCAGGGAATTCAGACCTTCCGCCCCATGAACAGAAAGCAAATTCTGCTTGGCAGCTGTTCAACTATGGGTTCGGCCCTTACAACGACGGAATCTTTTCCCAGAGTAGCCTTGGCATCGTTGTCAAAATGGGAGTGTGGGTGAGTCAACCATGTCTTTCTCCTCAGTAACCTGATCCTTGACCAAGAGTACATGTGCTGACAGTAACCGTGAAAGTTGATGCCGAATCCTGGAGGATATCAAGCCTACATGATCACATTCCCTCGCGAGGATGACCTGTCAGAGATCGTAGATATTATCAGACCGTTGCGGCTAGTAAGTTGAATACTTCCGTCTCTCGATTAATTGATCGACCTACGGAGACTGACGAGAATAATGCCCACAGCAAACAGTCATTCAGAATGTGCCCACTATTCGTCATTTACTTCTGGACGCCGCCGTAGCTGGTAATAAGGCTTCTTATACGAACAAGACCGAACCACTATCCGATGAAGACCTTGATGCGATCGCAACCAGACTAAATCTTGGTCGCTGGAACTTCTACGGTGCTGTCTATGTAAAGAACCTCTTTAAGATCCTTTCGGGCGCTGTTCACAGAAACAGTGGCTAATCCCTATCGCGATAGGGCCCGGAGCCTGTGCGGAGATTCTTTCTTGATACCATCAAGGCCGCTTTCCTAAAGGTTCCCGGCTCAAAGTTCTTCCTAGCGGAGGATCGAAACGAACCATACAGCGTCTTGAAGACAAGGGAGAAGACCTTGCGAGGCGTTCCTTCCCTGGACGAGCTTCGTTGGGTGAGGTATGTGTCTAGCCAGCATCCTGTCATATCTGGCCTATCCTGACCTTGACATCATAACTCAATATTGTCCAGTTTACTGATCATTGTTACAATAGCTGGCTACCAAATGGTGCGCATCTATTCTTTTCGCCCATCACAAAAATTTCTGGGACGGACGCCAAGCTCCAATACGAGGTCACGAAGCGCAGGTTCGCAGAGGCTGGGCTCGACTTTATTGGCACCTTCACCATTGGTATGCGAGAAATGCGTGAGTGCCCTCTATTACTTCAGCCAACCTCGTTATATACACGATACTGAGAGAGTTTGCAGACCACATTGTGTGCATTGTCTTCAACCGCGAAGACCCTCAGCAGCGCTCGAAAGCGCGATGGTTGATCCGGCAACTGATCCAGGACTGTGCAGAACGTGGCTGGGGCGAGTACAGAACACATTTGGCGTTGATGGACCAGATCGCAAATACGTATAACTTCAACAACAATGCTCAGATGAAGCTCAATGAAAAAATCAAGAATGCGCTGGATCCGAACGGCATTCTTGCTCCTGGGAAAAACGGCATTTGGCCAAAGAAGTACGACAAACGGGAATGGGTGCTTCGAGATGATGAAGCAGACATGTTGTCTAGCGGTAGGAATCGCGTTATAAAGAGTCACTTGTAGTAATGCCACAATCGCAGTCAAATACTGCTACGTATCATTTGAGCCACAGATGACCACACCCATTGACTTCAGCTCGTGGACGCCATGAAGGAGCTGACGACTCCGGGCCCGCAACCGGTCAGCCCTCAGGCACCGGAGGCTTGGCACATGCCCACCGAAGCCGTTGCGGCACCATTTAAATTGGCTTCGCACACCCAGGTCGCCGAAGTCCGGACCGCACACTAGGTGCCACCCTCCGTTCCGGTACCCACTTATGCGGGGTAAGAATGCCATCAGGCAAGCCGATGTGGCCCCCCACTGCGGTGACGAGGTCTCGTGAAGTGGATGAACCCCTCAACTCAGCCAACGTTAACTATCACGTTGTTCATAAACATGTAGGTGAAATAATTTGACTGTCACTGCTAAAGAATCTCTTTAGAAACGGTAGAGAGACAGGCGGGTGTTCTTTTCCCCCTTCCTTAGCTTCGACCGTCCCTCATCATGTCTAGATCATGAATAACCCCATGGCGTATTCTTTTAACAAAGTCGTTGGCAGTAAAGTCCCGTGCGTGGTTTTAAGGGAGAACCACAGGCGATGGTGCGACTGGTTCTCGGAGGAGCCCTCTCGATCCCTGCGGCGACTTCTACTCTCTTTGAGCCTTCCGAAGGGTGAACTCGACCAGCATCCTGGCTGTCTTGCAAGAGGCTGCTCGACTTATCCTTCCGGCTATATGAAATAGGTCTTGGCTGCTACTTGAGATTCTGAACACAATAAGGGTTATGTGGATCGTCGCCTTGACTACCAACGTAGTGATGCTTCATCTGGTGATTGCCGGCGGTGGCGGTTAACATTAGCTTGCTTCCCCGTGATCTTTTCAGCCTTTATATTATTCATTCATCAGCAAAGGCAGAAAATAGATCGAGTATTGTACATTCATGAGCATTTTACCCTCTCGTTGAATGTAGGTAAGCACTACTGACCAGGAGTGGTCGGTCACACACGTTCTTCAGCAAAGAAAATGCCTTGGTCCAAAGGAGTAATCTCCATAGTCATGTTCGTCACCAATCGACGAAGCTCACTTGATACGTTTGATATGTTGCTTGGTAAGGCAGAGTACTTAAAATGGAAAGGGTGTTCATCAACAACGCTCTAATTGAGCTACCTACCCTATGCAGCGACTTGTCACCACCCAGGACAAGATCCCAATATTTCCAAACGACTATATCCAATCTTTTCTCGAGCTTTGTGCCTTTGCCGACATGCCTAAGTCTAAATCAGCAGTCAAGTCCGGAAACACACCGTATCCCGGAGCCTTCTTGAACAGTGCCGGGCTATTGAATGTCTGGAAAACGATTCCTGGTTCTGCGGAAGATTACACAGTCGAGATCAAATTCCGCGAGTCAGACCATAGGCCAATCATTGCCGAGCGGATCAAGATTGTCGCAACTGGCCATTATGTCGAGACCAGAATGGCCTGGCTCGAGCCGTTGCATAGCACGGTCCCAAAGACTGGAAATGGCGATACTGGTATACCAAACCACTGTTACTCTCGAAGCGCTTGGTACGATGCGAAAACTCAAGACGGACCGTATGACCCGGAAAAGGCGCGTCCCGAAGGCGGCCAGTCTATCGAGTTCATCATCGAGGCCGCGACTATGGAGATGCGATGGTTGAGGAACCTAAATGACCCTCGCCAGCGATGGGATATGCTTACTCCGCTTCAAGGAAATGCTCATAATTCGGTCGAGACGGAGTCGTAGTGGGGGGATGAACTCGTCATGCTCCCTGAGGCTCCCACCTCATAGGAGATATTGCCGCGGGTAGGGTGCTAAGGCAGCTTTTGTCAGCCTGTTGCACGCACGTCTTCAACAAGACAGAATCAATCAAATGTTTAACTGTTTTGTTATTTATGTGACAAATGGCGCGCTTTCGCTCGTGTTCTGATGGTGAATACCTGATGCCCCCCTTGCCACAGAGTTCTCTAACAGCCGAGTTTCCCCCTTCTTGCCGAACCGGTCAGCATGTGCTGCTTCCTAGATGCGCTACTTTCTATCAGAAGACAAGGAGTGCGCTCACAGATCATGGGGTATCCTTACTGCACCGGTGGAAGTCACTCCGCCGCCATAGTATAGCTCTTTTGCGCCTTATTTGGTAGTGCAGTCTGGCGGGGCGTGACTTCTGTCATCGACTAAGAACCTGATCATACTCAACTGAATCAATCTCATCGGCATCCAGGGACAAGAATCAGTAAATAAATCCGAGTCTAGTAAAGGGCGTATCAAGCTCGAGAGTAGGTTGGATGAGTAGAATTGCCAAGTGTTATCTGTAGCATGCTCATCTGACTGAGTCGACTTGTAGCTATACGTCTTGTATCTTGATTCGTCATCAGAATCTCTGAAACAGGCTCTGAAGCGCTGAACGATGTGGGGAATACCTAGGTAAAGTTTGTTCAGATCCTGAACAGAAGTATCGTCGTCTTTCATTATGGTGTTCATCTACCGACACTAAGCGAGGGGCGGTTATTAGCGAGAGACTTCTCTTGAATCCTGAATATATGTTCGGAAGTTCCATGAAATTTTTCCTTTGTGACACTGAACAGTAGAAGTCACATGGGTTCTTCAGCAAAGACGGCTAATGTCACACAACGAAGGATCCTTTGATGAGTATAAAGGAGAAGTTCACCGCATAGTCTATACTCACTACTCCCCAGCAAAAGTGCCTCCTTCGAAGTTGTAACTTCGCTTGGGAAGTTCAAGTTTTCAAGTCTTCAGCGTAGGTTAAGTATGAGAGAAATCGTCTGCATAAATGCTATGGATTGGCTGCCTATCTACCGAGTATTCACCCCCTAGACAGCGTCCTGCAATTCAAGACCATTACGTCCAATATTTACTCAATTCGCCGCAGTCTTTTCAACAATGTCTAGCGCTAAGAAGCCCGAGACAGTGCCAGAAGCTACTCCAGACGATATAATCAACCCCAAGGAGTTCGTCGGCACCTATTACACGTACCGTCCTGAAAAACCCGATCCAAGGAAGGAAGAAAACCAGTATGAAGTCGAGATCTGGAAACTTCGATCACAGAAAGATAATCATGGAAACACTGAACCAGTCCTTGGGATGAGATACACTCAACTTAAGGGCGGAAGCGAGGGCATTGTGAAGTATCCGAAGAGAATTGGTCGCCTGGCACGACTCTCCACACTCATCGGCGAGGGTGGCAGATTCTGGGCACGAAGTGGGCTCACGGAAGTCGACCTTGGAGCGGACGGTAAACAATCGGGGCCCTCAGGCATCCCCATATATACTGAGGAGGAGCACAAAGTTGAATTCGCGTTCAACAAAGTAGATGCTCTATGGGAAATGAGATGGACCAACGACTTCGACCACGAGGGTCTGGTACTACTTCGAAGGAAGCAAGACAAGTAAACAGAGCATGATTGGAAGCGTGTGTACATGGCCAATGAATCTGTTCAACTTCATGTACGTGGTAGCCAAACCTGACCGAGGCGGCTGGAACATCATAGCGATGGACCGCAGCTATTTCAGGTCCACTACCCGCACCTCTGCACCACTCTGTGAGGAGCACATTGAGTTCTCAGATAAGGCGATAGACTGCGTAGATACTAGGTTTCATCAATGAAGCGCCCTCTATACAAAAGTCTTTGACTACAATCGGCTAAGGGGCCAACATTGCCTCCATGTTACAATGAACAAACTATGTCGACGGAAGGCTGTGAATAGAAACCGTTTCAGAGATATTGACGACCTGTGTTGGCTCAATTTCATTGCCTTTGGATCTTAATATTTACGGACAGTGTGACTGAATTAGGCGTGGAAGGTCCAGGTCAACGCACCTGCCTACGAATATCTAGCCCGTAATCCATCTTCACAGACCGTATTCCCACCTCGGCCAAACGGGAGTGTATTCCACCTCCACAGAGCGTATTCCCACTTCGACTAGAGGATACATAGGACACAGATTCGAAGGAAGGAGTGTCTCCCCGGTACAGCGCAAGCTTGCTGGGGCCACGTAGCCTGGTGGTTAAACGGGTGATGAATAAACTGGGACGCTGGTTTTTCGTAGGGATAGGGTTCGAACCAACGCCCGAGCTTTTTTTGTCAAACATCGACTCCTCTGCTATTGCGCAAGGTATTTTATTTTGGTATAGTGGTGAGTGATGTTTTGTGGAGTTGTTGGTATAGTGAATGAGATGCGTCTCGTGTCCCACAGGATCAGTAGTAACCGTGATGTTTTTGTTCATCAGACACGCAAACAAGCCTCCTTTTCTTCCTCGTACGCCGCCACTTTGATGCAAATATTACCGCATTTTTTGCCTGCTTTGTGACGCCAAACCTCACCTTCCCGTTGGATATCATCAGACCTTGAATCCTCATCCCACCGCCTCCCCTCACCCTTGTATCCAGGAACCCCCGACAAAACCAAAAACAAAAGCCTAGATTTCCGGTATCATACCCATCCGTTCCTCGTATCTAAACTAAGCATCCCTTCCACTCCCATTCCATCCTACCTTACCCGCTAGCTCCATTCCCATTCAGCCCTCCCGTGGCTGCCTCCGCTGACACCTCTCCATCCCCAGTCCACGTCAAATCGTCCATGTTCGCCAACACAGTCCACGGATCGATCCCCATACCCGGCGGAATGGAGTCAAAGTTCATATTCATAAAAGAAACCGGATCCGTGCTAGGGGCATACTGCAAGCCCCTCGAGTCCCACGTCGTCGTCGATGTCGATGTCGACGAGGACCCTACGGCGCCACCGCCCAGCATCGCGTTCTGAATGCTCGTGATATCGATAATCTCATTGACGTTCCCGCCCCCACCGCCGCTACCGCCGGCACCCTGCGTGGTGCCTCCATCGTCCGGCGAAGACGTGCTACCCCGCACAAGACCAGGCGGCGTATCGTTACTGCTGCTCCCGCCCGTCGACTGCGACGGCGTGCTCTTGTTGAACACGGACGTTGGCGACGGCTGTCCCGCCGCGGGACTCCGGTGCGGGAGGTTGACTGGAAAAGTGGCCGTTCCTGCTGTTGGTCCAATAATGCCGCTCCCTCGCAGGAGTCCCGACCCGAACCCGCCCACGCTATCGATACCAGAGGCCACAGGCACCGGCGGACAAGCAAAGGCGGCCCCTTGCGCCATGCCCGTCACGTCCGGGCTCTTTGTCGATGTAGTCGTCGTCGACTCCGATGTCCGCTTCCGTTTATTCGGCCCCATGTCCCGCGTATCAATAGACGCCGATGAAGACGGCGGGCCCATCCCGATAGGCTGGTCGAACTTCCCGAGCGTTGGCCCGAGCATCGGGTTGGTGCCGCCCATGGACACGGGGGTGTTGCAGCCGCCGTCGTGCTGCACCCTGATCGGGTAGTGCTCGTAGGCGGTGCCCTTTGGGTTGCCGAGCGGCAGTCTGCCGGGCAAGGGCGGCTGGATCTCGGTGTGCTTCGAGATGGACGTCCGCGCGAGCAAGGGAATGTTGGACGACGTCCAGCCAAAGAGGTTCTTGTAGTGTGCCAGATTGGGCAGATCGATGACGCCCGACAGGCCGTTGCGCTCGATGTCCATGAAGATCTGCTGGAGAAAGGCCTGCGTAATAATGTGCCGCCGACCAATCGCCTCCATGGCGTTGATGATGAACTTTAGATTCTGCAGGTCCGCCGTCGAGAAGCCGGTGTCCATGTTGCACTTCGCCGAGTACACGTACACAGACGCGGCCGAGTACAGCGATAAGGCGACCATGGGACTTTTCTGCAGTGCATGAGCGTTTCCGAAGCCGGGTTCGAGGCGGACGTGGCTTTCACTTACATAACCCGAGTTCATGTGGCTCGTCAACTTGATGATGCTCACCACCTCCTCGGCCGCCGTCCGCAGCCGCAGCTCCGAGGCGGCCTTGAGCGGCTCGGGGAGCTTGTTCCGCTCGATCCTGTCAATCGCGGCGTGGTGGAGGCAGATCACCGAGGCGTGTAGGTTGAGGTTCGTGTGAACGGACGTAGGGTCGCGCATGCTCTGCGGCAGGCGGAAGCGCTCCGGCAAGAACATGAAGGCGCTCGAGAGCATGTTGTCAATGTCCCTGTGCCGCTTCCAGAACTCGCCGTACTCGACGTCCGCGGGCCTGTCGTTGGGCCGCTCCCAGTGCACGTGCTTCAGGAGCATGTTGAAGATGTAGCACATTATGACGGCGCCTGCAAAGGTCGAGTACGAGGCGCCTTGGAACGCTTCTGGTAGGGTAGATGTTTCTTCCTCGCGGGCCGAGTTGAAGGCCTCTTCTGACGAGGGAAGATGTGTGGTGATCTACCGATGGTCAGTATTCAGAAGGGAAAAGGGGGGCGGACATGCAGGGAAACATACTTCGTTGGGGTCAATGAGAGTAGGCCAACCAGTCGCAATACTTGCGTGGCAGTCGATGCAGTAAGCGCCCCAAAACGCCCTCCGCCGCTCTTCAAGGTCAACCCACGACGTGGGCGGCGCAAGGGTCGGCGCCATCTCCTGCCCGTCGCCGTCGATGCGGTGAAGGCCCATCATCTCCACGAGCCGTACGCACTTTGCGGAACTCATGGCCGCTCTCGTGAAGAAGAGAGACCTCGCCTCGTCCGTCGCGATGAGAGCCCACGCTTGCGCATGTTGGATAGTGAGGAAGTGCTCGCCGAATCCCTAACGTAGTAGTGTGAGCGTCAGCGAATTCTATCCAGAGCATAGGGTGAGGGAGAGGGAGAACTCACCTTCATCTCATCCGCATCTGCGTATTGTCGAGCCCGTTTGTAGAAAATGTCGTGATACTGGCTATACTTCTCATGCCCGTTGGAGGCCATAGACCAGACCGCGTACTGCAGACACATGGGCGGACGTTTATGAGGCGCCGAGTAGAACGCCTGGAGATATCGCCCAGGGTGAATGATAGGGATGAAGTGCTGTTGCCTCTCAAAGAAGCTCTTGTTTCTGGTTCTCCAGTCAGATATGCTCGTGCCATTGCGAGAGCAGAAAAGGAAGACAGCGTCAGATGCCAACATACAGCTCCTCCATCATCTCAAAAGGGGGTAGAGCTTCTGAGAGCCCCAGCCCCATGAGTTCCCCCGAGGCATTGGCAAAGCTTGGTGCTTCAGGTTGAGAGGGCGGTGCCGTCTTGTTCATGTTCACTCCCGTGTGAAAACCAGACGATCCGTCGTCAAAGGTACCATTCTGCATGGCCATGATCGTCTCAATGTCGACATGGAAGTCGTCCATGCCAATGTTGATCCGGCTATCCAGGTCACCCTCAGAAGGTAGTGCCCCATTGCCCTTGTTGGCAGCTTCTTTGAGAAGATCCTCCACTTGGGCTATACATATTGGTCAGTAACACGCTCCTTTTGGCGGAAAAGTATATGAGAGCGCATTACCTAGCCTCTCTTCGAGCTCCTTCACATTCTTCCGCTTGAACGCGGGCTTCCTCCTGGATTCCGGATACACACATTCTCCCTTGACTTTCAAGCAACGGCTACATGCCGGCTTCACTCGATCACACTTAAGCTTCCGGGACCGGCATGTCACACACGCCAACGGCTCCGAACCGTTGGCGGCGGAGCCCGGAAGGTCCGCTTGTACGCCGTCGTCAGTCTCCATGATGAGCCGCAAAAACTTCCTTCCGAGACCTCGGCAAGCGGGAGATAGGGAGAAAGTGCCGGGAGTGGGCCTCGGCGGCGCCGGGGGGGCTCCAAGACTCAGGACAACTCGGAAGATACGGGAGAGAGTCGGACTCGGGTGGGCTGCAGCGTGACGCAAGAGACAATGGGTACGTAATGCGGGCTTTGGAGAAGCACTATTGCGGCGAAAAAGGCCAAAGAGTAACTCACAGTTTCTCTGTGGCCCTTTGCTACACTATTAGGAACAGGTCTACACCAGGCAGATACGCGCTCGAGCGTGTGCCGGCCCCATTCTTTACTCAGTCGGACAGTTTCTGCACCGATGTCCGATGTCCGAGATGGATCTAGTGCCTCGTTCTGATTGGCTCTGGAGAGTTCTATGACGAGCCTTCTGTGATGACTCATCATGAGCCCCAGGAGTTGAACAATTCGATCTTCTTACTGCCCAGAGACTGAGCGACCAATTGTGCACGCTGCTCTCCACGTGGGTTGCAATTCATGTAGGTATGCCAAGTCTGTTAAACGGCGCAAAATGGATACTAACGACGTCGAGATCTTCGGCGCCGTTGCCGGACACTGTCCGATATTCTCCCGCTCTTCAGCCGATAATTTGTGGAACTCCGCAAACTCCACGCGCGGATGGATTGGCCGACACTCGGCGACCTCTTCCGGTGATCTCATCCCATCCGGCTCCGGCTCGGCCGAGCCTTCCGCCTAGCCGCTGCTAAGTGCCCTTTTTGGTGGCTCTTGGCCCGGTGATCTTCGCCAGGAACGCTGAGGCCGATCGCAGCACCGCAGTTGCGCAGGCTCACGGACAGCTCGGGGGATGTTCAACGATCGGCGGAGGCTCATCGCCGCCTCCCCTGGATGATCTGGATCCATCGCCAAAGGCCGAAGTTAATGGCGAGCCGACAGCCAAGCTTGTCAGTGTCCCCAGAGCTAAGGTATCAGGTGAAAGTAGCCGACGAAGAAACGTCTGCAATCTTGGTGATGACGAGTTTTTGAGTTTGCGTCGTCAAAAGACTAAAATTCTCCGTGGCGCCTCAGGAACGAATACCCAACGTGATGGACAGAGTTGCTGCACTCTGGGCCCTGGGTCAAGGTGTTCACCGACTGCCATCCCAATTGTGCTGTCATAGCATTCGGCCATAGGGCGAATACCTACCTACAGTGCCTGAGTGCCAGTCTCTCGTGGTCAGTCGCGGTCAGATGGACTGTTCTCACCTTGGTGGGACGATCACGAGTGATCACACCTACTCTCATTCGTCACAGTCGACGGTCTGAAACTCTGTTCTTCGAAGGATGACGGGAGATCCGGCTATGTACTTCATCGGTGAAGCGTGTCGAGGAACGGCAGCCACTGACGATGGCGCCCGCCAGAATCAAGGTGACGGCCAGGCCTTCCAACTACGCCTTGTACGGCATCCTCCTCGTAGTCGCGAGTGTGATTTGCAACGGAGTCGGGAAATTACCAGTCGAAACCGCGCCGAGAGAATTGCCACTAGTCTCACATTGCTGCCGAACTAAAACACGGGCGAGCGTGGAGGATTGACGCGCGCCGAACGCCACGGTCCACTATTCCACCACGCTTCCAACACTGTCCCTCGGTTGAGTATGACACCAAAGGTAGCACCATTGACTGGATTTGAGAAGCCGAATATGCGAGCGAGACATTGAACCTTTTGACAGCTGCACACGGTATCCCAGTCTAGCGCCTCATGGCAAAAGACATCGTTAGGCTTGGCCCCAAGGCTGATGATCGTCGTGGTCTGGATGTCAGCACAACGCCGAGTGAGAAATTGACACACGACGGCGTTTGGGGATAATCATTCAACGAACGCGGCCAAGAGATTTTGAGGTTGACTACGAACTGCCAAGAATGTCTCTTGCGCAGGCAGCGCTTGCCCGCCACCGCTTGCTGACTGGGATGCTTGGCTTACTCCTCTGCGGGGCCGAAGCGACCACAGATCGCGAGTTCTTCGGAAGGTATTTTGTGTGGCACTAAGAGGATTGCTCAAGTGGCTTCTCGGGAGGCCAGTTTAGGAATATGTGGGCGAGAGACTTGACGGGAGATGAAGCCAACTAAGATTGACAAGCCGAACGGACCCGGGGATTTCGGTGTTTGGCGCAGGACTCTTGCTGATCAGGATCGACGGTGGCCCAGGCTTCATGATCTTCCCGCCGCGTGGTCAGCAGACAAGCCGTGATCTTAGTGATTCTCGAAGATTGGCGACATGGATTTGGAAACTTTGTAATGCCCTGTTATCAGGGCTGTGCGTAGGTAAATCCAGCCCCATCAAAGCAAAGTATGAGGATTGCCATGATGGTAGAATGAAAGGGGCTGGAGTGGCCTCTGTTAGGTGGTTTCACCAAAAATATGCTGTTTGGCTTGCTGCCAGTGGGTGGTGCCCTTCAGACTTGTCATCTGAGCGCCCTCGTGTTCTGTGCATCCTTCAAAGCAGCCGCGCATCGGAGGAAGGTCCCAGCCAGTTAGAGTCGAGGAGCCAAACGCACCTGACAAGGGAGCAGACAAGCAACGGGGATCGTCGGCCGTTGCGATTCAGGGCAGCCCTCGTAGAAACACTAACTTTGAGGATGAGAGACGAGCCGACGTGGGTTAGGCTGGGGAAGTACCTATGACCGCCCGGTGCGTTGCGAGTCGAGTGGAACCAAGCGGCTGACGGGTGTGAATCGGGATAGACGTCAGAGCAAACTATGTTTTGAGGAGTGAGGATGGGGCCAGGGACAACTCACAACTTGTGAAGTCAGTGACACTCCTTGGCTTTCGGCAGGCCAGGCCATGCTAGACTGACCTTCTCAGCCTGCAGGGCACACTGGTCTTGAGGAGGCAAAGTGTGATAAGCGATGGGGGGCACACACGCAGAAACGATGTGTTGGAGACTCTGATTGAGTGAGCCAGGCAGCGTGATGTTGGGAAGAGGCCGCTCTAGGCTTACGCCTTGAGTCAAGGTCCGAGTGTGGCCCATTATCGTGACGAAACATAATGCAAGGTGGAGATGGTATGGCGACGCTCTAGTGTCGAGTTATGCAACGAGAAGCCTCCCAAGGCGTCCACTGGAGTCTGGACGATGCACTGGCAAGCTGGCAGATGGGGCGGCGTCCAATGTCTCGCTGACTGGCACCTCAAGTCAGGTCGCATTGCCCTACGTTGGCGGCAACCGCAGCCCCAGATCTGTACATACCTTGGGTCGCCATGCGTGACATGCTCGGATTGAGGAAGGAAGCACTCTTTCTGAGGCCCTCTGTGATCCAGTGACGAGCTGGTTCTGTGAGAGCAGGTGCAAGGCGCCACGGATGTACTAGTTCTTCTGGGTCATGACCCAGCAAGCAAGTAGCAGTGTCCAGCATGTACCTAGAGAAGGCATAAGAGGAGGATATCCTGCTCACGTACCCGCACTTGTACATAGGTTGGTACTATGCTACAGTGTTTATGTGGGATACCTGACCGCTGCTCCGTTTTTGCAGAGATTTACCTTGCTTGGCTTGAATCCTCGAGTGACTAAGGTAGGTAAGTGTCTCTGAACGGACCATTGGGGCATAGTCCGAGGAAGCACGGATGTCGTCGGGATGGAGGTGACGGCGGAATTGGTACGAGGGCATCGCTTGAATGGTAGGTGGGATATCCGTCTCTCGCGACTAGGTATTCGTGGTTGATCTTGCGCAGTAGGCACAATATTGTGTCCATTCTCTACTACGTACCTGCGACAGGTAAACCTTGAATCGTAAAAGCCTTGTCAAGGAACAAAATCTCTTGGAGCATGGGTCGGAAAATCCGCAAACTACTACGCGGTAAGTACGCAGCCGTTGACAAGTCGAGTGGCATTCAGGCTCGATTGAACCAGGGCCAAACCAGGGCGGCTGCAAGATGGCGACCGGGGCCCGGCGATCATTTGCTGCGGATGATAGGCGGAAATCGGGGCGCCGGGATTATGGCAGCCATGACCGGATCATTCCCCACATGGCCCCCGTCCCTCCCTCCCCTACCCTTCCGCTTATAGCCCGGACCTGGAGGCTGGAGGATGGCAGCCATCCAGTCAGTGCTACATCGCGGATAATGATCGCGATACGGCACTGTTGGCAATGGCGATTGAGCGTCGTACATCACTGGAGTAGGGATTCAACGGTTCACGCCTTGCTTAAACGACGACAAACCCTTGTTCAATTGATACCTACTAGATATCTACCTGGTAGAAATAGGGAGGAAGAACCCCGGTACTTCCTAACGGTCTCGGTATCTCGATATGTTCCTGGAATACGTATACTCCCATTCTCATTGGTCGGCCCAACAGAAATGGAGCTGGATCAGAGCTTAGGTTGCCTGGGAGCTTATTTGAGAAAGGTACATCAAAGACCCACCCGCTCAGGCCCAGATTGGGAGTACCTTTTCGGCAAGGCCTGGAAAGGAAGGAAGGAACATGAAGCTCAAGTGGATCCCACGGGACTTCACCAACGTCAGGCAGAGGTACGTATCGTCGCTACTGGTCCGGACCGCCTGACCAGGGTTTACCGTGTACGTACCCTGGGCTTAGTGAGCATGGTGAGGTACGAAGCACTTCGTACCTTAGAGTTAGGTTGTGGGGCACAAGCCATCTTCAATCTCCAGCGTGAACGTCAATCCTCCACTCACAATCTTGCGTTCCCGTCCATTCTTCATCACGCTTCCTACTACTCTGTATCGGTAGTGTACGGAGAATGCGCTTCTTGGAAATCGACTTGCCGCGAAAGAGAAGAAAGATACTTCACACACATCACAGAGTTACATCCCCAACGGCTCTCCTCCACCGGCGAGTCATCGCTGGCATCCCTCTCGTACCAGGCCTTTCCCGGCACGTCAAGGCACTTTTGGTCAATCATCAATGATGTGTGCGGCACCCGCCCCTCGGCCCTCTCTCTGCCCGCTGCACGACGGCTCTGACAGGAGACACCTCGTTCCCGAACCGGCTCAGTACTTTGCTACGTTTCCGAAAACAAAGGGGGCCGAAGAAATTCAAATCATCAAGTGGTACCTGCTCAAGGGATTCGATACCCTGACACGTCTTGGCCTACCCATACACAGGAGAAGCATTCCTGGAGAACCCCAGCAGAAGTATTCGAAACATGGGGGCCCGGCGACTGTGCTCGACTACTTGTTGCTGCAGAACTTCTCAAAACGCCAACACGGCCGCGGCTATCCGCTAAGCATCCTCAAGAGGCGAACCAACTTCATGGAACAATTTGAATCCGTCAAAGGAATGCCCTGAGACAAAGACGCTCTCCTTCTACCCTTTCCAGATGCGCCTCATCGGCCTTGCCATGCGAGTCTGGCCGACCAACAGACAAGCCACAAACGCCAAAGAGCGAGCAGAGCACGAAACTAACGCTCCTGGCGCCATAGTCTATCGACCCTTGAATGCCCTCGAAACACTCCCGACATCCGCACCTTGGACCCTCTCGAATGAGTCTCGATACCTTCCGCCAATCCCAAACAGCCAATCGCCTTGACATGTATCGAACATGGCCCTCCACCAAGACAAGCATCGACTCCAAGTTCCATCTAATTATTGGCCTGCAAATTGTTCACCACGCCATGAAATTGCATGCTCACGACGCCCATCCACATAGCCCCAATCTGCTATCCTGGAAACGGAATTGCTTTCGTCGACAGGGCCCAGGCATCACGAACTGGCATCCCCCTTACGGATACATGATACATCCAGCCGCTATGGCTTGCCTTCATCCCAATTCCTCGTCAGCGCGCAAATCCCTGTGTTCGTTCTATGTGCCTGTATGATAATACTGTGGCACCGTGGTTGTCGTTGTCCAATGTAGATCCGCTGATCTCCGTGGACCCGCTACAGATTGTAGACCCGCCCGCCATTTCTCCATCGCGCCAACGTCGTTTGAACTTCTCCTCACCATACTCCCCGGTCTACCATGGCCATGCTCTCTAATGCTGCATCTCAAGTGGCGATACGGCATGTCACCATCCATCCAGGGCTTCCAGGTTCTTGCACATCTCCATAGGCATCACGCTTCGATTGCGCCGCGCAAGGTCGTTTGCATCTAACGCCTCCCAGCTCCGCCAGAAAGTGCCGAACAAATGAGAAAGTCACACACCCTTGGATGATGGATCTACGCCTTCCCATCCCAATATCTTTCGGCCTTCCTATTCTATGCTGCAGTAACAGGCCCTACGAACCTAGCGACGCTGACATGGCAAGCCCATGCCTTCTTTGGTCGCTCTCCCACCCTCACGCTCATTGATGGGCTGAGCTTGGCCTCGTTGCTGACATCCATGATAGCTTCCTGCCGCCTCAAGCTCTATTAACATTGTAACAGCGAGAGCCGTACCAGAAGGCGGAGTTTGACTCGCCAACCTTCCACCCCAAGTCTCATGTCCCGTGCCTGAGGGTGGGCAACTGACATCCCTTCTGAGCGCCGGCCGTTCTTGGCCCGGCTTGAAGCAACCGGACGTGCGAGCCCTGTTCCCTGTCGACGGCGGCCTTTCCTGGGTCTCGTCTTGTGTTGTGCTGCAGTCCACACGTTGTGAATCTGCACACCCTCCCCCCCCTTCTTCGTCCAGTGGCCGTTGCGACTGGCTGTCATCTCACACAAAGCTACGACGCTTGTGCATCGGACGCGAGGCCCAGTGACATCGCAATCACGACGAGTCTCGCTTCCCACTCTGGTTCGCCCTCATTCAACCTCTAGACACCTGCCGCACCTTGCATCGGGCCCAGTCACTTGTCAGGATTTTGCCGTAGCACACTGGCAGATGTTAATCTGACTTTCGGGCGGCAAGCCCAACTCCCTAAGAGCACACGCACGATATGAGAGGGGGGAAATGGTGCGGAAACGTATCGAAGGCCCCCTTTGGCTGGGTTGGTTGTCGAGATTGAGCTTATGGTGTAGTGGTGGTTGTTGCCTCGTACCTATCAAACTTCACACCCCCTTGGAAGGACTGACTTGCTTCCCCCTTCACGTCAACGTCTCAGCAAGACCAAGGTTACTTCATCGGATGACCATGCTAATGGCTCCGACCTGTTCTATTACCCCCCCTATCCAGCTGTCTTGGGTTCTTCTGTCACGACCAGTCAAGGGGCCTTCGAGGAGGTATCCTGACACCGGCAGTCGATCACTTTCGGCCTTGACACGGGCAACGTGGACCAGCGATCCATGTCCGTGTCTACCTGCCATTATGGTTCCTTGCTTTTTTTTTTTTGTCCCGGGAATTAATGAAGGTTTGCGTCCTGCCAAGATGTGAGAGACAGAGACAGGAAAAGGAGGTTTATCTCAACCACCTGCGGAAAGAGTAATTGGCAAAAGAGCTCCCAATGATCCACGGGTCATGCACTTGCAGCTTGCATGTAGCAGCAGCAACCTAGTCTGAGGACAAGTCAGGAGAGCAGCAAGGTTAGACACCCGCATGGCATGAAGGGTGGGAAAGCAACTGCAAGGCATCATCAGTAACTAGTAGTAGCATGCCAATGTTTCGCCCCATTGTCAAAGTACACTGGGGTTCTCGTGGAAGTACCTGACATTGAGGGTCCCCCTTCCGAGTGTGGGCAGAAAAGGAGAAAAAAAAAGAAAAAAAGAAGAAAGCCTCAAAGACAATAGAAAGGGCGGGATAGAACCAGTGCTCCTGTACGTACGCAGGGACTCAGAGGGTAGGACGGACGTAGGTAAGGTGGTCAAGGAGATCTGCAGCTCCCATTATCGAGATCGGGAGGCGTTGGTCCACTGCCCGAATATGCAACCAGGCAACCCACTTTCGCAGAGCACCTGAAGAAGAGAGGTAGTAGTGTAGTGGCGGGTGTCCATCCCACCTGTGCGAAGAGGTTGCGCCGTTGGCGTGCGTCTGCGTGGCTACCACAGCTTCGGCGACGTTCCCATGAGCCAGGCCCGCAAGGTAAGGTAGCGCGAAAGGACGGCGAGGCCTGCCACCGAGGGGAAAAGAAGGGTCGCACTCAGAACTCGAACTGCCCAAGGTGTGCCTCTGTGACGGGCGGCGCGGCGGGCCATGGGTAAACTAAGGTAGGGGACGTGTCTAGTTCCTGTGGAGTAAAGCATCCATTCCGGATATTATGTGTGTGAATGCGAGTGTGAGTGTGAGTGTGGTCCATGTATTTCGCAAGGCCGGCCGAGGATGGAGGTTTCTAAACATTTAGCCCGCTCCGCCTTTTCGGTGTTTGCTCCATCATGTCAATGTCATTGTGTGTTGGTGTGTTGTTGGGGTCCGGAGACTGCGGCTGGCCTCGTTTTTCTTGATGAACGATTACGCCACGGCATCCGTACTTAACTTTTGGTGTGGGTTGCTCAGGAACTGCAGGTACCTGACCTGACCTGACCTGACCCGATTTCACCTTTACGCTCCTGACTTCTCCTTTCTCGTATTATCATTTTCCGCGAGTCCCGTGATTCCCCTAGAGAAGGGGCGGCGGAAGGGGAGGGCCCCTCCCGAATCCGTCCGCGCCTGCAGCGCTCTTTGTGAAACCACCGAAAAAAGAAAGGAAAATATTTATTGCCCTGGCCTGATTTGATACCCGCCCCATCTCGTACAAGCACGCAGGGAAATACCTACAGTTTCGTTACCCATCCAATGTTCGGAATCCAGCGAATCAGCTGTAACGCCCTGACATGAAGCGTTAGTCTTCTTTTCACCTTTGTATGTCGGAGAAAGAGAGAAAGGAAGAGAGCTGCAGAACCCGAGGAAAATGGCTGTGTGTGAGAGGTTTCACGTTTCACGACGCCACATACATTACTAAACGCTGTCGGCCATGTACAACATAAGGTAGACTTACATGTACTCACACACAAAAATCACCAAACACACGCATCACCTCACATTAGAGCATACAGTAGCTTGGTTCTTCACCTCATCCTCCAGCCTCTGTGCCTCCTCAATCCTCGTCAGTCACTCGCTTTTTGCTGCCCACATGAACCACCTAATGTGATGCAATGTGCTTGCAGAAGTTTTGGACCTTCTCCACACAAACTAATCGCGTTGGAAAAAAAAGGCGGACTTGTTGTCACAACGAAATGGCGGGATAATTCCAAAGAGGGGGGGCCAACGACGAACTACAATACCAGACTAGTCAACTTAGCAAGCAGACATTAATTAGCCCGGCACCAAAAAAGAGCTCTAAGAGGGACACTAGAGAAAGAGATGGTGGCCTTCATTGAAGAAACTCGGTCAGCTTAACAATTTATTTAACACCAAGAGGGCGGCCGCTCTCTACCAATCTCGGAGAATTGTTGTAGGGGTTTGTCAACACAAACGTGCGTTTACAGTGTCTGATCTTGTCTCCATCCCGCCTTTTTGCGTGACGACTATTCATTCAACCATCAGCCCCTCGAGGAAAAGGGCCCGCCCGCTGCAGAATCCGTGTGTAATGACGGAGCAACCGGAGTCTGAGGGGGAAGAAAAAGAGGCCAAGCGGCGGTGACGGCGGGAAAATCACACAGAGACTGAGATCGAGGGAAGAGGCGACTGCAGTAGTCCGCCCTTTCACCTTGACCGTAAGTCTCTGAAGAGAAACGTCCATCCGCCGCGCACAAAACAACGATATCATCGACGTCTCGGTCACAACGGCACCGGCAAAAAGGCGGGAAACGGGGGTAGTTTGAAGGGGCAAAGCTGTAAACGGACGGACCTTTTCCGCGGGACTAAGAAGCTCGCCGCCCAGGATCTCGGGTCGCCGCCATTTTTCTCACACGCCTCCAAGTTCTCCATGTTCACACTTCAGCAACAACCGCACAGGTAAACGCAAATGCACAGCGATACGCAAAACGCATCACGCACACCCGCACATGCACATACACGCAGCCCTGGAGGGGGCTCTTACCAGCCCTCCCTCCTCCTCCTTCAGCCCTTGACTAAGGCAAGGTGATGAGCACGGTGAAAGCGCCCCGGTTGGATGGATGTGGAGAGCAAAAACGAGACCCAACACCATGCGTGTGACGTTGTCGGAATACCACGGCACATAGCCAGCCAGGCCTTTCGTAAGGCAGGGTAAGGAGGGGAGGGGTGGGAGTGCCTTTGGTTTGACTGTCATCCAGGAACTGGGAAACCACACAGACCTTTCATGTTTCTTGTTGCTTGATGTTCGAACACACACACACACACACACACTCGCACATATGCACATACATGCACACACATACGTACGTACCTCTCAGCCCAGCCTCTTGCTTTCTTGTTTAGTTGCCTAGTTGTAGAAAGTTACAGTGTTAGTGGTGATTGTGTTTTGTTGTGTCCGATTGGATCTGCGTGCAAAATGTAAACATTGCGCTTGGATTGTTCGCCGTCTCTTGACTTCTGTTCAGCTGAAGAACCAGAAAAGAGGCCCGTGGACTTGAAAGTCTCCCACGGTTTGTTTGTTTGTTTTGGACAAGAAATGTTCTACCAAAGAGGGATGTGACATAGGGAACATGTTTGTCTGTCACTGTCAAGAAACAAGCGCATCAGACACTGACACACCCACCCCCTTTTACTCTGAGGCAGGGCTGTCTTGCTTTTCCTATGGTGCCGGACTGTTGGGTTCACCAGGTGGACTATGCAGAAATACATAGGAGAAAAAACTTGTTAATCTTTCTGAGTGTTGGACACAGCAATGGATTTGGAGATATGAGTTAAGAAATGTAATCTTGGAATATTTTTGTACTATATACAAGAGAATAACATCCTTTTTGTGTGTAGGCTCATAGACAGTTGAATAAAGAGAATTTGTTACAATGATATCGTTCTACGTATCCTGTGATGAAGAGAGAAGCTCAAGCCTCTGGTTTGGCTCTTTGGGCTGAAGAGAAAGAGAAATAAAAATGTTTGACCCCTTTGCCCAACCCATGAAACACCTCCCACCCCAGTTGTGAAAAAAAATAAAACAGTTGTCGAGAAAACTTGTTATGCAGATTTGTCTGTCCGACCAGCCCAATCCGGTTTCCCACCTATCCCCCCTTCCAGATCCCGCCCCTAGTTGTCCCATTTGTGTGTGTTGTGATGTAAAACCCCAAGTCGCCTTTTCTTGTGTGTTGTGTAAGAATACATTATCCCCATAGATACAGTCGACGTAGAAAAGGGTGCTTTCCAGGAGGAGGGACTTGATCCCATCAACTCCTGGCGGTATTGTTTTTTATACAAAGCTCATGAATATTAGAAATTTGCCCCTGATTTTGCCGAATTTTGTTGTGGTTGGGTCTTTTGCGGTCGTGGTCCGTCGTTAATGATGATAAGATAGAATGAAGCGCGCGTCTGGTATAGTGATGAAAGAATTCTTGAGTCGCAGGAGGTTGCCCTTTGTCTTGGGCGTTGGTAGTATTTTTTTGGTTTGACGTTTTTTGTTTCTTTGTCTCGGATGATTCAAGAGGCGTTTTCTTCTAAATGCTTCCCCTCTTGATGTGTGCAGAGCGCCGTTGCTTCAGGTCCATGTCCTCGTCAAAGGCCTCGCCATCGCTGAGGGGGACGCTGTTGCGCTTGCCGTCGTCGTACTCGCTGCGCTCTGTCGACGGGAGGATCTTGCTCTCGCCGCTGCGGCTGGACATGGCGTCGGACTCTGCACGGGCGTTGCTGATCATGGTAGGAAGCTGACGGCGCCGCGCGTTGATGAACCAGTTGGAGATCTGGTCTAGAGGCAAAAAGATTAGCGTTTTTTGGTCCCACACCTAACGGGCTCTGAAAAGTGTAAACTTACTCATCTGCAGACCGGTCTGACGCATGAGCTCCTGCTTCTCGTCCTCCGTGGGGTAGGGATGGTGCAGGTGAGCGACGAACCAAGCACGCAGCTTGTCAGTCGTCTCCTTTGGCAGGTTGCCACGGCGCTTGCGTTGCTTGCTGTCACCGTGCATTCCCATGGCTCCAAGCTCTCCGATGCGCATGAACTCAGGGTAGTGACCGTAGCCGGCGGCTGAGAATGGTGTGCGGTCGAAGGGGTGAATGGAGCCGAGGGAAAGAGACTGGACTCGGCTGGGGTGGTGGTATCCATAGGCGTATCCGCTGGGGCGGTATGAAGGAGTGGCCTCCATCATGGGTCCTGAAGACATGGCCATGGAAGGGCGGATGGGCTGGAACTCGTCTTGGGAGTGGCCGCGAACACGTTGCATGGGGATCGATTCCCTCTCGAAGTTCATGGGCGGGAGGCTGGGAAGTGTTGGGCGAGACTCGAGACGCTCGTTGACTTCCATGGCGGGGGATCTCATGGAAGGCATGCCAGATGAAGACATGTAAGGGCTCGTCCTTGCGGATCCAGTCCAGCTCTCAGTGGCAGCGCGGGAAGGAACTGACGGGGAAATCTGGCGCTGAGGAATGCGAGCAGGAGACTCATAAAGTCTGGGGACACGGCTGGCTCTCTCACTCTCCTGCTCCTCGTCGATTGAGAGTCTCCTCCTCTTGTTTGAGTTTGGCGAGTGAACGTACTCGGGAGGCGTCATGACACCGGCATATCCGACTGTTGGCGAGGTGTTGGAAGAGGTAGTTCTGGTGGTTGATGCCTCCTGGGGTTGCAGGCGAAGGTGGAGTTCTGGGATGGCCTGTATACTAGTCAGTTGTGTGTTCAAACGCCTCTGTGGGCGGCGAGAATCGTCATACCTGACGAATTGATGGCAAGGCGATTCTCTCGGGCTCAGTACGAGGGCGCGAGGAGTAGTCTGAGGAAGACCTGCCGCCATCCCAGGGGTAGTTCTTGAATGCTGAATGGGGGGACGGAGCAGCCATGGCGAGCATAGACATCTTGTGCTGTTCTCTTTGAGAATGAAAGTCTTTTAGACACGACCGTTGCGGACGAGACACTTTGGGTGCTCGATCCTGTGGGTTAAAAAGAAGATTGGCGGACTCGAATGATGAAGCCGCACGGCGGTTTTAAGGACTGCTGCTGATCAGCCCAGGTTCTTATGTGGAGAAAGGTATGCGAGTAAGCTGTACCTAATACGGTCCAGCCAGGAAAGTTCGTTTTTTTCTTGTGTGAAAGTAGCACGTCGGAGAACGATTGCTTGTTGTATCTTGCTTGATGAAGCTTGTTCGGCGGCGAGGTCGAATAGTAGTAGTATTGTTATTGCTCGTCAACGACAGACAGAGGCGTGAAGAAGTAGAAGCGATAAAAGGATGCTGATGTGATGGTCAAGTGGTCCCAGCCGTGAATCAACAAGCAGCTCGAATGGGATGATGGTCGGTGATGCTGGAGGTAGACGCAAGGTGGGATGGCAGTCCTTTTGTATATCTTGGAGCTTGGGAAGAGGTCTTGTGCAGGAAGATTAACGGGCAGCGGTGCACAGATGTGGTGCCAAAATAGGAAATGGGAGAGAAGTGTCGAGGAGGAGGAAGAGGAGGACCCGGCGACGGGCCAAATTGGACAAATTAAGACGGTGATTTGAGCACACTGAAACTGACACGAACCAGCCTCAGACGAAAGAGCCCCAAACTAGTAGGTTCTTGTGAATCGGACCGTGGAGACTTTGACTGAGAGTAGGTTGGTAGGTAGACTTGTGCTTGTGAGGTATCCGTAGTAGAGCAAAGTAAACTGGACTGGACTGGAGAGGAAGAAGCGCACAGCCCACGGATGCTTAATGCCTTGCTATGTATCTGGGAACGAGGCCTTTGCTGATGTGGGGGAGGGAGGATGGTTTTGACGGAACAGACTAAACCTGAACTAGCCCAGAGCTGCGAGGCATGGGCAAGGGTGGCATGGCAAGAGGACGATCAGGGTACAAGCAGGCCGTCGATGAGGAACAAGAAGGAGGATGGGATTGCCCATCTCGACCAGGGTCGCAGGACCACACCGTCCGTACCCACACCCCAGTCAGGGCCTGGTCCTAGGATTGCTTCGGTGGCGTTCCCTTTGGCGGGCAACGGACTGATTATGCTAGCTCGAGGTGGTACTTGAGGATGTGCCAGCAGGACAGCATGGATAGGGGTCTGAACGAGAAAGAAAGTGACCAGGATACAAGAAGAAGAGTGGAAGAGATGGGAGAAGCACTAGCCTGCTCGAACAGTGACACGAAAAAGAGCCACTAGGGAAGCCGTAGCGTCTGTGGGCAGGGGTCTACTTGTGCTCCCCGGCTGCTCGTGGGCTCCCACCCGGGGCCAGGACGGTTGTGATGTACGTAGTGTAGATGAAATTGCCCGAAGGGGGGGCGCGCGCGGCGGCGGCGGATTATGGATATGGAGACACTTCAGTTGGTACGGAGTACTCAAGAGTCAATGGCGCTGCATTACTCCAACGACTTGACTACCTGCTACGGATACACTATTCAACGTGCCATCACATATGCAACTGGCGCGCTGGCTTCAACCAGTTACCTCACCTTCCCAGCCAAGCCCCTTCATTGTCGCTTGTAACGCTCTGGCCGCGCTCAGGTCCTATGATGGATTAAAGTGAACAAGACTTCCGTCTCCGTAGGCAGTCTTTGTATAAGAATCGAGGATAAAATAGAGATTTGCACAATTGACATAAATGAAGAATAGGCCCCCATCAACTAGACCGGGGGTTGGCACTGGTGGCCTGGTTCCTACTCTGGTACGTAACGGTCTCTGACCCGGCTGGCCGTCATTTCCTGATCGGAGCAGGTTCAGCGAGGGAACATGGTAAACCGGAGATGGGTTCAGTATACGACAGATTCTGTCCAATATTGACATGAATGAGTGCCCATAGCATTACCGAAAGAAAGATGAAGTCTAACAAAAGCGATAAAGGGCGAGCAGTGAAGGCCCTGTCGGCTCTATCCACCACCCTCCAACCTTGAGAATCAAGGTCCCGGATGTCGTGAACGGCAATACAGCGATCACCCCCAAGAAATTATCTGTTATTCAAGATGGCGTTCTTGACCCGCCGAACAACTGCCGTCTGAGCTCAGCAGTCCAAAATAGAAGACAGCGGGAGTCCTGAATTTTCCTGAACCTCTTGCTGGACCAACCTTCATCGTCCGTGAGCAATCGGCTCTTGAAGACTGGTCAACATAGCCGTAGAAGAGGACTAGTAACTCTCGAGCTCTCGAATCTCTCGATTTAGCATCTTGTTGTTGATGGGCGAAATCCATCGCTCGTGCTCGCGCCCTCGACCCAGGGAGGCGCCGTTAATTCTGCAAATACCAGCAGCTTTCTTTTTTGTGCACATGGTCAGGGAGTGAGACAACTCTCAACACTGTCAGGCATACGTCCAACATGTCATGACTTGGAGACATCTTGACAGGAAAGGGAACTCCCGTCACGAAAGCGAATGGTGGTGTGTCACAAAGCTGCAGTGGGGCGTATGGTTCTGCAACTGGTTGTTGAAGTTCCGGTTCGAGCTCGTATGCCAATGTGCGCGTGTGTGCATGTCTGGTGTCAAGTTGGTGGTGTGTCTGACGAGTGTGCCTGCGGATAAGGTGAATGGATGGACAGACGATGTTTTCATGGAGGGGGGACTGGGGGGTAGGCCAGGAGAGTAGCAGCCAGGGGAGCCCTGACGTGATGGCGCTCCCCTGCTTGTCTTTTCTCGATCCCGTCCACGCCCCCTCCCCTCCCCCAAAATTCCTGTCTAACAGCCATCCTAAACAATAGGGCGGGTCCGGAAGTCTCCTGGATGGGAGGAGAGGTAAGCAAGCAAAGGTTGAGTTGTGCGCTAGAGCGGCTATGCCATCCGCCGCTGACACGCCCACCCCCTTCAGCCCAATCCTAACGCTATTCAGGTATCGCATTCTTGTGCGAGTCCTGAATAAGGTCCGCGAGCGTCGCAGGCTCAAGTATTTGACATAGCCGCGCGAGTCTGTCGACGAGTGAGAGGGCAGGGAACACGATTCAAACGTCCATCCCAAGCTTTCCCAAGCTTTGGGTTGAAGAAACCAAGCCGATGAACTCTGTTGTTGTTTTCCCTTTGCCTTTGACTCTTCAAGCCACCCGTCAATCGCCCGGTCGCAGCTAACGTCTGTGACGTGCCCCAAACTTCCCTCGTGGGTGTGTCTGGGTGTTCTTGGGTTCAACCAGTCGCTGAGTTTCCAACTTGGCTTGATGCCTCGTCCGCAACATTCGATGATGGTGGCTGTGCTTGTCAACAAAAGCCATGGCACCTCGACTCAAGGACAACCGATGTAGACTGAAACGGCATTCACCATTGGATGCTTTTCTTCCGTCCGAGTGTTTTGGAACAGTTGCGTGCGATGTATGCGGCGCGGCTGTCCATGACGGGTCACGTCTAGCTATCGGATCGTTCTGACATTTGCCTTATCAGGAAGTGTTTGCAGGCCTGACTTCAAAACGAAGCATCCATTTGAGCAGAGTTGCTGGTCTGCGATTGGTGATGATCAAACTTTGACAAGTGTAACTTTTGTCACTCAACCCTCCCCCCTCCCTGTTCTTTCTCCCCGCAAAGCATCGAGGTGCAGCGTGTCATGCGGCTCAAGGCGTCTTCTTTCTGGCTCCATATCCTATTCGTCGCCCATTGTAAGCCGCCCACAGAATGTGTGATTTTTTATTTACTTTTTCTTCAGCAACGCCTTTGCGTTGTTGAGGATGCACTCAGGGCTGAGAGAACCACCGAGTCAGAGAGACGCACTAAGTGCATTCTGGTCAAGACCGTTGACTACCGTTTCAACTTCTGGTAGAAGACCTTTTTTCGGAAGCAAGCTAATCAGGGTATTGGCGCCTCAATCGTCAAGCCTCAACTCCAGGAAGGGGCCGAGTCTGTCGTCTGTCGCAGGGTACACAGGCAGCGCCTCCGGAGCCGAAGCCGTCCGCGCGAGGGAGAGCTGTCAAAAACGTAGATCTACCGCGGTGATCATGTGGCCCCGGTCAGCACCACGATTGACTGGGCCTGTCTGTGGCTGGAAAGGAAGTGGCAGGTTCCGAGTAGCATCAATGTTTTGCCCTGGCGGCCGTGGCGAATCCTTGCGACGGTATTGCCTGGGGTCCCACGATGTTTTTTCTGCTCACAATCCCTTTGACAGGTCCCAGAAACGGCTCAAGACGTGTGCATGACAGCTCGAAGGGCTGGAAGGTTCGTGAGATCTAGGTAAACAAGAATTGCGATTGGCTGTAAGGTGCGACCACGGTATGGTTGATCTGAGGTTGATCGGAACCAAAGATGGGATTGCTCACGTTGTCAAACGCATCCTCAACTTGCGATTGGCTCTTCAGGAACTGTCATGAAGGCTCCTTGTCAGGTGTCGCCTCAAGTTGCTGCGCCCCAAGAGTTGAGTTGGGGTTCCGTCGGAACGGGGTGCACATCATACACAGGAGTGCAGACCAGGCGAGACGGAAGCCCGGGTGCTGACTGATGGGTCGACAGGGGCCATGGTGTCTTCATGAGCCTGACGTTCGAGATGTACTCCGTATTGTAAGGAAGAGACGTTGCAGCTGTGGTGCCTTTCGTCCTTTGAAGGGACGTGCCGGATGGATATTCAGTCCAGAATACAGTCTGCATGTTGCTTCGAGTGCCCTTGATTTGGGTCGCCTATCTGTTTAACTCACTCCTCGAGTAGTCCGCACTCCGACTGGCTCAACTGGCTCAGATGGCAAAGCGCAGCGTGATCACTTGCTGGCCCTGGCGCGGCGGTTGACGGCATCCCGGTTCCCAGACGCCCCCTGCTGGCTGGGTTTCTTTGATATAGTGAGAATGCAGTGCGAGGCCGATCCCGTCACAGCTGCGAACTCTGGGCCAGAATCCAGTCGTGTCTCTCAGGTTACTCATTGCCAGGCTTTGCTGCTCATTTTTGCTCTGCGGTTCAGCAATGGCCAGCATGACGATCCCCCAGACACTTTGCGCTAGAGTAGCATGTTAGCCAGAGCAACCACGCGGACTCTGCGCCCACTGCAGGTACCGATTCCTCCGGCGATACAACGGCCTCTCCCAGCGCAGAGCGGCCCATGCGATAGGCCAACAGTCTGTGTCTAGGGCTGGCAAGGACGACAACCGCTGCACGCCACCAGCCAACGGGCTCTTTGTTGGTTGATGCATGCTTGTCGCAACGCCGAACAAGAATGACAGCGCACAGTACATGGTTGGTTTTGGCGCTTGTGATGGCGAACATACTGCCTTTTGGACGTAGGAAGCCAAGCTGGGTGCAGAAAGCTCCGAGCTCCATGAGCACGTTCGCACGGGATCAGGCTAGATAGAAGATGGCACCGTAGTCCATCGTTGGCTTGTCTGAGGTCGCTGTGTTGTTGGATGGTCCAAGTGCATATCTAGGGAAGATGGATGCGTGCTGGTTCGTGAAGTGATACGGACCAGCCAGGGCGGGGTCGGTGTTTGCTTGTTATGAAGTGCATGAAATGGCGTATATTGTGTTGTAACGGTTGGTTCTTTTGTCGTGCAATATGCATCGCCATCGCCATCGCCGTCACCAGCTTTGGATCTGGGTCACCGGAACGCCTCTCCAGGCCGGTCGGGATTGCACATGGCGCTCTTGTCGACACGGCGGTTGTCTCTGGTTGGCTGAGAGCGGCAACGGCAAGGGTCGGGTGATGGTGGGAGGCGCGGGAGGCTGCTGGTTTGCTTGCCCAGATCTCGTAGCCGATGCTGGGTATCGATCTCGGGGATGCACTGTACCGACTCTCATCTGCATGGCATGAGGGATTTCCACCCTTGTGGTCGCTATTCTGTTCGTTCGCCATTGTCATAACCATCGGTATGGAGCTCCCGATGGCGTGTATCTGTATGCATCGATAGGTATTCCAGCTTACCGCGGTAGGCTTGACCGACAGACCCAGGGTGGTGGTCAGTGGTGATGGTGTGGAGGGCGTTCTGCTTGTACCCGGCCTGGCGCGTGCATCGTCTTCAGACTTTCAGTCCTTTGGTGCGATTGGCATCTGGCACGCATGGCAGGGGCGCCAGCTCGAGGTGCGACGCAGAAGCTGATGCGTCCTGATTAGATGGCATCTGCATACGTCCGTCAGAGAGGAGCCTGGCTAGCACAAGTCTGAGATGTGCATAAGATGCATTGTTTACTGAGGTGCCTTAGCCTCAAAAGTGAAAACTACAGCAATTTTGTTCGGGTTGTGTGGTTGTGACTAGTGATTTGGGAGTTACCCACAGTATTACCTAAGGCAAGTCGTCTCTCTAGGTAGCTTCCTTATTACCTTAGGTATTAATGGAGCCAGGTACGTGCCCCGGTTATCCAAGCTTTCCTATGACCAAGGTCTAGCTGGCCAATGAGCAAGTGGTGCAGCTGGTTCTTTCCATTAAGGTCCGAAAAGTGGATACGCGGGTTGAGGTCGGGTTGAAGGGAAAAGAGCCACTGGGTGACTTTGCAACTGGTTCTTGCACTTTGCACTTGCGCCTGCCGTCTCACTTGCACCTGCCATTTTTCTTAGCGGCCAGCCTCCTTTCCTCCTTACTCTTTTCTCTCGTCGCACTTTCTTCCTATCCCCTCATAAAACGTCAAACCAAAGTTAGGTAAGGTAAACAATGGAATCAACGACTCTCAGACGGGACACAAATAGCCACTACGCTCATAACACTAGTCTGCTTTCGCCCAAGCCGTGGATCTCAAGCCCAGACTTCCCATTTCCATCAGCAATGGGCTGGGCCGCCAGCATAAGCAGAAGACAGCGGGCTCCAGCAGCCTGACACAGCTGGCTTCAGAGACGGCCATCTCTAGTCTCCTGGTAGTTCCTCAAAGGCTCACCGACCTTGCCGTTCAGGTCTTCGCACGATATCACGCCCCCAGAACGTTCGAAAACAAGTTCCGATTCCCGCACGCCGTTGCGTCCTCAGTTCCGCCCAGACGTCACTTGACACACGGGCTACATGCCGATGGCTTGCTTCTACACCGGTACTGAAGGAGATTAGAGAGAAAATAGAAGTGTAATCTTATTGTGACCTTGCAGAAAACAGAACCCCCCAACCTCACTCTGGCAAGGCTGCAAAACCGACAAGTCATAGTCGGAAGCAGGTAAAGGACGGACAGCGAGTGTGACTTGCATTGAATGTCGTCGACTCCCTGTCTGGGCCGGCCCCTGGCCCCCGGTCTCGAATCTGCCCTGCCCGCCCAACCGTGACATTGACCCTTGGCTGGCCTTGGACCTTGAGCCTTACTGTGTACTAGGTAAGGGACGCCTGGCGTAAGCAGAGGCCCACTTTCCATCTCCAAGGTGAATTGGATTGATGAATTGTTTGCCTGCAAGTTGCAAGCGAAAGCAAGTGCAAGGTCTCGGCTGTACCTTGCCCTGTTCTCTGGACTGAGTACTCCGTACGGGGTATCTGTATCTGTGTCTGATCTGTCTAAATGCCGTATTTGGGACAGATATCCGTACCTTCCATGACAAAGTACCTTACTTTTACCCCTAAGAATCAGCTAGAAAGACAAGGACGGTACGAAGACAATAGACTGGGAAGCTCCAGTGCGGTGTGCGCCGTGCCTGCCTCACGGAATATTGGGCCCAATTATCCGTGAGCATCTCTCCTTCCGGAGGAGACCCCTTCCACACTGCCCCTTCCCATTGGTTCCCATCCAGTATCTGGTAGATGGAGCGGGGAGGCTTTTTCCGATCCAGATTTCTCATTTGCTAACCGTCCACACCCGTCTTGACCGGTGCCATAGACCCGGGCATGACAACTGCTGCGAACATCCGCCAACGACGACCCTTTCCGATGTGATATGTGATGAATCCGAGGGGAGACAACAAACTCACCAACCTCACCTTCACCGATGGCCATCGCCGGTATCTGGGCCACGCATATGCGCAAGCCGTACATGCGCCCGATGGCGCTTCTCCTATCCCACCCCCATCCAACCACTCACACCAAGCACCAGCAAGCACACCAAGGACATCCATCATTTAGGCACTTGTGCAAGTAGCCGGCCCTCGTACTCGACCACCCTTCCACAGAAACATGTGCCATGCCCGTGTACATCGGACACTTCAATGGACACTCTGCTGGGAGCCCGATCAACAAACAAACTCCGCGAGCACACGCACACACACAGGCTTCTTATCGTTCCCAATATGGCACCGTCAAGCGCGGGTTCCTTCCGGTCCACGCACAGAACCGACCGATTGTTCGGTGCCGTTTCAAATTCTGGCCAGACTCATTCTTCGGCGAGGTTAAACGTTTCTACCTGGGCAAAACCGAAGCAGACTAGAAGAACTCTGCTCTTCCTACTGCCGTCGTGGGATTGGCCCCCCCGTCAATTATCTTTTCCCCGTCGTCCCAAGGCTGGACGCCACAGGCTGCGCGTTGACATCCAGGACCGACTTTTGGCTATCAAATCGGGACCGAGCCCCATCGAGAATACATCGACATCGTTCTACGATGTCGGAAGTCGACTCTTCTTCACTCCGTTCAGGGGGTTGATAATTTAATTCCCACAGTCGACTTAATCAATCCCTGAGGGACAGCTGGGAACTTCCGTTGTCTGCTCGTCTCCGCTCCTTGGAAGCCTTCGACCAATCTTCCAAAAGCCTCAGCCATTGGGCGGTCCCGACATCACTAATCATCATTCAATCACAATCTACCGCCATCATTGCACGTTCCCGCTGCCCTGTGCGCCGGAGCACACGCCCACCCGCAGAACGGGACAGGATGATCTTCCCACTGGACTCATACTGGAGCACTTTGTAGTGCTAGCTGATGGGCTCCAGATGCTTGTCTGTGTGCCTGCCTACGCCTGACAACGCGTACGCCCCATTGGCTGACAACATCGTGTCAAGCAAACTGCATACATGAGTGCTGTCGTTTCTTTGGACCATGTCCGAATCCCCTCAGCTCGCCCGCCTCGCCGATGCGGCCAGATGCAATTTGCATCGGTCGGCACTGCAGACGCCAGCAGCATGCGCGATCTTGACTCGCTGCCGTTCCCAAATCGATCTTGCTTCCCGTCTGCACATCGCTCGGCGCCAAGTACAATACATACGCTCACGTTGCCGCCCTTCTGATTTGTCCGAACCAGCGATTTTCAGTACCACTGGGCATAGCAGCGGTCTAAGTACCTTATTATCGAAGAAAGTTAATTCTTTCTAAGTCATAAGTATAAGAATATAGTTTTAATAAAATAGTATAATACTTACTTAGTACTTAAATTAAGATACTTTTTTAAACTTGTTATAAAAAAAGATAATTATATTATTAATTACTTATTATTGAGGTTCGTAACGCTATAGCTTTAATTATAATAGTTTCGTTTATAATAAATAAAAAGTCTAATTATAAGTCCTTTAAAAGCCTCTCTTTAAGGGCTATAAAAGCTTCTAAATATACTAAGTTAAAATACTTATTAAAATACTAATAACTAAACTAATTTTATAATAACGACTTTAATAAAAAAATTAAGAAACGAACTAAGAAATAATACTAAAATCCTTATTAATATTAAGTACGATTTATAAAAAGTAATAACGTAGTTATAAAGTATTAGTAATATATTTTATATTAAAAAGATTATTATTAGTATTAACGAGACGAATAGGGCTATATTAATATAATACCTCGGCTTTTTTTTATAGCTCGAGGATAATTATTTTAAATAATATTAAAAGTTTATTAAAAAGCTCTTTTAAATACTTTAGTATATTTATTACTATTTTTATAATAATAAAACTCCTAGTACTTATATATAAGAATAAGTTATTTATTTTTAAATAGTAATATTAGCTTATTAATAAGCTATTAAAACTACGATTTTAATAATTTTTTAATAAGGGAGAGGGTAAAATAAAGGAAAGGATAGGTAATTTATAAAAAGGGTTAAAATTAAATAATACGGAATTCGAGGGTAGGGTAGCGTCTATATATACTGCGGCAATCCTCTAGTAATATAAAACGATGGAGTTAAACAGTGCATGGCAGCGGTCAACGCGGTCCAGCTTCACCGCGCACTTTTGCTCCTCCACCTTTCAAGGGTAAAAAGGGGATTCACGGGCTGCTGTGGAGGTTTGCCTTGTCATACCCACACGATCCAGGTCCGTTCTGACCGCATTGATAAGGAATGATGTACGGGGGAGTGAACGATGGAACCCTAAAAATACCCCGTGTCACAACAGTGTATGCTCCGAATTGCTCCCGAAGGCGTTCATCCGCGACTTAGGTTGGAATGGCGCCCGCCGACTCCAAACATTTTCCCCGAAGCTTCAGGTAGCTGTCAGGTATGTCTTTCTAGAAAACTTTGAACGCAACAGCACAATTGACGGAAAAACGATTCTAGCACATTTTCAAATCGACTGAAATAGAACATAACATCGATTAATAGTCCGCCCGAACGGACACAACATCACCATCGCGTGGTGAGCGTCTGTTCGCCTCAACGCCTCATGTTTCAGAAGACCCGATTGACTTGCTTCAGCCTCCCTTCATCTATTTGCACGGATTATGGCCCAGATATCCGTCCTGCGATGTGCTATGTCGGCGGGCGGCGCGATTATGGACGATTGTGCTGACAATCCCTCCAGAATTTTATTTTTGCTAAATTTTCCAACATACGTACGTCCTCGCATCCTATCTGTCGAGACTCGAGCGGCATGTCCGGTCTGTATTGCAGAAGAGCCCGCAAAGGATCGCTGAGGTGGACATTCGAACTCCAGGTTGTTGCGCACCAACACATGGCTTTTACGGATATCGTACGTTTGACAGCTCCACGATGTCTCCATCAGGGAGAAAGAAACGGGACTCGTTGTTCTCGACGAAATGCCAGGCTTATTCGGCCTGCCAGATCGCTGGGTGGCCCACTGAACCGCATTTGCAGGGGTCATATTCGCAAAAATGACCAAACTAAGCAAAGATTACCCGTCGCGAGGGTTCCCATCCAGATGGATCTCCTTTGTCAAGACAAGGGGACGGCTTTCCATTAATGAGACGGCAGAGCCCGCCAGCTGGGGTGCTTTCAGGGATGTCTTGCTACCGTACCACCCCAGTAATCTTGTTCTTCTCTGGGCCCCACGTTTCGATTCGACTCGGAACCGGCTCCGTCCCTATTTCACTACCGAAACGTACCGAACGGGCGACCATGTAAGGAGCCACTTGATGAACGTCTGAAGCCTGGACACGAACACCACTGATGCAGTCTGCGAGAGAATAATTGCAAGCACGCGCAGGCCATACGAAGCGGTGCAACGCCAACGCTGAGGACGCTACTCAAGTATGGGGGGCCAGCTGAGAACGCAGCGGGAGAAATTCTGCCATCACGACCTTGTCAAACTCTAGGGCAACGAACGAGTGGGCTGCTTTGCCGTAGTTGTCATTCCCGGGGGTTTGGTCCTTTGATACAGCCCAGGGACCGTATCCAGCACGCTGCCGTGGAGAGACCAACAATTGTTGGACGACCCTGGAGCTGGATGGCAGGACCGCGCCAGTGAATCGTGGCAAGATCGATAATCTTGCAGTAGCAATCCTCCATCGCCTGTCAAATGTGGATGAGCCGCACCCTCCCGGTCTGACACCTCATGCCAACAATCACCGCCTCAATGACCCGCTCATTCATGTTGGGCCTATGGGCGGGCCTTTATTCTATTGTAGCCAGAGCCCCTTGCTCGCGCCTCTTGCGAACCGCTGAGGGCAAGTCGGTCTCGCAAAGACGGGCTTGACGAGTTGACTGTGCTGCACAGTTGTGGTCCCTGGAACCAGCCGCATGGTTTACCTGTTCTAGGCAAATAGTCGAGGACTCCCAGTCTACGATACACCCTTGACTCCTAACACTGCTGTCACTCACGGCGTCGGTAACTACTAACAAATACAACGGCTCTCTACATCAGTAGTTCCTCAATTGGAAGGACGGCTGTACGACAGGACGACGTGCAGTAACATACCGCAACCGGCGTGTTACCAAGACTCGTGTTATAGCCTGTCATCTGGCAGCTTCTCGTCCACATGACACAGAGTCCGTGCTTGTTTTCGGTCTTCAGTCGGGACAGAGCTCAGCGTGTCTTGTACTCTGCGGAACCTTCAACTCGTAACAGAGTTATCTGTGCACATTCTGTTCTGTTGCGTCAGTATGTCTTCGCAGTGTGTCCAAGAGGCTTGGTCAAATGTCCGCCAGTTGGATACAGGATATAGCCATGACCAAGCCGTATAACTGATCGGTCTACTCCGTAGCCACAATTAGTTCCTGGGATCTGGAGACCATTTGTGGAACTCGGGTTGTCTTCAGAGTATAGTTGATACAGTACGAAGTACAACCTCATGGATAGCTAGCAACTCGAACAGCACCGAAAGTTTTGCTTTTTTTTGCAAGATTCCTTGTAGCAGTTTGCTGCAAGATGAAGCATGCTCTCGCATGATCTACGACCGATAAGCCAGATGCTTTGCTTTTCGAATGTGGACTATGGCCGACGTCCCACCGGTTTCCTGCATGCTTCTGATCAGTGATGGATTTTGAGGACGAGAGAATGTCGAATGACTACCACGCTATTGACCAGTAAAGGCTAATGTACTTTCGATCCAGGCTCTACAGATTGTCATAATCTAGACTAATGGGTCTGTCGGATATTCGGATACAAGTGCCTGCCATCTGACGATTTCCGCTTTTCGAGGACAGGGCTCCCTTGAGTCGATTCGACAGCCTTTTCGAACACCCAATTTCTCCTATCAATAGCAACTCATATTTGCTATGCCTCTAACTGGGCCAAACGGCTTTCACCATGGGCTTCGTGAACGTAAAGCCGTCAACGGCTCGTTTTCACGTTGGACATGGAAGACACCACCGTATTGCACAGGCGGGATTCGCCGGCATCACCACCAGCTTGGCCCAACCTTTCATTTACAGTCAGGCACGTCGTACAAGATGCAGGCTTCCAAATGGGCCCTACGCCGCTTTGGAATCTCTTGGTGCAATCAAGACAAGTCATATTGTCCAACCATCCCGTGGACCTGGGGATTCAGTGGATCCTTTACGAAGACGGGCATCACCTGTACCTCGCGAGTAGAAGTCGTGACGATATTTTCTTCTCTGGAACACCCAGATCGGATCTTTGGGCTGTGGTGACCCTGGTCACGGCCCCGTGTATCGCGTCGCGCAAGCTGCTCCTTATTGAGTAACACAGCCGCCTTGGGGCGGCCGTGCTGGATACATCATGTACGGGCCTTGCTCCTCAGGGCGCCCTGGAAGTGACACAGACATATCAAATGGAGATCATGAGGTCCACCAACCGGTAGTTCCATTCAGACTGGACCTACACTCTCGTCCACAGAAGTTCGGCTGCGGCAACGTCGAGCTGTCGGCAACGTCAGTTGATGCAGCCGCCTTTCTGCTCCGCATGTCAAGCGCGAACCTTTAGGGTGACAGCAACCGTCAACGCCCAGCGGTAGCGTCGCAGCGGGAAGAGGACAGCAGCGCCAGAATGGGCAGTCACATCGTCTGTTCTGTGAAAGGCAGGCGCAGACGTTGTTGTGGAGAGTTTGCGGCTCCGATGCCGTCACAACCACAGCCTGTCAACATCCTACAGGGGCAAAAGCATATTTTATCGGGCACAGCTCAGGATTATTTCGGTGACACTTTTCAATCGGTTGAGGGGGGAATTGGCAATGAAAGGGAATTTTGGGTTCGATGAGATCTCGAGCAAGGCGTGCCGGGCGCAAGGCTCCCGACTCGACTCCCGAGTCCCGAGCCAGCGACGTGCATACCTTTACATTTGACAAGGTGCATAGTGCAAGTCCAGGCCCAGATCCAAGCGGCGGTCGCAAGGTTGAAGGAATCGCAGAAAGATTATTGGGAATCGGCAGATATTGGAACTCCACTAGGAGCGTGTTAAAGGACAGTTTGACGAGATATCTGGGCTCATTATGAAGTCATTTCCCGCCGGCACAGAAGGTCTTATTGCCAGACCTGGTCGGAAGCTCCATCTGCACCCCTCGACGGTGGGAGTCATATCGATTATCGGCCTCGGTTCTCCCCACTGGCGACCAAATTGTAAAGGGGATCTGTCAAGTTTGACAGCCGCAAGGGGACCACCAGATCCAACGCTGATGGATCGGACTAGGACGATTCGAGTGGGGTGGCAAAGTGGCTAGGAGGTTTAACATCCAAACATGCCTTCTGCCGACACCATGCTCCCCGTCATAACCATGGATCAGCCAGGCTTGGGGGAGCAACCCTCATAACGCTGGACGCAAGACTGGCGTGACCAGCAGGGATCTGAAAAGGCAGAAGGGCACGAAGGGCTCACACATTGGCTTTCCCGGCCCCTGAGGGCCGAAGGGAAACATGGGGCTTGTCAGGAATCTCATCCACTCGCAACTTGTTAACTCGCCCCGCGGACAATGACCGCAGGTAGAAATTCTGGGCTTGTTCTTCGCGGCAGACCTTATCCCGGAAGCCGTGCTCAATTGGCAATCTTCTGGCGTTGCTTCCGGACATCTGAAACTGAACAGGCAGGTCCGACCGGTGCCAGAATTCGATGCCCGTTCTCCACCCGTTTGCCTTGATCTGATCCCGGCCAGCCAGCCGACTGTTTGGCTTCCAATCTGCCAATTCTGGTGTATTCGTGCATACGAATATGGATGATGTTGCAACTGAAAGGGACTCCAAGGGCCCCCAAAATGATTGTAATCAAGATCGATGTGTAGAAGGGGGGGGAGACAGGAGAAGGACAGGCACAGGGAAGAGCGGCCAGGGCCAGTGCCAGACTCCAGAGCCGGATGGCGATGCTCATCAACAATCCCTACGTCGTACCCAAAAGACTCCTTGTCTTCATCTATCCAGTCCACTATCCATCCGCTTCCTCATCCCCTCCCATCTATCGTCCCCTGGAGCTTGAACCCAGCCTTAACATGGTCCAAGCGCCCTGTCAAATCGTAAAAAAAAAAAACACTTCATTTTGGGGCTGGGAACTCCTCCCCCGGCGTGCCAGGGTGTACCCTAGCACCTGTCACGATTTCTGGCGAGCGAATCGCATTCCGTTCTCGCATCCAAAGTCTGGATGCGAATTCCCGACGACAGCGAAATTTGACATTTCTCATACATTGTCTCCCTTCTTCTGACAACGAGCGTCGTGCGGAGAGAAGAAAACTAGAAGAGGAGACAACAGGGCAAGGGGAACTCAGCATGCAGAGATTCGTTTCTCTTCCCGATAGATGGGCTCGAACGTAGCGTACAGCAGCAGACACAGCGCACGGAATCTAGAGAGAAACTCCAGAACCTGTCGGAGTGCCAAAGCGGGCGCGGAATTGTTTCTTCACCACGTTGACCTCGAGTTATCCGCCTTCTGATTTGTCTCCGTTTCCCTTCGGATTCTCGTCATGATGTTATGTCGTGCATATCTATGACCCGCTGTCAAACCACCGTCTGTCGATGTTCGGGTACTCTCGCTGACTCTCCCCCTTCTTCTCCGTCCGTGATGCAGGCAGGGATGGGGGGTCTGCCTTCTCTCCTCTGTTTCTTTTCTTTTTCCTTTCTGGAAAATGGGACGGTTTGCAACCTACAGGATCTTGCTGCTTGTAGGATCCCTACCTACACCACACTACGCAACCCACCAACCCCATTCACGCCCTTCTCAGAATTTGGCATGGCAGCAGAAGACAGAAGGGGGCCCGACGACTTGTCACATCTGCCAACCAGTCGCATTCTCTAAAATCTCTTTTTGACAGCAAACGTTGGGGACCGAGTTGACGGACTGCGCCACGCCCACCGCACCCCCTCCCCTTTGGACATGTCGCGAAAGAAGAAACATCAGTCCCTCTCTCCCCGCCCGCACGCTCGTGTAGACAAAAGTCACTGACCTGTTTGCCTCTTCTGGACGATATCCTGCGAGCGAGAGAGTGTGTGTATCCGTAGAGCATCTTGAGGTGAAGCTTGTCACAGGAAAGACGACGACACCACCACCAACGAGCCAACCGTCCAACCCGACCCGTCTCTTCGGGGCCGCTCGCACGTTATGCTTGCCTTGCCCTGCTGCGCCTACCTGTCAACTATGGACGTTTTTTTGACACCCGGCGTCAGAGCGATTTGTCACTTTCGTCTCGTTGATCTGAAGAAGAACGCCCGTGATTGACCTTCGTCTTGCCGAGCTTTGGATTGGTCAGGTCGTCTCTTCCACTTGACAGGCAGCTCGGCAAGAACATGAGAAGGCAGCAGGCACACAGATGATCCCGCGCGCGCGCTCTCTCTCGCTCTGACTTGCTGCGACTAATGCTGCTGCTGCTGCTTGCTGACGGTGGCGGCGCCCCCCCCCCCCCCTCCCCGGACGTTCGTCCTTGCCCAACCTCCTCTCCATTGCCATGCGATAGAAACTTGCCCATACCTGGCAAACGCCCGCTGGGACTAGTGTATGTCTCCTGTACTCTTGGACACCACACGCGAGCAGACATCAGACCAGGTACAACCGCTCGCGACTGACCGTTGAGCATCTCCCTACTCGGACGATTGTGAGACTAAAGTGCCGTAGGTTGATTTGCACACATGGGATCGAAACCTGCATATCTTCGGATCGGACACCAGTTTCTCCCCTCTTCCCCCGGAGGCGACCAGCCAGCTACTCGTGATGTTTCTCTCTTTCCTCGTCTACTGTTTTCCAGCTGTACTAGGTATGAAGTACCTGATAACAGCAGCGAGGTTCCCAATGCCTGAGCACCGTTCACTGCCACAAGCTGAGCCAATATATTGGAACTAAGAAAAACCATGTTATAAACAAAACGGCAGTTTGTAGTATAGGAAACAAGGGGATCTACATTGATTATCTCTCGCCACAGATCTATGATCAACCACTCACTGTAACTGCTGCAACCCTGTAGAGTAGGTAGACTCGGGTAAACCTCCCTCCCCTCCTTCGTTCTCCTTACGTTGGAGATTTTCCCCGTATGCCCCCTTTTTTCCAACCAACTCCGTCCGGACCTTTTGACAAATAAGACAAGGCATGGGTAAGCCCGACTAGAATCGGCAAAGGGTATGCCTGCCTTGGTGCGACTTGCTGTTTCTCTCTTGCCTCTCGGTCGTTCTCTGTGCTCGCGTATGTGTCTTTGCTGTTGAGTTGGGGGTCCTTATAGCATAGCAAAAACCATGATCAGGAATGGATGACGTGATACCCGAGCTTCCGGGTTCAAGGGGGCAAAAGGTTAGGAAGGGGAGTGCTGTCCAAAGGGGAAAGAAATAGGGGAGAGAGATACTAAGCAGAAAAGAAAAAAAGAATGGATAGCATTGAGAAACTGCGGATTTTTCCAAAACGTCAAGGGCTGGCACGTACCAAGTGGGAAAAAAAAGTATTTGACATTTCTGTTCGAGACGAACGGTGCTACGAGGCCATTGCCGGGTCTGTCTGGTATTGAGTCTGAGTTTGAGCCTGGTCTGGCTGTCGGACTCTTGTTCCCCCTTGTATGCCTGAACGAAAAGCCTAGACAGAAACATCCCGAAGAGACGGGAAGAAAGGGTCGCGGGAAGGGGTGATCCATGGGGGATCGAGAGGTGCGTACGCTGCGTGCTGGCGGAGAAGGACGAGGGGTGACCCTTTCCATCGCATCTCTCTCTGTCTCTGTCGCTCTCGTCCGTCTCTTCCATCATGCCCCCTGGCATTTTTGTCGAACGTCCGTCCGTTCAACCACCAAACCCAACTTCCAAACCCAACACCCCCTCCCCTTGGAGAAACAGGCAGGAGCGTTGTTCTGGCCTATATCTCCAAACGACACTGTGACTATCAGATTTGTAAAGAAGAGACGAAAGCAGGCAGAGGCGCGAAAGCGAGGGAGCATGGACGGGTTGAAGGGGCCAACATATGCCACCATACACAGATACACGATACAATATGGAGGGGTAGCGAGATAGAGTGAGGCATAGCACACGGGAAACAGAATAAGACGAAGAAGGGGAACACCTTACAAGGCTGTGACCAGGTTATGCAGCTGTTGCTCCTGTTACGCTACATACTGATTATCTTGTCCTAATGTGGTCCATGTCCGATAAACTACGATACTCCGGTTTCCGAACATCATTGCCACCATCCAACCCGCACTCGCCTACTTGTGTGAAGGTGACATATCTCTCTCCGAACTGGTTTGAACACCAAGGGCTGACGGGGCACCCACCAAGAACAAACTGCTTACTCCAGACCGGTATCAAACCAAACCAAAGTATGCTCATCTACAGTCTTGCCATCAATGCCAAGTAGAAATTTGCCCCTGATCCCAAAACATCGAACCAGGGGGAAAGAAACGCTCAATCTAGAAAGCCCAAAGTGAAAACAGAGGAGAAGGAGATGGTGGTGGTGGTGGTGGTGTGTCGCGAATAGCATCGCATGTTGTGTGTATCCACAGATGGTTCCCAGCCCAACTCTCCTCCATTGACGGGCTCTTGCTTGGTTGTGCCCTGGCCATCGACATTGACACGCACACACCATACACGCCATACAACTTTCCTTCCAAAACCAAAAGTCCGAAAAAAGATGCCAGCTCGCGAGATGAAAAAGGGTTCCTGAGACGAACGCCCACGAGCATCACATCTTTTTTTCCCCTTTTCCCCTCTGGCCCTCCAAGCCAGCCCCATGTTCGGGAAAAGAAGTCCCCCCCCCCCCCTCTTCAACTCTGCAGAAAACCATGACACCTGAACCAGGGGCAAGCACGCTTTCAACGTTTATGCCCTTCGCAGAACCTTATTCAGGAAACCGCCCCGGCCCCTTTTGGGCGTTTCATCCCCGGACGGACCAACGACGACGTGGGCATCCCTCATCGTCCCGTCTTTTCCTCCGACGAGGCCGCCGCGGTGCTGGTTCTGGTTCTGGTTCTGGCGGTGATGGTGATGGTGCTGCTGGTGTTGATGGCCCGGGTTCGGGGGGCTACCAAGACGAGCAGGGAGATCGCCCGCGTACTGCGCATCTCCCCTACTGATCTTCACATAAGAATCATCTGAAGAACCCAGCGGCGTGGCGACGGCGACGGCGGCCCCTGAGTCAAAGTGGGCATGACAGCCCTCCGCGGCAAGTTTCGACATCCCACCAATCGCGGTGTTGGTGGTGTTTGTCAACGACAGCGACAGCGACGACGACGAAGAGGTCGGGGCCACGTCGATGGGTCGCCGGCTGTCACTCGCGGCGGACGTGACGGGTTTCCCTTGCCGGATGTGGGAGAGGCCTCTGTCGAGATACTCGACCAGCGGCGCCTTTGTGTCGAATCCAAAGGTTGTGGTACTGTTCCTGTCCTCCTCCCCGTCGGTGGTGTTGTTGGCATTGCCACCTCCACCTCCACCTCGTCGCAAGGCAGAGCCGCCGTCCCATCTCGTCGCTGTTCCTGTCGCTGCTTCCTCTGATGATTTGGCTGCTGCTAGTGCTGCTGCTGCTGCTGTACCCGTCACCGTTTCTGCTATTCCTGTCCCCCCACCGCCACCGCCATTGCCAGTGTCATCAGAAGCAGCGCCAGGGGCGGGCGCAGAGGCGGGAGTGTCGCGCGGCGTCTCGGCAGCCCGGCCTCCGCCACTACCGCTGTTGTCATGGGCTTCCAGGGCTTTGCGGTAGAGGTTCGGGACGCGACGCCGGAACTCGGCTTCGAGGTCTCGTTCATGCTGGCTCGTCGTGGCTCGCGCGCCGCGGCCCGAGCTAGCAGCCGACGGGTCGTGGTCGTGGTTGGGATCGGGCCTCGACGACGAGGCGTAGTAGCCGCTGCTATTGTTACTGCTACTGCTGGCGACTATTCCCTCGTCGTCGATTTGAGCCAGCAGTTCCTGGTACTGCGCTCTCCTCGCCGCCGCGTCATCAGTCTCTGACGGTGCGGCCGCCGATGTCTCTTGGCGGAGGGGATCCGGGTTTTGCTGCTGCTGCTGCTGCTGATGCCCTGCCTCGCCCGACACCTTGGACCCGGTGATGGAAGTCTTGTACGAGACATTGAACTCCTTGTAGTGGCCTTTGAGAACGAAGCACCTGCCTGGCCAGCCCCAGGTCCTGAACTTGTCGTAGAGGGTGTCGGCTAACGGGCAGTCCCGTGAGGCGTCTATGACGCGGTCGTAGATGACCATGCATGTGGTGGACTGCCACTCGCCAAAGACCTGTCTGCTGCGTTGGTCTGGGAACGCTCGCTCGATCATGTCAAACGAGGCTTCTTTGATAAAGTTTAAGGGGGCGCGGAGGTTGATTGCTCCCATGATGTGAGATTTCTCAAAGTCTGCTGGAGGACGGAGATCAATCATTAGGATCATGCTAGAAGAAAGGACCTTGATGATTCTTTGAAGGTGATGCGGCAGTATCATCTGAGCTCCTTGGTATGCTTCTGAGGTTGGGCCACCACCCATTCTAAGGGTTTGGAATTGCTGCGAGACGACATCCCGTTCCCGCCGGTGATGGAACCAGGCCTACTACAGTTACTATGCTATTCTGAATACGCGACAGTGTGGATGATGAAGCCTACCTCGACGTGCCACAGCTCTATGCCCAAATTTGAGGCAACAAAGTTCTTTTGATCATCGTTTGGCAACGGCTCTTGCTTGTAGTACTGTTGAAGCAGGATTTCAACATGCTGTGAGAATTTGGGCGGTTCTGGGATATCGTGTAACATGGTTCTCCGCGCGCTTCTCTGCTGGTTCGGAATCATGGATCTGGATATTGGTGCCCCATCCGATGATACTTGAGAAGATGAGGTGTGGTGCCGTTGTAGGGTTCCAAGCGAAGCTGTTGAGTTTGGCGACTGAAGGGGCCGCGATGGTCTGACGATTGGCGACGATAATGGTGATTCAGCGTCTAGCTCCTGTATGTTGGTCTGTCCTCCTTCGTTTACTCTCACGTTTGGTTCACTGCCTCTCACATGCGTCCCTACGACGCTGCCTGTTATCGTTGGAGCATTCGTATATGTGACTTCCGAGAAAAATGTGCCCATCGACGCGGAGTCCGGTTGTGTGTTGTCATGCGCTATACGAGCGCCTCGGCTCACCGGAACATCCACCCTAGCCTCTTCGTCCTTGCGACTCCTCTCTGACACTAGGTTATTGGAACGAATGAAGGCTATGAATGAGGTTGCATGGTCCTCTGGCAGGAGATCCCACACCATGACTGGCATAGATAAGAGGAGCAACGTGGAATGACTCTTGAATACCCCCTGGACTTTGACGTACTTTGCTAGGGCTGGGAAGTTGGATAACCACTGCTCCCAGGCGCTCAGATCCAACTGCTGATTGTCTTCCAGTGCCAGCGAGATCATGACATGCGGCGTATCCTCATTCGGCTCCCCTGCCATTGGTGCGCCAGGCCCTCGCCCACCTATCATCCCCTCGGGCGATCCGCTCTCGTCTGCAGTGATCGCGGCATCCAATGGCGGCGATGGCGGCCGCTGCTCAGCCGGCACGACCCGGGACAACTCGATGCTCGGCGCCTTGTGGTTCGACGTCATCATGAAGTGAACTGGCGTCGACCTGGCCTCGAAGACCTTGCCGTTGATGTTGACGGGGCGCGGGTGCTTTAGGCGGGCGAGGACCTCGGCGTGCAGCATGGCCGCGGAAAAGGTGCGGAGCCTCCACTCCTGCATTACCTCAATGAGGGCGTTTGTGAAGGAGTAGCGGCCCGGATCTGGGGCGATGGCGTCCCAGCTCGAGGCGGAGATGGTCTCGGTGATGCTGTTGCCGTTGGGGAACGTTGCGCTCGCCGCTCCCGCGCAGCAGTCGAGGAGGATGAGAACGTCGGATGCCGAGCGCTCTAGCAAGGTCTGAATGGCAGACCACTGGAGCCATGGCGAGTCGGGATGTCGAGTGCTAATGGAATTTGTGAGAATATGAGTGATAGAGATGAGATAATGCTGCAGACTTACGCGCACCAAGTGCTCTGACGAGACTCATCTATCCTGGCATGGCCGCCGTAGTAGACTAAAAAGAGCGTGTCTTGAGCCTCGTGGTCCTTGATCAGCTTACCGACCTGCATCATGAGCTCTAGATGTGAGTTCTCAGACGGTATAGGAAATATTTCCGTGCCAAAGACATAATCCTCGCGGAGGCACCGTTCCAGGTCCTCCAGCTCAGGTAACACAAAAAGGTCATCACAGCCCCAATGCAGGAGCAAGGCCTGCACCTTTGAATACCGCTGTGACGATTTTCCGCGGTTCGGAAATGCTCGGTTTGCAGACTTTGTGGATGAAGTGTCAGTATGTGACCTGGAACACATAACCTAGCCTCGTCACTTCATCTTCCAACTTACATTCTCCAAGGTCTGAGCGAAGCTATCGAGGTGCTTGACGTGATAGCTCACGCGGCTGATATCATGTGTGGCGGGCCGAGGCGCATCGCCGGAGCTGGAACCGTACTGATCATGGCCGGCTTGTGAGTCTACACGTACTCTGCGCGACTGGATCGCCGAGACCCTGGCACCTACAGTTGAGTCTGCACTGCTCACGCTGTTCCCGTCATGGGGTCGCCGAGACCGAATGGTCACATACGGCTGGTGATCGCCCATGTTCACTGGCTTTCGAAGCAAGCCTTGGCCAATCTATGAGTCGATATGTAGGTATTCAGGTTGCAGTTATACGCGCTTTCGTGGCCAAACAGTGAAACACGGCGCCGGATGTCTCTTTTACCACAATTTAAGTAGTCATGAGATGCAAATAGTGACAAAAAAAACCAAATGTGCTAGGAGGGCCGTGGAAGCCAAATGGTCTGTAGAAATCGTAGTGACGTCTGATGCATCGTCAGGTACAGCAAAAAAGAGCCTCTGGGTTGTGAGAGAGGGAAAAATAAGAGAAAAGATGTCGTCGGCGGTGTCTTTCGACAAGGCCCCGTTCGTCTCGGTCGACGGAAGGCGGACGGGCTGGAGGGGCATCCCACTCCGCGCCAGCTTCGGTAGCTAAAACGGCTTAGCGTGGCTGATGAGCCGGTGACCGAATGTGGCAGGGCGGGCTGGACCCGTGAAAGTATGGGTACAGTTTTAGCCCCCACACGTGCTTAGCTGGCTTATATAATCCTGCACGTGCTTGGTATGTTGTGGCTGAGTGTGGCTAGTGCCTCAGATAGGTAGCACCTACACCAGAAGCTTGGGTGGAGTCAGTAGATGTCCCTGCATTCGGCACCGAGCGAAGTGTCCTCAGCAACGGGTCTCCAGCTCCGACATCGATGCCAACGGACCCATCCGAGCACACTGTTCACTCACTGATCACACCAACCCGTTCACGTCACCGGAGAATCCACTTTCATTGACCTTACCACCTTGCATCTTGTTTACTTATCTTCTGGTAATATTCAGAGCGTTTACGGATACATTGAAGCGGAACTCATTTGCCCCAGTCTGCAGCGAGATTGCGTAGGTCATCGTACAATATGCGTCAGCGAATCACCTTCATTCATAAGCCTAGTGACGGCGCGCCTCCGGAGTCTCTTGAGATTAGTGATGCCGGCGTAAAGGGTCCCGAGCTCTTATCTGTTAGGGAAGATAGAATAACCTTGGCCCTTGAGGAGCTTCCCTCTGAGCTATCCCAGCTTCTGAGTGAGAGTCATGAGCTACACATTAGATGGGTTAGCCCGTTCGCCTATGACACTATTGGCCCTTTGGCTTCGAGGGTATCACCAGGTTTCCATCTGTTTTATACGCCAAAGAAGGAGGAGACCAAATGGGACGCGTGAGTCTCGATCAGAGGGTATCATCTGGGCAACATAAGGAAAACTAACATGAGATAAAGGACAAGACTTTGCACGGCTCTCAAGGACGCCTTTGGTGGGAGCAGTTGTACATCGTCAGAGGTAAGCTATACTTCCAGACAATCCTCCTCCCGAAGTCACACCCAACCAGGCAAGACCATCAAGACTAACTCTGTCAAACAAAGTCATTCACAACCCTCCCCAACGATAGGTTCTCTCACTCCGCAGCACTCCAATACTACGAGCCCCTAGAGAAACTCGCCGCCTTCAGCCAGTACACAGCCGAGAAGCTCTGCCCGGCATCTGATGCGAACTGCAAGTCCCGCGCAGAGGACCTCAAGACGGCGGCATCCTTTGACATCTCCTACGACACAATCTCGCACGCCCTCAAGCTGACGGCACAATGGCCCTACGGCAAACACCGCGTCGCCGTCGCCTCGACATCGAACCACAGGACCGAGGTCGGCATCCTCACAACCGACTCCACCGCGAAGCCGGAGCCGCACGAGATCGGCATGGCGGGCGGCCTCACCGTCCTCGGCGAGCACAAGAAGCCCGCGCCCGTCCTCTTCAACGTGCCTGCCCGCCACCGGCTGCATTCGGACTCGGGAGACGAGGGATCGCAACGCGCCAGCTCCTTCTCTGCAACGTTCCTCGAGCCGACGGGCCTGCACCCGACACTGCAGCTGCGCTTCGACTCGGCTGAGCCGCCGGTGGAGGATGCCTACTGTTCCATCCACGCGCACCTCACGCTACCGAAAACTATCTTTGCGGACCGCTACCAGCTCGCCGACGACCTGTTCCTCAAGTCCAAGAACCTGACCGCCCTGCGCTACGCCAGCGCGCCCGTGGACCTTGAGGCGCCCGCGTACGCCACAAAGCCGTGGGGCTCCGGTGTCCTTCTCGAGCTCGCGCCGCCAACGACAACAGGAGAGGGGAAGACGAACCAAGAGTGGACGGCGGAGGTCCCGCTGCACCTCCGATATCTGGAGCCCGCGCTGGGCGGGTACACCGAGGTAGAGGTGCCCTACCCGGCCGTCTTCTGGGCGTGCTCGTCCGAAGAGGGGACAAAGTTCCCGAGCAGTCCGTTTGAGAGGGTGAATCTCGGATATGACGCGTTGTTCGGACCGAGGACGGTGTTTTGGCACGTGGAGCCGCGACCCGCTGCCGGACGAGACGGAGGTCGGCTCACGAGCACCGTACGCGTGCCTGTTCTCGAGGCCGGGCAGGCAGAGTGGGTTCGCGCCGGGACGGCGGCTGCGGTAGTTGTTGGGTTCGCGTGGGTTCTGTGGAGGCTCGTGGCGGCGTACTCCAAGACGGGATATGGAAGGCGTAGCGGGGCGGATGTTGGTGAGAAGAAGAAGCAGTAGAACACACACCTGGACATCTGGAATATACCACCACCTTACCTACCGTGCCTTACCGCCTTACCTTGATGGGTATATAGACCTCCTCAATTCCATTCCTGTCACCAGCCAGCAGGCGCCCTCTAGGTCGGGGGTCAGGTCAAACTGGCTGGGTGGTGGAATGGTTCATGGTCAACAATCAATTTATACGCCAACCAGCCTACTCGACGACAGGCTTAGCGAGTACCCGAGTTCGAATCCCAGCATGTGCACCAAGAGATGTAGCCCCCATTCGCCACCGGGGGGGTGAACTCTTTTTTGGTTCATTGTAGTAATTGTATGTGATTAAGTAGTACCATGCGAGGTAGTTGAAGATGAAATAAGGGTCATCTCGCGTCCAATATGGCCATGTTCCTACAGTGTGTCGCGGATTTGCACGGCCCGGCTGTGGCGGAGCCCTCCTTGACAACCAACACCGCAGAACGCGGGCGACGCGGAAGCCTCCAACATGAAAGTCGCCTGATTATCCCAACGACATTTCTCGTTTCTTCACCTTGGCTTTCTGTTCGTCTCAAAGGAAGTCACACCCAATCAACTCCCAATTGACAATTCTAAAGCCACCAATGCATCTCATACCAACCCAACAATGATCTCCTACGTCATCGCCCTCGTGGCATTCCTCATCTTCTTCTCCGACCCCCTCGTCGACTTCTTCTCCCCGTCGTCAACATCCGGTGGCCGAAGCGGCACAAGCCGGAGCCGGGTGGCCCGCACGCCCCGGCCGCAGATGAACGAGTCCCTTCTCGCCATCGAACATCCCAACGCCACGGCTCTGTCGTGCCCACCCGACGACTACTCTGTGCGCATCTTTTCCAAGGAGCCGTTGGTGTTGTATATCGAAGGGTTTTTGAGTGTGGAGGAAAGGAAGCACCTACTTGAGGTTAGGTATGTTGTTTTATTACATGCATGTATTTTGCCTTCCCTATTTCGTGTCGCGTCACACACGCATCCGGAACCTTGGTTACAATTGAAGATGAGGAAGATGAATCCATGCTTTCTCATAAGCTTCCCACTCGCCCAACACTCAATCTCAACTCATATCTCATCTCACCTCACCCCAACTCATCTCAAACTCATCTCACTCACTCACTCACCAGCAACCCCATCTTCGAACCCTCAACAATAACCCACAACGGCGCAAACACCCACCGCGACACCTCCATCCGCTCCTCCGACGTCGCCCTCCTCCCGCGAGACGACACGGTCCGCTGCGTCGAGGCCCGCGCCCGCGCCCTCCAGGGCTGGCGCGAGGACCTCTGGATCGAGAGGCTGCGGACGCAGCGGTACGTCGAAGGCGGGCACTACTCGTATCACTTCGACTGGACCGCCAACCGCGGCGGGTGGGGGCGGGTGAGTAGTATGATGGCGTGGGTTGACGCGCGCGGCGAGGACGGGAACGAGGTGCCACCTGGGACGGGGAACGGGGATGGGTTGGTTGGTGGCGGGACGGAGTTTCCGTTGTTGGAGGTTCCGGGGTTGAAGAAGGAGGTTTGGTGTCGGTTTGTGGAGTGTGGAGGGAGGGATGGTGGTGATGAGAAGAAGATGGGAGGTGACGAGGAGGCCAAGGGGACTACCTTCAAGCCCGTTCCGGGCAACGCGGTATACTGGGAGAACTTCCGGGCTGATGGGAGCGGTGCCGGGTATGACGAGACGTGGCACGCCGGACTGCCGGTCATAAAAGGCGTCAAGGTCGGGCTGAATATCTGGAGCACTGGGAGGATAGAGTGAGATGGCGTGAGTCGGACGTGCTCCATACAGCATCATAGCTTCGAATCATGCTCAGTTTAACATGGTAACATAAAGTGTTGCTCAGTCTGTTCTTTTGTACGACAATATGAACGCCAACCTTCAGCACGCCTTCTCAAGTGATATAGCCCCCCCCCCCCCCCCAACATACGTCCCAAAATGATGCAAAGATATCCAGCCACCAAAATGCTCCGGCTTGCTTGAAGAAGATGAGAAAGAAAAACAAGGAAGAAATTATCGAGTGAACACACACGCGCACGTTAGCCGCATTTCTCACAAACACAACGACGCCTACTATGAAAGACCAAGGAAATTCGGCTCTCCCCCACCCCCAGCCGTCCAGTCAAAATCGTCCATGAGCATCGACCAGTCGATATCCTGCAGCGGGTCACTCGCCGGCACAAGGTTCGCGTTCGAATCCGTCGCCGCCGCTACCACAAGGTCAGCAACACTCCCACCGAACCCCCGGCCACCCCTACACTCACGCGTCGACGCCGTGCCCCCCACCCCGGTTCCCTGTCCAACACCACCTCCTCCAGCAACACCACCGGCACCACCGACACCGACACCAGAACCGCCCTGCCCAACCCTCGCCTGATCAAGCTCCTTCTTCCACCGTCTCAGCGTCCCAAACGCGATGACAGCACCCGTACGGTGCGGGTACTGCGAGATGGGCGCCTCCAGCTTGGGCATCATGTGCCTCAGACTCCAATAACTCTCCGACATGCGCAGCACGCGCATGGCGAAATCGCCTTCCTGCACGGAACACCGCCGCAGGGCTTCTTGCGCGTTCTTGACCGAGACGTCGGCGTTGGCGAGCTCGACATCTGTGGCGTGGCCCGAGACGAGGACGTCGAATATCACGGCGGCGGCGTCGAGGATGGTGCGGAAGACGTGTTGCGGGGCGTGTAGGAGGAAACGGTGCGAGGACTCGAGGCGTAAGGAGAGGTTGATGAGGGCTTGGGCTGTGCTGTAGGCGCGGTTTACGTTGTGGCGGAAAGTGGGTTTGTCCACGGTGGAGAGGGGGATGAAGTAGTAGGATTGGAGCTCGAATTGGACTGCTAGGATGGTAAAGAGGTCGAGGTCTGTACTCATCAGTAAAGGGCGGTTCTCGACGTGGTTTCGGGGGAAGGCAAAAGAGAATCATGTTGACGAACCAGAGTTGTGACGAGCCTGTAGCTGCTTTAGCTTGTTCAGCTCATCTTCCAAAAGCTGAATGACGGTGTCTGGCACGCCTTCGCCTTCTTCGGCGACGGAGAAGACGGTCCGGCTCAGTCTGTTGGAAAACTTTTGCATCTCGTAAAGGAGGCCAAAGTACCCCAGAGCATCAGGGAGGGATCTCCCACCGGCGGCCCTGTTGACGGCTTCATTGAAGAAGCCGGCCGGGGGCGGGAAACCATTACTTGAGGCGACTCTATGCCACGTAGTCAGATACCAATTGCCGAAACTGAGTCACATATGTTTATAAGTAAACAAAAACGTACCTCTGAGCCTGGATATTATACCCCATCCACGTAAAACAGGCCTCCTCGTCGGTGATATCAGTCTGCCGGTTCGGCCCTATACAAAATTCGGGATGTGTGCCACGGCCCGTATGCAAACCCAACAGCAGCGCGGCATTCTGCGCGATGGCGACGTACGAGGACGACGGGTCGTTGAGGAAGCGGATGGAGGGTAAGGGCCATGTGCATAGGACGAGCAGGGCGTCAACAGTAGACATGCTGATGGGCGGGCTTGAAACGGCGGCCCAGACCTCGCGGGGCAGGTTCTCGATGAGAAAAGGGAAGAGGCCGGCGTCGCGGGTGTACCGCCGCGAGGAGATGGCGATGAGGGTCCAGAAGAGAATGGGGCTCTGTTTGTAGAGCTTGTCTGGGTCCTGAGAGCGGACGATGGGGAAATAAGGGTGGAAGTGTTCAAAGTAGCTGTTGTCATGTCGTCTCAGTCTTTGTTTTTCTGATATGGATATGTGCTGGCTTGGAGATGATGTATGAAGAAGGGTTAAGGTAGCTCACTGGTCAAAGTAAAAATCGATATCCTCCCCAGACAGTACCTTGGACCCCAAAGCCCTTGGCTGGGCGGGCTGCCTCGCGGGACCCGTAGGTGTCGTATGTGATGTGAGGGTTGGCGTTGGGACCTGCTCCGGTTGGCGGGCCTGCTGAACGGGAGACAAGGCCGGCAGGCTCACCCTTGATGCGGAGGGGGGCGGCCGGTGGTCCAAAAAGGCACTGGCGGCTCCGGGGTAGGCAGTGCTCGGGCTCGGCAGCGGCAGCGGCAAGGCGGCCGGAGGGAGGATGCCAGTGGCGGAGACGGGGCTCGGGTTGACGGCATTCTTGATCGTTTGGACTTCTTTTTCGAGTTGTTCTAGTTTGCTGTTTGATGTTCACACACGCGCGGAGATATTAGACCGTGATCTTGTATTGAAAGGACACACACAATAACATAGGGCACCGGGAATTGAAAGACGGGCGCCTTTGGAGCAGGGAGGAAAGGAGAAGAGAGGAGAAGGGAAGCCACCTTCGTCTGGTCATCCGCTTGTGAGACTTGTCAATGACACATTGTATACCGAGCTTAGAGCAACGTTGACACGGCTTGTTGGGCGTGTAGCTCGCATTGCACTTGACCTATTTCCAGTCGTCCAAAGACGTTCTGTTAGCATACGGGACGTCATATTCGGTATAGCAGTGCGACGGATTCCTAGAACATGCAAAAAGGCCGAAGGAACAGAATAAGTCTCGTCGGCATGTTTGCTGACATTGCATGATGAGCCCCAGGGGACCTGACGAGGTGGCCCCCCATCCGTCCTTCCCGAGTCCCGGATGTCAACCGCGATCCAATGGGAATGGGAACCGGGAGAGGCGTTGGAGGGGCACGGGGCATGCTTGACATGTGTGGCAGCAGAACGTTTAAAAGATTAAAACACCACGAGGTAAGGTCGCCATGCAAGGGGTTTGAGGGACAGATACAAGATGAACTGGTCCAGGGTATGTATGAAAGGTATGTAGAGATACAAAAAGGGAGTATCAGAGGAAAAGTGAAAGCCCACCTTGGAGTCGCGACAGCTCGTGCATGCTGTATTGCGCCGGATCCGGTTCGGCACTGGAGGACTGGGCGAGGTATCCCTCTGTGCCGACGCGGGGCTCTTCAGCGGCGGGTCCATCAAGTTTAGGGTAGGGTGCGCGCGTGCGTGCGTGCGCTCTGCTTCCTTGTCCAGGTTTAAACGCCTCTTTGTGTGTTTAAATGAGCCGATTCTGGCGCACTTGTGGGTGCTCGCTCTGATTGTCTGGCTCACTTGCTGGCAGCTGCTGTGGTTGTGTGAGTTGTTGATGGCAGAGGTGGAGAGGAGAGAAAGGGAAACTCGGCGCGGTTTCGGCAATGCAGAAGAAAGGTGAGGAGGAGTGCGGTTTGATGAGAAATGCTGGGAAAGACGCGACCGCAACCAGAGAAAGAGGAGACGATCACGTGCGCTTACCAAGTCCATTTCTGAAGGATTCAACGGCGGTCTTATCGCGGACAATGTCCGTACCTTCTTCTATCTTAAGGTAAGCACGTTTGATATGCAATCTAGCCAACAACGAAGCCGATGCCTCTCTTTCGATCCGCCGTTTGAGTCATCGCGAGAAGTCTATGGTGTTTTGCGATCAGGGCGACGAGTCAGACGCTTGTCGTGTAGCACACGACTTACTCAATACACACTTACCTAGACGCCATGTTCGAACACATGCTTCAGGCCGATGCATGCCGACGTTTATTGACCATGTGGAAAATATTGAGAAGGACCACTTACCAATTTCTCTATTGAGTCAATGTACCTTACGGTGCGCCATAGAGGAGGTATGAAGCTTGGTCTCACGTTGATGAGTCACTGAGGCAAGGCGCAACGGCCTCGAAAGCTTTTGAATGAGGCTGGTAGTCGGAGAAAGCTCTCAGGTTTCTCAATAAAATCAGGTCGATAATCACTTTGACCATCTTGGTGAAATCGCCGCCGAGAACATCTGCGTATTTTGGGAACTATGCACCATCCAATGGCTTGCTTCATCTACATCAACGGCTACCCGGGCGTCGGCAAATTCACCGTCGCCAGCGCTCTCTCTAAACTGATTCCACGCAGCCGCGTCTTCCACAACCACCTGGTAATCGACCCCGTCGCCGCCATGCTCGATCGCGACGACGCCGATGCCTACAACGATCTGAGAACCACATTCCGCAGACACGCTCTGGACACCATCGCCACACACCCTGCGCTTGCGGACAAGACGTTCATCTTTACAGACGCGCGGGAGTCGGGTCCTCTCGGCAGCGAAGCGGCGCAAAATTACAAGGCGGCCGCTGAGGAAAGAGGCGTGCCGTTCATCTCGATCGTGTTACATTGCGACGTGGACGAGAATGTCAGGAGACTTGGAGGCCGGAGGTGTGCTAAAGATGGTGAGGGGGCTAGTAACACCAAGTTGACTGACGATGAGATTCTGAGAAAGATTCGGGAGGAGGAAACCATATTTCAGTTTGGGGATGAAAACGAAATGTGTCTGGACGTCACGAGCCTGGAGCCCGATCATTCTGCGTTCCTGATTTTACAACATGTGAACGCGATTCACCATCGTCTTGATAAAGACAATTGAAGGTCATATTTCATTCACACCACATAATTTCATCGGCGACCTCATCAAGCGCTATGGTTTCGTATTCTCATCAAGATACCTAGAAATTCGCGCATTGCTTGTCATCATCCTTTAGGAAATGGCGCTAAATGTTGGAATTCTCATCCTTGATATCACGTCCACTTCCTCTCACAACTTCCAACCCACATACCCCAACCCAGAACCTTGCCCTGGATGGCTTCGGCGACCTGCTCCCTAGTAGCCCGGGCCTCCAGCATTGTCCTATCCAGTGGCTCGCTCAGGGCAACAATCTGGAAGAAATCTGTCGACTGTCAGTCTTCCCATTCTACCTGAATGCAAGAGAAATCAAAACTCACATCTATGGGTACCGTGGTTCATAAGGGGCCGCGGGGGAACATACACACCCTCCCTCCGCCCCTTACCCCAGTAAAACCCTCCCTTTAGCAGAGATTTGCTCTCATCCTCAATCTCAAAGTCTTTGGGGTTCACCTGTTTCTTCTCAGGCGCAATGCCACCGTATACACTACAGTCCACAAGTCAGCATTTTCCTCTCTTTGAAATGTGTGCGACTTACCCGTGACAGATGGGCGTCGGCAGGGGCGCATCCGGATCCTCGACCACGATGAGCCACTCCTTGACCTTTGACTCGAGGTCTAGCGGCGCGGACCACGACAGCGCGGGAATACGGCCGCCGCCTTCTGTGATGTACTCCGGACCCAAAGTAGCTGGAGACGCACCGCAGTCTGGCGACGTGACGGTGATCGTCTGCTCCGTATGCGAGGCGAAGGCCGGGGATGTGTAGAAGGATTTGGCGTCGTGGGCGCGGGAGTTCTTGAGAAGCCAGCTCAAAGTCACTTCGACGTATGGATTCATTCTGTCGAATTTGAGAATCCTTTGATTTCTAGTATAATGATTATCAGAGTTTATTGATGCTTCTTGTGTTGTGGTTTGAAAACGTGGCTGTAGCGATGATGTCAGATGAGATGAGGCGGAAGAGGGGGAATATGAATCTCATATACCGACGATTCTCAAGAACCCATGATTAAGCTTGTTTCCGCAACCCGAAACGCTTATTACGGTATGTCCATGCTTATCTCCAGCTAAGCGGACGCGATGCCTGCCTTCAGACGGTCTTATAAGCCTCAAGCCCGGGTGGCTTGGACTTGTATGACTTCGGTGCCGATTCGGTCATCACTCGGCCGATCGATCTGTCGTCAGGCAATTGAGGTCTGGATTAGTGCCAAAATCTCCCATTCCCTCTTCTTTTACCTCTATTTTCCCTTTGTATGAGACTCGACCGCACGCCAAATGACATAGAGTACTTCACCAAGTAAAAATATGGTGAGTTACTCATAATGCAGAGAAGAGATGTGAGACTCTGGAGAGGATCACTGCAGGGATCCTCCTCGTCTGCTTCCGGCTTGGCGGTGCTTAACGGTTTTCAGTGGTCCACGACCCCTGTAGACGGACGCCGCGCCGCCTGTGGCTTGAACTGGCCCAGGTACGGACATTTCCCGTGTGGTGGGTAAGGAATCAGGCGGAAAACAACCACACAGGACTGTCTATTTCAATAATACCAACATCAACTACAACAACAATTATTTTGATTGTCGCAATCGTTGGCAAAGATGATTCTACAGGAAATTCACCGCAGTCTCTTGAGGAACACAAAGAGCGCTGCTTCCGGGCTATCCAGACTATCCGCAAACATGTCATCGACGCGCCCCTATTCGTCGTCACGGTCATTTCCCGCGCTCTTCGTCCGCGGCGGAACGTCTAACGGTCTCGTCATCCACAGACACAACCTCCCGCTAGAAAGCGAATGGCACAAAGTATTGCCTGCCACCATGGGCTCGCCGGATCCTTACGGCCGCCAACTCAACGGGATGGGCTCGGGCATCTCATCAACGTCCAAAATCGTCGTGCTGTCTCCGCCCTCGCGCCCCGACGTGGACGTGGACTACACTTTTGTTCAAGTTGGCATCAAGGATGGCAGCCTCGACACAGCAGGTAATTGCGGAAACCTCTCGTCGGCAGTGGGGCCCATGAGCTTGGACGAAGGTCTCATCCGGAACCCGCGCCTCGAACAAGGGGCCGACGGCCAGACGTTCGCTACCGTACGCATCTTCAACACCAACACATCAAAAGTCATCTCATCGCGCTTCAGGGTCGTCGCTGACGGGACCAGCTCACCAAGATACGCCCCGGAAGGCGCTTACACCATGGACGGCGTCCCCGGCACCGCTTCCCCCATTACCCTAAGCTTCCTGGACCCCGCCGGCGCAAAGACGGGCAAGGCCCTCCCCACGGGGAACCCCCGCGACTGGCTCCTCCTCCCGGACGCGAGCACAATCCAGGCCTCGCTCGTCGACGTCAGCAACCCGGGTGTCTTTGTCCGCGCCGCCGACCTGGGCATCCCCTCGCCCGAAGACCTCACGCCGCAGGTCGTCGAGGCGGATGCCAAGCTCAAGGCCAAGCTGGACGGGATCCGGCGCGCGGGAGCGTCTATGATGGGACTGAACCCGGACGTAGAGAGCGTACCTAAGATCGTGCTGCTCTTCTCCGAGACGCGCTCGGATGACGTAGACATCCGGTGTCTTGCGCTGTCCATGGGCCAGGCGCACAAGGCTGTGCCGTTGACGCTTGCGCTGTGTCTCGGGGCTGCTAGTCAGTTGCCCGGCACGATACCGGCGGAGCTCATCGGTGGCCGTGCCAAGGAGTCTGTCGTTATTGGGCACCCGAGCGGTAAGGTGGATATCGGGGCTACATTTGACAATGGCGAGATTGTGTCGGCGGATCTTCGCCGCACGGCTCGAGTGCTGATGAAGGGCGAGGTGTTTAACTAGCAACGTGCTGAAGAAATTCCGCCTGTTGCCTCGAGTCTCCTCCGCGAATACCAGATGCTGCCGCACTACCGATCCTACGCATATCCGTTACGGCTAGTGTAACCACTTGAACCAAGAATGAAAGGTTCTAGAGACGCGTAGTCTTACTCACGAGTAGGGCAGCATCTCGAATGCCCCGTGGAATCAAGTAGACCAAGGCGGAAACCTCTGGCACACGATCAGCACCCTCGTCGTGTGCTGGCTCTGGACTGCCCTGTCAAGGAGATCGCCAGCTCAAAGTTTCGCGAAAATAAAACTTTGTCAACGCTGGAAAACGATATCATAGGGATTGTCACCGGGATGACATATCTCGTGGCACTTGTGAGATCTGGAGCAAGAACAGAACAGATCTCGCGCCCTTCGCAGGCCCTTTGCGTTCCCTCCCACCTTGCTCAGAAGTATGAAGTCCGGGAGTCAGCGCCCACCCAAAAGCCTATAGGGGGTGATTTGGCAAGGATCTTTAGTGTCACCACGGCACTGCTTCTGATTGTGGCTACTATATTAGGATGAACTCACTTTGATAGAAGTGGACTCCGAATTGATGATGCAAAGCTATGTCCCTTGCGTTACATTTGAAAAAGTTCCTTGCCTACTTATAGACGCGATAGATGTCAAGTAATACGTAACCGTCGTGTCTAGTACAAGGGGGCACTCAACAACTGTAGGGACTGTATGGGCAAAGGGACATGGGAACTAGCATCATCAGCGCACAAGCGACAGCGTATTCTTTAAAACATGTTTACTGGCATGGTCAACGATTTGGTGTTGATTATTGCTATGCCAAAAGAGAGTGCGATAAACTGAGAAGGCTGCCTTGACGCCGGCAGTACATGTCTTAGGGTACAACCAAACTTCCTTTAAATAACTGCATCAAAGCCGAGTCTTGAAATGGATGGTTTACTGGCACAAGCAAGTGCCATTTCGGCGGGTCATCCTCGCCCGGTTCTGGTATCCATGCCATCCTCAGAAATCCCGCTTCGATTTTCATTACGATGTTCCTGCCACCAGTAGGACGCGAGGTGTCCAACTTGTACGGCCCGTCTGCCTCTTCTAGGGGTCGCCATAGACTTTTGCTGTAAACATGGTTGTACATTTCGTCCTTTCCTGTTTCTGGAGGGTTCTCGTGGAGTGGCTCGAGCCAGGCAAAGCTTTGTGGTTCGTACTTATTCTTCTCGTCATTTTTGAAGTATAAAATCACGATTGGCCTGCGGTCTTTCTCGCGATGCTTGACTTCGAGTGCATAATTTGTCTCATTCGCAGGTAGTGGTGCCCATACGCCTAATTGCCCGACAGAATTCCATTTTTCTCCGGCATACGGCTTGTCTCCGGAATCCTCTGGAAATCTGGGCAGATCTCCGGATGTCTCCTTCACAGAATCATCTTTGAATGGAGGCTGAAACATTCTGGCAAAGGCGCGGCGATTCGAGTAAATGTCGGATGTGTTGGTCTGGGACTGTGAGTTGTGTCGTAGGTGGTGAAAGCTCGCTGGACAGGATACTTGACTGTTATGTCATGCTGTTTATATAGGTATAACCCCTAGCTGTTTTGAAGGCCTCACCTTTTTTTTAGCAGCATCCCGAAGTGTAGATATTCACATGCTATTGACGATGAACATGGTTGAGATAGTACTACCTCGCATCAAAGAAACCATAGTTGTGGACAGCCACCCTCTTTTGTTTGTCACGAGAGATATTCAAAACACAGAACGATAACAGACAATGATTTAGAGAAAGCCAATGTTAACCGCCTACGCCAAGGATTACCAGACGAAGCATCAAACAGAAAGGTGATGATCCGCGCTGCATGTCTGTTGTTCTCTTCGATTAGCCGCCGAGGCCGTCTTCTTGGTGCCAAGGACCAGCATATCAGATCTTCTTGAAAGCGAATTTCAGGAGGTGGTCACCATTTGCAATGAATACTACCCTCGTGGTTGATTCAGCGCTACCATGGACAAATGACTGGAAGACGTTTGTCATGGCGTTGCCTCTGAATCGGGTGTAATGGAGGGTCGTCGGAAGCGGACTCAGGAAACCGTGCTGCAGCTCGTCACCACAAATCATCTTCTCTCCCTAGATGAATACATGTCTGCTTGCATGCAAGACATTATTTAAGGTCATGGTAGGACTTCAAAGCAGTCATGAAACCGAGAGGTTGATATAGGTAGGTACTGAAAAGACGGAAATTCCACCGCATCTCTCCCTATAGTAGACCATATAGAAGCGGAACTCAGCGAGCATGAAATAGCCACCGCCAATAACGGTGGTATTTCGATCATCTAATCATTGTCTGGCTTTGTCTGGCCGAACTTACGAGACTGCTGGCCGAACTCACGAGACTGGTCACATCATGAGTTTCACTCTGTACCCGTAGGCGGCTCCACGTTCTCCTCCTGATCCAGCACCCTCAAGGTCTCTGCGTGTGCCCGCAACTGCCGATCCAAGGATGCCTGTTCATGGCGGTAAACATTGAAGAAGTCACACCTTCTTCTCATCAATGGATTACAGACCTGTGTAACAGCAATTATGCCAAAGAAACTGTTCAGAATGCCTCACCCAGTGAACGACTTCTGACTGAAACCGTGTACAAAGATCAAGATATATTTGAATGAAGCTAACGTCTACCGCCCTGCCCAAGAATGGCTGAAGGAAGCACTGAGTTCAATAGCAGGAACTTGAACCACAAATCCGTTGCTCTAAGCCTTGATTAGTTGTCGATACGCGGACCACATCGTTAGTCCCTTTCGTTATGTATAAGTTCACCAACCGGAATCGTACTCATTAAGAGAAGAGAAGAGGCCCGCTATGGGGATCGAGAAAGCTTCCCTGAGGACTAGGCACATCACCGGTGCTAGATTCATGACTTTCTACAGATCAAATTTCATGTTATTTGCGTCTTCCTGAGGTTTTGTTGCCCAGAACCTTTGTACCCGGACCTTCAGCTTTTCATCAGCGATACTTGACGGCTGTTAAAGCATTCTTGAACGACCACAAGCCACTTCGAAACATTCAACACGCAGATAGGCCTTTTCAAGACGTCCATGATATAGTGTACCGTTGGCACCGCTTCAGTACGAACGTCAATATCTCAGGCAGCCAGGGTGAAGCAGTAAATGGCCGTAGTATAATTTGGACGTGAGCATTGACTAGAACTTACAACCCTTTCCCCCTAGCCTCGCTCACAACACTCGTCTTGCTCGTCACCAAAATCCCAACCTCGGAGCCCGAAGCATCGTCCCCTCTCCCCTTGAAGTCCCTCGCCACGCTATCCTCCGACGGATTCCCGCTGGCCGCCATGACGGCCACGTTATGCCTCTTCTCTCGCAACCTATCCAGCTCCAAATCGTCATCATCGTCGCTGTGTGTCGAGTGCATCTGACTAAACCTCCCTCCCCCGCCTCTAGAAAGTTTCGACCCGAGAAGCCCGGATTGGCCAATCGTCTGGAGGGTGTTCGGCTTGGCAGAGGCCGCCCCTGCCCCGCCGGATCTCGTTGTGGCACCGCGTGTGCCGCGTAGGGACCAGAAGCGGCCGACGGTGGCATCGAATATCGGTTTCAGGAGGGGGCTGCTCGAGACTATGATGGCGACGCCGGGCTCGAGAGTTCCCATCAGCACGACGCCGACCTGGGAGTATGTCACGTCCGTGAAGTCCATTGTCAAGACGTTCTTTAATCGTAGGGCGGCGAAGATCATGGTCCTAGAGAAGTTCGTACAGGCCACGGTCAGTTATCCATATACTAGCATAACAATGTGAGGGCGAGATGAAGAAGCTGGGGATTCCCTTACAGAGCGCCTGCGCCAAAGATGATATACAAAGCCACCTTGTGCGGCCACCGCAGTTGCAGGTTATACACCATGGGTATCGGCAGCACTAGAATGATGAGGTCCGTCGCGAGGTCAAAGTAGCCCACGGCGGCGAAGGCGGCGTTCTGGTCCCCGCACTTGCCGCCGGGCGTCGCCGGGTTCCAGTTCATGGCCACGGGCTGGCAGATGAAGATGCCAATGAGAATGGTGAAGAGCATCCAGCAGACGCAGAGGCCCGTGGTGATGCGGGCCGCGATCTTGAAACCCTGGACGAAGAATACGCGCTGGAGCATGAGGGTGATGCCGATCTTGATGAAGCCGAGGCAGATGGCGAAGAGGGTTTGGACACCGTATGCGGCCTGTTTTGTCCCCGAGAGGCGTGTTGTTAGTTGAGGCTCTCAGGAGAGGCAACAGAAAAGAAATCAGGGGCAACACGGGGATATCTTTGTAGGCTGACCTTTGACATGCGTTCGACGTGATATGGCTGGAGGGTCAAGTAGTGATGCCCAGTTCCTCCAAGATAGACCACTAGAACCACCTTTTAGTATAGTTCAGCTCTGCAAGACTTTGTGGTCCAACTCACTAACAAAATTGCAGGCCACTAGCCCATAGAAGGCGATCTACTATGTTGTCAATACACCTGGAATACGACTTGCAACCACGTCGTGTCCTACCAGAGCAACAACAGTCAAGAAATCCTCAATGGTAAATGACTGTCCCTTCTTCCGCCGACTGTATAACCGCATGCCCGTCCATAGTGTTGTGGCAAACGTCAGTAGCACATTGACGACGACAATGGGAACCGCTCTGTCGGAAAGGGGCACGATCTCGGTCTGGATAACATCCTCTGGTTGGACGGTAGCGTTTGTCGGTACGGCTAGACGAGCAAAGAGCGCACCGCTGATTCTCATCATGGATTCGTGTCGGGTGTCGTCTCGCACGACAGGGCGAATATGATGGCTGGAGATCTAGTCTTCAACTAATACCGCAGACGCCGCACCAGACGGAACGGGGGAGCCTAATGGCTTAACATATCCGTCAACCTCCTTTCCGCAACGGCACAGCGAGTGATCCACATTCTTCAAGCGAACAGAACATATGCATGATCGAGTCAAGACACAGGTTCTAGCCGTACGAAGGGGTGAAAAAAAAAGCAAAGACCTACTTGACAGGGGCGTCCAACAGGCCTCGTCTTAGGCACCCCCGAAACCAACCCAGGTTATGGTCATGGCTCACCGGCCGATGGGCCATGCGGGAGGCGGGCGCACTGGGATCCCGCGTGGCAATGATGAGATATCACAAATTCATGATAACGCAAGAGGTCTACCATGTAGACGGGGCGCGAAAATTCCCACATGGTGATACGATTGTGCGATACAAAGATCGAGAGTCTCTCGTACTTCCTGTGCTTGCACTCTGCATGAAGCTGGGATATTGAAATAGGGCCCGCTCCAAAAGTGCTATGGAGCCGCGCTAATCCAGGTGAAGGAGACGGCTATGTCGAGTTATCTCAAACCAACGAGACTACGTTTGGAGAACAAGCATAACAGACGTTAGTTCTGTCTGTCCGCTGACGAAGTCGGAATATGCTTACGGCTTCCATAGAGTTGCAGTACTCCGTAGACCCATTGCATATCGTAAACTCAGTTTACGTCGATCGACCAGCCAAGTCCCATCATCACATTAACCCTATCCGCGGACCGCGTCGTAGGGAACAGGGGATGACGGGCCGCAAAACAAGTCGTCTCTGCATTCGGTAACCTGGTCCGAAAGAAACCCCACAACTCCGGATCCTTGAACATCCAACACCACTCAATCGACTGATGAGCCCACTCAGAGGCCTCTGTCAACTAGTCAGGAACCTGGTCAGAGGATAACGACAGAGCTTGGCCCGGAAAGGTTCCCCGTGGAGGAGGAATATTGGTGGATCCCCTTCAACGGGAGGGCAATGGGGGAGAACCTCTTGATCTGTCGATGTCGCTCACCCGCCGTACCCGAGCCACCTTCTGGCCCTGGCCATTTTCTTCTTGCGATATCGAAATACCCAAAATTGCGCCGAGTTCCACATGGCAATAGTCTCCGCAACGGCCGCAGAACGGAGCCTCGGAGGACGATGCTGACGGGCGATGTGTGCGTGATATCTCCCGATGCGTCTGCTCTTAAAAGAGAAGCGGCTGCGGCGTCTGTCCGGTTCGAGTGTGTGAGGTCTTCTCTCTTCGTCCCTCTACTACGCCCGATTCTCTCTGCATTGCATTCTGCAACGGCTCGTCACACACTCTGCAGTCCCAGCCTCCCGGTTCCCGATCTGCAGCATCAATCACAACTTGCGCCAAGTTTTCCCTTTTCAGAATCTTTGCGTCGAATCCTGTTTTACGTGCCGCTGCCCTGCATAACGACACACAAATCAGGAAATCATGCTGCCAACCGACGTCTGGGACTACATTGTCGTCGGAGGCGGCCTCGCCGGCTCCGTCGTCTCGAGCCGACTGTTGGCGCTTAACAACACGGCCAAGATTCTCGTCATCGAGGCCGGTTCCAGTGCTGCTGGCCGGACGGACATTCTCTACGTCAACTCGACCAACCTGATCGCGGGGGACTTTGACTGGAACTACTACTCCACGCCGCAATCTCAGCTCAACGGCCGCATGATTCAGAGCGCTGCTGGGAAGGGTCTCGGCGGCGGCTCCCTCATCAACACATGTAAGTCAACTCCCCAGAGTTTGTTCTGTGGTAAAAAGTGCATCCGAAAATACTGACCCCTTGTTGAGGTGGATGGATGCGTGGTGCCCGCGTCGACTATGACGAGTGGGCCGAACTGGCCAACGATTCCCGTTGGAGCTACGACAGCCAGCTGCCGTTCTTCAAGCGGTCCGAGGCCTACTGGACCGACGTCAACGCCGACGAGCATGGGTACGACGGACCCCTCAAGGTCGAGGTACCCTCGGTCACGGGCCGCGTCTACCCCCTCAGAGACGCCGTCTACGCCTCGTACGAGTCCGTCGGCGTCAAGGCTCTCCTGGGCCTAGACGCCAACGCCGGACAGAACCTCGGCTTTGGCGAGATTGCAGAGAACCGCCGCAACGGCGTCCGTCAGATCGCGTCAGAGTACTACCCCCTCGACGGCGTCACGGTCATGACAGACACGCTCGTCGAGAAGATACTCCTCCGCAATGACAACAGCTCAAGCACCGGTACCCTTGTCGCCACCGGCGTCCGCCTCGCCAACGGCACGGAGATCCTCGGCAAGGAGGTCATCGCCGCCGCCGGCGCCTACCGCACGCCGCAGCTCCTGATGCTATCCGGCATCGGCCCGTCCGACGAACTCGCCAAGCACGGTATCGAAACTAAGCTCGACGCGCCCGAGGTCGGCAAGAACTTTGCCGACCACCCCTTCTTCACCTACAACTGGCGCCTCTCCCCGCAGTACCGCAACTCGACCGTCGACTCAGGCAACACCCTCTTCTTCCAGCCGCAGTACGGCCTCGGCCAGCCCAACAACTTTGTCGCCTCCTTTGGCGTGGAAGACCAGGACGGCCTCGTCGCCGCCATCACCAAAGAAGAGGGCGCCGCACCCGACCCGGCGACGCACCCGCTCCTCAAGAACGAGCGCACCCTCATGGAGGGGTTCGTGCTCTACGTCAACACGAACCCGGCGCTCCCTTCCAACAGCACCTACCTCACGACCGCCAACGTCGGCCTGCACCCCACGAGCCGTGGCTCCGTGACGCTCGCCTCCGCGGACCCGAGTGAGGCCCCGCTCATCGACCCCAACTTCTTCGCTTCCGAGGTTGACCGGTTCGTGTGGCGCGACTCGATCCGCCGAATGACGCGGATGATGATTGGCGGCGAGTCGCCTCTGAGCCAGGGGATCGTCGAGGCTGAGGCGCCGGCGGAAGGCCTGAAGGCGTTTACGCTCGAGTCGACGGACGAGGAGATCGAGGAGCGCATCCGTGCTTCCGTCATGTAAGTGAACTACCTGACCTTTGGATGTGCTACACTTCTCAGCCCTCGAAACTAACAGGTTATCTTCTAGCGGCACGTACCACCCGATGGGCACATGCGCCATGGGCAAAGTCGTAGACAGCGATCTGCGCGTCAAGGGTGTCAGCAACCTCCGTGTCGTGGACGCTTCCGTGTTCCCGACAATCATCACGGCTCACATCCAGGCCGCGGTGTACGCCCTCGCCGAGCAGGCTGCCGAGATCATTGCTTCGTCATAGGTTAAAGGCCTCTCGTTTCTAACGTTGACGAAATTATGCATGAAAATGAGAGAGGAGGCTCTATGAGTGATGTACGGATACATACTAGTAGATAATGCTTAATTAATGAAGATGTAAGGCACTTATGCCGCTAAAACCGTGCCGTGCCGTGTCTCCGGTCCCACTTTCGGCCCGGAACTGGGCTGATTTAGGTGCTCCCCCAAAACTCCGTAGAGGTATGTCTAACTGTAGCAATTTCCGAACCGGAAACTCAGAATAGAAACAAGTCTGAAATGAGAATCAAGGACTGCGATTGCAGGCAACAGTGGAAACGAAAAGGTTTCGTCAAAAAAACAAGACCAGTGTGATGGCTTATATGAAGTTAGGCAGGTCGAATCCTCCAGTGTCCTCTTTCCCCCCACCTCGCATCCGCATCTGAGACCATCGAGCATCGACCTGTGGCGTGCTAGCTGCCTAAGTCTCAGCCATCTCGCCATAAATTGGGGACGCTCATCACCTCCCACTTGCAATATCCAAATCGATACCAATTTGTACTCCATTAGCGATTACCTTCTTGGGAGAATATAAGAAGAGAAGAGAAAAGAAAAACACGATACGCAAGCAGCCCAAACTACCAAGGAACCCTCAAGCCCAACTCACCAGTCAGAAAGACCGACGCCCGCCAACATCCCAACCCACAACATCTCGGACACCATCTCAGTCACAGCCGACGAACGATATGGTCTCACCGGACCCCCCTCGCCTCTACTTCGCCTACGGCTCCAACCTCTCCCCAACCCAAATGTCCCTCCGCTGCCCCGCCTCCACACCCCTCGGCCTAGCCCACCTCCCAGATCACACATTCATCATAAACGCCCGCCGCTACGCCAACGTCGTCCCCAACGGCCCCGTAAATCCCGCGTACCTCGCCGATGCCGACGCCGCCGCCGCACCGACCACGGACCCGGCCTCAGCTTCCGCGCCTCCTCCTCCACCCTCGGCTCCGCCCTCAGCGGCTCCAGGCGTCTACGGCGTCCTCTACGCCCTCCCGCCCCGAGACGAAGCAACCCTCGACAGGTGCGAAGGCGTGCCCCACGCCTACCAAAAACAAGACCTCGCCGTCAGCATCGCGAACCTCGCCTCCAAAGGCATCGGCGCCGCTTCTGCCGCCGCCGGTCTCGCACCGGGCAGCAACGTCACGGCACTAGTCTACGTAGACACCGAGCGGACGGAACCCTCGACGCCGCGGGCCGAGTACGTCGACCGGATGAACCGCGGCGTCGACGAGGCGACGGAGAGGTTTGGGTTGCCGCGGGGATATGTCGATGACGTGATTCGGGGTTATATCCCGGCTGCTGCTGCTTCTTCGGAAGAGGATACCAAGACCATCAAGGACCCGTTTCTCGAAATTTCTTGAGTGTCTTAAGCATTCGTCCTGCTCTGGGATCAGACGGCGCCAAAAAGCACGATCTCCCCGTACAGCCTACCCAAGAAAACTTGGACAGGGCCCTGGGCTTCACGATCCGACTCTCGCGAGCGGTATTTCGATCCCCTCGAAGCACTTGCTTCCTACCCATCGCCATTCCCAAACTATACACCCAAGCCGAGGAACTCCCCCTTTCCCCTTCCTACCATTCTCATCATACCTCAGCACCTCAGAAACGGGCAATCGTAAGAGAGAGAAAGACCGACCAACCGCATAATCCCGTCGCCAAAATCCCCCAGGAAACACTCCAAAACCTCTTGGCATAGTCAAGAAACGCCTTGGCAAAACCCCAACTAGGAAACGGGGGGTAGCCTGCCCCCTTTTCAAGCTTCTCTCCAAGAAGCGTGTGATGAGTACTGTTGTCCCTTTCTTTTTGTCAGGGGCCAGGCCGGGAGGTTGCGTACAGGCCTACAGCAGCAATTGGAAACCGGACAGTCGGTATTCCGTGGTGAGAAGAGACTTCTTTTTTTAGAACCCAAATGAGACACACACACGCAGGGAGAGAGAGAGAGACATCAGATGAAGAGGAATGGTCCGAATGGAGCACGTGGTTGGTGCACAGTCCAGGGAATGGAAGCGATTGGTACGACTGGTTAGAGCAGCTGAATATCACTAGATACGGGATCACGACATGAGAATGGTTTCATTGAATGCGATGAAAAGTGATGAAGAATCAGCCAATACTATCATTGACGAAGTTTCTGGCTCTAGGTATCTCTTTGTAGGTTATCGCTCTACTCAACAGCTTCAGGCTGTTCGGCCGTCTCTTTCGTATCCTGCTCTCCTCTCTCTGCCTACCTCCTCCAAAAGGAATGAGTGCTGTCTTGTTGAATGCACATCCGAAAAAACGCCTTGCTCGATGCAGGTACATCAGCCATAATTCTTGAACATCTTGTGTAGAACATGAGAACCCCAAAAAAACGCCCTCGCAATGCAATGCTATGAAGAAGCCAAAAATCGACCGTTTGAAACATTAAGCTCCCCCGAAACCCATTCCAACAGAATGCGGCGTGTTTGTTGTTTTTGGTGATTTAGAAAAGGTAGAGCGAGAACCCAGTCGCAAAGGCAACGGACCCCGCAAAGATGGACGCCGCCAGTGGCGCCAACGACGGCGCGGCATTCTTTCCTCCACGGACGATGCCGTCCGTGGCGGACACGGGGCTCGCGACGGCGACGGCAGACGGCACGGCGCTGCTGCCCTTGCCAATCTCGAGAACATTCGTGCTCGTGGCGTTGAACTTGGTCTGCGCCAACGAGACCTCGTTGTTGTCAATGTCGTAGACCACGTACGCCGAGCGCAGGAACGTGTCGCCGAGGACGTTTGTGCCGTCGCCGGCGGGCGCGATGCCAAAGAGGCAGGCCTCGACGCCGTTGGAGAAGGACGTGCGCTTGCCGGTGATGGCGACGAGGTCGAGCACGAGCTCGTCGATGGGTACCGTGATGGGCTGGCCCGAGAAGGTGAAGGTCATGTTGGAGCCCGAGTTGGCCGTGGAGCAGGGGATGAAGGCGACGCCCTCTTCTTGCTGGTAGACGGCGCCCACCATGGAGTAGATTGTCGTGGTCATGTCGTCGGGGAGATACGTGAGACTGGAACCCGAGTCGAGCAGGACGGCCAGGGCCATGTTTTCGTCCAACGTCTTTGAGCCGAGCGTCACCTTTGTCAGGGTGATGAGGAACTCGGCGTAGCTGCCAGACTCCTTCTGGATGGGTACGGTCTTGAGCTCGCCTTCGAAACGCTCCGTGTCGACTCCGCCGAAAAGAATGTTTCCCTGGCTCGCGTCCAGATCATTCAGCCACAAGCTGAAGGCGCTGGATTGGATGAGGCCCTGAGAGACCATCTTGGCGGGCAGGTTGTCGTAGGAGGCCAAACCGGCACGCCCAACCTGCACTTCGTTGACCTTGTATCCGACTCCTAGGATGCCTTGCGCGGATGAACTCGTGTAGCCGACACCGAACTGGAAGTCGGTCAAAGTAGATCCGCCAATGGTGAACTTATCCGTCACGTAATCTCCAGTCGCTCCCGAGCCGTCGACATAACTAATGTTGAACCAGCTTCCGACGTAGTTGTAGGTTGACGAATCGTTGGCCGAGTAGGTACCGGACACGGAGCATGGCGTGCCTTGACCTTTGCAAAGAGCCGAACTTGCAGTGTTAACCCAGAGATCACTACTTCCGGTGTCGAGGTGAAGTCGCATAGGCTGTGCTGGTGTTCCGAGAGAGCCGTTCACAAAATACAAAGTTTCCTTGGAAGTGTTAGAGATAGTACCGAAAAGACATCGTTTGTAGACCTACCAAATTGTCCAAAGTCGCTTGCACTGAACCTCTCTTCCTCAACATGTCCCTCTTGTTGCGTGTGTACGGTATTGTCGCGCGGTGCAGGTCCAATCCAACCACCCTTGGTGCGCTGCTTTCGCTCTTCCTGAGTACGAGTCCCTCCGTGGGTAGTAGTGAAGCCGCGAGGGCAATTAATGTTGTTGACTTCATCTTGAGTCTGTGTTTGTGTTTGTACAGCGAGTTGTACGACTCTGAATTAGATCGATATCCAAGCTGTGAGTGTCGACCGGCCGCCAAGACAAGGGTGCCGGAAGGATGTAGATATAAGAGAATGGCGTCGTGCTATGAAGTCATTGATGGCGCAACACGGACGGTAGAGAAGAAAACTAGAAGGATGAGAAAAATATAGTCGGTTGCGAAATTCCGGAGTTCGGTGAAGGCGACTACTCGCGGGGGGGGAGTGGGCTCGGTATACGGCACGGTGGGGAGAGGATTCGTCACCCGTGATGGTGGCGGAGCTTGCGTTGCTGATGAAGACGAATTGGGGGCGGCGGGAGTGGTGAGCTGGCACTGGACCACCAAACCAGACTAGAGAGACAGGAAGGCGAAGGCAAAGGCCTTTTTTCTTTCCTTTCCGTTTTGCTTTCGGCGCAACGCGTAAACGTAGTGAGTGGGAAAATCCGGCGATCCGGAGGATTTAAGAAAGTGAAAGTAGACTCGGAGTGTCTAGTGGTTAATACCAACTCGTGTAGGTGGTGGTCTTTTGGATGAGTAAGTTGCAGTAGAGAGCAAAGCACGAGCAGGATAGTCCAATGCAATGGAAGCACAGAGGAAGCCAAGAGAGCAGAAGCAGAGCCAAAAAGTGCGGTTGGACGAGAAAAGCAGGCCAAAAGATGAGATGCAAGTCTTTCTTTGTACCAAAAGTCAAACTTCTGGTCCCCCTCTGTTCTTGGAATAGAAACAGCAACAGCGCGGACCATGGGCAAGGCGGGAACTGACACTGCCAAGCGCCACAGTCTCGTCCAAAAGGTCTCACCCAGTCGCAGACTTGACCTCGTCGTCATGCTCGGCGGGGCACTGGACGGGTTGACGGGGGGTTGCGGACAGGGTCCGGGGTTGAGCGTGTTTGGACGAGGCCGGGAGTAGCGAGTTGCTCCTCAAGAGAGACTCAGACAGAGAGAGAGACTTACAGCGTACTCCGTAGAGAGAGACCACTTGGTCACGCTTACAGCGGAAGGCTTAGAAGGGTGAGAAGGAAGGGATGTCGACGGACGGAGCAGCGAATTGGTGCAAGATGGTTGGACAAGAAAGGGGAAGGCCGAACGGTCTCCAGACTTGCCAGCCCGGGACGACCCCGGGTCAAACCTTCTCACCGACAGGGTTGGGGGGTATTGGAATCACAGGTATCACAAGTATCACAGACTCTCATTCTCACGCACCAGTCACCACTGCCACTGGTAACGGGAAGGGAAGGAAGGGTAGGGGAAAGGGAAGGGAGGCTAGCGAGTGGTGAGAGCCATGTCAGGCGGAGTCGAAAAAGACGCGTGGCCGTGCTTGCATCTTGCCCTTCTAAGCATCCCGTCCCCTTTATTTTGCGGTGCTCTGCCCTTTTTTCTGCAGTTTGCGTGGGCCGGTAGCCGTAGGTCCGTAGCCTGTAAGGAAAGACAACCCAGCCCCCCTTGCTCCCACATTCCCTCTCTCTCACACAGTCTACGGTAGTATGGAGAGTGAGAGTCACACTTGCGCTCTGAGTACTCGGAGAAGGAAGAGCGCGCAATAGTCGTGTGAGTGTCTCCCGCACCGCGGCTGCGCAGAAGAAGAGGGCGGTGCGGGTTGCGGTTGCGGTCGTGCGGTTGCGCTGCAGCAGCTGGGCAGGGGTAAAAATGGCTGCATGTGAAACGCGAGCATCAATGTAACCCCCGACCAACAGCGAACCCTTTTCTGTCTCAGCTAGCGGAATATCAGACACGTTGGATTCTGGAACCAACATCGCTACGGGCTCACGGAGTCCCTCTCTCTACCTTGTAGGCTTCTCACCAACGCTCTGGTCAGCCAGGCGCCCTCGCTGCCACACCCGACCTACGGATATGACTTGCGACTCGAGGCCAGCCGAGGAGGTGTTCTTCGTCGCGTTCCCTGATAAAATCAGACATCCTCTCGGTCCGAGCCAGCATGGGGTAAGACGACGAACGCAGCAAGACACAAAAAAGAACTGTAACCTCTAAAATTGGTGACACTCGACACTCGACACCTACATCTCCTTCATACCTTTACCCTTCATCCAGGTCTCACGATACAGAACAAGTGCTGGCACCGGCAACACGATGCCGCCAGAGCCGCATCACTGATCAGTCCTCTAGAAAAGAACTCCTGCTTGCGTCTCTTGACGTCGGAGATCGTAGCATCACCAGCGCATCTTGGCTCATGGATTGCGCAACGCGCAACGCGGTGAGGAATCATCTGCCTCATAATCTTCACTTTGGTCTAGCCGACAGACCCGATCGCGTTGATGCGTTCATCGCCACTCCGGGAATCCGGAAGAGCCCGTCCATCGAGCCTTGCCTTGCCTTGCCTTAGGCTCGAATCGTCAACCAGTCTCCCATGACGGTGTAGTAAGGCAATGGCGGGAACGGGAATTCGAAAGGGAACGTAAATGAGCTAAAAAGGAAGTGCCCGTCATCCAACCACATGCGCTTCGCCGCTTCGTCCAAACGCTCCCTCTTCTCCCCCCCACTCCATACCGATGCCGAGATCCGATGGTCCGGGATGTGGCGCGCGAGCAGCGTCCGGCGCCAAGAGCACCAAGTCCCGGCGCTACTGCAAAAGGTAGGCAAGACGTCCAGGAACTCCAAGACTCCAGGAGGCCGAAAGAAAATGAGGGATGACGAGGCCACCACGGTTCCGTCGGCCTCTCCAATTTGTCGTATTTCTCATGATTTCGTACGAGAAGTGGATTTGTTAGGTGGGCGTGTCCGCTTTTTCTCTACCGTCCGCGGGCCGAGTAAAAATAAGAACGGGATCCGTAAATAAGGTCAACCTTGAACCGTGGCATAGGAAAAGAAGGATACTACTCCGTATGTGAGTATGGAGTATGAGACTTCAAAGTGTCACTGTGTCAGGACTCCAAAACCCGCCTGACAGCACCGCTCTTGGTGCAGATCATGTGTAAGGACCCAGGTCATAGATCGAAGATGGAGGCGACCGTTCGTTCTTCAAAGTTCGCCCATCTATCTGGCACATCCGGCGCGCAAGAATCCCCCCTGACTCGCCCGCACTCTTTTTTCGTTTCCTCCCGAAAGGGGATTGCCAGCCATTTGCTTCGAGGACGAATCATGAACTGGAGATCCCCCGAAAAGAAGCATCTCTGCGACGGTGTTCCCCACTTCCCCCTTGGACCGTGCACGGTATCCTCCAAAGTCACATGTATAATCACGTGGGTTGTCTAAATCCGGATTACTGGCACCGGCCGGCTGGGGTGGGTCTCCGGCGCCGACCGCGCCGCTCCCGTCTGGTTCACCTCATCTTGTCGCCACCACGAACCAATCATGAGCATCCGCGGCCACCGCATCCTTCCAGCCAGCTCGTTGAAAGTAGGTCTCTCCATTGGTACACCATAACGGCTGGAAGTGCACAGGGCCTGAAAGTATCCGTAAGGCAGTCAGCATTCGTGCCACGCGTAGGGCTACCTCTCGCCCGACACCGTACATGTTATGTGCAAAAGATAAGATCGGATCGGAATTATCCCGTTCGTGACAAGCCACCGCGAATGGTGAGTGGTTCAGCGAAGGAAAGTCAAAAGGTGTACCGCGAAATAGGTATGCCTTGAGCCTGATTTACGTATTTTAGGCAACTAAGTCTGAAAGCTGTGCATGTGTGTAGTATGGCGACGAATGAAGTAGGCCTCCTCGACGCAACCAAACGTAGATGATATATAAGTTGTGATGCGTGACCATACGTTCTCCCGGTAAAACTACCCGTCATCTCATCAGATCTTGGAAAGCCCCCTAAGCATCAAATAAGCTTAAATCAACAAGAAAAGTTAAATGCAATCCATCCTCACATCGCCCGCCACTACCGCCACCAGAATGGACGAAATCGTCTTTGCGAACCTGGACCGCTGGTGCGTATCACATCCCCATCTCCCCCCTTTCCAAGCGTCCCAAATCCCGCAATACTCGCAGCTAACGCACCTCATCCTCCAAGTCCATCATACTCCGTGGGTCATTCCCTCCAAGCCCCCTCCCCTTTCTCATCCCCTCTCCTCCTCTAACCACCACCGACAAACAGTCCTTCTTCGGCGCAATGGGCTGCATATCCGCCATAGTCTTCACGGTCCTCGGCTCCTCCTACGGCACCGCCAAGTCCTCCGCCGCAATCTTCTCCGCGGGCGTCCTCCGCCCCGACCGCCTCATGCAGAACACCCTCTGCGCCATCATGGCCCAGATCCTCAGCATCTACGGCCTCGTCGCCGCCGTCATCATCGCGAACCGCCTCGTCGAGAAGCAGGCCCTGCACACGAGCTTCCTGCAGTTCGCCGCGGGGATAAGCGTCGGCCTGTGTGGGCTTGCGGCGGGGTTCGCGATCGGGATCGTTGGCGATGCGGGAGGTAACTGCTTCTCCTCTATCCCACTTCTTCCCTTGCCCCCTTTCCCCTCCCCCTTGTGTCGTTTACTCTGCGCTGTCGATGACACCCTACGGCCTTCGGTCGAGGAACAAAGGGTCACAAGAGCAAGGTCGTAACGGTAACTGACACCCAGCCAACAGTCAGAGCCACGAACCAACAACCGCGTCTGTACACAGGCATGGTCCTAATCCTCATCTTCGCAGAGGTTCTAGGCCTCTACGGCCTCATCGTCTCCATCCTCCTGCTCTCGACTTCGCAAACGCAAGTCACCGACTGCTCAGGCTCCTGAAAAGAACCCCCTGCCTGTCTCTGTATCACAAATCCAAATCAAAACCTTCAACACCAAAGCAAGACTTACGCTGTTGTCGAAACCGAGATATCGGGTTACAATACAAACAGAATCAATATAGTAGTCTTAAACCATGATCTTCCGGGATATGCTCTGAACAAACTCTTGAATTTGAAAACGCCGGGTATTGCAGCCATTAAGACAACGCTTGCTCATGCAAGGTTCTTGTTTTTGCTATCATGTACAAAGATAAGAAGAGACCGCGGACGTCTACACCACAGAGGCCACCACACACCCACCCCCTTTAAATCCTCCATTCATTGAGGTTATCCTGTGGCGTCACAAATGGCTCATTAATCCTCTTAATGGCAAACTCGCTGCAAAGAATACTGCGTCATGTTAGCAATACGTCACTCGCAAATAGACAACCTGTTGTAAACTCACCATGCTGATGCCACCAACGAGTCCAACTCCGTAATCATGGCCTCCCTCTTGGCACCATTCACCAGACCTTTACTAATCTGCACCTGCAGCTCGCGGATCCTCTTGCTCGTGCCGACCCCAGCCTGCTCCAGCACCCTCTTGCCCAGACAATCCGAGTGGAACGAGTGCTGGCAGGGAAAGACAAAAAACTGCCTGCTCAGCAACGGCAGCCCGCAGACGTAGCACTTCTCCCCGGGCTCGACAATGGCGTACCGGTGATCCAAGGCGGCGATGTCGACCTTGATATTCGTCGCCGTCTGCGACGACTCGTCCATCTCCTTCTTCAACGAGTCAATGTTGCGCCCGTAATCCTCGAGCGCCGTGCAAATCTCCTCCTTGAAGTCGTCAATGACGACGAAGTCTGGGAAAAAGGGGATGAGATCCTCAATCTTTAGCAAGTCGCACCGCTTCAAAAAGTCAATGGCCGTCTTGATGCCGTTGGACTGCGAAATGACCTTGCGCGCGACGGCGAGCCAGAGCTTCTTCCGCAGAGGCGGGTTGGACATGGGCCGGTCGGCAATCACAGACGCCAGCTCAACCTCGTTATGCGAGAGCGCCAGGTCGACGGCTTGCAGGTACTGACCCATGCTGGTGTAGATGTGGACGCAAGACAGCGTGCGGTGGTGCTGGATGCACAGGCGAAGGGCAAAATCCGGGTCGTAATTCGGCTCCTCGCCCTGCGATTCTAGATACGACAGCAGGCCAGCTTCATCTTTGGAGGTTTGTGCATATATCGAAACAAGAGTGTTGTGTACTGCCGAATCCTTGGAGTTGAGCTGGTTGATGACATACTGCAGATACCTGACGGCCTGGTTCTGCTGGGGGGTGCCCTCGAAGTTGCGGTTATACTCCAGCAGCGCAGGAATCAGCTTGCGAGGCTTCAAGTCGGAATGGCGCATGAGGATCTCAACAAGGTCCGAAGCGACGTGCGTCATGAGCACAGTGCTGTACCGGTAGAACACCTCAGGATCCGTCTGCTTCTTCAGCACCGTCAGTACCTCGGGCCACCGCTCGCGCTGAACCCAGTACGACAGGACGTAGTTGTAGTCGTTGACGGCGTTGGCAAAGTGCAACAGCTCTTGCTCCCGACCGTGGCTGCTGATCACGTCGTACACTGTCCGCCGGTCGAGGTCAGACTTGTACTTGTTGACAAACTCCTGGAACTCGCCCTGGACAGCGTGGAGCTGCTCTCTCGACTGCGCCGGGTTGAGGCCGTCCGCTAGCTCGGCTTGCGTAATGATAGTGTCGTCTAGCGAGTTGAGCCTCGCCATGAAGATCTCTACCAGCCAACTCGCAATCATTATTCTTTGCATGACGGCCGCCTTCTTCGACGTGCTCAACTTCGCTAGTAAATATTTCCTCAGAGCGTCCGGCTCGTTGTTGTCGATAAAGGTTAGAGCCACCTCTTCAAATGGCTTATTGCTTCGTCCGTACACCGAGGCGGCCTCCATATATTGCCGCTTGGCAACGAGGTGGTCACCATATGAGGTCGCTACCGTCTCCCGTTGCGCGGGCGTCTTGGCATGCTGCAGCGCAGAGTCAAACTGTTGCAGCTTCAGCATGATTTGCCAGATATTGCGGTCCTCGTCCCTGACGACGACCTCGAAGATTTCCTGCGCAGTGAACATCCAGAATGTGTTCTTCTGCAGATCCACAGACAAGCTCACAGCCTTCTGGCCCGGGTCCAACACGATCTGGTCATAGACCACCTCTCCAGTCAGGCGATTCGTGGCTACCACGCGGCCTCCAATCAGGCTGACAATGTGCCACTGCGTCAGCGCAATCGCCTCGACGTAATCCGCCGTAGCTTTCCGCTTGCTTCCCGATCCGTCAGAAGACGAACCAATCTTGTCCCGCGGAAGCATGCTCGACTCATTGAATATCTTTTTGCCCTCGGCGCTTGAGGCGAGCTGCCCGTGGAAGATACCCTGCGCAGACAGCCACGCGTAGGCCCGTTCGTGCGCCTCGTCCTCGTACGGGTTCTGGTCAGGGGGATCCGGCGAGACGACCAGCGCAGACGTCGCGGCGGCCGAGGCGCGCGACAGCTCGTGAATGACGGGCTGCTCCGACTCAAACAGCTTCGTGTACACCGACCCTCCGCTGTCGTGGCCGCTGCCGACCTTGCCAGCCAAATGAAACAGCCGGCTCTGCGTCGCAATCATGACCCGCCGCATGTCCGGTCGTTTCGGCAACGTATCGGCCCAGAGTCCCGTGATCGGTCCATCCGGGAGCTTGTGCAGGTTCTTGAGCTTGATGTCCTTCTTATAGAACTCCGAGGTGGTCTCGATGGAGGCCTCGTAGATGTTGCCGTCGGCGGCACCGAGCAAAATCTCGCGGGTCGACGCCGTGGGCAGCGAGGGATTCCAGGCAACGCTCTCGATGGAGACGCCTCGCAGGCGGGCCAGGGCGCGCGGGTGCTTGTGTTGGGAGTGGAGGTAGTAGTTCTCGCCGAGCGCCGTGCAGACGAGGAGGTGAGAGGCGGTCGGATCGAGAAACATGCGGCGGATGACGCCGACTTCTGCCGGTTTCTTGGGGAGGTCAATGTCTGCGAATAGTCTCATGGTTAGCAACCCATTATTCGTAGGTAGCAAAGTACCGTCATTCCGTCCGACTGTAAAAACGCACCATCAATATCCTCGGGTCTATTAAGATCGATGCGCAAAATACGTCCGTTGGATAACGCCAAAACTAAAACATTGTTCGCGACCTGGGCGGCGACAAAGTCGGCCGCGATGGAGAACTGCAGCTGGACTCGCTCGACGATGAACATGGGCAGCGCGGCGTCGTCCAGGTCGAGCACCCCGTTGCCGGCGGCGACGAAGCCGTCGGTGGGGTTCAAAGCCATGATTCGAAGGTGCGGCTACGTCGAGGTCATACGGGCATCGTCGCTGGGGATCGTGATTTCGCTTCGAGCGTTGGTGAGTGCACCAGCTGCGGTTGCGCAAAGTGGACTACTCGTTGGAGGCTGGTGATTGTATGTGTGGTCGCTGTTGGTGTAGAGGATGGATGACATAGGCAGGGAGCTCGGCCGGCCCCCCACTGCAACCTGGGAACGGAGCTTTGGCGGTACGTACTTCTGAAGCACCGAGCTCTCAAGTTCCTCAAGCTCGAGGTATTCAGTTGTGACATTTCACAACTTATTCGGCACCTCTGCGGCAATCCTCACTGGGAATTCTTCATTTCACCACATAGCTAAGCATATTGCAGCAAATGGAGAGCTTCGTCTATTTTCATCTTAATTTCGATGACTATCCTTAATCTGCCTAGTAGCTAGGATATCTCTCGACCCCTTTGGTCTGCACAATGGTGCACCTCGAGCCCTCCTCGAACCTGCCATCCCCCATTTTGATACGAGTATCTTCAGTTGATCGCTTTGAAAGGCAAGGTACTTTTTCTCGACCCCGTCCGGTTTCCATAGAAGGTAAGGTAAAATAAGCAGGAGCTATGCAAGTTTGTTGATCGCTTTTAAATATGACCGGCCAAGCTCTTCTGCCGGTGTGAAAGTTGCGATGTATGCAAGTGAACATGAAGGTAATAGCGGTTGCTCTAATTTAGTTAGGCCCGGGCTGTTCGTCACCCGGATAGAGCAGAAAATTATTGCCTTCGCCTCACCAAGAAGGTGAAGGCGAGCAGGTCATTCGACAACTCAGGCCGCCGTCTCAATGGCGGACTCGTCATCGTCATGGTGTCTGCTGCAAGCATCCTCACGCGCGGTATCATCCGTCTCATCCGCGTCGTCGTTAAAAATCGGGTACACCCTCGGCGGCGTGACCGCAGTCGTCGGCTTTCTTCCCACCAATACGCGCGCCTTGACGATGAGACCATGCGACTTGATCGGATCCCTCGCCAGGCGCGCCATCTCCCTCGCGACGTTGTGGCACGCCGTCTTTACGTGATCGGGCTCCCAGCCCATGTACTTTGTGAGCGGCCGCAGGCACTCGGCTTCCAGGCCGTCGATGCAGGCAATCAGCCACAGCTTGCCCTCGCTCGACTCGAGATTAATAGGTATCGTGTGCTCCGTCAGCTTAATATCGGTGAAGCCGGCATCCGTCAACAGCTTCGGGTTCATGTGCGCGACGCCTCTCGCCCGCCCGGCCTTGACGCCCGCCTGCGTCAGGTCTCTCGAGAGCTCGTGGATCTCGGACGTGGGAGGGAACTCTGAGAGGAACTTCTTGAAGCCCTGCTGGTCGTCCCAGTCCAGCAGCTCGATCCAGCCGCCGGGGCGGATGACCTTGAAGGCCTCCTTGTAGATAAAATTCCAGTCGAGGAAGGCGCCCATCATGTGGCGGAAGTGTACCAGGTCGAACGAGTTGAGCTCGCGCTCCCACTCGAGCTCGGCGTCGTCGACTTCGAAGAAGCAGTTCATCGGTATTGACGTGGGCGCTATGGCGGAAATGTCTGTGCCAATGACCTCGCAGTTGGGGAACTCGTCCGCCATGCCTATCGCCCACTCGCCAATGCCCGTGCCGACGTCTAGTATCCTCTGTGGGTTCTCCATCGGTACCGTGCTCAGCTTGCCGTCGAAAACGTGGAGATAGACTCTGTGGATTAAGCTCATGCGGCACATTTCCCACTCATCGTTTGGAAGGTGGTAGTGGGATCCGCAGTATCGACGACCGTTTTCCCACTGGTAGTCCAACTCTCGCTCCATGAATGACCTCGTTGACGACCTGCAGTAACCTCCTAGTCAGCCTTCGTCCGAACCGTCATCGCTTGGCGCGCTCTGCAAGGTGTAGAAGAAAAAAAAAGCAGCACACATCCCAGAAAATTACTCACATGTCTTGGTGATTTGGCGACGTCATGTAGGGCATCTCGGTGCGATGCGACTCGCTCGGTCGAGGGTAGTGACTCGGCGCAAACACAGAAAAATTATCGTCATCGTCAACCTCCATGCCCTCCTCCTCTTGCGAATTCCACTCCTCGTCGGCCTCGAGACCGGCCTGCGAACCATCTTCGGTGCTGCCCATGACGCTCGTCATCTCGGTGGCGGCGCTCCCGGTATCGCGCATGCCGCTCGACAGGCCGTCGCTCGAGTGGGAGGCGAGCTCGTCGGTGGTGGACATGCTGGACTCGGCGCCCTGCGCGGGGTCTGGTCGTGTGCTGGTTCCCTTGTTGCGCTTCTTGGTGCGCCGCTTCCTGGCCATGGGCGGCGGCGGCCGAGACCCGTCCCGTCCGTTTGTGCCACCCGGGAAGGGTCTGAGTTGGAAAGGGTCCCTATCGCGGTCTTTCTGTTCCTAGTCGGCGGCCCCGGAACGTCATGTCATGACCCGCGACGGGATGCCGGGAGGATGAGGTTGGTTGATTTTGTTTGGCGGCTGTGAGTAGAAAAGGAGAATGGGTTTCGTCGTTCTCGTCGAGGTTGATTAGGTAGCAGTAGAGGGCCAGTAAAGGGGGGCGGCGGAGTGGGTTCTCGCGGAAATCTCAAAGGACGGAAATAGAGGGCTGGCGATTTTGGTGCCAAATCCGGATGCTATCGGTCGGCCGATCGGTGGTCGCGATTGCGATTGCTCGGGCAGATTGTGGAAAGTGTGTTTTTGCTCCTTGGTGTAGACTTGAGAGAGAGAGAGGAACAAAAGAGAAAAGATGGTACGAGGCCGAGTGCGGTAAAGCGGGAGAAGATTGAAAGAAGGGGCCTCTCTTGGAAAGGAAGACGCGGGAGGGCGGGACTGGCAGAGGGACGATGGCTTAAGAAACTCCGTAGAGGCTTTCGAGGGGGGTACGAAGTAGTGGAAAGGACGTTCGTTTTGAGGATAATCAGGCGACGACGTGACTTGCCAGTCGGGTAGGATTAACACTGAAAGGGTATGGCTGCTCCGGGGAGGACGTCCTAGTGCGGGTGCCCTTGGCCAGTGCATTGCTCTAATCCTGTGCAGAAATCCTGACAGGTGCCGGGATCTCGCAACTTGCAAGGACGCTGGTGATGGGACCGGGACGACGAGGACGACGGACGAGGGGGGGTGGGTGGAACCGACGGGGCAAACGATCAAGGGTTCTTTTCACTGCTGAATTACCAACGGGCATTCATACATACATACATACATACAATGCATTACTGTACTCCATAGACTGTCCGTCTCGTCAATCACTTAGACTGTAGACAGACACAGCGGCAGAAACTGTGGGAGCTGCCGTGGAGATCGTTGCTTTACCTTAGCAATGGAACCTACTACGGAGAGTCTCTTGTTCCAAGAGTCCGACTGGCTTGGAACTACTACGGAGACACGAGCTTGGATACCTTACTGCACAGTAGCTGCGGGAGTGGACGAGGGCCATGTCGTTAAAACGGCATCTTAATGGACCCAGAGATGGTGGTGCGGGCTCGAGGTAAGGTATCATTTCGTTGCGTCTGGACCTCTTGCTCCAATTCTAGTACGCTTCTACGCCTACGTACTCCTACGCGGCATGCAGGACGCGAAAGACATGAGATTTCATTCGTACATTCGAGCCACCAAGCTCTCTGCATTGGTACGCTGGATATGCAAGGTCAGTGTGCTACATCAGGGTACACATTGTAGTCGTGAAGAAACACTGGGCACGTAAGGATTGTACTCGCAACCAACTGAGATTCCCAGCGGCTCACGGATTGGATAAATAGGGCTGCCTGCTATGCTCGAGGAGTCGACCAAATTATCATGGACCATCTGCCTCCTTCGTTTTCTTCCCCTCATCTAGAATGAAGTCCAGAAACGAGGACTGGTACGACTTCAGGGAACCGCCGGTACGGGCAGTCAGCACCTTACTGCACCTAAGCACTTGAGGTAGTAGACGGAGGCTGCAGGCAAGCTGCAATATACCCTCCACTGCCTACCTTGGCATCACTTCATCTCTTGACCTCTGAGAGTACGATACATGCTACTTGCTCCTCGCCATTGGTAAGCAAAGCATACCAAACCCTTATGCGCATCCTTTACCCCAATTCCGGCTCCCACCCGCGATATTGTTCCCAACAGCATGGGACGGAAGTCTGGGCTCAAAGAAAAGGGAAAACCCACGCACAGGCACTCGTTCAGAACTCTCCATCGCCGCGGTGCGTCCAAGGACTCCCAGGCCCAAGGATGAGGGACAGCCCCCCCTCTCCGTGGCCCCCGCCGTTGGAACCTTGGAGGCTTGGGCTTAGACCCCACCGAACCACAACTTCAGAGCCCACAACCGCGCCTCGGGGGCTCTGTCTTTCCCTCCCAGGTCTCTCGCTGCCACCTCTGGTTGGCCCGGGTCTCGGGGATGAATGGGTCCGGGTCGTTGTGGATCAACCTAGGTCGTCTCCCTCCCCCGGGACCCCCGCCCACACCACACCTAATGTTGCCCTTACCCAGAAGCTCAAGCACGTCCAAGGGGGAAGAGGATGGGAACCCAAAGGGAAGAAAAGAGAGAAGAGAGAGAGAGGGGGTCAAGCGGTTCACGCGAATCAAGCCTCAAGGACCGTTGTCTAGCAGTTTTACAGGATCATTATCTATCTACGAGAATTATCCACCAAGAAAGCGGGAAATGTACTGTCCAGCCCTCACCCAGATTCCAATCTGTGCGATAAAGAGGGCTATTCCTCGGCCGTGACTTTCCTGTACCTTGCTATGTACTTGACGTTCGCTCCAACCTTCAGCCCACCAGCCCATCATGTTCCAATCGAATCCCAGATGGGACATCAATTCCCCTCCTTCGATAAAATTGAAGAAGTCCGTACAAGGTGGGGTCCGGAGATGGACAAGAGCCCGATGGCTATCGCTCGTAGCTAGATAGGTATTTCAATATGCACCGGTGGCACCAGCAGCAAGCCGGAACAACGCAAGAAGGAGAGGTGAGCTATCTACTACTGCTGCACGGCATCACCAATCCTGCCAATCTAGGTAGGTTACACAAACCTCATGGAGCAGGTAGGTATCCATCCGTACCTCGAATTCAAAGAGAACAGGTTTGAATCCCTCCGCCTCCGAGAAGTCCGATCCCGAACTAACGAAAGTTGAATGACCGGGGTGTAAATCCATCTCGAACCATTCGCGCGGTACCTTACCTTGCCTTGCCCTCCTTCCCTTGACGACCTCCCAAGAGGAGAAGAGAGGGGAGAGCGGAGTAATCGTACCGTTCATAGGGGTCGAGACCTTTTCCCTTGTGACTCTCAACAACTCTGTCCGTACAGACGGTCCATTGACCATTTAACAGTGACACTAGGACCTAAGAAAGAAAGGCGAGAAAAAAGTAAGAACAGCAGTAACAAGAAACATGTGGAAATGGGAGAAAGAGGGTTACCTTCTCAGACCATTCGGCTGGTTTGCTCAAGTTTTGAATACCCCAAAAGCAATCAAACGAACCCAGCAACAAATCCCCTCGCATCTGCATGTCAGAAAGAGAGAATGAAAAACACGTGGTCCAGCCCCCTCCTCCCCTCCCCTCATGCGAAGGATCACGAGCAAAGAAGGAATACCAAGAAAAAAGCAATATGACCATCCACAGCCGAATGTCGCCAAAAGTCTCCGAGAGGCGCGGCTCACGAGCTTCGCAGCCATCATCACACGTGGGAAAACCCCCCTCCTCAGACCACACAATGCAGCCAGTGTGCCTGTCTATCCCATTGAAAGAACTCGAGACGATCATCATCTGAGCTTCTGTATTCCAGAATAACGATACCCCTAGACCAGGTCAATATGCCTGTTGTTCCGGTTGCCTCCCCTCGCCTCGGTACCAAAGTAAAGAACCCAGAGAGATGGTTCACTCTCCAACAAGAACCAACATCAAACGTGTGAACCTGCATGCCACCACCGCTGCCCCCTCTCTCGCTTACACCTTGGCCCACATGTCGTCATGAGAAGAGGGGGGGGGGGGGGGGACACCAACTTCATTCTATGAATGGATGATGATGACTGTAAGAGTTCATTACATACTTCATTGCATAACATGCAGATGACAAAGGATAGAAGCAGAAGAAACTTCACGTGGGCCCAACGATACGAGTAACCTGATCATTGCTCTTTGAGCTATAACGCAACGCCTTTCCTCACTTTCATGGGTTGTCTTGGCCCACTACTCTACCTGGGTAACAGTCGCCCGTCATCATACACACTATCAAAGAAGTCTCACAAAGGCTATCGAGCCAACACATCACATATGCATATCGAATATGGACTTGACTTTTGGAAAAAAGCTTTGATTTGCCGACCATCGACCATATGTTCTCTCTATGATTGAACCGCCATACTGTGTGCCTTTTACGCCCCCGCCATAAACCGGAGCCAGAAAAATGTGTTGTGTTTGTTGTGTTGTGTGTTCTGCAAACTTGCCAAGCTTTCTTTGGCCATACGCCAGACCATGTTGCACGTCTCTAAAAGGATTTACATCGTAACAATTGAAGGAGCACACCCTTCCTCATGTCAATTTTCATGTCTCTCGTTCATTCCCCCTCTCCTTCCCTCCCAATCACTCGTCCACTCATGAGAGTATGGTCTATGCTCTAACAGAGTGGCCGTTGGTGCCGTTGACACCATCAATCACCTTTCTCTTCTTCGACTCGGGAGTAGGCGGTGAGTCGGCCACGGGCTCCTGGTCCGCAGAGACATCCAGTCCCTGGACGACAGGGAAAGGCGTGAGAACGGAGGTGATGTCACCCCACCACTCCTCGCCGAACTGGCGGTACCAGTTGACAGTGATACGCAGGCCGTCGGCGAAGCTCGTCTTCTGGTCCCAGCCGAGCTGGCGCAGCTTGGTGCCGTCGACGGCGTAGCGGTGGTCGTTGAAGGGACGGTCGTGTGTGTACTTAACCCACTTCTTGAACTCGTCCGTCGTAGAGAAGGGGATCTTCATCTCCTTGAGGAGATGGCTGCAGAGGTCAATGTTGGAGATCTCGTCGTAGGATCCGACGTTGTAGATTTGACCCATTTGGCCCTTGTGGAGGATGGTGTCAAATGCATCGGCCGCGTCGCCAGCAAACAGGTAGCGACGGGTGGGGCTTCCGTCGCCGTGGAGGACGACGGGCTGGCCTCTGTTCAGCAAACAACTGAACTTGGGAATAATTTCTGAGCGAGTTGGTCAGCTATCATTCGATAGGTATTCAAGTATTTTGATGACATACTCTCGGGGAACTGGTGCGGTCCGTAAACGTTGTTACTGCGCACGATGATAACGGGGAGCTTGAAGCTCTTCTGGTAGGACTGGACAAGCATCTCGGCGGCAGCCTTGGAGGCAGCATAAGGGTTCGTGGGTGCGAGGATGCTGGTCTCGAGGAGGTCGTCATCGTCATCGTTCACCTCGCCATAGACCTCATCGGTAGAGATGTGAATGAAGCGCTTGATGTTGACGCTCTTGGCGCTCTCAAGCAGAACATGGGTGCCGTACACGTTGGTGTGAGTGAATCCATATGAGTTACCGAAACTCAAATCGACGTGTGATTGGGCGGCAAAGTGGAAGACGGTATCGATGTTGTACCGCTTCAGGCAGTGAAGGACTTCTGTGGGGTTGGTGATGTCGCCGTGGACAAAGGTGAAGTTTGACTTCTCATTCAGAACCCGAGTGTTGTTCAGTGATGAGCAGTAATCCAGCTTGTCGAATGAGATGATGTTGTATGCGTCGGGGTAAGTGAGAGTGAGATGACGGACGAGCCAGCATGCGCTTGAGGTATTTTGTTAGCTTGCGGTCCAACCGCAGTGCCAAGACCGCGACTTACATGAAGCCTGCGCCGCCGGTAATCATGATGTTCTTGACATCGGGAAGAGGCTCAAACTTGGTGGTACCCTTAAGCAAGGGCGCCTCCTTCCAAATACCTCCATCCTGGAAGAACTTGCCGTGACCATTGCTGTAGGCTTGGATTGAGGGTTAGCAACCACGGATGGTGATAAGGGTTGATAAGGACGATTTCCAACGTACTGCTCGGCGCGCGGTTCTGGCCGTTGAGTTGAGTCATTTCGACGGTCGGAACGGTATCTCTGTTGTAAATTGGCGTGTCGTTTGGTTGTGTGCGTGTGAGAGAGGTTGAGGAAAGTCGTGTGGACTGGTCGGTGTCGGGAGCTCGAAGAGAGTTTAAGGTTCGGGTTCGACTGCGAGTCAGGCTTGTGCGAGGTTGAAGTACAAGTAGGGAAAGCCAGCTGGGCTTTCAAGGGAGAGAGTATGTGGCCCTAAAAGTGAGTTTAGCTGGATGCCCACACGCAAGACACGCTCATGTCGGGCAATTAATCTTACCTCAGATATGGGATATCCCTATCACGTCTAAATCGAGGCCATTGGCGATCTGTGCCCTGTTCTGTCTCACTCACACCACCCCGAGTCGCGCGCAACTGAGGCAAGGGAGGCCGAACGTGGTCCGCGGTGGTTGAAGGATGGATGGTTCGTTAGTGAGAGCCAAGCGGAGTGGCTATGGCGAATCAGTCGTATTGACAGCGCGAAAAAGTAGTGGTAGTAGCTAGTAGTGAGAAATATTGGCAGGAGCAAGTGAGTGGGCAGGACCGGCGGTGATAGGTATGAGGGAGAGAGAGAATTCAAGGAGTTCTGTCAGCCCAATTTTCTTGTGGTTAGCCGCTTGTTGTTCCGTCTCACGAGATGATGGATGCAGTAGGCTGAGATGAGCAGTGGCACGGAGGTCTGGAGGGCGAGAACTGGATACCTGCCACCTTTAAAAAGTCTGTGGCAGAGTGACAGCCAGAGTTCAGATAGCTTCGGCAAGGTGCATATGGGACCGTCGTAGGCGTTCAAATGAGATGGTGTGCGTAGGCTGTAAGAGGCATCCCAAGTTGAGGCGGTCGGTGGACAGCAGATCAGCAAGGGCCGAGATGATTGGCGTAAGCTCGACTGGGGAACGAGCATAGACGACCAGGTACAGGGCGGGTATCTGTAGCTCCAGGATAGAATCAAGTACCGGCCCGAGCTGCGGCGAGTACTTGGCAACGTGTCTCTTGACGTCTCTCCGTCTCTAATTAAGAGACTTGAGAGATGGATTCAGGTTATTCGCACGCAGCGGGATCAGAGTAGCTTGGATCATGTATAGAGTACAGCGGGACATGTAGGTAGGTCAGCTAACTAGCTGGGTTCTCTCTCTCTCTCTCTCTCTCTCTATCTCACTCAGATTTTGGTTAGCAGCTGTGGATGTGGCTTCCTTGCGATTACGACTGCAGCCACGGTCGTCGCTCCGATTGAGTGTGGGTGCTTGGCTGATGTTTTGGGGGCAATCTCATGGATGCCGATCTAGCCCGGTGTGGGAGAAAGTGGATGGTGCGATGGCTACTTGCTGCTGCCGGCCTGCTGCCCTCGAAGCAGGTGCTGCGGTAACTGGTGGGAAAGGAACAGTTTGACCGTACTTAGGTACTAGACAAGTGCAGTATAACAAGTGCGATGAGAATGGGATCGCAAATAATCGTTGTGACATCCGCAATGTGGTACGGAGGAGCGAGACTGAGAGGTGGATGGTGGGGGTGGACACCAAGAGGGTCTTGGCTGGGAAGCAACATCTTGAAACATGACGCTTGCCTGTGTTTTCAAAGTATCTGTACTTTGCACCCGTACTCTCAATCTCTTCCATCACTCTCGATTCCTCAGTATTATACGTCAGCCACTGCCACTGACCATCGCAGCAGCTTACCTACTACCTATGCGAACAGCGAGGTATATGTGCTTGCTTTTTCCTCGAGCACCTGCGTGATTAGTGCGAACCGGGGACTTTCCAAGGGAACCCTGGCATGGCATCCAGGCACAGGCTGCGTCCACGACAACTTTCTCAGGCTCTCCCGCCGCGGCCCCTCGCGATGTCCCAAAAATAAAATACAGCTCTAGTCTCCCGGCAGTACGCACACGGCGCAGTTTTGTCCGGAGCTTGCAGACACCCGGCCGGCAAAAGCTTGTATTTTGAACGGCGTATCTAGACGTGTCAGAACGGGCGATTTCGAGTATCGATCACCGGGAGATGTGCCTTACATAATACACTCACCATAGGGAGTTGACGGATCATGTGATGATGGGATACGTACGGAAAGGCATCAAGACTCGAGAGCCGATTGGCAGCGAGTTGAACCGGACAAGTAACGGTACGTATTTGCTTTCTGACGTCCAAGGCGACAGGTACTTTCTCGGTACCCATACCCTTACCCTCTGCTTCCCTTCCCAACACCTTTCCCTCCCAAAAACCCAATCCATACCCAGCCGGAGCCGCTCTTTTCATGAGATGCCGTGCAGCAACTTGACAGATGCAACCCCAATTTAAACGAGACTTCCCAATGGAATGGGACCCCTTCTTTCCGCGCAAGCTAATGGAAACTAGGGAGAGCGACTACGTACGTCCAAGACACCGCTTTCCACGGGTATCATGGCGGCACGGCCGACCACGAGGCGTCGAGACTGAATAGTTTGTCAACTAGCCACAGATAGACCAGTGCCCTGAGATTCCCAGCCCGTCCCAGTCTCAGCTGGCTTCTCAGCCGTGGCCGCCGTGGGCGGGGGACCATTCCACAAACGCCTCCAGACCGGCCGCTAGTTCCTTTTCAGCCTATTGTCTGACAATACGCTGTTCTTGCTTCTGCGCCTAGAGAGATGGGGCTCGCAACCAATCTCTTCATCACTTTCTTGGCCTCCTTACCTCCGTGATACTTTGGGCTCTTTTTCGTTCATCAGGGAGAAAGCAGGGGTAGCAGGGGCAAATAAACAATAAAAAGAATGTCAGGGGCTAAGAAGCGCTGGAATGTCCAACACGCCCACGTTCAGTAAGGTCTACACAGTAGAACGATTTCGCACCTTTTGCAACCCTGGCTCCAAGTACTTACACTTTGACTCCATCACACCGCCAAGACCTAGATGCAGCTGTCTGCTCATCGAGCTCCGTCCCCGGCCACACCTTCCAGTGAGAGTCGAGGAGCTTCGAGTTAGTCTGCGAGTAAACACGACAGCGAGAAACATGCTCGTGAACCGGCCCGTGACGGACGCCACAGATGCAGTCATCCAATGCTGTAAACATCCGATACGAGCCACTCTAGGGCCGACGTTCACGGATAGACTGACGAATGTGTCTCCGGCTCATGATGCTCCATTGGCTGACGGACGATGGCGACAGCGGAGCGTGCTAAGCCGGCTTCTCCCACTCGCCCGGCTCCTCGAACGTGGAGCCGTGATGGGCAAAGGCAACACCAGCTCCGGCGCCAGCGGGCGCCGTCGATGCTGGGGAGGCCGGGCGCGCGTCCCTGGTGGCTTGCAATGAGCCATGTGGGGTGGCAGACGCGCAAGAATGTGGTGCTCATCTTTCCCATCCTCCCCCTCATGCCACGAATCGACCAAAGCACCATGGTAGACCACATTGCCTCAGGGTCTCTCTGGGGAATGCTGAAACGCTCGAGGATGACTTATCGGAGGGAGGAGACAATAGTGGTCAACACCAGACTGGCATGGAGTGGACGATAGCCAGATTCCACGCAATCGCTGACATGTTCATCGCGAGGGATGTTGAGCAAGATGAGCCGACGACAGATGGCCCCCAAGTCAAGCGAGCGGCCTACGCCGTACAAGGCCAACTAATTTTGGCGTCCAAGGGAGCCGGCAAGACCATGGAACCCCCGTTCCTCCCGGCTGTGCGGACTCGACTTGCATGCTTGCGTCTTCAGATGAGATTGGCGCAGGGGCAGTGACGATCATGGATCAGGACCATGGACGGCATTTCCAGCGACAGATGCCAGGCACTGCAGTAACTGCACGCTGCTGCCCAGCCAAAACACATGACTTGCTGTCGGCTCGTTTCAAACCCCCCATGTCCTAGACATTTCAGAGTCTCGTCAACGGTTGGCCGCGCCAGAATTTGCGGGAAACGGTGGAGTAATCCGACAGACGAACGGCAGAAGATGCCGTTGCGTTGCGGCACATTGTATGCTGTTCATGCTGAAGGACCGCTGGAATGAGCTGCGACAGCGGCCAAGACATGGTGCATTCCTTCAGACGTCGAGAGATATTGGCGACAAGGAGTGAGGCTGGAAGTAGGCCACTTGGCAGCATTGGCGGAGGTTCGTACTGTGACTCCAATGTCTCAGGGAGTAAACTTTCCAATCTAGGCGTTAATTGTTCTACTAAACTCTATCCGCGAGAATTTCTGACAGCTGGACAATTAGTTCAAGTCGATGGAGCAAGACGACCCAGAAGGAACCGAGCGAACCGGCGCAACCATGGGAACAGCGCCGTGTGTCCCTCAAGAGCAGCCGCCATCCCAGGGGGAAGCTCCGTCGAAACCCTCTCTGTGTCAAGGCCATTGCCCACGGTCCACACGGTGACGCGTGTGCGAATTGGATCGGATCACAGAAAGTTCACGCTGGGATGCCGGCGAGAGCGAGAGTGCAGACAATTAGACAAAGTTGGGGCGGCTGTCGGAGAGAGTTGGGCGCATATCGGGCTGTCCGTTACTTCTTGAGCTGCTCGCGGAGGATGGCTTGTCGACCTGCTTGATCAAACGACTTGATGCAGAATATGAGGCTGCGTTCGTTCTTGCTCGAAGCATCGGCACCAGGTGCAACGAGCGATCGCCGGGTGAAGAATAGTAAGATCTCGTGTTCCTATTTGCCCTAGGTGTCAAGAACACTGACGACGGGACCCGACTGGAGCGAAGCTAACGTCGAGATCGAGTGCGAGTGCGCTGCATACGGCGGGTTTGGTGCCATGCTGTGGTGTTGCAGATGTGACGGGTACGACGGGTGAAGAGAGACTTGCAGATTGTCGAGTCGGGTCTAATTGGATCTTGAGCGGGGCTGAAGCTTACGAAGTATTAGTGGCTTGGCGCTAACTTACGTGGTGTGGACCACAACATGTACTCGTACGGATACCTACACAATGTGCGCTACAAGACTCTGTTTTGGGGAAGAGAAGGAAAGCCACCGTGGCAGATGAGGGCGAGGCAGGCAGGCAGGCAGGCAGGCAGAAAAAGTTAGAGAGAGACAGACCAGAAAAGAAAGGCGGTCTCCAGAAAACAGCTCCCGTCCAGTTCAAGGAACCCGTGGGCTTGCGTCCGGTTGGATTGGTGGCTTTTGATGCAGCCATCTCGATCTGCAGGTGTTTTTCTATGTCTTGGTGTAAGGACGTTCAAGACCTTGGTGCTTGTATCCGTAGGGTACAGGAGTCGATGCCCCCCTAAACCCGAGTCCAGGGAAACGGACCATGGTCCAAATGGCTTGCAGCCTTGTACTGGGCGTTCTCCCAGGGAAGGAAGGGCGGCGGCAGCGACGGCGGGGTGGTAGAGCAGGGTTTGGCCTCGTCTTGTTTGTTCAGATGGGACGGCTGGCTACTTTATGGTCCATGCCGCCGGATCGAGAGAGAAGAGAGCAATGCAGCCATAGCTTAACTAGCTGGTTCTCGTCACGATGGTTAAGCGTGTGCCAAGCTTTCGGAATGCAGACATTGTTTCTATGCAGTCTTGTCAGCGGTGCGCAAGTCTGTGTGGGTAAGTTGAGAGAGTGTGCGCCGCGACACAGCAACGGGAGTGCCAGAATCATCATCAATGTGTGTGATGGACGTGGAAGTCGCAAATCGCACGTCGCAAGTCCCGGTACGGGGTCGTGGGGCCCGCACCTTCCCCTGCCCTTTCCTTACGTCTCCCTCCTTCCTTCTCATCCCTCATCCCTCATCCCTGCTTTTGCTCTTGCTCTCTCTGCTTTCAGCCCGGGGTAGGTGCTGGTCACTGCCTAGTAACTATTAGTAGCTACGACTAGGGAAGGAACCTCCCAGGTAGTCTCGTACTTTGCCCGTACTACCACCACCGAGACCCCCGCCAGCCTTTTTTGCCCTGAGTCTGACGCAAAAGAGAAAGAACGAGACCCCAAAACTGGCAGACCAGGCGGGCAAGAACGACGTACTTACTTTGGGACGCCGCCGCCTCGGACCTTCCATACGACTTTCGTTATATTTGCACCTGTCTGTCTACTTTACTCCCTTTCCCTTCAATTCCGCGGTTGCCCTTCGGAATTCTACCAGACGAGGCGTCTCCCTTTGAAGCATTCCAACGAACCGACGACCTTGCACTCTCGACACTCCCTTGTGCAACCCGACTTCCCATGGTACACTGAAATAGGACCCCAAAGCCCTTACCTGGCGACGATCTCAATCCATCAGCACCGGCCCTCGCCTGAATTCACGCACCGCCTCGCCGACTGCCCGCCCTTTTTTCCTTTTGCTCCCGCTCACTACCGTGGACTCGAATCTCACTCACTCACTCAGCTTGTCTGCTTTTTCTTTTCCTTCCACACCAACTACCTCGTCTCGCCATCTCTCGTCGTTGCCCACCATGACTGACGACTACCGCACCGAGCGAGCGGGCTCTTTCGCCTCGTCTTCCACCGACGCCGCGACTCTCCACGAGCTAACCAAGTTGGACCCGATGGAGGACAGCGTTCAGAACCTCAAGTCGCACGATGACGAAGAGCTGGGCACCGAGGAGGACGAGAAGCTCTTGCCCAAGACCAATGAGAAGGAGGAGCCCCAGAAGTCTGGCATGACTTCTGCCATTATCTGGATGACCGTCAACACCTTGGCGACGATTGGAATCGTGAGTATACCACCGAAACCTGCGATTTCCCAGGAATGCGAAAATATGCTGACAATACCTTACCCAGGTCTTCACCAACAAGGCCATCTTCTCCGACCCTCAATGGAAGCTCTGCCAGCTCACCTTTGCGAGTTTCCACTTCTTGGTCACTTTCGGCACGCTGTTCGTCCTTTCCCGGCCTACCTTCGCTTACTTTACTCCGCGCCGTGCCGCCATCCGGGACTTGCTGCCGCTTTCCGTCGCCATGTGCCTCAACGTCATCCTGCCGAATCTCTCCCTGGCCTTCTCTTCCGTGACTTTTTACCAGATTGCCCGGATCCTGCTGACGCCGACCGTCGCGCTCATGAACTATGTGCTCTATAAGGCGACACTGCCCAGGAATGCGATAATGGCGCTCATCCCGGCTTGCCTCGGAGTCGGTATGGTCTCTTACTACGACTCTCTGCCTACCAAGGACGACAAGGTCAAGACCACCTCTACCCTGGGTGTCGTCTTTGCCTTTTCTGGCATCTTTGCCTCGTCTCTCTACACCGTCTGGATCGCCAGCTACCACCGTAAGCTCCAGATGTCCAGCATGCAGCTGCTTTACAACCAGGCTCCCATCGCCTCCTTCATGCTTCTCTACGTCATTCCCTTTGTTGACACCTTCCCCGACTGGGTCAATGTTCCTGGCAACCGCTGGATTATGATTGGCATGGTAGGTTTCCTCTGTCTTGAGTACCTTGATTCACTGTTGCTAACCGGTAACGTATAGTCTGGCGCCTTTGCCTCGCTCATCAACATTTCCCAATTCTTCATCATCGCCCAGACCGGTCCTGTGTCCAGCACCGTTGTTGGTCACCTCAAGACCTGCACCATTGTTGCTCTTGGCTGGATGGTGTCAGGCAGAGCCATTGGCGACAAGTCGGTTCTTGGTGTCTTTGTTGCCATTGGCGGCATTGTTGCGTAAGTTGTGAACAGAGCCTCTCTGCATATGAACACCAGACTAACGATTCACGCAGCTACTCTGTCGTCATGCTTCAGCACCAGCGCAACCAGCGCAAGTAGGCCATGGTCACATTGGCTGAGGCTCTACGTTGACTTTATAACATTTCGGAAACGGTTTTTCCTTTCTTTTTTGGCAGCATGGTGATCATGGGAATCAAGATGGCGTTGAGTAGATTGAGCCCGTCGGGATTAGACAGGGTCTATTTGGGATGATACCTCTTTTACATGAACCCAAACCTATCATGGCTCGGCGTATGGGGAACACAGGCACTCGAATTCGTAGCAAGGGAAAAATAAAACACTTACTTTATTTTCCAACCAAAACCTGACGCATCTTTATGCCTCTTTCTTTTATTGTGATACGCGACATGACATGTTTAAAAACCCAATCTACCCTTTTTTTGAAGCCATGTAAATAACGCCGTACGGGGTACTCCCTGGCCAATAACACAATGCATCACTGTACTTGACACCCCGACATCCGCAGCGACCGAGGTGACCAAAGACCACACGGGGAAAAGAAAACCACTCTCTACAACTGGAACCGCTTGCGGTCCTTCTCCATCCTGGCCTTCCACTCCCACGGCTGCGACTCCTCACCCTCGCTGCCCGCCCTGCCGATACCCTTGTCCACCCTCCTCAGCTTAGCCGTGAACCGCGGGCCAACCTCCTGCAGTCCGACGCGGATGCCCTCGACGCCCTTCATCTCGGAGCCCTCGGCAGTCGTGATATTCTTCTCCGTCTCGCGCTTCTCGCGGAAGACGTAGCGGTGGCGGCGGAAGAAGAGGTAGTCGCGCTGGTTGTGCACCGTAAGCACCTGGCGGCCCTCGAGCTCAGGCTGCGGGGGGAAGAGGCGCTGGAAGAGGGCGGCGGTGAGCAGGCCGAGCGGGGTCTTGAAGTTGTTGAGGAGGAGCTCCGGGTAGTGGTTCGTCGGGTTGCCGTGGCCGGGGAGCTTCTTGCCCTCCATGAAGTTTGTGATTGTAAAAGTGAAGGTGGGGCCGACGGGGAGGTGGACGATGGACATGCCCGTCAGCTTCTTCTGGTCTTCTTTGAGGAGGACGACGGCGGTGTAGTCGCGGTTGGCGGCGAACTTTGAGATCTCGCGGAGGGAGTACTTGTGGCCGTAGCGGTGGGCGGAGCGGGGCACGTAGGTGGAGTTCGGGAAGATGGTGCGGAAGATGTTGGCCTCGTGGTGGAGGGTCGAGTTGAGGGAGGTGGTGATGAGGATCTTGGGGGGCGGGGGCGCGTCTTCGGAAAAGAGGCTGGGGAACTTGAGGGCGAGGGAGGACGGGGTGAGGTCGAGGTTCGTCGAGGTCGTCGAGGGCGCGGCAGAGGAGTCCCTCTTTGCGCGGCGCTTCTCCTCGCGCCGCGCCTCCCTCTCGGCCTTCTTCTCCGCGGCGGCGGCCTCGTCTTCCTCGTCGTCGAGCATGCTGTCGTTATCGCTGTCGTCGTCCTCGCCATCGTCCTCGCCATCCTCGGCGTCGAGCTCCTGTTCCAGCGCGGCGTTCTCCTCCTCTTCTATCCTCCTCTTCTTGAGCCTCTCGACGTCCACCACCTTACCCAGGCTGTCGTCGTCGACGTCGTCCCAGACGCGCTTGCTGTCGATGGTCTGGGGCTTGTTCTTTGCGAGGCGGGCGGCGCGGAGCTCGGGGTTCTTGTCCTCCTCCTTCTTGCGGCGGAAGCGCATCTCGCGCTGGGCTTTATCCTTGTCCTTCTTTTGCAGGACGTACATCTCCTTGCGCTTGAGCTTGTTGGACGTCTTGTTCGTGAGCGAAGCCCCCATGGACTTGCCCGGCTTGGAGAAGCCCATCTTGAAGATTGGCTTCTGTTTTCTCTTTTTCGTTTCGATTGATAGAAGGTGAGTTTCCTCTATCCGAGTTCGTAGACAACTTGCCCGTGGATTAAGCTCGTTCGATCGTTTGGAGGTTCGGTTTGAGGGTATCTGTCGCAAAGAAAATGATGCTGTACAACTTTCGTCGGTCCAGAAAAAAAAAAGGCCGTACAATCAGTGAAAATCAGCTTTGGAGAAATTTTGGCGGGGCACCAACCAATCCCTGCAGCAGATGCATTTGAGATGGGTCCCGACGTTCGGTTTGCGGGGGCGCCAGGGATTGTCTTCCTCGATCGCCGTTGGTGGACGAAGTAACGGCGAATTGAATGATCCGTGATTCCACTGTAAGATACGTAGGTACCTATCAAGTGGGGTGGGGGTCCAAAAGGCAAGATTTTGGTCGAGTCCAATCGCCTGGTGCCGGTCTGCGGCTGCGGGACAGAGGAAGGGGGTCCGTCCGGTGCCGTGTGTGTTCCTGGCCTGGCGCGGATCGCAACGACAGGGCCACCTCAACTGACAGACAGGCCTCTTTTGGTGCACCCAATGCCAACCTGGAATTGGAGGGTACAACTTTTTTTTCCCACCTCAGGCTGCCCACCAACGAGGGGTGTGAAAACTGGAAAGGGCAGACGAACATTGACATCGACCACGACCACACTCGCTCATACACACTACCTACCCCTCTATACCTAGCTCACCCTCTGCAGTCTGCACTGCACGCACTCTCTCTCTTCGGGGCATCTTTCCGATTGAGAGCCGGCCATCCATCCAGGTTAGCCCTCCATAGGCATTACTTACTTGGCTGCAGCAGCCCAGACTACCTTACAGTGAGCTGCCAGTGACTCCATCCTCCCCAGATGACTCACGCTCCTCTAAACAACCCCACCAAACGATCGAGCAGATGAAGCCCTTTCGCTTTGTTGCACACCAATCACCTTCAATTCGTTCCACAGCTAGCTTCTGTGCAGTTCGGCCGGCCGCTTTTTTCCACTCCCACCAACGTTACCCCTCCCCCTCCTCCCACTGCTCAAACCCATACTCCTCCTCCCACCAACGCACCCTCACCACCTCCCGTCACCTCTCCCGGGCTCAAGTCCTCGCTCCCTCGAAAAAGAACAAGCCCTCGTCCGCTGCCGCCGGCTCTTCCTCCAAGATGACGACCACCGCGACGACCCTCAAGGGTCAGCCTCTCGACAGGCAGACCCTCGACGCCATGCTGCGTCGCCGTCTCTTCTTCACCCCGGCTTTCGAGATTTACGGCGGCGTCGCTGGCCTCTTCGACTACGGCCCTCCCGGTTGCGCTCTGCAGGCCAACATCGTCGAGACATGGCGCAAGCACTTCATCCTCGAGGAGGACATGCTCGAGATCGACACCACCGTCCTGACCCCGCACGAGGTCCTCAAGACCTCTGGCCACGTCGACAAGTTCGCCGACTGGATGTGCAAGGACCCCAAGAACGGCGATATCCTGCGCGCCGACCACTTCGTTGAGGACGTTCTCGAGGCCCGCCTCAAGGGTGACAAGGAGGCCCGCGGCCAAAAGGTCGAGGAGGAGGATGACCCCAAGAAGAAGAAGAAGAGAAAGACAAAGGCCGAGGCCGTCAAGCTTGAGGACGCTGTCGTCCAGGAGTACGAAGAGATTCTGGCCAAGATTGACAACTACAACGGCGAGGAGCTCGGCGAGCTCATCAAGAAGTACGACCTCAGAAACCCCAACACTGGCCTCCAGCCCTCGCCCCCCGTCGCCTTCAACCTCATGTTCCAGACCGCCATTGGCCCCAGCAGCAACCTGCCCGGTTACCTGCGCCCCGAGACCGCTCAGGGCCAGTTCCTCAACTTTGCCAAGCTCCTCGACTTCAACATGCAGCAGATGCCCTTCGCCTCCGCCTCCATCGGCAAGTCCTACAGAAACGAAATCTCCCCCCGCGCCGGTCTCCTGAGAGTCCGCGAGTTCCTCATGGCCGAGATTGAGCACTTTGTCGACCCCGAGGGCGGCAAGAAGCACGTCCGCTTCCCCGAGGTCAACACCGTCGAGCTCACCCTCCTCGATCGCCACACCCAGCTCGCCGGCAAGACCGAGGTCAAGAAGATGACCATTGGCGACGCCGTGAGCAACAAGGTCGTCGACAACGAGACCCTCGGCTACTTCCTCGCCCGCATCCACCTCTTCCTCCAAAAGATTGGTGTCGACATGACCAAGGTCCGCTTCCGCCAGCACATGGAGAACGAGATGGCCCACTACGCCGCCGACTGCTGGGACGCCGAGCTCCTCACCTCCTCCGGCTGGATCGAGTGTGTCGGCTGCGCCGATCGCAGCGCCTACGATTTGTCCGTCCACGCCAAGAAGACTGGCGCGCCCCTCGTCGTGCGCGAGCGCCTCGACGAGCCCCTCGTCTTTGAGGAGTGGCAGGTCGAGATCGACAAGAAGAAGTTTGGTCCCCAGTTCAAGAAGGACGGCAAGACGGTCGAGGCCGCCCTCGAGGGAACCACCCAGGAGCAGCGCGAGAAGCTCGCCAAGCAGCTCACCGACAACGGCGAGCTGGAGCTCGAGGTCGCCGGCGTCGGCAGCGGCACGGTCAAGGTCAGCAAGGACCTCGTCAAGATTGAGTTCAGAAAGCGCGTCGAGAACACCAGGGAGTTCACCCCCAACGTTATTGAGCCCTCCTTTGGTATCGGCCGTATCCTGTACTCGCTGATTGAGCACGTCTACTGGAACCGCGCCACCGAGGATGGTGCCGGTGACGAGGCCCGTGGTGTAAGTTAACCCCCGAGCATCCCTTGATGAACGATTTACTAATCAAATGACTCCAGGTCCTGTCCTTCCCCCCGACAGTCGCCCCCACAAAGGTCCTGATCGTGCCCCTGTCCGCCAACAAGCAGTTCCAGCCCTTCGTCAGCAAGATCTCGCAGAAGCTGCGCAAGTACGGCATCTCGGCCCGCGTCGACTCGTCCTCGGCCACCATTGGCAAGCGCTACAGCCGCAACGACGAGCTCGGCACCCCGCTCGGCATCACCATCGACTTCCAGACCGTCCAGGACAGCACAATCACCCTCCGCGACCGCGACTCGACCAAGCAGGTCCGCGCCGACGAGGACACCATCATCGCGGCCATCCAGAGCCTCGTCACCGGTGCCAAGGAGTGGAAGGACGTCGCGGCTGAGCTCCCTACGTTTGAGAGCCAGGAGGTTGATGTCACTGTCCGGTAAACCAAACAGAAATGGCAGCAGCAAAAAAAGAATTTTCATATGGATACCATGTTCCCCCCCTTATTTTTTTGTCCGTCACAAAGGGCCTCTCTATAGAGATGGAGAAAGAAAGAAATAGGTGGATGTTGAAAAAGTCCGTGGGAGGGGGGATTAAAAAAAAAGTCGCCCAGAAGCGACACCTGTAGACAATCTCAATTGAGCCTTTGTGGATTTGAATCATTTCCTGATACCTTGTCGGTGCGTCCTCATGCCCTGGTGTACCTCAGGTATGATGGAATTTCGTATCGCCTTCCTACCCTTCTTCACACGATGATCCGAGGGAGCTACCTCACGCTGTGTTGTTATTCCAGGCATAGGGGGGCCCTTTCCGTTCGTGTCTGGCAAGAGCTGTATACCCTACACAAGGGAGCATCCCATGTAGCATAATGTAACTTCCTTGGGGCCGCTACAAACGAGTGCGTATTCGACCCTCGCAGGTTTTCAACGAAGAGGCTGTGAAAACTTTGTTATGCTACCCTGAGATGTATCTGTTGTAGTAGAGGTTCAATTCGTCTTACAGCAGAGACCACGTCACGTTCTGAAAGACTTTCCCCTCTTCCGCTTATCGAGGGGGAGCGAATCGTGAAATCAAGCTCACACTCGCACGAGCGTGGAAAGAAGATTGGAAACTAAAGGGAGGCGACACTTTGGACGCGAGCAGCGTTTGTTCTTGGAGCATACTCGCTAATGTGCCGCTGTTGCGTTGTCCGGAAAGAGGGGGTGCGTTTCCAGACTGTCTTGTGAATACGGGATCGCTGTCGGGGGTGTAGTGGAAGGAGGGGTTTCGAGAGGACTCCTCCTTTGGATTTGTTGATGTTTTCTAGATGCTATACGATCAAAAAGATCGTGAAGGGGGGCAACTTGGTCAAACGCAAAATGACTGACCTGTACGATTCACCCCAAAGTGACCACAACTTTAGAGGAAAAGACGAAGGCTTTCCCACCTCACGTTCTACCCTGTGTTCTCTCTTGTTTCATGCTGAAGAACACGAGCTGGTCCAGATGTTAGGCCTCGGTGTAGATTGTCTACCTTGATAGAATGGCACGTGACCGATTCGAGACGGGCCAGCGGGAGTGTATCCCGTAAAGTGGATCCCACGGACCCGAGAGGGGCCGGGTTTACGGGGACAGCGTGGTGACTGACGCCCTTTGCCCAAGTGATGCAAGGAGGCGACTTGAGCAGCCCACGCTAAGCGCGGTGAAGTTCCTTAGGCGACATTCTCTTCACGCCATTTCCCAGGTTAAAAGGACTTCTTGACGTCTAAAGCTGTACAACTTGGAGCGGGCAGAAATGAATCAATACCTATACCTACTCGGACAATGTTCATGTTGAGATGGTGGTGAATATTGGCCAGCTGGTGACGGTCCGACCGAGTGGTCAGGTTTCACGACAGTCGTTGCTAGTACTGACGTGGATGCCCTCTACGGGAATGGCATGACACCTCAGAGGGGTCTGGACCAGGGGCTTGGAGTAGCATACCACCGGGCCCATGAAGCGGAAGGCCGGCTGCCTGAAATGACATTCCTCAAGCACACTTTGCTGTGACGTCGGATGCCAAGCGTGTTGAGCGCCGGGCACTTCACCGCGTTGATGCGGCCACGGCAGCGGCGAGCCCGACTTATACCACCTTGGTAGCCGCAGAAACAAGAAGTCCAAGTGATGCTCAGGGGCAAGTTGTGCATCACGTCTTTTCATCGCATCTCAAATCTTTCGTCTTGGCATCGAAGGAAATGAAGGGGAGGACAGGTCGAGGGCGGCTATTCCGACTCGGGAGGCAACGTCAAGGGGGCAAACCGGAGGCTCGAACCTGCGACAGATCCGCGGTATTGGAAACAAAACTGAGCAGTTTGTCCACGGGCCGTTTCGCTCGATCTTTGGCTGGAGACTGAGAGGCGACGTTAGACGCACAATACGACCGAATACATAGAACATCTAATTGTTCTAATCCCCGGGAAAGTTCTTAAAAGAACAATGGTTACGGTGACAACGCCCAAAGTCACCGTCTTCTCGCCGGTGAGCTCAGAACATGTTCGAACGCCAGCATTGTTCTTGGGTGCACGGGACGGTGGATGGCTGATCTGCCAATGGCGTCGCACCCAAGCAGTAGATCTGGAAACATCAGTGCAGACGATGCGAAATGCAGCCCTGGTCTATGTCTTGTGCGGGTATGATGTGCAGGTCTGTGTTGTATGCAGAACATCGCAGGCTGCCTCCCTCTTGTGCCGTGCTGGGATGGAAAATGCAATGGAAGATTCCACGGTATGTGAAACACTCCACGGCCGTCGCCGTGGGATGGGCGAGTCGTTGACAGGAGGCGTCGCTGCAAAAGCGAGGCACGTTCCTCCATCTTCGGTGGATCGTAGATAGCCAGCCGCTTTCGAGCACACCCCAAATTGAAGGTCTGTGGATGTTTTGGGCCTCGGGCGGCTGTGGGGGACCAAACCATGGGAAACTTCAAAACAGGGTCCTAGGCTGCTTCGATTCGGGCGATGCCGATTTGAGACTTGAGAGTGTTCGTATGGGATGCCAGGTTTGCCATTCCGCACTGTGACTGAGAACCCGTTTCTCAACCTGTGCTGAGCTGCGTGGTCAATTGTTCCGCGGCTCAGCTGCAGCTACTTTTGTTTTCCGAGCACCCGGATTAAATCGTTGGCGCGGAATTGATGCTTCGCATGCCACTGCTCGTGAGGACCAAATGGCAACATTGATCCCATCAGACCCGTGTCTAGACTGGGAGGGGGTGAGGGCAAAACGTCTCTTAGGCCGTGAGACACTAAAGACTCCTGTTGCTATGGAATACCCTTAATGTGAAGGCGCTGCATATCTTCGATGCAGCGACAGCAGAAATCCGAAACATCAACAGATTGCTGTCCGCTGTATTTGTGTGAGCACCGGTATGGCGCTGATAGGAAGCATGAGGATGATCAATAATCGGAGTGCAGCTGGCGTGCTTGAGCAGTGAGCACTGGTAGGCAACTCGCTGCTGGTCTTGAATTACAAGATTCGAAAAGGGTTTGGATGTTTCCAGCATTGCCTTTAGGGTATGCAATGTGCCATCGGGTATACCAGCCACAAATGTTCTAGTCTTGTCAAGTTTCGAGGCGTCGACCAGTGGCTGCGTTTCGATGGCTGCAGTCGATTGCGACTCGCTGGGTCTTTGTACGAGGGGAAGTAAAAATTGGTAGTACTTTCCCTGTCGAGACTGGACGACGAGCGGCGGCTTTCTTAGCCTGTGAAATGCCAGCCTAAGCTGTGATAGATGACAAGATGACAAGGCCGTGCCTCTAATCGCTGGCAGTAGGCTTGTCGCTCGTCGCTTCCGATTACGGCAATTTCTTGTTTCTGCGTCCGTCTACTGAGATGGTGGATGCTTGGGCGTTGGGTTTCCTTGATGGAGGGCTAACGGATCTTGACGTCGTGTGCGCATGATATTGCGTCGTAGAGTTGCCGTCAATAAGGTGTTCGTCAAGTTACCGATGAACCGAGACGAGGCAGGCGGAGAGAGTCAGGCTTGATGTCATGTGGTCTGCTAGAGGAGACGGGACGACGATGTGTTGCTCAGTTGGGAAGTTTAGTATCCATGTAGATTGCGTCTGAGACGAAGACTCTCAGGCGCAGGGTCGGATCGAGGGGTACACAGAGACGGGCAACAGTAAACGCGTCGGTCTTGGATATCAGCGTAGTGTCGTGTGGACTCGTTGCAGGCTGTTGGAAACGAGAAGGGACGAAGTTGCAGAAGGAGGGCTGTTCCTCCGAAGGGTGGATCTTGTTCTGCATGGAAGCAATCGGGAGCGAAGAAGAGTGTCACTACACTTTTACTTCATAGCTGTGTGTGTGGAAGCTAACGACGCCATTCCCAATTCTTCCACGGCCCATCATCCTGTTCGGTTCCTGCTTCCAGCGCCCATGTCCACGCGACGCCAGCATCAGCCCTCTTACTTGGTCAGTACTAATGTACGGCGTACGGTCACGTACCAAACCACACAGCAAACGCGGAGTATCCGTGGGTTTCTGGTTCTTCCTCTGGGTCACTGGGTGTGCTGGTCGACAGTGGGCGGGACCTTCATGTCCCTTGCACAGTGCTTCTTTATCGGAAACGAGCCAGCGGGCAACTTGAAGGACCTCAGCTGGGGCATTTTGGGAGATTCTTCGCTCCCACCCCGCTATGACGTCTCACCATGTAGCGCGAGGTCGTGACTTCCAATTCTCAGTATCGGCTGCTAGGAAGGTGTGTTTTGAGCCTTTGGTACCAACATGCCGTTATATGCCAATCGGAAAATATCTGCGGCTTCTCATCTTCGACGACATTGCGAAAAATAAGGTAGCGGCAGATGGAAAGGATATGATGACACGGGAGCTGCACCCAGAGGATTCAACGCCAGTCGCGGTCAGGGTGAGATCGCCGAGACGGCGGGCCAGTCTAATGAGAAGTGTGGTACGGGTAGAGAGACAAGTCGCAGTAGCTCAGGGGGTAACCAACAAGCACCGTATGTTTGCCCAACCAGCGACAGAGATCATTGGCGATACTTTTGTGCTTTTGATCTGAACCGGGGCGGGCCTTGGAAGGGGAAAAAGGTTGACGGACCTGTGGAGGTCGCAGGGCCTTTGGAAGGTCGAGAATCGAGAGTCAACTTCAGAAGCTCAGTCAAGTGTCGGCCCCCTTCCCCACCGGCGAGACTACCTTACCTACTACGTACGACCCGACGTGCTGCATCGTCTCCTGATTCGTCGACCCACGCGGGAAGTCTACTGTGTAGTGTAAGGTACTGCCTTCCCTCCACTAAGGTACCTTTCGTGCTACCTAAGGTAGTTATCATGCAACCTAACTTGAGGAAGGCGCCTTGGGTCACGGTACGGAGTACGGAGTATCGGGGCGGCAAATAGGAAGTCGGTCGCTCCTTCTTTTTGACACTTTGACTACATCGACCCCTGGCACCTCCCCCTCCCCCAAAAAGATGTCTGGCGCTAGTTGAGGTTTGATGTGTGAGATCACTGAGATGGGAAGGAGAGGTCGGACAGGCACCTGCCAGAAGCGCTGCTGCAGAATAATGTGCAGCCTGAAAGAATTGGAGGAAGGCAGCAATTAAGGTACATGGCCTTCCTGCCTTGACTATCGTATTAGAGATGGAAGGAAGAAGGAAAAGTTTTAACATGGAAGGAACGGAGACTTAGTAATTCTCCTAGTGTTCCTGCCCGCTGACCCTCTTGTCATTTCCGCATCTGCAAACTCTACCGTGAACTGCGGAGGCACAGCAGACAGCCGAAATCCTCGACTGACTCTTCTCAATCCGTACATCGTCTTCGCGCCTGTAAGTCCGTCAGATCACCGTACCGTCTGACAGACCAGAACTTGACCGTCAGTGCCTCGGCGCTTGATGAAAATAGACCGAGACAGACACGGAGACGATTCGATTCACAAAAAGGACCCCTTGACGCCCTACGTCGTTTCCCCGAATAGCATCGACACATGACGCCTTGGCCCTTCCAGCCTGCCCAAACCCCGGTCTACCACAGTAATATACCCTGCTTGTTCGAATACTCAAGACGGATACACAGGTCTATTCCCCTGCAGTCGACAATATCCATTCATCTTTGCCGAGGTCAAAGACATCGAGGTTGAAAACGAAGCAGAGAGAGATTGTCTCTTGAACGTGAGACAAACCATCTCGAGAGTATCTACACAGTAATACCTGTCTTTGGTTTGCTGACACTCGGCGCACTCCCAAGAGCCTTTCACGACTTCACTCAGCGGGACACACACAACTCCTCTCCGCCTCCCCCTCCCTCCTTTCGGCTGATCGACCGCGACAAAGAAGGGTGCCGCCAGAAGCAAAGCCAGAGCCAATCCCAGCTTCGCCCCTCTTGGACCAACGGATTCCGCCCACCCCCTCCTAAAACCACCCGGCCTCGAAACGGAAATCTCACCCCCATCCGGCTCGACTCTCAAGTCCTTGAATCTCTCTTGTTTGCTCGCTTGCTTGCTGCCTCCTTTCTTTCAACCCGTCTCCTCTGCCCTTTGCAATCTCGCTGGCAGAACAATATCCCACTCATCACGACATACGAGACTGCAGGCCCCATTGTTGGATATCCGTACGATTCTCTCGAAACTCTGTTGCAAAACTTCTGGAAGCCCGACGGCTGTCTTCTTCCAGGGGGCACGGGCGGATAGAGGATACCACCACTACCTACCTGCGGATACTCCACAGAGTACCTTACTTCCCGGCGAGTGAGAGTCTACTCAGTTACATGCCCCTGTTGCTTCCTTCATTCCAAGAGATACCCGGCAACAAGCCAGGTTGCTTGCTGGACGTCCGAACCAGCAGCCAAACCCAAACGCAAAGCCAGCCCAACCAGGAGGAGCCTTGGCCTGCAACCTTGAACCCGTTATCCACAGTCGACAGTCGACAGCCCACTGCGGCGGCAGCAGAGACAAGCAACCTCAAGCAGAGAAGCGGAGCCCCTCACAGGCTCACACAGTCAGGACTCCCAGGAGGCACGCCGCACGAGTACTCCGTACAAAGTGCCGCCCAAATCTACGAAACATCGCGTGTTCCATACCTTAAGCCATTACCCGGGGGCTCGCATCCGAGGACAGCCACAGAAACACTCGCCTCTTATTAAAAGTGTAATCCCTCTACCCTTTTCCCTGCCCCGACCCGGACGGAAGAAAAAGAAGAGAGAGACCGAGAAAGTGTTTGTTTGCGTGTGTGAGTGAGAGAGAAATGGCGACGCAGAATCGGTAAGCATCTTCCTCTCTCACGCTTTCTCGCTCTCCCATTCTGCTTCTGCTTCTGTTTCTGCAACTGCTTCTCCTTGCCTTGCTTGGTCTTGCTTGGTTCCTCCGGCTTCCTTCTTCGACATTGTCGTCGTCCACCATCGTCATCCCATCGATACGATACGTCCGTCTCCCTCGTCTCTCTTGATCCTCGTGGTCCAGCCCTGCATTGTATGTACTACCTGTTACTTGCTTCCTTGGTCAAGCCAGCCTTTTCCTGCCTAATGCGTCTTGTCTGCACCGCACACGCATATTCCCCATCCGTCCCATCCCAACTCACTCATCCCCCTCCTCCACCCTCCACTACTGCAGTCTGCACCCGCAGTTTAGGCCCTCTGCAAGGCAATTTGCAGCAAGCGGCGGCTGCGGCAAGCAGTAAAAGGAAGCAGAAGCTGCACGAGCAGTACCAGCAAGTTGCCCTGCAGTAACAATACCGTCTTCCTCACCTTAGCAGCTTAAGCATACAAGCACGAGCACAAGCAATTCAAGTGTGTTGTTCCCTTTGCGTGTACGGATAAACGTACGGTGTGTGTGTGTCCAAGGTACTCTGTACGTGCATGTGCATCAATCAGCCAACACACACACACACACACACACTCACTGCGCAGCGCTCTCCTCTGTCCCCAGTGCTGCGACTCGACTCCTTCAGCGAGGCTAGAAGTGGGGTTCATTTCGTCTCGATCTGTCATGGCGCACCTCACCGATTGTCAACCACCAACAGCCTCCTAATTGCGCTGTCCTTCCCATTCCACATCTTATTCTCCTCTTCTAACCCGTCCACTGCCTTGTTTCCCGGCAAAAAAAAAAACACCCCCTTTTCCCTGATCAGCATCATCTTCATTCGGCCGGCGACGCCCCTTCTGTTGCTCTTCGTCGCTGTTTGATTGTCGCCACCACCTCGACTCTCTCTCATTTCATTCCCACGTCTTCGTCGCATGCAGACCTCGCCGCCCGCCGCCGTCGCCCACGCTGCGCAGCAATCATGGCTAACGAACGCAGTGTGTACTCGTCCGGCCAGTTCATGAACCCAGGCCCGGCGCCACGACCACCTACCGATCGACCTCGTCTCGCCCTCACCCCAAGCAATACCCTACCCGGCAGCATGGCCAACATGGCTATTTCTCCTATCCGGAGCACAGCGACTTCGACCTACACCGGCTCCACAATCTCCCTCCCCATCGCCCGCCAACAGAGCAATCAGAACGATGGCATGGGAGGCGTCGCTGTCAAGAAGGAGGGCTGGGCTTCCGTGAAGGAGTCCAAGAACTTTATCAACCCGTGGAAGCAGAAATACCTCATCCTGCGAAAAGAGTCGCTCGACTTCCACAAGACTGAGGGTGGCAAGGTCGCGTATACCCTCTTCCTGAAAGACGTCGTCAACGTCGGCCGTGTCGAGGCCGCTGGCACCATTTTCGAGATTAAGAGAAACCCTAGCGGCTCGTCAAACAGCCCCGGCGAGGACGATGGCCAGACCAAGACGTTGCAAATTCGTGTCAAGAGCGACGACGACTTGTACGAATGGATTGATCTTATTTACGGCGCCTGCCCCGGAATGGGCGGTGTCAGCAACCCCACCAACTTCTCCCATGCAGTCCACGTTGGTTTTGACCCCCAGACTGGCGAGTTTGTCGGCTTGCCACCCGAATGGTCGAAGCTCCTCAACTCATCCGCCATCACAAAGGAGGATTACGAGCGCAACCCCCAGGCTGTCTTTGAGGTCCTCGACTTCTACTCAGACCTGACCAAGCGCGCCGAGAACCCCCAGCAATACTCCAGCCTCACACCCACGCCTCCCGCTAGCAGCCAGCAGAACAAGCAGCTTGGTTATGGCGGCGGCGGTGCAGGAGTTGCGCCGCCTAGGCCTATGCCGCCTTCTCAGGCCCAGCGTCAACCCAGCTACAATACCCAGCCGTCATCGCAAGGCCAACAACGCCGGCCTTCGCCCACGGAACAGCAGCAGCAGCGCCAGCAAATGCAGGGTATGGCTCCCAACTACCAGCCGGATCCTCGCGAGGAGCAGCGCATGAAGCAGCTTGAGGCGCAGCGTTCCCGAGAAAGGGAGATTGAGGAGCAAAACCGGCGGGACCTAGAAGTATTCAACGCTTCCATCCCCAAAACCAAGACGCCCATGGCCCAACAAGAGATTGGTGGCTATGGCGGCAGCTCTTCCATCCCACAAACAGACAGATACAACCCTTCGAGGGCAGCCCCCCCAGCACCCAAGCCGTCACAGCAGCAGCAAGTCAATGGCCTGCGTGCGCAGCGCCCGGCACCATCGCCGCCCACCACCGCGGGCACGCCAAACCGTCCCCCGATGACTTCGCAACAAAGCTCCAGTTCCATGCGAGATCCCAACCAGGGCCAGCGCATGCCTCGGCAAGACCAGCCCTCGAGCCAGCAGCAACGGTATCCCAACAGCAGCCCCCAGCAGCAGAGGCAACCTCCTCAGGCTCAGGCTCCGCCACCGTCTCGACTGCCCGCTCCTGTCAAGCCTTTGAACGTGTCCAAGGCTCAGCCCGCCGCCCCTCAAAGCGATGGCGTCAAGGCCGCCGAGGCAGCTCTCACTGCCAAGCCACCTGCGCAAGAACGCAAGCAAGATGTGCGAATGTCCACCATGTCCGAAACCGAGGTTATGGCCAAGCTCAAGGAGGCCGTATCCAAGGACGACCCCAACCTTTCCTACTCCAAGCAAAAGAAGATTGGACAGGGTGCTTCGGGTTCAGTCTACGTTGCCAAGGTCAAGGAAACCGCTGTTTCTCCCATTGCCCGTGATGTCCTGCGTGCTCAGGGTATCAAGGCTCAAGTTGCCATTAAGCAGATGGATCTTGCTCACCAGCCCAGGAAAGAGCTGATTGTGAACGAGATTATGGTCATGAAGGACAGCAGGCATCGCAACATTGTCAACTTTTTGGACGCCTTCTTGCGAAACAACAACGCTGAGCTCTGGGTCGTCATGGAGTACATGGAGGGTGGCGCTCTGACGGATGTGATTGATAACAACCCCAGCATCACTGAGGAGCAGATTTCCACAATTTGCTTGGAGGTAAGAGATTCACCGATACATGACACCAGCGGGTCAATACTAACAGGATCTAGACATGCCGTGGTCTGCAACATCTCCACTCCCAAAACATTATTCACCGCGATATCAAGAGTGACAACGTTCTTCTGGACGCTCGTGGCAATGTCAAGATTAGTAAGTGAATCGCAATACCCGTTCTTGCGCACCTACTAACCAAGTGTATAGCCGATTTCGGTTTCTGCGCCAAGCTCACCGAAACCAAGTCCAAGCGTGCGACCATGGTCGGAACGCCCTACTGGATGGCCCCTGAGGTTGTCAAGCAGAAGGAGTACGGCCCCAAGGTTGATATCTGGTCTCTGGGTATCATGGCTATTGAGATGATCGAATCTGAGCCGCCTTACCTGAACGAGGAGCCCCTCAAGGCTCTTTACCTGATTGCCACCAACGGTACTCCGCGCCTCAAGAAGCCCGAGAAGTTGAGCAAGGAGCTCAAGGCTTTCCTGTCGGTCTGCTTGTGCGTAGACGTCAAGAGCAGAGCCTCTGCCGACGAGCTTCTTCAGCACGACTTCCTCAAGCACGGATGCCCGCTGGGCAGCCTGTCTGAGCTTCTTGCCTTCAAGAAGCACGCCAAATAAGTTGGCAAGCACAGCACGGGCGGTGTAGCCCACGGCGGTCAGCGCTGAGGAGCGGATGCCATTGACGATTAGTGGCGTTTATTTTGGCACCGGCGGTATCGTGCAACACTTCCCGACGTGCGCGAAAGCAAGCAAAAGAGACATCACGTTCGGCTTCTCGAACGAATTCCCTACTCCTCATCAACCATTCACACGACGTACTCATGAAAACTTCCAATTTCAATCGACGCGGATATCCTTGACACCCCCTTCTGACTTACGCAGGACGAGAAAATGCTTCGTTCATCCCATCATGGCGGCGGCATGGGAATCTTTTTGCTAATGGTTTCGGTCACATTGCATAGTTGTTTAGTCACCGTAGGGGAAGAATGGTAATTTAGAGGAAAGGTACAGCCCGCGACATCTCGGCGGCTCAATCGTGGAGAGGCAACGGAAGAGATAAGGGGCCAAGGGAGACAAGCGTGTTGCCTGGTTCTCAACAGAGAGCATGAGTAGAAGGCGAGCAGACAGCGCTGATAGATCGTCTCAATGGAATGGATCAATGAACGTTGCAGCTTTTGACGTGAAACTTGACAAACTCGAGCACCGCTGTCGAGCCTAAGGCCTCCCTGTGATCTGAGGAAGGTATGCCAATCCGTGCCAGTACGAGAGCCTCGGCGACCTAGGACTATCTAGTAGTCCCATCATCTTTGCTAATCTAGAACATAGACGGAAGCATCCACCTCTTTATATTGGTAGAGAAGACCTGACTTTCGGCCCGCGCGGAGCTTAGCCAATCCCCGCTCTTCTTACTTGCGAAACCGCGGGCACACCTCAACAACCTTCTCGTATTCGGAACCCCGTAGCCCTTGCATCCGAGAAAAACGAGGCCGCCGCCAACCACGTCCCTCGAAACTGGTTTCCTTCCTCTTCCTTTCATGCCACCATTCTCTTGCCAAAATCCGCGTCCCCGTTGTTTTTCTGCCCCGAGCCAGGCTTTGCCGAATTTGCGCAGGCCTCGGTCATACTCTCGCATTTCGAACCGTGGTTCCGCCACCGTCGCGCACACCCGCCGATCGCTACACGGGTTGTGACCGGCCCCTTTCACATTCCCTTTGCTTACCTACTCCGGGGCGGCGGCGGCGGCCTAAGCGTCCCCAGGGGGGAGACTGCTGGCTGGTTGGTTGGCTGCTGTGTGCGAGTTGCGCGCCGCTGACCAAAGTCGAAGTGGCTGGGCTGCCGCGTAACCCGGCACGGTACGGTAAATGATGGACAGCCCGATGGATGGGTCCGGCGGCTCGTCCTCGGCGCCGGGTTCGACGCCGACGGCTACGGCGACGACGCCTCACAGTGGTGTTGGGGTGACTGCTGCCGGTGGTACCAATACCACCACCACCAAGTCGCCTAGCGTTGCGATGCCGTTGGGGAGTATTTTGGCGGCGAGCAGCAGCGTTGGTGGTTCGTCCACGACGAGTACGACGGTCTCGGCTTCGGGTGCTGGTGCTGGGAGGCGGAGCACGCCTAGTGGCACTACTACAACTACTCCTGGTGCGGCTACGGCGAATACTGGCGCGACTGTTGTCTCGAGGCGGTCGCATCCCAAGTCGAGGACGGGGTGTAGGACGTGTAAGAACCGAAAGATTAAAGTGAGTTCTTTAGTATACCATTCTTGGTGTTGCAAATCGTTTGCTACGAGTGTTTTTCTTACCTGGGTGTTGGTGTTGTGACATACACCCCACCCACTTTCCTTTCTCACGCACTCTCATTGATGCCACCATCACATCTCATTTCATTTCCCTCAATCTCAGGTCTTGTCTATTTTTCCATACCCTCTTACTCGATTTTCTTCTTGTTACACAATAGGTGACCCCAAGCACCGAGACAAACTGACAAATAACCACCCCCACAGTGCGACGAACACAAACCCTCATGCAGGAACTGCATCAAACACGCCGTCCCCTGCGACTTCCTCCAGTCCCAACGACACTCCTCCTCATCCGTCCCGCGCTCGCCAGGCAGCCTCTCGACCCCGGGAGGGCCCGTCAACGGTGACGACATCGGGGCCGGGGCCAGGGCCGGTGGTGGTGGTCTCAGCCTCGGCAATGGCGGAGGCATCGACGACCTCTCCCTTAACCTAATCGACCTGGAACTCATGCACAACTTCACAACCTTTGCCTTCAACACGCTTTCGACGGACCCCGTGGTGCGGCAGATGTGGAAGGTGCCCGTCGTCCGGCTGGCGCTCGAGTGCGACTACGTCATGCGCGCGCTGCTGAGCGTGTCGGCGCTGCACCTCGCGCACAATAGGCCCGAGAGGCGGGATTTCTTTATCAGCCGGGCCCTGACGTATCACCAGATGGCGAGCCGTACGGCCATGGGGTTGATGGGCGCTCTAGATGGGGAGAATTGTGAAAAGTTGTATCTGTTCTCAGTGCTGACCATCTTTTTTGGTATGTTTTTGTCACTCACCCCCTTTTACCCCTATTTCACACAAATCTACAGCAATCAGGACTAACACCTCCCCAAAAGCCCTCGCCTGCCCGCGCAAATCCTCAGACTCCCTCATCATGGGCGAGTCCTCCTTCCCAGACTGGCTCTTCCTCCTCCGCGGCACCCGCTCCCTCCTCAAAGAACTCGACCCGCACACCTACGCGGGGCCCCTGACCCCAATGTTCAACCACGGCCGCGAGCGCTACATGCACACCCGCGACGAGTCCAAGATCCAGTCCGACCTCCTCGCGGACCTCCAGCGCCTCGTCAACAAAACCTGCGCCGACGCCGCGCTCCTGCCGATATACAACCGCGCCATCGACGAGCTGCGGCGGACGCTGAGCGTGTTTCTGTGGGACGGCGGGAGGGGCATGGATATCACGGACGCGTTTGTGTGGAAGTATCTCATGGCGGAGGATTTCTTGCCGCTTTTGAAGAGTCCCGGGCACACGCAGGAGGCTGTGGCGATCTTTTCGCATTTTTGTATTTTGCTAAAGAGGTTGGAGAATGAGTGGTGGCTTCAGGGGTGGGCTACGCATTTGATCTCGAGGGCGTGGGCTGTGCTGGATCAGGATCATCGGCTTTGGATTCAGTGGCCTATTGAGGAGCTTGGGTGGGTGCCGCCTTGATTGTACGGGGGGACGGGGTGTTGGTGGAGGTTTTGTGTATAGGAGTGAGCAATTTCGTGTTTGTTATGATGGTGTACGATGTCACGTTTGGCTGAGCGTTGCGAGGTCATTTTTGGTACATAAAACATCGGATGTCGTTACATGTATCTGATGTTCAGAAGGCTATGTGTTCTTACTGATAGGATGCTCTCAATAGATGGATGTACTGAAACGGTTGAAAAACATGGGTTTCCTTTCTCCTATCAATACTGTGTTGCTGCCATCTATTTAGACCGGCCAAGAAGAGCAAAGCAGACCGCAGCAACCTACCTGTATTCTTCGTCTACAAACAACACCGCGTACTTACAAACCATCATCACCGTAACCCGGCGACGTGCGCAATCTGGCGACGTGCGCGATGTTAAGGAGGGCGTTACGGCACCAGCCGTCGGTTTTGTCTGTGGAGGCTTTCGCGCCTGAGGGCTTAGGACAGGAATCACATATAAGACAAATCAACACCCCCTAAGCACACAAAGTCTCTTTCAAGCTTTGTAGCATATTCGGCCCGGAATATAAATTGAAGGCCGGGTGACTGAATGGTACGAGGGCCTCTCTGGTACAACAGCCATTTGAACATGAGCTAGAGCCTCCCCATTCATGATGTGCCCGCGCAAAGAGGCTTTTCGTCATACTACCTTATTCTGGAGTCTTATCTCACCCCTCGATGGCTTGGCAGTCTGGTCGAAATAGCTTGTAGCAGGTTCTTACACGGCCAAAGATGAATTATCATGTCTGTGCCGTAAGCGATGGGCCTCCTCATGGCGAAGGAAGCACCAAGCTCGGTTCGTCAAATCTTGAGCCCGACGTGGAAGTGCTTGGAAAGTTGCAGAACGGGACAAATAATAGCTCCCAAATTCTCTGGTGGAATTTGTTGTTAGGTATTCGAGATAGCATGCGCATTTATGAGGAACTCAAGACCACATGGGGCTTCGCTTCCAACTACAACCACGGCTGTCTCACAAAATTACACCGTCTAGCTTGGGAGAACTTTTTGCTGCGCTTAGGAAAGCGAGACTTGTGAGCCGCAAAATGCAAGGCTACTGATATGCTCTGTGTCACTGTCAGCATCTGGTAGTATTGGGGGGGCAACTATTTGGTCACTTCACAAGTGTCAGCATGAGAAGTGACATCAGTCTACACTTGACGCGCCGACCCCTGGACTGTCATCAGAGCCTTACTGTCCGAGACAAGATTCGGCAGCACGATGGTGTTATTTCTGGAAGCTTTCTGAGTCTGCTTTATAACCTTGTCTCGTGTGCCTGAACGGGTATAAATCCTCTTCTCGAAAATGTGATGACGGTGAAGATTGGCCGTCGAAGGAAATTAACGAGAATCCACCATGAGAGTGGAAGAAGCGAACAACTTGGGATCTGGGAAGGGCAGACATCTGGACTTTCCAGCTTCGCCCACAGCCTTGCCGTCACCCACACCTTCTCCTAGTGATGTGGCACAAGCGACATGCAGTCAGCAGCTTAAAGCGGAAATAGCCTCGTGACTGATATTCGCGCGCGACGCTTAAAAGATACAGCCAACCAAGAAGGGGAGGACTCGGTTGGGAGATGTCTCTCACACCCTTGTCTTCAATGCGGACCAGACTTGGCAGCGTGCATATAACTGAGGCCTGTCCCCGCCCAGACTCTGGAAGCAAATTCGCTCAATCAAGTAACCAGACGACGAGGTGAAACCTTTCCTACAGGCCGCAGACATGTCGGACCATGGGAGCGGACGTCCAACATTAGCTTCAGGCGGGCCTGTCATCCCGAAACCACAGTTCTGGGAGGCCGATGATGTTCCAGAAGAGGACAGCGATCTCTTCCAGGGCTGTATCAATCGTGAGTTGGTGAGGGCTGCCTAATATCATAAGTTGACCAACTTACACTAATCAGGCCCACCCCGAGATCCCAAACTGAAGCACGAAGTCTTTCGACCGAAGAAAGACGAAATCAGCAATTGGTTCAGCGCCCCAAACCCAGAGTGTCATGCTTCTTTTGGAGACGATGGAGTCACGGCTACGGTCAATGCATACGGTGACCTGATGCAATTCAGCAGCTTTCTGGGCATTGGTCACTCGGGCGTATTCTCCGCAGACCACCGCAGCATAGACGAGCCGTATTGGGTGCGGGATAGGGCTGAGCAGTTGCTCAAGATGCGGCGAGATCGGGACCGAGAGGAAATTACATACGGAATCCGAATACCCAACATAACCCCGGATCAATGTCAGGCTATAGGCTACGTCCATGATAGATGGCCACGGTACGAGTTTGATGACGGAATTCTTAGAGTCACTATACAGTGGACGGTTCACGAGAAGACGGTCCTACAACAGTGTATCATCGCGAACAATGGGGTAGATGATGTAGATGTCCCGATTCAATTCGCGAGGGGTATCCACATTCGAGACTTGGATTATCTGGACAAGTCCTTCCGATTCAATGAAAATGAAGGACAGGACGACCAATTGCAAACACTGGGGCCAAACGGCTATGGGTGGGTTTTAGTTCATCCTTTCAAGCACGAAACAGTGGACAAAGATGCAAAGGATGATCCAGAGCCCTTTCTTCCAAACTCAAGGTCAACAACAGTTGGCCAAACTGAAAGAAAGGCCATGAATTCATCAGCTCCGCCTTCCTCACCACCCGAACAACCAGATGCAGTCGCGGTGGTGGTATCTGTCTTCCTAGATGGCCAAGCTGTCAGATGGGAGACTGGAAATGTCAGCGATCACGATGACGGTGTCACGGAATTGTTCGTCAAATCTTTGAAGCAGAATGGTTTGTTCGAAGTCGTCACTGCTTATAAGATGACGCATTTGACCAGATCGAAAGCTAAATGGGACAGCTTCCTAATTCCACCGGCCTGGGCGGATGTAAGCAAGCATCTTGCATCAGTGTCGTTCACTGCGTTCCGTCTGTCGGACCACATTAAACCACCCAAAGATATGGAGGAAAAGCAATCCGAAGGTTTCATTGATCGTTTGATGAGATATACTTCATCGACGAGAGATACGCAGCTGCATGGACTCCCGAAGGACAGCTCAATCAATCACATTGACTTTGTTGTTCGCCGAAACCTGGAGCATATCCTGTCCACATGCGTCATACCTTTCCCTAGATCTTCTGAGACGGAAGAGATAGTGGCTATTGTTTTGACGTGTGGCGATGTATCAGGGCACCGAGTGTGTTCTTCGGCAAGTTTGTAAGAGAACAGTCCCTTCCCCACGTCTTCCTGTGTCTTCGATCAGCATTCTAATCGATTCAGCTTTGCTTTCTCGTTTCTACTTGAGATCGCAAAGTATTTGCACGCCATCGAGAAACCCGGCCCCGAAGATCCTCACAAGTCGCTGAAACGAAGAATCTACTTGGTTTGTCGGGGCCACTTGAAGTGGCTTTTGGAGGCTGGCCTAACTGAAGAAAATGTTTTTGCAGCAAACTACTGGCCAACAGGTCGAATCATGCTTGCCGATACTGAGAGCGAATCCTTCATGCCAAGCAACTCATTCACCGATACGCCGTTTCAATTGATGAAAGCGTCTGCATTTACGAGCCTCTACACAAGCAATGAAGATCTGGACCTAGCAAGGCGAGTTATCCGAAGAGTTGCCCAGGCATGGCTCGGTACACTTCATAAGTTTGACAAGCGTTCATCCCACGTTTGGCCACATGCACAGGACGAAGGTTGCAATAAGTACAGACTCAATGAACACGTCTGGATCTGGAGAGCTTTGCAGACAATCGAAGATGACCGGAGGAGAACCACCGACACGAAAAACCTGCCGGATGATGGGGGAGATACTCATGGAGAGGCTCCTAATGCTGGCAGGGAATATCAGAGAGACAACGACGTGGCACAGGGGAACCATATCGCTGGCGAAGAAGAGAAACTATTTAGGCAATTTGGCTCCGATGGCATTCAAAGAGACATTCTACGACGATTCACGGCCGAGAATGATGTGTCGAAGAAACGTATGCTGGCAACGACACGATCTTCCCGCGAAACGCGTTTCTTGCTCCATGCGAGCGATACTGCTCTATTTTACGGCATCGAGTGGAACTTTTTCTTGCAGAAGCTAGTCGATGAGGTTTGGGACAACACGATCGAGGCACAAGTGCATCATACTGAGAATTCGGAGACAGGATGGGACAATTCCACCCGATATGCGCTGGCAATCATGATGGGAGCTAGGAACATGTCTTTGAACAAAAGGTCTCCAAAAGACCTGGTCAAGTCTGCCTTTGATGTTCTCTTTCGGTCCACCAGCCCGAATGGGCTGTTTCATGGGCAGCTTGATGGAACTACAAAAGAGCCAGCGCTGTTTGGCAGAGAGCGAGATCGCGACTTTTATTTCCACGCCACCTTTGAAATTCCGTATATTCTCCTGACGCATTGTTGGAGGATCGAATATAGATTCAAGGAAGTCTCCGAAAAAGACCCCGAGATCTCGCAAATACACTCGGCGACGAAGACAACAGATCGAAGACTCTTCAACGATGTGGTAGAAAGAATGCAACAACAGCCAAAACACCAGGATCACAAGTCACCGACAAATCAAGCAGCTGCCTCCCAAAATGATGAAGCTCCCAAGCGACTGAAAGTGACAGCTATGAAAAAGAGCGTCCCATTCAATAGCCTCATTGATCAGAGCAGCATAGTTGACCTGGAAGAAGAATGGCTGTACAACTACCCATACTTCCTGGGGAATACTTCGTGTGCTCCCGAAGGCTTCAACGAGGAGGCAAAGAAATTGTTGATGCCCGCGGAGAGAAATCGTTCAGGCACCATCGTTGCGAAGGTTGCCGAAGAATACTTCGAGGCTCTGAAGAAGTACCTCGGAGTCTCAGTTGCTGCAGGCATTCAGTTCCCTCATCCATTTTTCAGATCTATCTCTCGCAAAGCATGGGTAGTAGACATTCGAAAGCAGAAGAACCTCAGCAAACGTGAGAGGGCGCACCGTGATGAGCCTTCAGATGAACTGAACCAATACAAGCTATGGGACGCCTTGTCGCAGCCTCGAACAGCTGAAATAGCCAAGAAACGGCTCGTCTGGTTACCTGACGCGAATACCGAAAGTGCTCTCATCTGCTACATCAGTAGCCCACCAGATGAACAGCCAGCTATGTCGCATTTTTTTGATTGTCATTCCCACTTCGAGAACCAATTCCTTGAAGAAACAACAATGGTTCTCAACACCTGGATGACCGAAATTCACCTTAGTTTCTATCGTATGGTAGAAAAGAACTACGTCCATCGTCGAGGAATACCCGAGTTGGTTCTGAAAGAGCTCCCAGGTAGCACCGACAAGAGGCTAGCGCGAGCCGCGATGGGATTCCGCATATCTGGAGACTTCTTTGACAGATATTGGACTTGTCACTTGATAGAGTACATTCCTGGTCATGTAGTCAAGGACGGCAGCGGAGGCCCAGAAAACAAGCCATGGGGTGAACAAGGTTGGCGACAAAGGAAAGTGCTCGAGCTGCATCTTTTCGATAGAATTTTGAAGGAAATTGTCCGCAGCACCAAAGAGATCTTCGAGGCAGTCATCGATGAGCTAGGCGATAAAGGCGGTACAATGTCATTTTCGACTCTGAGCAGCGTCGAATACTTCTCATCTAGCGCAAGATGGCAAAGTTGTCAGCAGCTGCTCCAGGACATGGAAAAAGATATCTCGGAAGTACTCTCGACCGTTGCGAAATGGGAGACGCGCGAGAAAGATAGAGGTCAAGAGCGGCCACGTTGGACACGCAACGACGAGCGCAAGTACCGCGGCTTCATTGGAAAGATGCAAGCGGCGACAAACAGCAGCATCAGAGAATTGCAGAATTGTCGCAACAACATTCGGTCGCAGAAGGCGCAGCTGATAAGCTACCAGCAGCAGAGCCGCGACACCCTCTCACTGATTGACGCAGAAAACGTCCGGCTGTTCACGTACGTAACTGTCGTGTTCTTGCCAATCGGCTTTGCGGCAAGCGTATTCAGCATGAGCGAAACACCGCCACGTGATGTGCTGAAGCCTATGATCATCTGTTCAGTCATTGCACTCGCCCTCACGATCGTAGCGCTTGTCAATGCAAAGAAAGTGTTGACGGCTATCAACAGCTACTCCTATTCTAAGATGAGAAACAGCCAGTTGAGCTCCACAGATGAGATACAGGGGAAAATGGAGCGGAGGTTGCCCACACATGAACAAGAAATAGCCAAGGTCGGCGGTACCGGGAAAGAGAATCAAAAACGTGGTGGTGTTGATGCGAGACATGAAATGGAACGCAGCAGCAGCTTTTCGGGGCACTTGCGGTTCTGGTTGGCATACATACTCATTGAACTTCCTGCTCAAAAGGTTTCGCGAGCGTATGGTGTCATGGAGGGCCCAGAGTCTACATACTGGGTTACCTATGTTCATGTCATTATAGGGTTCATGGTTTTGCCTGTACTTCTTGTCGCCCGTCTGTTCCAACATTTTCTTTACAACGCCATGGATCTAAGCCAGCTTGCCTGGGGTAAGTCTTGTAGTGCTCAACCCGTTCATTTTTCATACTGACTCGTCGAAGGACGATGCAAATTGTATATTGTATCAGCCGAACCGAAGCCGTACGATTTGAATCAACACTGGTTGACCAACACTATGCGCGTGCATCGACCACTCGAAGGTAAATTGATGGAAGTAAACAAACGCTTATCAGACCTGAGAGTCAGTAAAGGGCAACCCAGTGGGGATGAGACTTCTCTTCCAAGAGAGGCATGACGAAGTCAGATGCCTCGCTGATCTACCTCGTTCTGAAGTGTCGAGAACCTTTTTCATCTGAGGCAGATACTGATGAACCCCCAGAGCGCCAAACTTCAGTCATTCAAGTTCATATATGCCTCAATTTAGGTTGCTTCATGCTTTGAATCTTCTGAATCACATCCTCGTTTCACATGTCGACAGTCTTCAAGATGCGATCAAAATACCATTCTGCAGCATTTCAAACTCTAGGGAAAGCAAACTGAGTGCTCAGTTTCCAACCTCAATAGTCTCCGTTTCCCACTCCCCTATCAGAGATCCTGCACCAGCACCGACAGAGGTCAACTTCTCGGGGCTCTGCAACACTTCCTCCGCAGTCAGACCAGGCCAGACAGCCATCCACCTTCCCTTCATCGCTACCTTGGCCTTGCCTGCCTCCCACACATCACCCGGCACTCTTGGCTCGCGAAGCTCAACAACTTGATCCGCGCTCTCACCGGGTCGCAATGTGATGAGCGACTCGGCGCCGGGCGGCATCTTGCGGTTGATCATGATGGCATGGGTCTCGATCGGCTCGGAGGCCCCGGCCGGCTGGATGGACACCTGGCCCAGACCGAGAACGGCGGGGTCAAGCGGGGAGTTCCATTTCAGGAGCGTCACGGGCGTGTCCGGGTGTGTGTTCTTGACGGACACTGAGACTTTCGGAGGCGAGGTGCCGGACTGAGACAGGCTCACCTCGAGGTTGTTGAGGAAGGATGAGGAGGAGTCAGAAGTCATTGTGAAGGATTGCAGTGGCGAATAAAAGTAGAATGTGAGTACGATGACGGCGCCGATTGCTAGGGCGGCCGGGAATGAAAGAGGCCCTCGGCTACGGTGATGAGGGTTCATGTATGATGACTCGTTTTTGACTAGGGGTGTTTGGAGAGTGAGAGTAAGCAATGTAGAATTGAGTGAGGTTTCTTCAGGTACGAGAGCTTCAGAGTTCAACGGGTTGATGGTGATGGAGGCAAAGTCTGTATGTTGGGTTGCTGGAAAGGTGATGATGAGTTCAGGGGGCCAAGAGAACCGAGATTTGAGAAAGAATGAGAACGATGACGATGTTGTGCCACGACAGTCTCCTGACAAAGCTCCAGACGAGTCCACTACGCAAGGAAGAGGAGGCAAATGGAGAATGCCTGATTGGATCGTCAACGGCTTTGATGCTCCTTTAGGCAGGTCGCAGAACCGATGAGAATCATGAAGGGAACGGACGTTTGTAGGATATTGGGGCTAGACCGAGCATGAATGCGGGGCAAACATTTGTTACGTACACGCGCGTATGAGGTTGTCGCTGCCGAGATTAAAAGTTGCCCCGAGCGAGTCTGAATCAAAGCAGCGCCACTGTTGTTTAAATCAAAACGGCACGCAGCCAAGACCTTGCCAAGTCCACGTTTTGGTGTACGGCTGTCGGTAGTGAAAATAAACAGCTAATCAGAGTCGACCTGGCCCACTACTCTATTTACTTTAAACTCCGAACCCGGCACCTCCTACTCCATAACGACCTCTTAAGGCTCATATTAAGCTCACTAAAGGAGTGGGAGCCGCTTCTAAACCATCATAACCATGGCTCCCATTCGTACAACGAAGCAGCTGGGGATGGCTTCAGTTAAAGTAGTCTGTGTAGATCCGTTACGAGATGGCCCCGCTTGACACACCCACCTCTATCCGCGGCTGCGCGCTTCGGTTGGTGGAAGCCTCGTGTGTCAGCTTTCCTGTTCGTCTCTATGTTGGACATGATCGGATAATTTCCATCCTCCCAACTTCGCACCCGCATCCCGAACCACTGGGACAATTCTCCGTGGTGGAACGTTGCCCCGGCTTCGCACCCGTATCCATGAAGTTTCTTCTCCGTGATGCAATCTACTGTTCGTTTGAGGTCCCAAGAAGGGTTACCTTCAGATCAGGGGGCTTCCCTCTCAGGAGTTATGGAGGAGCCATAAAGCCTTCCTCTCTCGCTGCTAACTATCCTTCCTCTTGAGAAGAATCCAGCATCTTCCAACGGCTTCGTCCTACACTCTCTTTAAAGTCCCACCACCTTACTTAGCCACCATGAAGGCCGCCACTGTTGTTTCTTGCCTCGCCGCCCTTGCCAACGGCGCTGCCGTCAACCTGGGCAGACGTGCGGAGCCCCTCGATGTGAAAATCGAGCAGGTCGGCAACAGCGAGCTGAAGGCTAGCATCACCAACACCGGAAGCACGCCTCTTCGTGTTCTCAAGGCGGGCTCGATCCTCGATGGATCGCCCGTTGAGAAGGCCCAGTTCTCGACGAGCTCGGTCGATGGCACTGGTGGTAAGTCTAGACTACTCTTCATACACTCCAAAAGCAAACAGTATCTAACACTATCAATAGTCAGCAAGGTTGCCTTCACTGGCGTGCGAGTCTACGTTCACGATGCCGATCTCCCCGACTCTGCCTTCCAGACCATCGAGGCCGGCGAGGTCGTCAAGGTCCAGTGGGACGCCGCCCAGGTTCACGACCTCAGCAGCGGCGGCGACTTCAACATTTCCAGCACGGGATCCCTCCGCTACGCCGAGGAGGGCAGCAACAAGATTGCCGGCCAGGTCGTCTTCGACTCGGGCGTCCTCCAGGCCACCGTCGACGGCACCCAGGCCGCCTCGGTGCACGCCGCCTTCCACGAGTCCCTGAACGCTAAGCGCGTCACCATCCAGTCCGACTGCACCGGCACCAAGAAGACGGCCGTCACCGCCGCCCTCTCCAAGGCCAAGACCTACGCGACCAACGCCCAGACGGCCGCCAACGCGGGAACTCGCCTGCAGCAATACTTCAAGTCGACCACGTCGAGCACAAAGTCTACCGTCGCCGGCATCTTTGGCAAGGCTGCCACCCTCCTCGGCAGCACTTCGAGCGGCGCCGGCCTCTACTGCACCGACGTCGGCAACTTCTGCAGCGACGGTGTCGTCGCCTACGCCCAGCCTGGCAGCGGCGGTTACATTGTCGTCTGCGACTACTTCTTCCAGTTCCCCGCCTCCACCACCTCGTGCCGCGCCACCGACCAGCCGTACGTCCTGGTTCACGAGTCCACTCACTTGACTGAGGTTGGCGGCACCGACGACGTCTGCTACGGCTACGAGGGCTGCGTCGACTCCCTCAGCACTTCCCAGGCATTGAACAATGCCGATTCCTTTGCCATGTACTCTCAGGGCATCCAGACCAACTGCTAAATGCGGTGGTCTACGATGGCTCGGGTTGAGACGTTTCTTTGTACAATATTAGCCAGCATATAACATGTATCTATACCTTCCATGAACAAATATCACACCATTGATCAATCATGCACTTGCCTTTCAATTACATAAGAACGTGATACATAGATGATGAGAAGACCTAGATGTTCGGTTTGGGTTGTAGTTATTCAAAATAGGGGTACAAACGAGAAGTGTTGGTTGAGTGGGGGTAGTGCACGGGTTTAAGCACCTTGGGGTTGCCCGCTAAACCATCAGTCCACGATCTAGTGCACCTCAATCGACAGCGAATGGTCGGGCCACTACTCAAACGCCAGAATACTGTAGCTCCTGCTGCCAAACCACATCTCAATGCCGTCTTCGCCTTCGTAAAGTATGAAGAATCACATCAGGTCATTCATGCGGGTCATTCGCAAGATTGACGACGCAGACGAGCTCATCCAATCGTTCTTAGCATCCGAGGAACTCATACTCTCTCAGAATGATGCCTCGCCGTCACTCGCTCCCCATGATCAGGAGCGTTTGCTCGACTTTCCAAATGCCGAAACTCAAGCAGCGAACATTGCTGAATCGACTAAGCTATCCAAAGAAGATCTCCTTGAGCGTGCTGTCGAGTCACCCTCGCAGCTGACCGCCGCAGAGATCTCTCTGCTCAAGAACCGCTACTGGATGAATGTCTCGCCAGGGGAGGAACGTGAAGTCTCACGGGCAGCCGGGCTGATCATGGGACCCGATAGAGTCTCAGAAGAGGAGTATGAACAAGCCCAGAAGCGTCTCGGGGCGGTACGCCACATGCTCTATGCAGAAAATGAAGAGAAAGCCATCGACAATGCTATGGCAGAGCACTGGAGGCGCGAAAATGAATCATGGAAAGCGAGACAGAGGCAGGAGACTGAAAATGCCTTGTCCAAGGCGCGCCCATGGGTGAGACGTCTGTGGGAGGAGGACAAAGGGGAGAAGGTTTGGGGGTATGGCATGTTCATCGATCCAAAGCGTTCGCCAACGACGAAGAAGCCGATAGGTACATGGCTCGGAGAGATGGCGTTCTATTCCACGCTAGCGACGCGGTTGGGGCGGGAAGCAGTGCCATCAATAACAAGTGGAAGTTGCAGAAGCTTGAGTGGCCTACCAGTGATGCTGCAGGTGGCGGCGAGGAGATGAGCGCCAGACAAGCTGTTGGTCGAGGCGACGCAGAAGAGGATACTAGTGAGCTGACTATTGACGAGGACCAGAGAGGTGGAAGAGAGGACGAAGAGAGACTCGCCAGCTTCCGCATCTTGCGTACAAGGTTCAATTCTATCCGAGACAGAGGCACAAGGAGTCAAACACAAGAAGGCATCGTCTCTGGCGCACCTGTGTATTCAGAAACCAGTGCTCTAGAAGGCGGCATTATACGAAGCGTCTTTCTGATGGTAGACAAGCCAAGCGTCAAATCGGCCCTTGGTGCACATAGGCTCGTCGACGACATGTGGGTTTGGGCTGTTGACCCTGACCACGACGATGCGGACGAGACACTTACCACAAACGATGAACCACGGCAATCAGAGACGCCCGGAAGATACAGAGGATTCATGCGTGTACGGCTGCAACAGCTTGTCAATAACTTCTATGACGTGCGACGCTTTCACCAGAGAGAGTACGCAATGAAGAAAATCTGGGAAGCCGCTCAGAAGAGCAAGCATCAAGCCTTTGTTTCAATCCATGATGTTGAGGCCCGGAGTTGGAGTATTGATCGGTTCGTGGGGAGTGCCATGAGAGCGCAGCCACCGCGGATTGTATACGGACCTATACCAACGACTTCTGCCGAAAAGTTGGTTCACAAATAGATGGAGAATTGCCACCGAAATTTGATAGGTTCTTACTAAAAGCTAGTATTCAGACCGCTCCAGGCAATCGACTCGAGTTTCTCTGTAATGATTCGGATTCTTGGCGTGCTGAAGGCAGTTACAGTTTGATAGTTTGATAGTTTGAAGTGGGTTTTGAATTTTGAATCATACCTTGATCGACTTTTAACCAAGGCTGGCTGGCAACTTCCTCCCAGGAAGGCTCTCTTTTGTGCCTTAGCTTATTCCTATCTCCAACATAAGGTAAGCAAAACGTCTGAGAGTCACTCACCAAGACGGAACTTTCGTGGTTAACGCAGGCTGTCCCGACCCGTGCGCCTCATTTCCCTCTCCATGGCTTCCGTGTAGAGTCGAATTCTTGGAGAAACATGGAGTAGCGAGTTTCAAACACAACTTGGTGGTTCACCAACAGTGGGATACAGGCAAACGTATTGCTCTTCCCCGGTACCCAGCTGCCCGAAACTTTGATTCTTCTGTACGAAACTCTGAATCCCAACGGCGAGGATGCAACCCAACGTCACTTTGTTGAAGAAAGTTTAGAGAAGACCCGGGAGCGATACTTCCTGCCAGACTCAGCTCGTTGTTCAAGCATTGTCGACTGGTTCTGGAAACTTCTGAACATGCATCGCCTTCTCTTTCTGGCTGCTTCTCTTTCATGAACTACTCCCATATCGTACTTGGCTCTCTTACAGAACCAGCAGGAACTTCATCCGATGAACAATCACAGAAAACTTCATCTCAAGAATGTGCGGGCTAACAGCCATCATCCAATCCGGCAGTCCACAAAACGAATCATCGGAACGAGGCGCCGATGTGCAAAGTAAACTAACACGAAGCCTATCTCTCCTTCAGCATCGAGGGCCAGACGCAGAAGGAACATGGATAAACAGCGACGCTACCGTCGGCATGCTTCATCTCAGCTCCATTGACTCAGGTTTGAGATCGTTTGCCGGTAATTGACACAGTCATGAAGGTCTCGGCCACGCACGCCTCTCAATCATAGATTTTTCGCCAACGGGCCTTCAACCCTTACACAGTGAAGATGAGAAAATCCACGTCGTCGTGAACGGCGAGATTTACGACCACTTCGCCATCCGCGGCCGCTGTACCACCGAGTTCGATTACAACTTCTCCGGGAGGAGCGACAGTGAAGTCATCCTGGCTCTGTACCAACACCACGGAGTTCGCGGGCTCTTTAAGCACCTGCGTGGCGAATTCGCCTTCGTCTTATACGGTGAGCGATCCGGTGATGTTATCGCCGCGAGGGACCGTTTCGGCATCAAGCCTCTTTTCTGGACATACAGTAGCGAGACGCCGGCCAAACTCTTGATCGCCTCGGAGATCAAGGGGTTTCTGCCCATGGGGTGGGGGCCCGAGTGGGACGTCGATGCCATCTGCAGCGGTGCGGCGGTTCTAGGCGAAGGTACGCTGTTCAAGGGAGTGAAGAAGGTGTTGCCGGGGCATTGGGTGCAGTTCGGTCGAGACGGGAGCGTGACGCAGCATCGGTATTGGGATGCCGAGTATGCGGATAAGGTGAGTGGCTTCACATGAATGTATAAGCCGAACGGTGATTGATAGGCTTAAAAGCTGTTTAGACCGTCAAAGAGACACGCAGTATGGATGAGATGGTCGACGGAGTTCGCGAGCGCTTAGTAGATGCCGTACGCCTCCGCCTCCAAGCCGATGTCCCCGTCAGCATCTATCTTTCAGGTGGTCTCGACTCGTCCATTGTGGCTGGTATAACAACGCAGCTCGTACGAGAAAGAGGAGTGAAGCCGGGGAACCAGGATAAGAAAGATAGGATCACTTGCTTTAGCATCTCCTTTGCTTCTGATTCCCAGTATAACGAATACGGTAGGTCATTGGGTGCACCCACGCCCTAGATTCATGCTAACAACTTGACAAGACATTGCAGAACGCACAGAAGAATGGCTAGACTTGAACACTGTAAAAAAAGCCATGGACGAGGAAGAACTAGCAAAGCACTTCGCTGACTCCGTCTACCATACTGAGCACCACAACTTGACATGAACAGCGTCGGGAAGTACGCCCTCTCAGAGCTACCTCGCCAGCAAGGGATCCCCATCGTGCTGACGGGTGAGGGGGCAGATGAGAACTTTGCAGGGTACCCATTCCTAGTCTCCGACTTCCTCCGTGAGCCCGACGATGCCTTGCCGTTGACGGAACTAACGAAGGATACCGAGCTTCGGGAAGCGCTAAACGAGTCCGCCGCAGCGCAGTTGCGAAGCATGTACAAAGGGATGGGCATGTTCGATCACTCCCGAACGGAAGAAAGCACCGGCTTCGACTCTCTCGCAGGCTTGGACGTTTTCATGGTCCGCTGGCGAGGCTTTCCCTCATAGGACGTGTTTGCCCCCTGGGTGAGAGAAAAACAGAACACACTCAGCGTCTACGAAGCGATCCTCAACTCCATCCCCCCAGACGCCCAGGAGAAGATTCGAACGCGCTGACACAGCCTCCCCTCGGCGCTGTACGTCTTCCTCAAGACCTCCATGGCGAACATGGTCTTGACCTGTCTGGGCGACAGGTCGGAGATGGCGCACAGTACCGAGGCGCGTCTCTCGTTCCTGGACCACGAGCTGGCGGAGTACGTCAATGGGCTTCCACCGAGGGTCAAGATGAGCTATAGTAAGCCCGAGGATTCCATAGAAACCAATAACGACGAGAAAGAGAAGAGAAAGAAAGTAGCGCCTCAGAGCTTCTTCTGGGAGAACATGGCCGCCGTCCGAGATCGCATCATTGACAAGAAGGTCCTGCGGGAGGCAGGGCGGCCGTTCATCACGGACAAGATCTACAACCGCAAGAAGCACCCGTACTCGTCCCCATGGAAGTGGCCCGTGGAAGGGCCGATGCAGCGAATGTTTAGGGGGTTGCTGACGAAAGAGGCGGTCGAATGCCTTGGCTTTGTCGACTTTGGGAGCATATCACGGTGTCTTGAGACTGCATCTGGTGAAAGCGGTGACCCCGCAGTGTTCAGGAAGATACTTGTCGTCGGCACCTGGGGGGTTTTGAGTCAGAAATTTGGCGTGAAACCGGCCAGATCTCAGAGATAGATCAATAGGGACGCTGAAGGGGGTGATTTGCTGCTGCGGCACTTGATGCATTCTGTCAGGATGAGGAGAAGACACCGCGCGCTTGGATTGAAGTCATTGATTTTCAGAGTCGCACAACCATATCAGCTGCTCAGACCGCACGAGATAGTATCAAGCCAAAATTCCGCAAGAAAGAAAGAGCTGGATCGAGGGCATGCCGTAGGTTACGGGCAAGATGCCGTGATCTCTCTAGGGCTTCACTTTGAGCTTGTCTGCTTTCCGTCGTGTCCGCGAAAAGGGTAGCTACCTTCTTATTATGCCATGCCTCTGGCCTCTCAACAGCAAGACGCACCGGTGTTCAAGTGTATTCGCGCAACTAAATACGAGAGTTCCAATTCTCTCTACCCAGATGTCAATGGCTTAGCCATTTCCCGGCTCTCAGCTCCGGTCACCAGAAGGGTGAGTAAGTAGTGATCGGCAGCCCTGGTCCTCACCTCCATCATGAACCATTGGCTTCAATTATCAACTTCGTACCGCCAAGAAAGAAGATGAACTGACCGAGCATATTTCTATCCCCTTATGGCTATATCTTTCGACGGTACGGTGAAGCAACTGAGGGGAGCCGTGGTAAAATTTATGTGCAAGTGAAACCTGCATCTAGATGTCTCGCCGTTTACGGGTGTCAAACGAAATTAAGAGAAATTGCAGGCAAGCAGGACCAAGTAGTCCAACAACACCACGATGCAAAGTTACGACACGTCCGAACAGATCGCAATACTTGCTACGCCGGCAGTGCTTCCCGCCCTGGCTTACACAACGGTTGGACAGATTCGGTTGACACCTGCAACGATCCGGCAAGTTACCTCATACATCGCGCGAGTGAAAGTAGGCATACGTCTATAAGGAGAAGCAAGAAACGAACCTCTCGCAGATCGCAAAAGATCAACACCATGTCATACTAAAAGCACCTTGACAACCCCGCCAAGCTAACAAGACGCTAGAATCTTGTATCCCGATCTGGCATCATCCGAGTACGCGTCAAGGAGCGGGAGTAACGAGACACCTGCGCGGGGTGCCGTTGATCAACAGAGGGGAAGTGAGACAGCAAAGCCGGTCTCAGTTCTCCGGCAGCGGTACGGCAACGGGCCGTGACTAGTGCCCGCTCCCTGCTCCTCCTCCCCGTTGACATTGACAGCTCTTGACCTCCAATTTGCACGTCATTGAGATCAAGGAAAGAAAGGGGGAGAGGGCGGTCTGGCTCGTCTATAAATGAGCCAGAGATCCTCAGATGGAGATGAGTAGAAGAATCAGGCTCTTCTTGACCATCAAGCACTCAGATTCCAATTCGAAACCCAAGCAGAGACTTCTTCACTCTTCCTAAACTTTCCAGCAAACCATCGCCCATCATGCCGGGTCTTCCCACTGCCACTGACGAAGAAGTCGGCTTCCAGCCGATCCCGTCAAACCCCTACCTCAAGCAGCCGGGATCCGTCCCAGGCTCGATCTCCAGAGGTGCCAAGTCCTCATGGGGTTCCTTCATGCCCCCCAACACCTACGAGCCCGTTGCAGACGAAGGAATCATCCACTTCAACCCCATCATCATCCTCTTCATGTCCCTTATTCCAAAGGACAACCTTACCAAGGCTGTTCAGTCGGCACTGGGGAAAATCCCAGAATTCATGGCGAAAATGGGCATCGAAGACGCAGACACATTCTACAAGTTTGCCAACGACATGCTCAAGTGGACTCCCACTGAGAACGTCCAGGCTAAGGATGTGTACGACATCCTGTGCCTGTTCTACTTCATCCTCGACCAGCAGCCGCTGCTGCGCGAGCAGACGCTCGTCCACCCGAGCTCGGTTGGGTTGCCGCTGACCCCGCTATCGAGCTGGATCGTGGTGTTTGCGCAGCTCATCGGGCTCTTCATGGACACGCCGGCGTCCATCAACGAGAAGACCTTCCAGACGTTTGTCGACTCGCCAAAGTACATGATCAAAGAAGAGGCACTCATCCCCGAAGGCGGCTTCCGCACCTTCAACGACTTCTTCTCCCGCCACCTCAAGCCGGGCGTGAGACCCATTGCGGATCAGGACGATGATAGGGTCATCACTTACCCTGCGGACTGCACCTACGACAATTCGCTCTACAACCAGAGCATCGTCAACGTTCAGGACACGGGTATCATTGAGATCAAGGGCCTCCCCTGGACCATCGGAGCCCTGCTCCAGGGCAGCGAGTATGCGGACTGTTTCCACGGGGGCGTCTGGATGCATGCCTTCTTGAACACGTTCAACTACCACCGGCAGCACGCGCCCGTCTCCGGGACAGTCATCGAGGCCAAGAACATCCAGGGAGCGGCGTACCTCGAAGTGGACCAACAGTGTCGTCCGATCCGCAAGCTCTTCGTGACGGCCGAGGACATTGAGAAGGACCCCAACTGCCGGCCCGAGGCGCCCGACTCCCCGGGCTACCAGTTCCTCCAGACGAGAGGCCTGGTAATCATTGACAACCCGGTGCTCGGCAAGGTGGCCGTGCTGCCGATTGGCATGGCCATGGTCTCGTCGGTCAAGCTATCGGTCCGCGTGGGACAGAAGCTGCAGAAGGGCCAGGAGATCTCGACGTTCTTGTTTGGCGGGTCGGACATCATCTGCGTGTTTGAGCCGCGTGCCAAGTTGACGCCTGAGCACTTTGTGCCGTCGCCCAAGGACGACTACTCGAGATACGGGAGTGTGTTGGCGAAGGCGCCTGGGCAGGGCTCGAATGGGACTTCGAATGGATACCACTGATTGGGTTAGTTGGCTCAGGCTCATGTCTGTACTCGCACGCAGTAGCTCCCGAATGGTGATATCTGAAATCTGAATTCTGAATCTTGCTGAGAGAGTGAATGACTCTTCCTTTCCCTTCTGCATTCGCCGCGTTTCCGAAGTGGTCTGTGAAAGAGGACGGGGTTCTCAAAGTGTCCATGACTCCGAGAGTGACACAAACGTTGTTCGTGCCCAACAGTGGATTTCTTCTTTTCGTGGCCTGGCAAACCGGCCCAGAGGCCTCCACAGCTCGAGGTGGCGGCCACGGCGAGCCTCATGTTTTCAGAGTCGCGGTCTGTTCTTGAAACAAACTCAGCTCGGCGGAGACCAGACGGGAGGAGGACGAAGACCTCGGAAAGTAGAGATGCAAGGCGAAGAAGCGGACCGGCCCGTGTAAGATGGAGAAAACTGCATTTCAAGGCAAATGGATCAAAAGGCGGTGACTATATTTTCCAAGATATGCATGGAAAAGGAGAAAGGTGATGCAGGTTTGCGGCTCTCTCGTATTCAGGGGTAAATGCGGAATGTCAGCCTCAATGAGAAAACGGAAGGCAGGAGAAACAAAAAGTACGTAGATGGATGCTTATTGAATGGCTGGGAAAACGGAGTCGGGCAAAGGTGTGTGTGAGGTTGGGTGACGTTGCAAAGCCACTTGCGCTTGTGCAGCTTGACGTGTCCGACGGTGGGACAAACCGACAACGCTTTGATGTTGAAGCATCCAGGCACAGGCTGCTGCATCTGTTTGCTGGTTCGGGGGGTCGTTAAGATGCAGCTTCTTTTCGGGTACAGATGACTCATTGCTACATCCGAGACATTTCTTGCATTTTTCTTTCTGTTGTCTTCTTTCCTCGCCGTTTCATCTTGCCCTGTGTTGAGAAAATCGCCATCATCGAGAAAAGGCAGGAACGTATATTCGTACCTACCTACGGTAGACTTGGGTACCTAGGAAGTACGGATAATCGCGCCTGCCAGGTTCATCCAAAAATTAATTAACCCCCAGCCACCTGTTTGCGCGATTCTATGGAGAACTCTCCTAAATAAGTGGAATCCGTCACGTGCGATAAGAGCTTCAACCTATCGATAAGCTGCTGACCGTCGCTGAGCCAGGGGTGTGGCGCCAAGGAGGACCGCGTTACCCCGCGCAACCACGTCTGTGAGTCTGCAAGGACCGTCTTTCGCTGACACCTGGAACTGGAACCAGGTTGATGCTGCTGCCGCTGGGTGGTGAGCTCACAGACTGGCCAACCCACTCCTCCCGCCCGTCTCTCTCTTTTTTCTTGGGACCGCCTGCCTTGCCTTACCTTACCTTAGTCTCTCTTCACTAAAGATAGTACCTGAGGTCTGTCTTGAGAGATTTCTTTGTTCATCTTCATTTTTTTTCTGAGTTGAAGCAGAAGAATAATCGTCTTCTTTTGCTTCACACTTTCACCAACACCGAGAAACCACCCCCACTCACCTCCGGACGTCTCACCGACCGGCTCATAGGGACCCTCCCAACCCCCCTCCAAGACAAACACATTCCTCGGGGGTCCCTTTCTTTCGAGTCGAGTCGCCCACGATAGAGACACCAAACGCAATCAGACAATCCCGCATTCCTCAAATCTATCGACCCCGAACTGAAGGTCCGCTTCGCCCGTCGTCGCCATCATGGCGCCGGCAGATGGGTTCTCGGCGCCCGGCGTCGCTTCCTACGACTCCAACACCATGACCGTTGGTGATGGTACCTGGGACTTTAGCAAGAACACATTCTTGTTGCCTAACCTCGTCGGCCTCAATTTTGAGACGATGCAGTACAATGGTGAGAATACCTTACTCTCAAACACGGCGCATTCGCTGTGGCAGCCTGCCCGACTAACACGCGACCACCCACAGGCATGGGCAATCGCTTCTCGACCGTCGCTCAGTACCATACTCTCGTACTCGCCCACGGCGTCATGGCCGCCATCATCTTCCTCCTCATCGTGCCATTATCCGTCTTTACCGCCCGCTTCTATACAGCGAAACCAGGCTACGCGATACCTTACCATGCCCAACTCAATATCCTCGCTGCGCTCATGCTCGTCGCCGTCTTCGTCCTGGGCTGGTTCGCCGTTGGCCCCGAAAGAAGTTGGACCAACCCCCACCACGCAATCGGCCTCGCCATCTTCATCATGTTCCTCCTCCAAATCATCGGCGGCCGGCTTGTGAGACATATTAGGGGACGTTCGCTCCGCAAAATGTTTCACCGCTGGAGTGGTCGACTCATTGCGCTTCTCGGCATCATCCAGGTTCCTCTCGGTCTGACCCTGTACGGCTCGCCCAAGTGGACCTTCATCATCTTCTCCCTCTGGCTGGCTTTTCTGCTCCTCATCTACTTTATCCTGAGCTACCGCGCCGAGGGTGCAGACCACCACCGTGGCCGTGAGACCTACATCAGTGGAGGTCGCTCCGAAGGCCCGAGTGGCATCACCGAGTCAGAGTACTACAGCGACGTCTACACTGAGAAGACCAAAAAGGACCGGAAATGGCTGGCGCCCCTCGCCGCGGGTGCGACCATTGCCGCTCTCTTCAGTCGCAAGAAGCACAAGGAGAAGGAGAAGGAGCTCAGCCGGGAGAGATCGCGATCAAGGAGCCGCAGTCGTGGGCCGGAGGTTATCGGTTCCCGGCGTGGATCCGCGAGCTATCTCACATCCAGACGGGGCTCAGGCACATACCTCGAAGATGAAAAGTTCACCGAAGTCGATTCTCGACGGGATGACAAGAAGTCGGGAGGCTTCCTGTCTAAGCTGGCCGGCATTGGTGCTGTCCTAGGCGCTGGCAAACTCGTGTCGAACCTGATGAAGCGCAAGGAAAAGCGTACTTATGACGAAGAGTACTCGGCCGTATCTGTTGAGACCCCGAGACGCCGCCCGAGTCGAAGTTACCCTGCTACGAGCGAATACACTGATTACACGGATTGGACCGAGGACACTCCGCCACCGAGGCGTCCCCGAGACGGCCCCATCCTGCCAGCACCTGGAGGACCGACAGCGGCAGCCGCGGCTCTGAGCGCCGCTGAACCGCGAACCAACCGCCCACCACACGCCAGAACCCGATCGCAGTACAGCTTCGAGGACTCGGAATATTCGTCATACGTCAGCCCATCCAGACGGAGAGAAGACCAGCCCGCCGCCGCCGGTGGGGCCGGAAAGGGCATCCTCGCCGGCCTGGGCCTAGGATGGTTCGCCAAGAAAATGGCCGACCGGAAGGCGAAGCGCGCCGAGGAGCAAAGAATCCGAGAAGAGGAGGACATGAGATCTGGTATCACAGGCTCGAGGTACACGGGAGACGGCTTCCACTCGCCCTCCCGCGATCGGAGAGGCTCCCGCCGCATGAGCGGACGTCGGCCACGACCTCCCATGTCTGCCTTGAGCACCGAGATCACACAAATGACCGAATCCTCCGAACTGGAACCTCGACCTCCCGGTACCGGGTACGGCGGCCCACCGATGCCACCCCTCTCCGCCGGTCCCCCACCCCCACCTGGCGCTCCAGGAATCTACCCAGTCGGCGACCACTCCCGCACAACTTACTCCAGACACGAAGTCGTTGAGTCCGGTATCAGCATGCCCTCAATGCCTCCCGACCCAGCAGGCGTTCTTCACCGTGAATCCGAAACCGACGTCTACGGCTCGCCTAGCGGCCGGCCCCGACGCCGCGACTCATCCAAACGCAGGCGGGCCGGCGAAGAAGCTGCCGCCGCCGCCGTCGCATCAGCGAGCGTTCTTGCCGCCGAAGAGAACGCCCGCCGCCACCGCGCCCAGTCCGAGCGCTCGCAACCTGTGAGCGTTAAGGTCCGAGTCCATGACGACAAGGATAGGAACGTCACGCTGCGGAGGTTGACGGAGGAAGAAGCCGCGGCAAGCAGGCGCGGGGACAGGAGGAGGCGGGCCGGATCCGTGAGCAGTCTCTACGGCAGCGAAGTCGGCAGCGGACGGCGGTACCGTCGGGACTCGAGCCAGAGGAGAGCAGAATCAGCAGCAGAACGATTAGCAGAGAGCGGAGGACGAGACGGCAGTCTACCACCGCCGAACCCTGCTTTCGCCGCGGGGCGGCAACCGAAAGACTCGGCATATTACTCTGGCGGCCCACCGCCGCCGCCACCGGGCGTGATGATGGGTGAAGGAAACGTCTCGAGCATAGGCAGCGAGAATACCCACGGTACATGGAGCCAAATGAGCCCTTCGCCCAGCGCGGCAGACAATCTGAAGACTAACCCCGTCGAAACCGCAGCAGCCGATAATCGTCGTAGACGCAGGCAGGAGCGTAGACGGAGCAGCGCGAGTCGCCCCACGGGCGCCGACATGTTTGATTAAAGTTGCCTCTAGAGTAAGGGGTAGAAAAAGAGCTTTTTTTTTAGAAAAACCCTGCCACAGCCGCAAGCGCAAACGACGAACGCATTTTCCACACGAGGTCCATTACACCTCATCCGCCTATATTACCCTCTATCACGACCGAGACGACGTCAATATTGAACCCTTTTCTCTTCTACCGAACATAACAGGGTTCGGTAAGTATGATCTGATTGCAGAACAGCAAGCTATGAGGCGAAGGAGAGCAGAAGAAACACGAAATGAGAAAGAATGCATTGGGTCGGGGGGTTCAAATTCGAACCCCCCGAAAGGAGTTTGGTCATGTTTGATTTTTGCGGCATGAAACCGGTTGGGGGGGCATCTTCTCATACACATCGTGGGAGTCAGAGAATCAGACTCTGTTCATCTCTCGTGTGTTGTTGCCGTTTTTATAAATGTATGGGAGGGTGGACGGAGGCCACCCTTCCGAATGAGATGATTGTACGAGAAGAATAACGCGAAGAATGGTGGATGAGGTGTGGGTATAATTGGACAAAAAAATAAAATAAGAATCACTCCATCAATATTTCATGTCTACATGTAACCTCGCACAGTATCGCTAAACAACGCAAGTGAACATGGTCATCGCTGCATCTGGAATGTTATTGTGTCGGCTGCGTGCCGTTATCATTCTAAGCAGCTAAAGCTGCTTCTTATGTATCGTGTGGTCTACAGCCTCATGACCCCTTCCTCCTCTCGCATTCTAGAAGTGGTGGTGAAGGACAAAAGGAAAATCGCCCCTATGCGTTCCCCGTCATACCATCGCTGTTGCTCCCTTGATGCGCTCCGTGTGAACCGATCCAAAAACATCCCAACTCGAGAATTCATAAGTGAAAAGAAGAAGAAGAAAAAGTGGCGTGGCAAACCCTTTTCCGCCTCGGTGGTCATGTCATATGCCCAAACTCCTTGCATGTTTCCCAAATCCAACCCAATTACAAAGTGGAAACCTCGTTCCCCTTCGTTCAAGCGCCGCAAAACCCAACGCCAAATGAGTGTATTTCCAAGCACTTTTAATACTCGGCACCACCAAAACTCTTGTTCCTTGTGAGGGTCGCACGCTTGATACTGGCTCGCGGGAGATGCTCGTAGCTCTTATTGCGGCTGCGACCCGTGCCGGGACGGATTCCGGGAGTGGCAGGATCACCCTCCTCGGCCGCGACCATGGCGTCTGCTGGCAAGGAGGCGCTTTCCTTGATGCTCGCAACGAAGAAGGAAGAGATAAGCACAGCGATACCGCCGAGGGCCAATACGATAGCGATGGAGTGATCGCCTGGAGTACCGCGAGGCTTCTGCCAAATTCTGAAGATGATGCTGGATCCGACGGTGGCAATGATTTGGGGCGCAGCGATGGCCATGTTGTGAATGCCCAAAATGACGCCGGCCTGGTCTGCCTCCTCACTGTCGCTCAAATCGGTCTGGTCTGAGTCGGCGGTAGAGTCGACGGTGGAGGGCGACGCCGGGCCATCGCCTCTGCTGGGGCTGAATTGCCGTTGCTTTCTCTGGCGAATCTTTGCATCCCTCCGGCTGATCTCAGCGCTGATGATGGCCCAGGGTGCCCAAAGTGTCATTGCCCAGGTAATTCCGACCAAACCGATCAAGGCCGTGGCTGCTTCTACCGTACGAACAATGACGGTGCAGAACATGGCGCCCGAGAAGAGAATCAGAGATGCAAACCAAGCCCGCTTTAGGGTGAACCCGGGGATCTGCAGGCGATCCAACCAAGACGCCTTTTCATCACCGAACTCTCCACTGTCACTGTCTCCTGGGAGATCACCAAGTGGTTGACTGTCGTAGGTGGGTGCGACGAAAAAGGGGAGAAAGACGTTCGTAAGCAAGCTGACGACGGAATTGATGAGCAGAGCAAAGGTTCCGATACGAGTTGCTCTTTCGTATAGCTGATCGAGTTCCTCCGGCGTCATGTGGGGATTAGCCTCCAGGTACGGCTCAACATAAATCTCACCAATATACGAGGAGGTGTAGAAAAGAAGCGGGAAAAAGCCGACCCATGCGCATAATTGGACTTGGCAAACCCTCCTGATCTGAGGCGGCAGACGCTTGATTGATTTAAAGATTTTGCCGAAGAAGGAGAACACACCAGGCTTGCCCGAAGCTGGCGGGCCTTCCAGTCGAGGGTCGCGCTCCTTGATCAACGTGGTGCTCACTGCAATAGTCGCCGCAAGGGCAATGCTGGCGATGGCGCATAGCACCTTGAACTGGCTGTCACCCAAAAACCAAAGGTACGTAGGGAGGTTGATGTAGCCAGCAATGTAGCCGACAATGTTTCCGAAACCGGTGATGCGACTCGCCATGGCGTTGGCAGCTTCTTGCTGGTGAGCCGGAGCACAGTCCACGATGAAAGCTCGAATAGAAGCCTGCACGGTGTTGATGGCGAAATCGAGGACGTAAATGCCCACCACGGCCACACAAATAATGGTGTTCTTGACGGCGACAGATTCGACATCAGCGCCAAAGAGGCTCATGATACCACCTACAATTTCTCTAGTCCATGCCAGGAACATTAGAGAGATGATAGTCGCGATAGCCCCGCCAACCATGAAGGGTTTCCGCTTGCCCCACGAGAGTCGGCAATTGTCGCTGAGCATACCGACATAGGGCTGAACCAAGGTGCCGGTAAGCGGGCCAGCAATCCACACCAGGGCCATCAGCGACTTGCTCAATCCAAGGGATAGCAAATAGGGAGACCCATTGGACAACTCGACAGACCAGGCGATTTGCAAACCACCGATACTAATGGTCAGGAGAATCAGGTACCATACGCTCTTGGTTTGCTGTGTATCTTCCTGCTGCGCTGCCAGTACCGCATGATGATCAAAGTAGCCTTCATCGTCGTTGTTGGAGGAGAGCAGCGGCGATCGCTCACTGCGTACGCCTCTCTCCTTGGGATTCGACGGTGCAGATTCGGTGCTCTGGGCGATTGATGGCATCGGACGGCCCCTCCTGGGGGACTGAGACTGAGATGAAGGCATCTCTTCGGTCGTTGAGCGTCAAGCCGCGACGACTCGGAAGTGAAGCGATTCGGAAAGTCGATTTCGGACAGGCCCACTAGCGGGGCAAGCTGGGGAAGCGTTCGTTCAATGCGGGGAGGTCGGCTCGATCGATTGACTGACGAACCTTTGGACTGGGTCGGCTAATTGACAGGCGACAGAAGAGTATATAAATGGCGGATCGAATTTGCAATGGCAATGACAAGTGTTTGTTCGTTGCCGGGTTGGGCAGAAAAAGAAGTTGTGTTGTCACGCGGTCAAGTAGGAGGATGCCACGAGACCCCCGAACACGGGCTGCTGGTACAAGGTGATTCGATTTCTGACGATGACAGAGCGGTGGCAGGAGTGTGCGTCATTCGCTGGGCTGGAAACTGCGCCCTGGCTGAATGACCAACTGTCTGGTGCAGGTCGGTTCCTGATTCGAGCCCAGGCTATGCGGTTCGATGCAGGCGAGGGCAAATGAGGAGCTGTACCGTCTGTTGAGGTGGTGTGCTAGGGTTGCGCCTGGATGTCCGAGTACCTAGTACTAGGGTAAGAATAGGCCTGGTTCCGAGTCTCGACTCGACAAGCAATGTAGCGGACAGCGGGAGAGCGGCAGCCAAATGCACCGTCTTGGGACTGCTGGCAGTGGCAGATAGAACCAGGGGCGAATTTGCAGATGAACTGGCGGAGAGAGGCGAATGAGATACGAATACAACTGGTGTTGATGGTGAACGGACTGAAGCGTTGTCTCGATCCGTCTCTTTGCTTGATGGCCTAGGGAGCCTGAGACTGGACGGGGAAAGCAGCTAAATGCGACCTCGGGCAGGTTAGGTTGGCGTGGTCGGATGGATAAAGACTGCACGTGGCGAAAAGGAAGAGCAACTGATGGTCGAGACACATGCAACGTTGAAAAGAGATGGTGAGGGGGAGGGAAGGGAAAGGAGATGTTATTATTTATTCGCCTGGTTCCGAGCAAGTTGAGTGGTGGAATTGATGGGATTTTCCACGGCTAGTAGGGCGCGGGTTCCGGATGAGGAAGAGAGGAGAAGAGATGGCTTGGAACGGACGAGAGGGAAGGGCGAAAGAGAAGAAGACGGAAGAAAGAAAGACAGGAAAATGGCGGGGCCGAGAGTCTAACACACACTGCCTATGGGCATGAGGTGACGGCCCAAGTCGCGATGGCATCGCACAGAGACGGTGAAAGAGAGCGACACCCGTCGACCTTGCTTCCTGGCCTGTTCCCGGGGTGGCCCCCGCACTCAGTACGTCATGCCCGTAGCTCCTTCACCTCCACCGAGTACTGAGATGCTGGGCCGCTACATTTCCTCCTATCTTTTTAGGGGTATCTTCCAGTCCCGACTTCCCAACCTTGAGGTAGTTATCCCAGACGAAACGCCCGCCTTTCTTAGGTACCTACCTGGGCTTGGACTGCATGGGTTGCTGCTGCTACCCGGGATAGACAATCTGCACACCGACGTTGCTATTTCATCACCTCACGGTTGGGAAAAAATCAGAATGGGAATAGACCAGGACAGAGAACACTAAAAACACAACAGACTTGATGGGCGTGCATAGGATCCTCCACCGGTACTTGCTCTCTGACAAAAATTACAACAACATAGACAGACACGGGTAGGCCTCGTGTGGTCGCTGCATACGCCATCTTCAGGCAAAAGTCAGGTACGATAGGGCACCACCTCACCATCTCACCATCTGCCTATCTCACTCATCTGGCCCCCCCCTCGGATCGCAACCCCGTGTCTCTGCGTGTGGTAGAACAGCCGTCTCCGGCTGACGGTGCCCTTCATCCGGCTGATGAGCCCTCACGAGGGATCTTGATCAAGTGCTACCCCGGTTTTCCCAACAAGTCCTGCCACAGCACCCTCAAGTGTCAGATGTCTTACCGGCAGTCCACATCCACAACACCCTCAGCTTGGATGGTCCCTACAACTGTTTCCACTGGATCTTTTTTACGGCCCCCGCGGACATGGAAGCTGGGGAAAACAATGGGCCTTTCTCACTTTGCGGAGAACCCGTACACAATAGGGCAGATCCCACGATGCTTACCCTACTGCGTCTGTAGGCAATGCAATGCCACAATGGGTGGCATGGAACCCTACTGCCTGCCCATGGAGGTGCTCGCTCAGCTGTGTTGGGCCCAGTAATTGCCCGAGTTCTACTTTGTACATAGAATCCGACCCATGGTGGGGCACCTCATCGTCGACCTCAACTGGTCCTCACGAGCACGTGCCGTGTCAAATGAAGTCATGCTTCCTGCAGGCAGCGGCCAAGCTCGGCCCAATCTTCCTACCACTTCCATTGCATGAGGTGGACTGCACTCCTTGCTGCTGACGTTCATTATGCATCAAGGTATGATATGCAACACAGCAACTATTCATGCAATACAAGAGAAGAAGTAGAATAACAGTCACATTTTGACACAAACGGCACATTCAGTCTTATCGGAATTTAAGTGGCCGAAAGGTAAGGCACCCAATCCTCGACGTGTCCACCACTCCGTCTCACCGGGTTCGGCCCCGAGCTACCATACCTTACCTTATACCCTACACTATCCGTACGGATACAGGCTAACATCGCCTGGGCCCGCAGTACCCGGTACTTTAAGATCTGCGCTTGGCGCTGCGTTTTCCGCCATCAGCTAGTGACACGCGCCCGCTTTCGATTGTAACTCTACCACCCCGCCGAGGCTACGCAAGCAAAACCGCCCGTCAAACAGCACCCATCCAATCACCGCATCGCTCCAGAGCCACTTCCTGCCATTGCGCAGTGTTGCAGCCTCCGACCAGTGGCTGGCTCCCGTCCCGTCCTGCTTGTCGACCTGCGCTGCATCTGTCTGTACCTCTAGTGGACACCTCTACGAACCTTACATCAGAACTGGCCTTTTGCTAAAGTCTGCCTGTCCTTCGACCGCATTGGCATTCAAACTCGGCGACATCTCGAAAAGAGCTACCGACCCAGAGACTCTCGTCGTCAGCTCACAACCCTGCGGCGTAGGACGACGAGCTGCCCTGTTGATGATCGCCATCCGCCCATCTCGGAGCTCACCCGCGAGCCGCCGGTCGCCCAGCTTTCCTCTCGACTCTGGATCCTACTCCGTCACCAACCCATAAACAACCACATCGTCGCGAAACCGCCATTACGATATGATATCCGCGACGGATATTGCGGGAACGGCCTTGCGCCTTGTCCGTATGTTGCATGTTAACGCTCTGCCTCTCGCAGGCCTCGAGGCTGCGTAAGCTGACTTTGTTTTGCCAGAACGTGCCGCCGAAGAGGGCGACCCTGAAGGTAAGTACCAACCAGATCCCCTTCAGCCCTTGCGCTCCCGACCATTGCGACTGACTGCAAGTCATCCAGGCTCCGATGGCTCACAGAAGGAGATCTTCGCCGCATGGGCGCTATTCATTTCCATCATGCTACTCATTACAGCCTTCTTGACGAGCTACTTCCTCCAAGAGAGGAAGATTGAGGCCGTCCACGAGACGGTCATCTCCATCTTTGCAGGTTCGTCCCCGTCGCCTATCAAATTAGTACGCGATGGCTTCTAACGCATGCCGTAGGAATGACTGTGGGACTGCTCTTGCTCGTGACCTCTGGCGATTCGATCCGAAACCTCATTAGCTTCGACTACCAAATCTTCTTCAACCTACTACTACCACCGATCATCCTTGCTTCCGGTTACGAGTTACACCAGGCCAATTTCTTTAGGAATATGGGCACCATCCTGACGTTCGCTTTTGCCGGAACCTTTCTGTCAGCTGTCGTCATCGGCCTCATTCTATGGCTCTATGCATTGACAGGAGTCGAGTCTATAAGCATGTCCTTCGTCGACGCCATCTCTGTGGGCGCGACCCTGTCGGCCACCGATCCTGTCACTATCTTGGCCATCTTCAACTCATACAAGGTGGACCCCAAGTTGTATACCATCATCTTTGGCGAATCGATCCTCAACGACGCCATTGCTATTGTTATTTTCGAGACGGCGCAAAAGTACAAGAAAGGCGATGCCTCCAAGCTCGGCGTTTTGAGCTTCTTCGAGGGTATCGGCATCTTCTTGATCGTCTTCTTTGGAAGTTTGTTGATTGGTGTGCTCGTCGGAGTTATGACGGCATTGCTTTTGAAACTCACCTACATTCGACGATACCCCAAGAACGAGAGTTGTCTAGTTGTGTTGATCGCGTATGCTACCTACTTCTTCTCGCATGGCATCCACATGTCTGGTAAGATCCTCAATAGTTCCCTGCCTTGCATCAACATATTGCTAACAACATCCAAGGCATTGTCTCATTGCTATTCTGCGGTATAACGCTGAAACATTACGCTTATTTCAACATGTCTCGTCGGACCCAGCTTACGACCAAGTTCATCTTCCAGATCCTTGCGCAGCTGTCAGAGAACTTCATCTTCATTTACCTCGGTCTAGCGCTGTTCACAGATAATGCGCTGCAGTTCCGACCGCTGCTGATCATCATTACTGTTTGCGCTGTTTGCGCTGCTCGCTGGGTAGCGGTATTCCCCCTGTCTCGCCTCATCAACTGGGTCATTCGCTACAGGGCTCGCCGAAGGGGCGGAGGAGAGGTGAGCGATGAATTGCCCTACAACTATCAGGCGATGCTTTTCTGGGCTGGTTTGCGTGGGGCTGTCGGGGTCGCTCTTGCTGCACTTCTTACTGGCGAAAACTCTTACGCGCTCAAAGCCACCGTCCTGGTGGTTGTGGTGCTAACGGTCATCATCTTTGGCGGCACGACGGCGCGTATGCTGGAGATCCAAGGAATCCGCACTGGGGTCGTCGATGAGATTGACAGTGACGACGAATTCGATATCGAGTCGTTTAACGGCGGACAATATGTCAAGCGCAATAGCACCGGCATCGGATATAATCCTAGGCGGAACGGCAGCCTGTCGCTGGACAACATTTCCTCGCGCAACGGCGCTCGGCCAACGGTGGGATCCGAACGCAGCAGCTATGTCTCGGGCTCGCACTCGCCGAACCCGGTCAAGAGACAATCGAGTCTCAGTCGCAAGAATTCGGAGATCGAGAGGTCTGATCTGCTGGGACGGAGCGGCAACACGACGGACTCGGACCTAGGAAGCGATATCGACACGTCGGACCTCCCGCCCCCAGCCCGTCGGGACCCGCGTCGCACAAGCCCAATGGTCACGCCTGGAGCCTCGCAGGCGACCGGATCTTCTGCCGGTGGTCTCCTCGCGCAGACCGAGCCTGCCGCCGGAACTTCGGTGGCGCCTCACCACGTTTCAGCGACGACTGCCATCAGACAGCTCTTCAGCCACGGGGCCGAGGACGCGGCGGGTCTGTTCAGGCAGCTGGACGAGGATTACATCAAGCCGACGTTACTGCTTGACGGCAACACCCGCGGCAATGGCTCTGGCTCCGGGCCGGGTGCGGTCTAGGACTAGTGGTTTGTCGCTTAATGGCGTGTGGCTTTCGTTTCCATGGTCATTTCTTTCTCTGTATATGTCATCAAGGGAAGGGAAGGGCGGGCTTGCTGGGTTTTATTTTTCCTGTTGCTTTTAGACACGTGTTCATGTATCGCACGCACGCACTCCGAGGCGATGCCAGGAAGTGTAAAGTCGCATTCAAACGGGCGTTTTGGGCGCATAATGTTATAGAGAGCTTGGCCGCAGGTAGCCTGCGGCCATGAGAAATTTCAGCTGGCAAAACTTTGATGAAAAAGAGAAAATTTACTTGAACATATATTGTCAATGTGAAATAGGTGACGGCTGCACTTGAGTCATAATCCATAGTATCTCACACGAACAGGGTATGAAGTGGAGGTATCTTTGTTAAAACTTTCTTAATTCTTTCATTTGCATCTTGTGCCTTTTTCCGTCGGCAGCCGAATGCTCGCTCCCCTTTTCCCCATCTCTAGAAAAAGCAAAAGGTAAGATGAGTTCTCGTCCCATCATCCCCTCAGCTGCTGCAGCCGCCGCCGCCGCCGCCACCTCTCTTTTCTCTCGTCTTCGGCATTACAAAGTGGTTATATACAACCTAGTTTTCCGTGCCAAGTTGCTTTCGTTCTCATCTTTGGGTTAAGGGGGGAAAAGGAAGAAGAACCAAGCCGAGAATCTCTCACAATTGTGGGATGGTGTGTTCTCTTTCTATGTACAAGGTGTTGTTTTTTTTCGTCTGCTCGCAAAAAAACCGCTCGCTTTGGCCCCCTCTCGTGTTCCCCGCCCAACCCTCGTCTAATCAGTAACGCCGTCGTCTACTCATAGCGAGAAACAGGTAAGAAAGAGATGAAAACGAACCCACAGTTCCCAAAGAAACTAAGGGGGCCAGCGAGCGGTGCGACGACTACGCAGGATGTGTGTGCCCTTCTTCTCCCACGGGCAAGTCCATCCGCGACCTCCGCGACGCCTCCTTTGGCATGGTGATTCAATGCCTGTCCTCCCGCCACGTCCTTGGCGGTTGGTATTCCTACTCTCGATAGACCTTCATGTCGTTGTTCGCATAGTGATTTTGATGCCGTTCATGTAACCGTGAACGCGCCCCCTTGGTACCCATTCATGGCGCGGGCGTAGCAGATGGTGTAGCGCTTCCACTGGCTTGGCGCTGTTGCTGAGCTTGCTGGGCTTGCTGAGCCTGTTGCTGTTGCTGTTGCTGTTGAGCTTGCTGGGCTTGCGGCTGTTGGGTCTGCTGGGCTTGCTGCTGAGCCTGCTGCTGTGCCTGCTGCTGGGCTTGTTGCTGAACTTGCTGATGAGCCTTCTGCTGTGTCTGCTGTTGAGCCTGTTGGGCCTGTTGAGCCTGCTGGGACGGCTGAGGCGGCTGAGCCTGCTGGGTAACCTGCGGTGATTTCTGTGCCTGATGAAGCTGTTGGGCCTGCTGAACCTGAGGGGATGGCTGTGGCTTTGGTGCCTGCTGGACCTGGGGTGATTGTTGCACCCTTTGAGCCTGCTGGACCTGCGGCGACTGCTGCGCTCTTTGAGCCTGCTGAACTTGCGGCGATTGCTGCGCCTTCTGGGCCTGTTGGACCTGTGGCGACTGTCGGGCCTGTTGCTGTGGCTGCTGTTGCTTCTGAGCTTGCTGCGCAAGTTGAGCCTGCTGGGCCTTTTGAGCTTGCTGTAGCTTCTGGGCCTGGAGCAACTGTGCGGCGTGGAGAGCCTGAGCCGATTGAGCTGACTGAGGCCGTTGAATCTGCTGAGCCTGCTGAGGCTGCGGCGTGTGCTGAGGCTGTGCGGATTGAGGCCGCGCTTGATGCTGCTGGTGTTGAGTATGCTGAGGCTGCACATGTTGCTGTTGACCATTCTGCTGCTGATGATGTTGCTGTGCCTGTTGTTGGCCATGGTGCTGTTGGTGAGCTTGCTGGTGTTGCCCATTCTTAGCCTGACCATTCTGTGCCGCTGCTGCCGCTTGTTGCTGTTGCTGCTGCTGTCTAAGAAGAGCAGCATACTGATGCGGGCTGGTCGTGGCAGCGATGCCGTTGGCAATACCCGGAGACGAAGCGCCTCCACCGCCAGCAGCCGCATTCATGGCATTTTGCGACATGGTCGTCCTTTGATGAATCATCAGGCGAGTAAGGTGTTCTGTAGCATGTTGTCGCACGAGCTCAGGTGTCCAAGTCGGGTTCTTGAGCCGATATTGGTTTTCCAGGTTGCTAAGCTGTTGCTGAATGCCCGGCGGCACTTGTGTGAGAGGGCGAGGTGAGCCCGAAGTGCCATTGGGCATATGGAGACCACCAGCAGGAGACGTAGCCACCCCGCCACCATTAGCAGCGTTGAATGCCATCATGGCTTGGGCATTGGCCTGAGCATTGGCAATGAAGCTCTGCTGGTTCACACCATTGACGCCGTTGACACCGTTGACGCCGTTGGCGCCGTGGACGCCATTGACTGACGCGGGCCGCATGTTTGGCGGAGAGTGAGACTGAGACGCATGAGACGTCGGTGTTCCCTGGTGCATTTGCTGTTGTTGCTGCTGCTGCTGAGACGGTTGCTGTTGCTGTTGCTGCTGTTGGGCCTGCTGGTGTTGCGGCTGCGGCTGCTGTTGATGGACCTGTTGCTGGACTTGCTGTTGAGCTTGTTGTAGCTGAACAGCCTGTCGCTGCTGCTCTGAGATACGCCGCGCTTGCATCATGAGATTAACATCAGGCTGAGGGTTGGGCATCGGCATCCTATGCTGAGCTTGCAGAGCCGCCTGCATCTGAGCCGTCTGCGCCCCGTTCATCGGCATGGGAGGCACAAGGCCACTCATCTGAGCAGGAACCCCGCCCATATTGGCGGTCGGAGCCTGCATGGGCATGCGACCTCGGCCTGCTTGGCCCGGAACAGCGAGCTGATTAGGCATATTGGGACGAGCCATGTTGCCGTTGACTTGACCCGCGACGCCTGCCGGTGCTTGGCCTGCGGCGGGTGTCGTAGCGATCTGGGCGGCAACCTGACCTCGTTGTTGCATGGTGATGCGTCTCTGAGCCTCCTGGCGCTGATGGAACTGGGCCACCTTCTCGGCAAGTTGCTGGTCGCGCTCCCACCTCATCAAGCTGTAATCCCTAGGTGTCTTGGTGGGTCCTCTGGGTTGCGCGGCCTCGTTCGCCTTTCGCATGGCTGCCATCTGGGTGGCATGTTGCTGCTTCTGGGCCGCAGTCTCGCGCTTCTTGGCCAGCTTCCTCATAGCATCAATCAGCGTAAGATGCTTCTGATTGCGTCGTCGCTCAACCCTGAGCGGCGTTGACGGTCTGCGTCTTGCGACCGGCGTTGTCGGCGCCGCTGCCTGGCCGGCAGCTTGTTGCTGCGCGATCTGGTTCTGCTGCAAGATGACACGGTTGGCAGCATCAATCCTATTCTGGTACGCCTTGAAGTACTGCGTTTTCTGCATGTCCGTCGGAAGGCCTTCCAGGTTGATCCAACGCTCGAAGCACTCCCAGGGCGTTCTCCGCTCAGCTCCGGATGTGAACACGGATCTAGGCGTGAGAAGGCTGGAAATGAGCGACCAGTTGTATGAGTACTCGCGAACCAGGCTTCGCAGCTCGTCATCCTCTGCCAAAGTCCATTGCGAGGGGCTGCGGCATTCGTAAAAGCTTTGCATGGGCATCTGGTATTCCGCCGGCGGGCGGAACTGATGGCCGGCGTGGAGACGGTCTCTGATGGGCTTCATTTCGGGGTTGAATAGGGCCACATCAGCATTCTGCGGTGGCAACTTCATCCTCTTTGCGGGCTGGGATCCGAACACGACCTTTTCGTCATCATCCTCCTCCTCCTCTTCATACTGGTATCGACTCCTTTTTCTCGGGGGTCCGTCTGAAGAAAGCTTCATCTCGCCTTCCACGTACTTGCTCAGAGGAAGAGCAGGGCGACGCCAGTGCGCATCGGGGTCGAATTCGGGAACAGTGAAATCAAACGCCGGGATCTTGAGTGGTGTTCCGTACATCGGAAGCTCCTGCAGCAGCTGGTCTGCGGTCGGTGAACTTCGAAGCTCAAAAACAACGTCGTCATCTTCCAGAGCAAAGATTGCAGACGGGGCTACAGTCTCAAGAATCTCCTCCCGTAACTCTTCGACGTGTTCGGGTGAATCCAGGTCACCTGAAGGTACCAGCTCGGGAGTTGCGTGTGCATCGATCACATCCAACGAGATGTCGGCCATGGATGTATCGCCTTCAGTCTCAGGCTGGACTGGCTGCTCCTTGGGCGGAATGTACGCGGGCACTTGGAGCTCCTTGCGTTCTTCCTCACTTGAAGCAACCCATTCGGCGCAGGCGTGCGCGAGATTCCGAGCAGCAGCAAGTTTCCATTTCTTTTCTTCCCGGAAATCCGTTCTCATCCATTTCATCTCTTGAAGCAGCACATCCAAATGAGATTCCGGGCGGATAGGCTCCGGACACCTCTTTGGCTGTCGCAATGACCATTTGTCATGCTGCTGCAGGTGATACACACGACGAAGCACTCGACATGCCTGATTGTCTTGTATGGCGACGTAGGCATCTGGGGTGGAAACCGTTTTGTGAGACTGGTTGAGGATGACCTCTATCGGCTTCATCCACTTTGATGTTTGCGTAAAACCTTGCACAAAGAGTGGTGTAAAATAGTCGTCTGTCGGCAGAAAACTTTGCTTCTGCTGGCTAGGCACCAAAGACTTGTCTGCTGATCGTTTGGTCTGCTTACCAAACACGACTTCAGAAGGCTTGTTTCTTGCCTTTTCCTTGTCCTTCTTTTTGTTGGCAAATGTCTTTGGCCTCGAAGGCGGAGACTGAGGCGTGGAGGTGAGAGGTGTGAGTTGGCTTGCTGGCATTTTGGCAGTCACTTGAGTCTCTGGGCTTGTTCCTCCTAATATTTCGGCCACCGACTTCTGTCGAATTGTGCCAGAAGCTGTTCGAGTAACCGCTCGCTCTGGATCCTGCGGCGTCTGTGGAGCCTGGTTTGAAGCTTGAGGAGTCTGTGTCTCTGTATGATTGGGCCCAACAGGTGCCTCTTGTACCTCGACGGAAGGTTTTCCCCCAGACTGGTCCACGGCTGGTTGATCCACATCCATCTTCTCAGGAGCCTGAGACTCCTGGCTGTCCGGAATTTCCTTGGCCAACGGGTCCGTAGGCGGCTCGGCGGTGGGAGCAGCAGTCTGGGCCGCGCTTGGTGTAGTGACCTTTGCGGCGGTGGGCTCTGTAGTGTTCAGTTCAACCGCAGGTGGAGCGGGTAGCACAGGTGTCGTGGGAGACGAAGCTTTCTTCGCGGGCGTTTCGATCACAGGCGGTGTTGGCTTAGAGCCCATCGCCATAGACTCCTGCAGAAGCTGCGCTTCGGGCCCATCTGGTATTCTGCCGTTGAGCGAATCCTCATCAGGGGAAGCACCGCTTTCGGTTCCCTTGGCCTCCTCTGCACTGTCTGCTGTCGCCCCCTCATTAGATGTCGCCTGCCGTTCCACATACTGAGGACCTTCATTTTCGGGGCTCGTATCAGTCGAAACATCATGCACAGCGGGAGTCGCGGCCGTTTGCGTCGTTGAGCCTGGCGATGAAGCTCCGTCGACTACCTTTGCTGAGTCGGCTGGAGGTTTGGAAGCCACAGGGGTCGTATCCTCGGCCTTCTTCAAGTCTGGACGAGCGGGCAGCTGGGCGACGGGTGGCTTCACAACGGATTGCGTAGGCGCATCATTTGGCGCATCGCCCTTTCGTGGTTCGGTCTTCTTCGGGATGCCATTCGGGTTTTCTCGCAGGGGTGTTGAGGCGGGCTTTTCGACAAGTGCAGCACCTGTTGTCTCAGTAGCATCTTGTCGCGATGCGTGCAAAGGATTCTTCGTGGGCACGACTACAGGTGATGGCGGCGGCGGACCTGAGGCAGCCAACGTGGGCGGCTTGGAAGCATCGGGTCGATTCGGCGTCGCCGCAGCAGGCACAGGCGTCGGGGGCTTTGGTGGAAGTGAGGGCGGAAGGGTAAAGGTCGCAGGTGTTCGAGGTGAAGATGCAGCGCCATTCGGATCGCTAGATGCAGCTGCAGCCGGCTTTGGCGACGGCGCAGGAGCGCTCTTCGTTTGGGGCTCGGGGAGGGAAGCGTCTTGCTTTGCGGGAGGAGCAGGCGCTGGCTCGGGTGCAAAGAGGCCAGAGTTATCGAGGGACTGTCTTAGGACATCGTAGCGCAGTTGAGGTCGAGCAGGAAGATTCGCTTCATTGAGCTTTCGTCCTCTGTAAGTCGTGTAAGCGGCGAGCGGCAACAACCAGAGCCATACGCGACCAAAAATATTCAAAAAAGCGCGAGAAGAACAGGGAAACGTACTGTGAGATATCGCAGCCTTGCAAGAACTGGATTTCGGCTGCGGTGGCTGGCGGCGCGTCGGGATTCGCGAAGTCGCTTGTGGGGAGTGCATCGCCCTCGGTCGCGACAGCGAAGAGCTGACGGAGCTTCCGCTTCCTCGACGTTACAATTGAACTGAAAAATGTCAACACGCCGAAAATTATATCGTTGGAATCGCACAATTAAGCTCTACCGATCGATGCAGTAACTGACCTAAATTCATCGCGTTTGGATCGCAAAAGCCTGGAGCGGTCGGCAGGCCCGACCTCAGTCATGTCATGAGCTGCCGCGACATCCGTTTTGGGCAAAAACGGGATGTCGACAATGATTTCCTCGCGTTGGGGAGATGAAATCGACGATCAAAAGTGATGAAAGTGGTGGTGGTGCGTGGTGGCAATTGATCGCGATTGAATTCCGTCGTGGATGGTCGACCAGAAAATTGTCGGTCTACGGGCGCCGCTGGACGGGTGGTGATTCTGGAAGTCACAGGCTGATGGGCAGTTGCTAGATTGGGGGGGTTGATAGACACCCCGGGAAAAATTATTTGTTATCGGAGAATCTGGACACTGTGCCTGGGAGGAGGCCATGGATCCGTCTTTAACAGAAAGCCGAGGGGAATGGGCGGTGCGAAGATGAAAGACCGGGGGAGGCAAAAAGGAGATAGTACAGTGCGGTAATCTCTCACGCCAGATAGTCTCTCCAATGGGGACGCCTGGACCGGACCCTCCAACTTTTTGCGGCGCACTCAGGCTACGCAGCAACGCTTCCTTGCAGCAGTTTGATGGATGTGTCTGCCCATCAGGTCTGTCTGTTGGGGGTAACTTGGAGACCTGGGGACGACCTGAAGTGTTCAGTGCTTTTTTTTTTTTTCCTTTTCTAGCGCCGGTGCATTGCACCCGCCCTTTTGCCCGTCCGCACATCAAAAGATGATGAGGTCTTTCAATGTCGCTGGGGACAGGTGTCTCTCTCGCTCTCATACGTTAGGACCTAAGGTGGTGAGTGGCTGCATAAGTGATAAGGCGCTTGTAAGTAAGTACCTTCGAGTCTCAAAAACTTCCCCAGGCTCCCTCCCACCCATTCTGCTGCAATACCTAGCAATATGCACATTGGATTGCCGATGGTTGAAATCAGAACCAGATGGAACACCGCTGAACAGGCCAAAGTGTGCTGCTACCAGTTAAGTCTGCTCTGCCGCTGCTGGCTGGCGACATATTCCGCTCGATGAATCAGTCAGTGAGTGAGTGTGTGCATATTCTTGCCGCCATGCTGTTTTCGTCTAGACCAACCCAAATTCTCCCACGTTGTGTGTGGTCCGTCTGGCATCCAATCTCATCAGCATCCCTGCTGTGGTCACATTCCACCGGCGCAAGCGTCTTGCGCTTGCTGTTTGCTTGGATGCTGGAAGTCCCAGAAACCCAGGATGCCCGGGCTTGGACTCTTGGAGCTTTATTTTTTCTCTCTTCTGCCATCGCCTCTTACCTGGTCGCAGGCATGAAGAGCCCACTCTTGATGTTTCCAGCCTCGGGGCCCTTGCCTGCGAGGCTCGCTTCCAGCAATGCGACTTTCTTTGCTGGAAAGCTGTCGGGCTGGGTAGTGGTGGAAGATTTCGTTTATTCTGCCTTTGGGAGATCGTCATCGCTGTCGATCACAGCACCAACAGGCCGTGAGAAGACGCCGGCGCAGTGTAAATGATGACAATTCTCATCTTCCAACCTCACTTGAGGACCATAGAGATGAACACCCTATCGCACCTGGCCCTTAATGAGACGAAATTTTCGACTCCAGAATCACTTGATTCGATGAACGTTGGCGAGCAAAGCAACTTTCTGATGACCGTTGCCCGACAATCTTGAAGTCGGGCAACCAGGATAAGACCTGGAGCATGAGTCGGGGCCCATGGACGCTTTGTGAGTGCTCGTCCCAAAAACTCCAAAGCCCAGCGCACACCCGAATTCAATAGTCTCGTCGCGGAGTCGCGGGGCAAGCTCTGCTAAAAAAGGTTCGTGAGTTTCGAGTCAGTCGCATACCTCCGAGTTGCCGCGCTGGAAGAGGAAAAGTCAGCAACTTGAAAAGGTTCTCTCATTCGGGAACGTACAATTCATGTTTGTTAGTCGTTCGTGTGCCACAAAGTGCCTCTCATAAGACAGTCAGCTAATACTCATCCTGCACTCCATCGAACTGCTTGGCTCGTTGAATGCGACATGCTTTGGGTATGGCGCTCGTGCACTTTCAGTAAGACCTTCACTCTCATTGTTCGTCGATGAGTGACTTATCATCAGTTCAGTGCAGCCATCGAGCGCAGGTTGTATCTGGTGATATTGAGAAGGCATTCAAATGAGCAGGTAATCATGCTCTTTGAGAGACTTCTCATAAAAAGCGATTGCCGTGAGTCTGGCGAACACTCTGGGTGAGAGGCTCATCTCATAGGCTGCCAAAGATTCGATTGTGAGAGGGCGTAGTTGATCCGTTCCGGAAGGTTGAATTTGCAGGTTCCAGATTGTGCGTCTGCCAAGACATCGCATTCTCTCAGAAGAGAACTCTGAAAAGAGAAACGAAACGGACGTCGGTAGCTTGTTTGAGCTTCCCCCGCAGGTATCGGAAACAACACACAGAGAGAAATAATCAAAGAGAGAGATTCAACGACAATGAGTTAAGCGATGTTTATTCCTTATCACGTTGAACATGGAGGCTGAAATCAAAACATGTGTGGGCGCACCAAATCACCCAAACACACAGCCCGGTGAAAAGAAATCCGCAGTGGGAAGTTTTGTGTCTGGTTTGCTTGATGCTATTCCGTCCCCCCAGCGGCCCAATGACAGGCCCGGCTTTTTTGTTTCTTACACAACGTTAAATCCTGCAAAGTTATGCAAGAAAACAGCATCGGATTGGTCGGTGCCTATGAAATGCCGATTCGGGTGACATCACGATTCCCACTCCACGAGTTCGCCCTTGCCTTTCAACAGGGGTAGAGGGGGGAAATTGTAGCTGGCCAATCGAATGTTGCAGTCCCCGTTCGACGATGCGAATTTTTGTTGTAACTCTGTCATCACCACTCGGCCAAACCAGGTCCCAATGTGGGCAGCGTTCCCGCGGCCCCGTCTCTTGTCAACTAAGTGCGGGAAGACTATTGTGCGTAGCTCTCACAGGTAGCTGTCCCTTTAGGCCCCCATACTAACCGTGCCGTACTGGTTTCCCAACTCGGAGCAACCCGTGCGACCGGACTGCCTCGGCGCAACCCCCTCCTCCCCGAGTTCGTGTCTCTCTTTAGATGTCCCGTCGGGCTCTAACTCGCGCCGTCCTTCCGATCTTGAAAGGGTCAACTCCGTGCCTTAGTGTAGTCATACAACTACCCTCCGTGCCTCCTCACCATCCAAGTGAAAACATTGTGTGAACCAACTCATCCAACATCGCTCAACGTGACATTCAAGCACCGCCGCCAACATGTCTTTCTTCGGTCTGGACCTCGCCCAAAAGGGGCTCTCCCTTTACACTGTCAGTAAAGTATCCATAAGCGATGTAGCTTGACCACCAGGCTAAACCTCGCGTCCAGATTCCGGCCGCCTTTATCATGGCGATGCTGCCCAATGTCTACGCCGTCTCCGGAGCAGGAGCACACTACGACCTCTGCAACCCGAGAAAGCTCCAAACTAGTGTCGTGGCCGATGACAAGCTAGACAAGATTGTAAGAACAGCAACCCTTCCTTTCAGAGGGGACCTTGCCCTCCTCCCCAGATACCGTAGCCCATCATCTTACACGAGGCTGCGAAATCTCTAGGCCAAAGCCCGCATTCTCCGCGCCAAGGCCGCATCGGAGAACGCCTTTGAGACGCTCGGCTTCTACTCTGCCGCCGTGGTCGCCGCCAACTTTGCCAGGGTAGACGCCGAGACCGTTAACGTCTTGACACTGGGCTACATCGCTTCCAGGGCCCTGTACAACATCATCTACGTCCGCCTGCAGGACAACCGTAGCTTCGGCCCCCTGCGAAGTCTCGCTTGGCTTGCCAGCATCGCCATCACCGTTACGTTGTATGCTAAGGCAGCTACGCAGTTGGCGTCTTCCTAAGCCGGGCTATTTGATGTCGATAGCTCTCAGCGGCGCATGGTACAACCTTTGCCGCGTTTAATGAAACTTTTCTCTTCGCCAATTCAAGCAGCTTCACCAGTGTCATACGTTGCATGTTCACGTGCAGTAGAATGTTATTTGTATGAGCCTGTCCTTAATCAGCGTCAATGTTGCATAATGAAAAGCGGGAAGCAAACGGCCTTTGGCGGGCGCACAAAGCTTGTTCTTCAAGTTGACGGGCTTCTTTCGGGACGCACGATCCAGCGCCATCGTCGTACATGGTCAGAGACAGCAGTAAGCCACCTGTGAAAGTGACAGACATCGTGACGATGTCCATCCGGAAGGGAAATGGTTCAGTTCATTCTGAGCTCGTACGAAGCTAGCATGACTAGAAAACGTGGGTTGAGGTCACCTTACACCAATCCCATAGTGGAACGATTCTGGAAAGCCTCATCGTCAGCCCTAACATTTCAAAGCTAAGCTTCTTTGAACTTCAGAATGTTGGTCCAACAGTGGCGGAAGTATCACAATTCCGTATCACAGCCTCCCGTCTCGTGAGACGGCACTCTCACGGCAGAATCGGTCTCAGAATGGGCTCCTTCTGTTCTACATAACTCAACTACTCCTTCCGTGAGAAAATACTGCATCTAAGATAGAAGAACGAGGCAACTGCGAAGCTCATTCATGAGTCTGAAACTGCCTTATCAACTCAACTTCTTTCCGTTTCAACACACTTACACCTGCAGTGTTCTTTTCTTCAATAGTAGACATTTTGATTCGATTTCAGCAGGAGGTTAAAGACCTTGCGCTGCGCTGACTTTGTCGTTTGAACCCTGTCTCACACCACCATCACCAGCGTCTTTTCCGATCCTTCTGCGGCAGTCAACTCGCGATATTTCAACTTCACTCTTTTCGGCCATTCTTTCATCATAGATCAAGTCTCAGCTTAGAAAGACGCGCCGAACTGTCATTCTCTACACTTCGTTCCTTCTCGGTAAGCCCCAGGTGAAAGTACAAAAGCCAGCTCTAAACGCAACACACACTGACCAAACATCTAGCCTTCTTCACCAAGTCCAACGCAGTCGCTTCAATATTCACGATGCGTGACTTTGTCATCTTCCTCACCGTTTCCACGGTGCTCTTGCTGGCCGGCGCCGGTCTTGTAGCTGGCATCCACGACAATTACGTTGCCAGTCACGCTACTTACACTCAGTCTATCGCCACACCCCAGACCGACTTCATAACTCTCACTGGAACCGCTTCCAGGGCCACTCATTTGAGATCCTTGTTGCCCCAAGGCACCCTCGTCGTCTCCCCCATCAAGGACAACGTCAGAGCAGACTCCGTCCCCACGAGTTCGGCGATCCCTACTACCACTATTGATTGCAACCACGAATGGTGTCAGGATAGCACCTCTCTTTGTGCCTACTGGGCTGGTATCACTGGCTGGGATCCTACTGAAGGCCCGATTCCTGGCGAGACCGTTACCTCCATTGGCAAGTGCAGCATCGTTCCTACCCAGGCTGGAAATCGAAAGCGCGATACTATCAACAAAATTCTCATCACCTTGGCGCCTACTCCCTCGGTCAACTGCGAGTACGAGTATTGTGACAGCAACACCCAGTATTGCATGTACTGGGCTGGTGTCACTGGCTACGACCCTTCTCTCGGTCCCATTCCTGGCATGACACGTACCTCTCTCGGAGCCTGCCAGGCGCCTCCTACAGCTGTTGACAACGACACTACCGTGCCGACAACTATGGTGACGAAGACGTGCAAGAGTTCTTACTGAAGGCAAGAAGTAAACAGCGACGACTTTCACACGTTCTAAACTCCACGGGTACACGAGACAGTTAGTCTGGAAACATAGGTGGGCGGATGTTTTGGCGGGAGAAGCTACGAAGAAGCAGATCTCAAATTGGTTTCTAGAAAGAAGATTGCCATGGAAACCAAAGAATACTGATTTTTCAACCTTATATGCGTGAACGTGAACGAGTGATATGTACTGAAGAATGGGTGAAGTGTATACGATGTTGCCGTCTTGTCTGACCTCCCCTTGAGCCTGACCCTACTCCTACTCTCTTGGTGAGATGAAATTTCTCTCAGGCGGCTGCTCACATCCGTGTCAATTTCACTCAACTCACAAGGTTTCTCACACTGTAGACTCACCAGGTCCAGTGACAGAGGTCGTGATAGCGGTGTCCTCCACATAGACGCCAGAGAAGTAGAAATCTTCATTGGTGTCGGCGTATCCATCACGGGGAAGCTCGAGAACGCCCAGATGCCAGTCCGCGCCGTTGGACGACGTCGAGGCCGAGACGGGAGCCACGACCTGCTGCAGAGGGGCACTGCCCTCAGAGTGCCAGAAGCCGACGCTTCCGCTGGAGAAGTTCTATAACACATTTGTGTAAGTTCATATTTCTACTCGAGACGTGGGGGACTTTCCTCACTCCCCAATACTCAAGAAACAAAGGGGCTTAAGAGTCAAACTCACAATCTCGTAGGCGACATTGTGCCACACATCCGGCTTCCACTCCGTCTTCCACAAACTCTTCTGCTGCACCATGAACTGCAGGTTCGTGTTATTCGTCGCCGACTCGCCACTGATCCACCCGCTCTTGAGCTCGGTGAAGTGGCTCTCGAAAAACGCAATCTGGTGCTCGCGGAAGATGCTCGGCGCGTTGGTGTCCTTGCGCGAGATGCTGAAGTGGTACCACACCTTACCCGAGTTGATGGCGGCTTTAGTCTGCGGGATGAGCTCGGTGCGCCGCATGTTCTGCCCGTTCCAGTAGGCCGTGCTGTCGAGCGTGATCTTGACGCCTTGCTTCGACGCCGTGTCGGCCGGGTTCTTGTAGGACGGCGAGAGGTTCACGTATTTGGTCACGTCGCCGGACCCGTGGATGTAGTACTGGTAGGGCCCGACTTGGTTGGACCAGGACCACTTGTTGAGGTCGGACGAGGTGTTGAGGTCGTTGAAGCGGCCGTCCCAGAGGATTTTGGCGGAGGTTAGGGGCACGAGAGTGAGGAGGGCGGTGACCTTCATCTTGGGCGGTTGGACTTGGTTGAGGGGATTTTGGAACGAGTGATGCTTGGCCGGCGATACCAAAATTATCCCAAAAGTCGCCCGACAGGCTGACCACTTTTATATCATTCACAGACTGAGCCCTATACGGCAACCCGGGACGGGGGAAATATCACGACATCGAATATAGTAGGTCGGCGAACTATAGCAAACAAAGGGGGTAATGCTTCAGGCACGAATAGGTCACGAGTAATATAAACACACTCCGGACGGACCGTCTAGCCAGGGATGTTCAAGGGGGTGAAGGGGGAAGCTTATTTATCTACGTCGCATTTGTTCGGACAGCACCCTCCGATCCCATCGTATAAGCTGTAGACGTTGATTTGGGGAAATCTGAATGCACGGGAGATTTAGGCTGTATGGAGTTTAAAGCCTACGCACCCCCACACGAACATGAACATGGGACAAGAAAAGGGGATTACGTTATTCTGTGGTTAGGGCATGCTGGTCTGACGAGAAACCTTGATTGAGAAGCACTCTTTTGACGTGTCCACGGCCCATGTTGAAGCAATGTTTGCAAAGAAAAAAAGACCTGCATGATATCGTGGCGTGAAAGTCTGCAACTCTACGGGTGTAGATGACCTTGAGATTCCTAAAGTGACCACGTTTATCAAAAGCCACCATCAGCCAAGGAAAGCTTGTTCTGCATCATGTGCCGCTCGAGTCGCCTTTTGTCCCGTCGCCAAGTCTGGCGTCCGGAGGCAGGTGAGTAGGGTTGCGTCCCAAGACGCGCCGCAAGGGTCACATTCGGAGGCAGACCAGGACTGATATCTGTCGCGCGTACACACACGGCAAGAGGTGGAAGGGTTTTGGTACTAGCCGGTTTTTCGAGCACCACAGCCCCGGATGGGAGCTTGAGAGAGCTCATGTGGGGCAGACGCGGTAGAGCTCAGTGAAGCATTGATATCGCGTAACATCTTGAGTGCAAACACCCTGTCCAGTCAAGGCTCGCTATCTCGTGACTTTGAAGGCGCTTCTTCTGTATGCTGAGGTAGACTAACGGATATGTATGGACGATGCGGCTCGGGTTTGAACCTACGTCGCTCAATACGTGAAGCATCAGGAGGATCACCGTAAACTTTCCGGATGTACACTCTCAAGCTTCCTCCTCCACATGAAAATGATGATCACGCTGGCAAGTTTATGAGCTTACTCTGACCTTGGCGTCTAGGTCGGAGTGGTTCTTGACCACAAGAGAACCCCCGTCTCTACCGATGTCCTCCAGCCGGCAACTATGATACCCATTAGACCACCTTGTGTAAACGTGTAGAGGCGAATATTAACTTTTTTATAGGACTTGTTCAAGGCTCAACAGCGGCATATGGCGCCGTAGATGAAGAAGTAGGAATAGGAACCTCTGCGACCTCTGCGTGGGGATGTGTATAAAATCCGCTCTTCTGATTCAATCTGGTCTGTCTCTCTTTCTTCCTCTACAACCATCAGCTCGCTAGGTCTCTATACCAATCAGCTAGGTAAGTATACATCAAGGACTACCTCACACTCATAAGTCAATCACACTAACACTACCAACTGACTTAAGATACTTGACCTTACATCGAAAACATCAACATTTAGGTCTCTGTACCCATCTGCTCTAGGTATGTATACATCATAGAATACCTTACATTTGTAACCCAGATACTAACGTTACTCTCTAATTCAAGATTATTCACATCGATCACAACATGGTCGCCGCCAAGACCCTCCTCGCCGCCACGGGCACCCTCGCCCTGGCCAGCGCCTCCTCCTTCACCACCATCACCACCACCAGCACGGAGCCCGCCACCGCCGCCGCGACCATCACCGCCCCCGTCGCCCCGCCCATGCCGTACTCCGGCTCCGGCCCGACCGAGGCCATGATCGCCCGCCGCAGGGCGTGGTGCACGGAGTACAACGCCGAGAAGCGCCGCGCACCAGGCTGGTACGAGAGCCCGGACGAATACGCCGGCGCCATCGGCTACTGCGTCCGCTTCTACCTCGAAGAGTACAAGATCAACCCGTCCAAGGCCGGCTGGATCGAGGAGTCCATGGACAGGACCGTCGGCCGCAAGGAATTCTTGGTCGCCGACTTTGAGAAGAAGGGCAGCCCTGCCCCGACCGCGACGCCCACAGCCAACGTCGACGCCGCTGCCTCGAAGGAGGAGGATCCCGTCAGCGAGGATCCCGCGACCGAAGACGAGATCCGCGTCAACACGGCCAAGATGGCGGACATCCTCAAGGAGAGCCTCGGATACACCGACGAGCAGCTCATGGAGCTGGGCTTCAAGCTCGGTGAGAGCGGCTTTTTTTTGGTGCATGCCCCCGAGGAGAACTCCGAGGCTTCCTCTTCCCTTCTTTGGCCCCCCAAGTTCGGTCGCCTTGCCCGCCCTCTCGTGCCTCACCCCTTCCGCAAGCATCTCGGCAAGGAGCCCGCGGCTAAGGGGCCCGTTGCTACCCAGCCCAAGGTTGAGAAGCCCAAGGTTGAGCAGCCCAAGGTCGAGCAGCCCAAGGTCGAGCAGCCCAAGGTCGAGCAGCCCAAGGTCGAGCAGCCCAAGGTCGAGCAGCCCAAGGTCGAGCAGCCCAAGGTCGAGCAGCCCAAAGTCGAGCAGCCGAAGCCCAAGGTTGAGTACCAGAAGCCCAAGGTAGAGGATGAGCCACCCGCGGCTAAGGAGCCCAAGGGAAAGGAAAAGGCGATCGCGGTCGAGCAGCCCGCGGCTAAGGAACCCAAGGGCAAGGAGCCCGCGGGTGAGCAGCCCAAGCCCGATCAACCCAAGGCTGAGCAACCCAAGCCCGACCAGCCCAAGGCCGACGAGCCCAAGGCCAAGGACACCAAGTCCAAGAAGTCCAAGGAGGACGAGGAGATGCAACACCACGACCACCCTCACGGCGGCCACCACGCCCACCCCCACCACGACGAGCACGACAAGGAGAAGGAGGAGGAGGAGAAGAAGAAGAAGGAGAAGGAGGAGGCGATGGCGAAGCACCCCTACCACCCCGACCACCCCCACTTCGAGGAAGAGCCCGTAGAGGATCACCCGACGCCGAATCCGCCGAAGGTACTCCCCGATCACATCTAAGTACGGGGCTGATGTCTTTCTCTCGGGCCTCCTTCGAAAGATGAAGAACTTGGACGACAACCAATGTTCACCTCAGTTTCTTTCGCAGGGGGGGGGGGGGGGGCTAAAACGCCTCACTGAAGAGACGTATGATTTCTCTTGTGTTCCTATGTCGTTGGGTGGAAAAGTTTGATTTAGTAGTTTGTTCGTTACACTGGCTGAAGTCGTCGAGTCCCCCAAGAAATCACTCGGAGGACGAATGTATCCCAACGATCCGGGCTATTATGGGCACCTGTTGGTAGTTGAAATGGCTAAAGGCCACTGGGAAATACGTACCTTTGCGTACATCATTTAGCCTTAGCAAATAGCCAGTCATTTAATAGTAAAGTTTGATCAGCCTCCTAGATTTGTGACGTACTCTCATCAAGGTGGATGAGCAAGGCCTACACTGTCGGTGAACCCCCTTCCATGTGTCGGTGTCTGTCCATGATTTTGATCCATACACACGTAGCTGAGAAGCGAGGAAACGTAGACATTTGAAGCTTTCTTGTGGTATTACTCTTACTACCAGGAGACTCTGAAGCCCCTGTCCAGTAAGGTTCTGTACCAAGGTCACTATTGCTGACCTCTTTCACTGCTGTCACACCTCCCCACAATAGCCTTGCCTTTGAAGCCCGTCTTCGTCTTCTCTCTCTTCCAAGTCGTATCCTAATAAAACACTTCCAATCGGAACTCCGGCCATTCCGACCCTGCCTCACGAGCAGAGTCTGAACTCCTAAATCTGTAAAATCGGCAAGAAACGCGTTCTGACCTCCCCTTATTCCCATCTATCCATTCCACCGCTAGTGATAATGATATCGCTTCTTTTTTCTTCTACAACCCATTGACGAAATGGAAATGGACTGGTCTCTTGTACAATACCGAGTGTGCTGATTTGGCAACGCCATCGTCCTTAGTTCAAGGTTGCCTTATATTTTGAGGACCTCCCAGGTGCTGGGAATGATGACCAGCAGTCAGGCTTGCTATCCGAGTGTAATGCCGTGACGGGGTCATCCTCAAATGGTTGACTCGGTGCCGATGCCAATAACTCCAGGTAGAAATGGCTGCACCTTCCAGAAAGCTCGGCTCGAGCCTTGACATTGCTCGGCATAAATACCGCTCAGGGCTTCACGCCGGAATGTAATCGCCTTAAGTCGTTCCAGCTGACGTGTCTCTGCCTTCTCTAGCATCCACCTTTTGACGATGTTGCTTATTGCGCAAGTGAACCTCGAAGTTGCCTGCCGTCATTTCCGGCCCAGGTGTGTACAGCTTGCCTGGGCAGTCAAGACAACGGATACGGGGGAGGAACATCCATCTGGCGCCTTCGGGAGGCTGTGACCCTGCTGGTACTGATATCGGCATCTCTGTGTCAGGATTGATGGCTGAGTACTTCATCATGCCCTCAAAGTTATCAAAGGTGTACGTTTGCTTTAGTTGCTGCAAACAGTTCTTTAGCCATTCTGGCGGCGGGGGCTATCAAGCATGTCAGTTCCCTTTCCTAGTTGAAGTCCAAGATACCCATGACTTACAGCAGGTGGTGGCGGTTGACCGGCAACAGGCGGCGGAGCAGGTTGTCGACCAATCTGGCCTTGAGGCAAAGGAGTGCCAAGTTGAGCAGGAAGAGCCTGGCCATTCGAGGCCGGCGTAGACGGCGGAGGCATGGAGGTTGCTGCAGCCGCGGCCGCGCTAGGTATGCGAGTGTGTGCGGGTGTTGACGGTGTCTGAGAGCCACTCGGAGTGAACCTCGCTCTTGGGTTCTGGAGAAGTCTCCTCAGCTTGTCCTTGCCAACCTTCAGTGTAACAATAAGTTGTGTAGGCTCTTCAGTCTCATCGCGAGTATCGCGAAGGGAGCGGCCAAGGTTTCTGCGAGTCTCGTGATGATGGACGATGCTCGCTTCAGGCGTTTCGGAGCGGCCGAGATTCGTGATGCGTTGCTGAGCAGCACTCGCGGCGCCCCGAAGACCTCTCGTCCTGGCCGTGCCGCCAAGCTGAGACACGCCTGGCGAGTCCGGTCCTGAGTCTTCACTATCGTCGGAATCGGAAACCTCGCCATCGCGTGCTCCTGGCCTCTTCCGGGTGGTGGGTGGCGCGCCGGCCACACGCTTGTACAACGTGCTCTCTTCCATATTAGGCGCAGCACCTGGAAGCACGGACGAGACGAGCAGCGTCCTGATTGTCCGCTGCCGTTCCTTGAGGTCCGGCAGTTGAGGGCCACCGCGTCGGTTAATAGATCGCTTCTGCCGTCTCTGTTCCCGAGAGAAGATGACCTCATTGCGTTCCAAGTCAGCGTCACTGAGCTCGTAAAGATACGGCGCATACTCCTTCGCCTGCTGCTGCGGTCTGAATACAGATGGCAGCGGAGACGGCAGGAAGGCGGCAATGAGATCGGGGTCTTCGACCGGTCTGCCGTCGAAGGGATGTCCAACGCTGTACAGACTCCGAGTGAAGAGTTGGCACTGCTCCCGAATGCAGTGAGCAATTGCGGTGGTGAACTCGCCGGACAGTGACATGTCGCGAGTCATTGAGGCGGCAAATTCCTCTGGGGAGTTGAGTGGATTATTGATATCCCACTCAAACTGGTCGACCAAGGTCACGCCGCCAATGGTAACGTTGAGCTTGATCAATATCCTCATCTCGTCATTCTTATAAGCAGAATATGGCAGCTCCGGGTCGAGCGCGTCTTCTTCGGAGAAGACTAGGGGGTAGAAGTCGTTGAGCTGGTCGCGCATTTGTAACGTGACCTGATCCAAGACGGGTTTGTGCTGTGCGTCTAGAGGGATGCCCAGATCCTCAACAAGGTGCTGCGCAAAGAGCTCGCCTGGAATAACCCTGTCGTGGAGGTTCCATGTGAAGGTGTCGCGAAGCTTTATCTTTTCCCAGTCAACGTCTATGCGTATCGGCACGAGCTCCTCATGTTGCTCCGCCTGCTTCTTCAACTCTCTCTTTTTCCACCTGAGCGGATGCGACTGGCGCTTCCCCGGCCGCGGCTTCTGGCTCGGATAGATGACTTGGGCAGGAAAGGGCGCTCGCATGCGGGGATCGATGTCGGTATAGCCGTTGCCGTAGCCACGATATCCTTCGCCGTACAGTTTGCTCGGAGGAAAATATAGGCGTTGGGTTTTGATGAGGTTGTAGTCATCAATCTTGTCTCTCGTCTGTTGCATGTCCTTCTCGAACCGTTCCTGAGCGTCCTTCATCGCGACAGAGTAGTGCCAGTCGCGCGTCACGTAGCGCTCTACCTGCAACTTGTTGAAGGAGTCCTTGTCTCGTACGGGGAGAGCCTTGGTAGCGGCGGAGCGAGGAGTGCCATCGTGATCGTTGGCAGCGGACGCGGAGGTTGATGCCGAGGACGAGGCTGTCGCGCCAGCCGCAGTAGGCGTGGACGTGGATGGCGGCGCGGCCATGATGAAGATATGTGCAGGGTCCCGAATCGCCGCAGCGATGCGACTGCCGAGACGTCGAAGGGAAGACGCGCGATCGGGCCTGGGTTCGTATTGGGCGCGTGTCGTGGCGGATGCCAATTGACGATGGCTCCAAAGTTCACTTGGGGATGAGAGGTGGATTCTGCTACGTCTGTCGCAGCCTCTCTCTCCTGCGCAGCGTGTTGGTGTTGTACCGGGAAAGGCTGGCACGGATGTGGCTAACGCATCTGATGTATCATGTTGGTGTTTTGGCTGGGAATGGTCTGTCTTGAATGACAGGGAGACTTCGTACTGTTAGCACAGACTGACCAATGCGGCGCCCAGGGGAGTTCAGGCCAGCGCCAATCGCAACCTGGAAAATTTCCCAGTTCAGGTACCGAGCGAGCAAAGTATCTTGCCGCATAAATCAGCCGTAGAGCTACATCTAACGTCCTCACTCGTGCTTCAGGACGTGACCGCGTTCCTGAACCTCAGCATGTTGGAATCGCACCGCCGCAAGGAGCCATCAATGGCTTTGACGTATTGCAGGATGCGGCTGATGACATGATGGTGTATGTGAGGGCTAAGATAGTCACTTCTTCTGACTTGGTTTTGCAATTGAGCCTAGCAGCTGGGAAGATGCAAATGATTTACGGGTTGACTAATGTGGCGGAGATGGGGCCTAAAATCTGGCACGTCCAGTTGCGCGATAAGCGCCATTCTCATGATGGAAAATGCATCTTCTTGCGCTAGATATAGCGGTGTGTGCCCAGCGTGCCTTAGGTTCCTAGACAGAAGCCAGCTTGAGGCCATTCGCTCCTCCAGAAAAGGAAAGAGGGCATGCCATCTGGTGTGCCTGTCGTGTCGGTACGGGCCGAGCTTTTGCCGGAAGCAGCTTCAAGCTCGGAGGAAGGCACAAGGGAAGGTTGCCCTGAGTTCTCAGTCCCGTTGCGTGTTTGCTCTTCAGACGTGTAGATGTAGATGCGTCCTTGGGTGTGCTGGTATCCGTAGAGCTCAGAGCTCGGCACAAGGTTCTAGTTGTTCACCATGAGACAGTCTTGAGCTTGAGACAGTCACTCAGGTACCTTGGCAACTTGTTCAAAGCACCTCAGGTATGGGCCAATTATCGTCATTGCCTCACACCTACAGTACAGCCAGCTCAAGACAAGATTTGAGCAAGCGACCCGCCAAGCATAAAGCGGCACTACTTCATATTTTCACTCAAGGTTGCATAAAAACACCTCAGCCAAGGTGTCATGGTATTAATGAGTGAGAGAGACGTGGGCCGTGGCTGGCGCGACACGCGAACAATAGCCCAGCACCCTACGGATATGCGCAAGGCGGTTTTAAGCGATGCGACGTATGCACAAAATTCTCCACCAAAGGTACTTGACGGTACTGGGTTTGCATAGGTAGCACACAGAGGTGGAAGGAAGGATCGAGGGAGCACCTGCGTGCCTGCTTGACCTGACCTGCCCGAGCACCCACAAACAGCAACGAGCCCCTCCTTTCCCCGCCCTGAAAATCGACGTATTTGTCGTCAAAATACTTACGCCCGACACACCAACTTTGCATTGCATCTCTTCTCACGTTCAGTCCTTCGAGTTCTGGACCGGTGCATCGCTATCTCTGAGATATCACTTTCATTTTCTAGTCAATTACCCCAGAAAATACCGCCATCATGTCGGAGGAGATCGGTTAGTACTTCCCTGTTCCTTTTCAAGCTCTGCAGAGCATTGCGCGCAGTGCCTGCCTTTTCTCGCACGTTTTTGCTGGTCCCGGTGCTGTCGCTGGTCCCGGTGCTGCATTTGCGTCACATACCAAAACAGCCCACGCAGCTACCCCGCCACCACCCGAAATACACCACAAACGCACACCATGCTATCCAAAGCAGATGCCCTTGCCTCAAGGGACTCGACGAGGCTCAACGAGACTCGAGGACGACTCGAGCTGCGTCTTCGCCATGAACTAGTAACAAACTAACGATCCCCCAGACTACACCCTCAACAACCCCGATACTCTCACCAAGTACAAGACCGCCGCTCAGATCTCTGAGAAGGTCTTGGCTGCGGTTGCCGAGCTCATCAAGCCTGGCGAGAAGATCGTCACCATCTGCGAGAAGGGTGACAAGCTCATCGAGGAGGAGCTCGCCAAGGTCTACCGTGGAAAGAAGGTCAACAAGGGTCTGTTTCCCTCCTTCTCTCTCTCCCTCCTGGTCGTATGCTGCCTACCTTATTTCTGAGCATCGCTGACCTCCTTCGCGTGTTGCAGGTTTCTCCCACCCTACCACCATCTCCCCGGCTTCCTTCGTGACCCCCTACACTCCCCTCACTACCGATGAGGCCGAGGCTGCCACTGAGATCAAGGAGGGCGAGCCCATCAAGATCCAGCTTGGTGCTCAGATTGACGGCTTCGGCTCCATTGTCTGCGACACCGTCGTCGCCGGTGAGATCACTGGCCGCACCGCCGACCTGGTTCTCGCCAACTACTACGCCAATGAGCTCCTCCTCCGCTTGATGCTCCCCCCCGGTCTGCTCGCTTCCGGCACCGACGAGGAGAAGGCCAAGGCTGCTGCTGCCAAGGCACCCACCCAGGCCAAGATCACCAGCCTGCTCGAGAAGGTCGTCAAGTCCTACGACTGCAACCTGGTTGAGAGCACCACCTCATGGCTCTTTGAGCGCAACGAGATCGAGGGCAAGAAGAAGATTGTCCTTGCACCCGCCGAGGGCACCAAGGGCGATGGCACTCCCGAGATCGGTGAGGTCTGGGGTGTCGAGATGGGCGTGAGCTTGGGCGCTGGCAAGGTCAAGACCTTGGAGTCAAGAACTACTCTGCACCGTCGCACCACCACCAACTACGGCCTCAAGCGCCCTACTTCCCGCAAGATCCTCTCCGAGGTCCAGAAGAAGTTCGGAACCTTCCCCTTCAGCTTGCGCCAGCTCGATGACGAGCGCGATGCCAAGTCTGGTGTCGTTGAGTGCGTGCGTGGCAATGTCTTCCGCGCCTACGAGGTTGTTGGCGACAAGGACAACTCCCCCGTCGCCCGCTACCTGTCGACGATTGGTAAGACTTCTCACATGTACAAGAAAGTGCGGCCCATAGTGCTAACATGTCGATAGCCATCACCAAGAACGGTATCACCAAGCTCGGTGCGCCGCCCGCTCTTGACCTTGAGAAGGTCAAGTCGGACAAGAAGATTGAGGACGAGGAGATTCTCAAGATCCTTGAGCAGCCCCTGTCCAGAAATACCGGAAAGAGCAAGAAGAACAAGAAGAAGAAGAAGCCGGCCAAGAAGGCTGCTGCTGCGGGCGGCGAGGAGGAGGAGGAGAGCGATGAGGAGTAAAGCGATCTCAGTGTAGGAAATGGCGATGACTGTCAATGAGACGAGCAAGGGGGCGGCCCGATTTTACGCCCACAATTTTTGTCGTGAAAGTCAAATGTGTGATTGTATTCCTTGGGGCAGTCGATGGATAGGGCCATTGCCAGGATGAGGCCGGAAACAGGAACGCTCGCTCTGCTTATCCGACGCCAAAAAAGTTGGCTGGCTGGCTGCACGACTGCTTTTTGGAATGCCGAGGAGAGAGCTGCTTGCTCGCCCATCTGAAGCTTCAGCCAGCCGCCACTGCAGCCCGGGTCGTTACCTCAGTCGTCCTACCAGGAGGCACAGCAGGAAAAAGCAGCGAGCAGCGTAGCTAGGACTCAACAGCTGCTCACTGATTCATCCAACAGAAGGTGTTGGACTGAATGGAAGCCTGAACTGGCGGCAAGCCCAACAAAGACAATGAAAGTCATCCATCTACTCCGTACCTGCACGCGCTACGCATCCTTGAGCATGCCTGACCTTCTTCCCCTGAGTGCAACTCAACTTGTGAGTCTAGTGTTGGTTGACCGACCACCACAGAGTGGGATAGCAACGTGACGATATGGATGTCTGAGAGAGCAGAATGAGAGCGAGACGACAGGGGTATTAATGTCTCGATGGGACGATGAGACGGAGCACGCCAGGTCCCAGGAGACGCCGTCGGCCGGGGGAAGAAGGTGAGCCACGAGGATGGGTGGAACAAAATTGTCCAATTCCAGAGGTGTCCGGTTTCCCGTCCTCGCCGGGGCCCTGGTCGTCGTCGATACGGCAGAACTTAGAAGACCCGCCAGATACCCAGATGGCGGGTGCCCAGCCCCTGGTGATGGAAGGTAAATGGAAGCGGACCTAGAAGCCCGAGGCCCTTGATCTTGGCTTGTAAAGACGACTGTTCAGAATCATGAAGTAGACCTCGTTCTCACTTCTCTGCCTTGTCTTGCCTGGATGATTCAATCGTTATCTAAGGTAGGTAAGTAAGGTACCTCATATCAAAGGTGAAAGAGGCAAAGTCTGCCTTAGGTAGGTAAAGGTAAAGAGGCACAGGAGAAGGCTGGAAAAAGTTGAATGGCTGATGCCAACGTGCGGCAAAGTATGTCCATGTCACAGGGCCAATAGTGAGCTTGGCCGATGTTGTGGCACTGAACCACAGGTTCCCAACAGCGCTGTGACCTGCACCCGCCCCCCCTGCCCACCACCTGTACTCGCCTTGAGTGCCTTGAATGCCGCCGTGTGCCCGCCTAAGGTAGACGCCCGTGGCCGCTCAAAGGCACCCGAGGCAGGGAAGGAGTAAGGTATGTAGCTTTGTAGCTCTCCATTAGCCCCCCAGTCCGTTGTCTCCGAAAATCCTCGAGGTCCATCCCGCAGCTTCACACCCTTTCTTCTCCCATCCCTCCTTTTCCTAAAGTCATTCGCGTCGCAAGTGGAGGGAACGCGCCCAAACCGTATCGCTGAATGCCTTCAAAGACGAGAGAAGTAACCATGCCCAAATTCACCCTCCAGAGACACGAAACTAACGCGATTCTAGGCGTCCGACTCGGAGCGTTTGCCCGTCTGGTCCAAGGCAAGGAGGTCAGGGGCCCTCGAGAGCCCAGTTGCCATGATGCCCACGAGTACGAGAGCCACGCGGTCGCGCTTTTCCAGCCCGCATCAGCACGCCAACGGAGGAGGAGTATCGGAACCTGTCAAGAAGAGCAAGGGAGCAAGCGAGGCCTCGAGGACCTTCATGCAGAAATGGTTGGAGCCTACGGTGCAGAGCAAGCCGAGCTTCGAGGAGGCTGGATTGATGCGATACGGCGTCACCGAGAACATGGCGCCCCTGGGCACGCTGCCAAAGGGACCACAGGCCAAAAAGCCGGGTCAGGAAGTCGCGAATCCCGTCAGGAAGATTATCCTCAAGTCGAGCTCAGCAAGTTCTGCTGTCGCTGCTGCTGCAAAGGCGGCGGCGGCGGCAGCGGCGGCAGCAGCTGATGAGGCAGATGCGTCTTCCATGGCAAATCGCTCAGAGACACCGACACCGACACCCCCTCCGCGCCTGCCTACTCCTCCAGCCAACGCTCAAAAGGCGACCAGAAAATCTCTTCCCGCACGTGGTCTGGACGACGACGACGAAGACGAGGACTACACGCCCAAGGCAGCCGCAGGAAAGAGCCATGGCCGTCGTGCATCTGCCTCCATCTCACGCAAGAGTGTGTCGCGCTCATCGGTAGGACGCCGTGCATCAGCTTCACTTCATCAAATGGCTCCCTCGAGCGACGCCGTGCAGCCTTCAGAATCGACGCCCGAGAACAAGGACGTCGTCGAGAGGGCTGTGGAGGTCGCAATCGACGAGGCGCTCCGGCATTACCGCTATCCCACTGCGTGGGCACTCCGGACCCTCTACGACGAAAATTCTTCTAACCCGGTCTTCCTCTCCATGTTTGAGGACGTTTACCACCAAACAGCCGACGAAGACACCCTCGACGAATTTTCTCGCCTTATCGAGGAGAAGAAGCGAGAAGGCAAGAAGGACAATCAGGCTTGCTACTTTTTTGTGCCCCCTTCCACCAACTCGCGCTTCACCCCCCACAAGCCAAAGCCTGCGCCCTACGGCAATCTTCTCTCTCTCGACCTCTCAAAATCGGACGACGAAGACGACGATATGCCTCAAGTTACCCCGACAAAAAAGGCTAGGAAGCGCAGGGAGATTCCGGAATCACCCATGGGCATGAGCGTCGACGACGAAGAAGACGACGACACTACTTTACTGGCGGCGGAAACCACCATCGCGACCATGACCCCGTCACGCAAGCGTGCCCGAAGAGATTCTGCAAGCAGCGACTCGTCCTTGTCAGAGCTCTCTGCATCTCCGTCTCTGCCACCCGACTCGCCTTCGCCCAGCTCTCCGCCCGTTTCCGTGGCTGTTCAAGGCGATAGCCACAGTCGCCGTCACAGTGCCACGACGGCTGCCACGGCTGCTGGGGCCGACCCCGAGACCACCTTGACCAGCGCACCACCGCCAGCCGATCCACAGCCAATGAAGAGACGCGGCAGATCCCTTGCTGCTAAGGCGAGCGTGTCTGACGCATCCAACCCAAACTCACCCACCCTCCCCCCAAACGTATCTCAAGCTGCAGGGGCTAGCAACATGCCTGGTCGACTTTCTTCGCCCATTTTCCCCAACCTTTCGACGACAGCAGCACCCTCGAAGGCGAATGGCAAGAAGAACGCCAACAAGGACAAGACTCCTCGCGTACTGCCCAGCGACGATGCAACCACCCTGCGGAGGAGAGATGCACGCGATAGCACAGTTAGCCAGACGCCCCAGCCTGAGAGCCATATTCGCGGTTCCGCCATGAGAAGCAGGGCTGGATCTATGGCCGCATCTTCACCAGCAGTAAATCTGCGCAAGTCGGCAAGAACACCAGCGCCGAGCTCGAATCTGCCTGTGAATCTGACTCTGAGCACGAGAACGACGAGATCAGCAAAGAGGACGCACGACGAGATCGACAATACGAGCTCGCCGACTGCGCCGTCAATCCTCGGAGAGGTGACGCCCGTCACGAGCTCTAGGGCTGCGACACCGACGAACCTGCGCCCTACGAAGAAGCAACGGACTGGCTTGCGTATCAAAACTTCGTAAGTTGCCTCTTTCCCCTTTGCATCATGAAATTTAGGCCTCGCTGTGGCAAAGCGGATGACTTGACATGATGAGTCGAGGGCGCCAGTGATGAGTGGCGCGAGCCTGGCAGCGTCGCACCGAAGCATCCTCGTCTCTGCCATCATCCGTCTGTCAAATTTCATCCATGGTTCGCCAAATCAAGCTGGACATAGACTGACGCATTCTTACAGACCCATGAAGAAGAAGGGAGGCACTGCGGCTGGACTACCTCGTGCCAGCGGTGAGGGCGGTGCAGTTGCCGCCAACGGCGGTGGCCCAATCAACCAGGTAAGCTGCCAGTTCAATAACGAATCCTTCAGCAGCACGGAGCTGCGGTCATTTTCATCGATGCCGCACCCTTACTGTTGCGTACGGGGAGCGAGGAGATGATGGGGCCGGGCGAGGGTCGGCGAATGGTGAGGGCATGGTTTTCGGGGGCCAAGGCGCACATCCCGAGGGATACTGAGTTTAGCGGCCAGTCCCGACCTCCCATTTTTCCCGGCCAGCCTGCACCCACACTCCTACTCATTTCCCGTAAATTGCCTCAACGATCACATTGCTGACACATCTCATCAGGATGAGAACGACGACTACTGCTCAGCATGCAGCGGCGTTGGAGAGCTGGTCTGCTGCGAGAACTGCTCCAGGTCATTCCATTTCGAGTGTGTCGACCTGGGGCTGGGCGACACTCTCCCCGAGGAATGGTTTTGCAACGTCTGTTTCAGCAGCAGATACCCCACCAGGGTGCCCGAACACAAGGGTCCCTTTGGCGGTTTGATGAACACTCTGGAGAAAACTAATCCTCGAGCCTACAAGCTGCCGCAAGGCGTGCGTGTGTATTTCGAGGGCGTCAAGGTCGGCCCTGAAGGCGAGTACGAGGATGTGGTAGTGCCCGCTAAGCCAAAGTAAGCTACAATCTCTGTTCTCACTATCTCGCTGTGTTCCAAACATCCCATCCCGCCTGTCCTTGGGGAACGCTTCGACTGACAATCACTACAGGAAGAAGGGCTATGAGGAAGCTCCAGACTTCTTCAAGGTTCGAGAAACTGACGGATCTGCTGTGCTATGCCACAATTGCCAACACCCGACCGCCGACAATCGAGCCATCATTCCCTGCAGCCTCTGCGGGCTTCACTGGCATCTGGATTGCCTCGATCCCCCGCTGGCAATCCCGCCTGTGGTGCGAACATGGCGTTGCCCTGCGCATGCAGACGACCTGTTAGCTACATTGCCAGAGGAGCTTGCCCCAGCTCACCGCTTCCGGAAGATCAAAGGCGCCCCGGTCATCGTTCCTGCCTTCAGCCGCGGCATGAAAAACAATGGCTTCATTGAGATTGATGACGAAGAATCCGAGGATGAAAATTCGGGTTGGAGCGATGTCAAGACCTTCGGTCGCGTCTACAAGCTGTCTTCCAAGGGCGTTGTCCTCGATTTCATTTCTCAGTCAGTTCTCTTGGATCCTTATTTTGTTGTTTTCAAATTCTAACAGATCTGCAGGCTTCGGAAGGATGGCGCTGGTCACATCAAAGGCTCGACGGCTTCAAACACCGTCCAGGCGCCACTAGTCAGCGAGCCCATGAGTGCTCGTTCACGTGTTGAGCAGCAAGCAGTGCTGAATTTGGTCGAATTGGCCTCCACTCAACCCACTACCAAGCTTGACGAGCTCACAGAGGCATTGCTAGTAAGTCAAGAACTGTTTGGAATTGCAAACAGTTGTGACTGACACATGTATACAGACAAACGCCGAGCCAGCTATGCTCTCGCTCATGGCTCGTGGCAGTGTCAATAACTTTGCCAGCGGAGATCTAAATGTTACCGATAAGCAGAGTCTCCGCGCAATGCTAGCTCAGATGGAAGCCATGACTGGTCGCATCAAAGGCTTGCTTGGAGACGACCAAAGAGAAAGCGGTGTTTCTGGTATGGGCATCGAGGCCGATCAAACGGCGATCGACTGTGACCATACCAACGGCACTGTCAGCACCGGAGACGACGCAGCCTCGATTAAAAATGAGTCCGTGGAGCCCCCTGCCGACCTACCTACGCCAGCGACTACGACCCAAGATAACCCGGAGCCGATCAACAGCCTGGGCGAGAAGTCTTCGCAGGAGGTCCCCAACGACGCGAACGAAGATGATGTGCCCGACATGGATATCGACTAGGCTAGCGTTAACAGCGATTCGACTATATGTTTAACTGATTATTCTTATCCTACCAAACACAACACACAAGGGTGGTGTTGAGACGCTAATTGGAAGTGGATGGTTCGCCTCGTCCCAGGACTAGGGAATCAGCAGCCAACACAGCCAATTGCGGATATAGCCCATTTTCTACTCTTTTCTTATTTGATTCCCCAAGACACGACCCCCACACGGATCTGGAGTTTGGGAGGGCTCAAAACGAAGCAGCGAGCAAGCGCAAAGAAAGACCGGTGAAGGAAGACCGGCCATAGAATCGAAGCGTACCGAGACAGGTACGACAGAAAGCCACATAGGCTTCGAGCGACCCGACAAAGCAAGCTCGCATAGTCATTCATGGCCTTGTAGCCATGGAGAGTGCAAACTGGATTGGCCGAAGCACGTAGAATGTGCTGAAGGCGAGGAGGGGACGGGCATCTGGTTATCTGCCCATGCTGCCACCTGGGGAAAAGGAATGGTGTGAAGGCCAGCTTTTTGTACCTCACTTTCCTATTCACCTTTCCCTCCAATTTTCTTTTCCCCTTACTGGAATTCCCTCACACCCTGCCTCAATCTTGTATCATAGGCCATTACCTCTTCTCGTAATATCTCTCTTTTGGACCAGCAGGCAGGGCTGGGCTGGCTAGATTACCAAGGGAAACAGAGCACTTCTTTTTTTTTTTCTCCAGGGAGGCAAGAGCGGAAAATCCAATTTGGGAAATGGGATTGATGCGACCTGAAGCCGGCCGGCGGTTTTGAGTACCTTGGGTCCAGGCCAGGTTGAAGGAGAAAGCGGGAAAATGGGGCAAACCCCGGGAGACGAAGGGAGGGTAGCCTGACGAGGCCCAGTAGATAGAATGCTACACCCCATGATCTATATAACCCACCATTGCCGTTCCCTCCAATGCTGCAGTTGTCATTTGTGAAGAAAATCGACACACTTATCTCTACGAGCATGGGCCTGCGCTCCTTTGAGAAAGTTTCCTAGGCATTGCCTGGATTGGATGGCACCGACAGTGGTACTCTAGTCTATTGTCTCTGCCGTTGACAGAAGAGACAATGAGCAGTGGAAAACCAACAAAGCCTAGCTGTGACAGATGGCATTTACTAGTTACAATCTTGGGCCTTTCCCCAGAATCCTGCCCATCCATTCGCCATATTGACGTTCTCTGGTCTAGTATCTTTCAGTCGTCGCGTCCCTCCCTCATGGACAGAGCAGCAGGTGTCTCCGACTTCAGGCTTCTTCTTACTTAACATCAACATCACTATGCTCCTTCGTGCACGGGAAACGGTAGGACCCGAGAGATCTCGTGTGGCAATATCAACTAGCTTTTACGACAATGCTTGACTAACAATACCTTATACTTATGCTATCTAGTATGAAGAAGAAAACACTACAAAAAAAGGAAGAAACACCCAGCAGCCCAAGGTAAAAAGTTTGCGTGGCTATCAAGAGTTTTTTTTTTTGCCTGACTGCCTGCCTAGCGAACGAACCCGGCAGGTCGCGGCATACACACACGAATGCTTTGACTGCGGAAACACACTCTCGACTCCATAGCTCTCTCATAACAAAAAGCAGCATATGCGATCTTTTAGGGGGTTGCGTCTTGACTGCCATGCGAAGGTGGGGCTTCAGGACAACATCCGGCTACCCTCTCTCGGTTTTTCTATATACCACGCCACAAGCAAAGTGAGGGTAGCAATAGTAAAGCTTGTAAAAAAAACTTCCCCAGCGGAAAAAAAAGAAAGGACAGGAAGAGTGAAGTGGCAAGTGGGGGGCTTCTAGAGCCCCGAGTGAAACGAAAATAAAAAACCCTCTTCGTTGCTGCGACCACATTTCCGGAGAGGCAGCTTCATGTTGTTGTTGCCCTGTCTATCATCAAGACATGGCCTCCTCCACATCTGGAGTGGCTTGCGCATTTTCCTGACACATTGGGCGGTGTGTACCCCCTTGCAAACATTCTTACATGACGATCCAGATCAACCAAACTCCTGTGCCGATCCCATACCAAGCCATCCCTTACCAAGCGAAAAAAAGAGCGGCATGAGCCAGTCAGACCCTCTCTGACCAGCAATTCGTCTGTACAAGTGGCGTGTGAATCATCGCTTTTCAACTCGTCAGTCACGTCGCGCTCTGGCTTGGTGGAGAGGGGTTGCGAATGGGGGATCGCTTACTCGGCCACGTCTTCCGTTGACTTGCTCCTGCTGCATGTACGCCATGTTCTGCATACCGCCCATATTGCCATAGCCACCATATCCCGACATGCCCATGTTCATACCAAATCCAGGAGGTGCGTACGGTGCCTGGCCGGGAGGCATCTGAGGAAGCTGAGTCGGCGGCTGAATGGGGCTTCCGTTGGCCAGGTTCTGGCTGCGGTACTGGTCAATGGACGGGCTTGGGCTGCTATACCCTCCAAAGCCTGCCTGCATCGGCGGGAAGAAGTTGTTGATGGGGGGCGTCGCACGGTTGAGCATGCTCTGTTGGTACTGGAGCTGCTGCAGATTCGCAGGCGTCGGCATGGGAGAGTTGGACTGGTTGTACATGGGGTTTTGAACACCATAGGGAGGGAAGGGGGCCATGCTCGCGTCGGCAGGCTCACTGCGTTGGCCGCCGAATCCCAACTCATAGTTGGAAGGGTTGACGGGCTGGTTCAACGAGTTATAGTACTGCTGCTTGCTCATGTGAGCAGCCTGCTGCTGCTGGTGGTTGTTCATGTTGGCCTGGCGGGAGGCCGGTCGCTGCCGCTGCTCATTGTTGTTGCTGTTATTGCCAGAGTTGCCATGGCCGTGATCGCGGCCACCGCCACTGTTGCGAGTCGACAGGCCAACCTCGTCCATCAAACGCTTGTAACCTTGGCCGGGCTGGGCCTTGATGCGGACCAACACGTTCTTGACGTTCTCAACCACCTGGCTGCGAATGCTCTCGTCAAAGAACGGCGTGGTGAGAACCTTGAAGATCAAGGTGGCGCCGCAGGCATGGTCACTCAGGATCGCCTCGAGAATTTGGTCGTTGGGTGTGAAGAACAAAGCCTTCAAGATGGTGTCTCGCGCCTCGGGCTCGGCCTTTTGGTTAATAACCTTGAGCACGGTGAGGTAGGCAACCTTGTGAGTGCACAAGTGGACGAGGCAGGGCACAAGCTGGGGGGACAAAACAGTCCTGCGCTGAGGGAAGGTGCAGGTATCCAAAAACCAGGTCAACAAGAGGGCACCGTTGGCGTTGGTGGCGAGCTGGACGCTGTGCAAAGCGATCGCGGCAGCCAGCATCCGCTGCTGCTCCTTGGTGGAGTGATGGCTCTCCAAGCAGGCGCGCATAGCTCGGGCACCGTAGCGGCCCTGAGAAACCTCCCACATGCGGCTGAGCATGGTTTCGAAGATGAAGTCATTGAAGGGAGCACCGAACTTGAGGCAGCCTTGAAGAACGTAGTTGCCGTACTGGTCCAGGAACAGAGGGATGGTGTAGGGTCTGAGGTGCTCGACAATCAAATTCATCTGGTGCGGGGTCTTGCAAACGTCGATAATCTTCTGGGCAGCCCAGGTGCCGTTCTTGTGTACGCCAATCTCCGCCATGTGAGGAGCGATCTCGGCCAACATGGCGTCCCGAAGGTCATCGGAGCAGTGCTCAAAGAGCTTCTGTACAACAGTATTGCCAAGGTAGTCGGACGCTAGCTCGGCAATCTCTGGCAGCATGTCAAGAGCGGTCGTCTCGATCTCGGCCTGGGAGAGGCTCTGGTTGTCGATTCTCTTTCTGATATCTCTGAGTCTCGGGGCATCGTGGACGCGGGTGTGGGCCGGTTCCCGGATGGGGGGAATCTCGTCGATGAAGTTGGTGAACTGGATCGATGATTGAAGACTGCGGGAGATCTTGGCAGCATCCTCCTCGGTGGCCTGGAACTGCTTAACGATGCGCATGATGTCACTCGTCATTTCTGACAGAGGAGGCACAACGGGAGCAGCATTGGCTGACTGGGCCGATGCATTTGCGCTCTCGCCAGCGGTACCGGGGGCCGCATTCTGCGCATTGTCCTGGTTCTTCGCGAACGGGTCGGGGCTGGGCGAGGGGAAAACGCCATCGTGGCCGGGCGTGTTCGAGGCAGAAGGCGGCTTGGCAAAGTTGATGCGAATGGGTCCTGCTCCAGGGAAGATTTCTTTTCCGTTCATGCTGGCTTTCGCAGTGATGGCGCTCTCCATCCGCTCGAAGTTCACAAAACCGCAGTTCTTGTGCGTGAGAACACGAGCAGACAGAATGTGACCGTATGCCTTAAACATCTCAGTCAAAGTCGATGTAGTAGTGGAAGTCGGGATGCTGCCGAGCCAAAGGGCGCTGGTAGGACCCTCAAGACCCTGGTCCTCGGCATTGAGCAATCCCGCATTGCGGCTGCTCGACCTTCCCAGGTTCATAGCAGCCACAGCTTGCGGGAGGTCGTCAAACTCCTTTTCATCCGGCAGACGGATCTCCGCAGGAGGGACGGCGTTGCCCATGCCACTACCGGACATGTAGGTTCGCATGAGGCGAGAGCCAGGAGTGTCGAGGACGCCGGCTGTTCGGGCACGAGGACGCGTAGCTTGGTTGGCAAACGCCTGGACAGCCAGATTGTGGTTGTGGATCGCAGCGTTCGTAGCTGCGAGCTGATCCTGGAGGTGGGCAACGTACTGGCTCTCAAGAGTCATGTCCTCGAACTCATCGTCCTCCTCGTCTGCGTACTTGTCCTTGTTGTTGACCGAGTACGAGCGGAAACGATTAGCCTTAGTAAAATCGTTGAAGCTCGGAATGTACGGTGTTGCCAACTGGGCGCGGGGAGGCTGCGGCGTCTCAGCAAGTCCCAAGTAGTCCAGCGTCCTCATATGGACATCGCTTTCTCCACCCCCCTCTCTGGAAATCTGAGATTGCGTGGGCGAGCTCGGCCCATTGGTCGAGCCGATGCTCGCAATGCTCGCAAGAGTCATACCCCTATCGCGACCCGTTCCGGTAGGGTTCCAACTGCTGAAAATGGACGGCCCAAAGGGAGAGCTGGTGCCGGGGATCTGCGCGAAAGGGCTCCGCTGAGGCATCGAGCCTGCGCGGAGGCGGGAGAGCAGCGCAGAGTTGTTGGAAGCCGTGTCGACCGGTTCGAGACCGGGAGACGGAGATTTGAATGGGCTGTGGGACGGAGTTGGCCGGGATGATTTGGGAGCCATAGCCGGGAGGTTGAGCAAGCCATTGCCTACACCGCCGGGCGAGAACCGCGATGGCACGGTTCCAGCACGGGCACGTCTCGCCTGAGGCATAGATTCGGGGGTGGGCAATTGGGCAAAGTCAGGAAAGCCATCGGTTGGCGACTCGGGGATGTTCTCGCGGAGGGGCGTAGAGTTGCCGCTGGTCGGCGGACCGCCCCAAGGATTTACCGGCAATCCGGGGACGCCTTCTTGAGCTTGAATTTCGCGGGCCCTGTCGAATTTTGGTCAGCAAAAACGGATGGTCACTCGCAGGGTGGCAGAGCGAACGAACCTCTTGGAGTATAGCCTGCTGGAGCCGGGCATCTCGTGCGATGGAGAGCCAGCCCCTGATCGCGAGGCGCTAGCCATCTTGCTAGAGTGATTCAAACCGCCTGGCAGGCCGAATGGTGATCTGACAGATGAACCAGCGGTCGGGTCAATGGGGGATGTGTTGTTGGCGGTTGGTGAGGTGGACCGATTCTGTGTGGCAGATTGGGGCGGGTAACCAATGGCCAGGTGATCAGATCTAGTTGACATTATCAATTATCTAGGCCAAAGCTCATCAGAAATTTTGTGACACTAGAATTTTCCCAGCGGGTTGCTGTCGTTGACGAATTGAGCAATGCTCTCCCGGTCGACGGTTGACAGGCGCGGGGGAGAAATGGACCCAATGAATTGTGGACAGCTTCGAGACCGTAACGTCTCGTATTCCACAGTCGGGGGTTTCGAGGGAGGGTGACGGCACGGTGCTGCGTCAGTTCCCAGCGTCTTCTCCGGGCGAGTATTGAGCGGAGGGTCCGGAGCTGCTGCTGTCGGGCTGTCCAATTTCGGTGGGCAGAGCAACAATGGTAGGCGTAGAGCAGAGCAGAGCAGAGGCGCGCGAAAGAAGAATGGTGTGGTCGTTGGGGCCTTTGTGCGGTAAGGAATGTTCGTCGAAGGGTTGAAAGAGTTGAAAGGTCGTGTTTGTGCGTGTTTCCAGGTATTACAAGGTACGCCAGGCCAGCCAGTCGGTCGGTTGCAAAAGGGCTGCTGGGTGCTCGAGAAAATAAAAGGAGAGTTCGACGTCGGTCGGGGGGAGTGAGGTCAAGGAATGTCGGGGGGGACAAGTGGGCTTTAGACGTGGACGTGGACGTGGACGAAAATCGGGCGCTGGGGGTGATGGAAAGATTTCTCTTGCCAGGCACTCGGGTAGCCGTTTTGTGGTCGCGTAGCTTTTAGCGGTGGGCTTGGGTCAATGTGGATGCTTGGTGCCGCCGATTGCTGGTGGTGCTGCTGCTGCGATGTGCGATGCGGATGCGGATGCGTAGCGTTGCGTCCTTTTGGTCTGGCCAGTCTCTCGGATCAGATTCCACAGGTTCCCAGTGTGTCTAGACGTCGAGAGTCCCAACAAGCAACCTTGGACGATGGAATTGTGTGGTGGGCGAAAACCAGCTCGTTGTCCTTTCCTCCAGATGATCTTTTTGAGCAAGACGTAAAAAGAGAGAGGAAAGAAACAAAAGTAAACGGTCTCAATATACAGGCTTCATTAGTATAGGGACGATGAGGCCTGGAGAAAGGGATAGGGGGTTTGGGGGTGTGGTTGAAGATGGGGAGTGTGGGAGTGGGAGAGGGGAAAAAAAGAGACACGAGCGGAGGAGTAAGAGGATATGTGAGTTGAGAGGCTTGATGGTGAAAGGGACCCTTTGGCGGTTGGCCTTTGGTCTGGAGTGTTTTGGTGTGTTCCGGTACAAGCAAAGCAACGCAAGCAAGCAAGTGCAGAGAGCAGATGCAGGACAGGAGACGGGAGTTTAGACGACTGGCCAGTAAGGACACTTTGTTAGGGGGTAAGGAGGGACGGCGAGGCAGGGGGAGGAAGGTGAGGTACCTCTGGCTGCTTGCCTCTGAGGCGGAGGTACTTGGACCAAGGCCTCTTCTTTCTCTTACGGAGAAGTGACTCGCGGTACTTCTGAAAGATGAGATGTACTCCGTACCTTGGACAGTTACACAATTGACCAGACCCGACCTTAGATACATCATACCTACCTCCCCATCCTCTCCACTGAACAATACCAGATGCCACAGCTCTATCGTCGACCCGACTTCAGACCTCTGACCTCAGGCATAAAGAGGCTACATAACGTCAGCCAACATGGAGTGTGAGGTAGATGGGCCAGCAAGGCGAAGCAGCGAGGCAAGGTACGGCGTGCCTGATGTAAACCAGCGTCTGGCAGGGCCACCGTCGCCGCCATCGTCACTCTACACGTTACTAGCACCACACACATGCCATGCCGTATGTACGGAGCAGGTAATGGATGTGAGTGAATACCTTGGATCCACGGGCAGTAGGAGGTACGGAGTAAGGTAAGGTAAGGTAGACTGAGGTTCAGGGGATTGGTGGTCAGCATCAGGTTTCCGAGTGGGGAAAGGTACAAGGCTTCACGGAGAGGACCACAGTCACACGTCAGTACTCCGTACTCCATACTTTCTCAGATTTCCCTGGACCCTCACATCTCCCGTCCGCCAGTCGTCACCTTCTGTCTCTGTCTCCAAACTTAGGGCAGTTTAGACCAGGGCAGACAGCTCAGAGCAAAACAGGGGACTGGCTGACACGATGCAGCGCCCATAACGGGGCCAAGCGGAGGGTTGAGGTCAGTGTGAAACGGCAGCCGATCGGCCTTAGTGTAGTCTTTTAGGGGTGAAAGAGCCCCAGCCTTGTCAATGCCTGACCCGAAGCTCAAGGCACTAAGGTAAGGGAGAGCGTCCAAGGCTTTACAGACTTCCAGTCTAGTTGTCGCTAGTTGGTACATCATTTTTGCTCTTTCGATAAACAACCCAAAGAGTACGAACTGGTAGCTGACTGTGACAGTCAATCAACTTCCTCTGGGGAAGGCATCAGATCTCGCTATTCGTCTACTCCTTCCTTTTTTTTTTTTTTTCACTTTCCAAGGCACCTCGTGCCTTCCCCTCTTCTCCCCAGGCTCGCCCCTCCTCCCCTTCCCTTTCCATGTTCCTTACTCCTAGGCTAAAGTGGAGACCGGTACATGACCTCCTCAGGGAGGAAGGGACGAGGGACAACGGCTGAGCGGGACAACGATTTGACACTCGTAGCGGTCTATAGTGGAGACCTTCCCTCACCTATCCACATTTTCTCTCCATATTTTTCCAACTTTGCACCTTGCCATCCCCCCGTTGCCCATGGAATGTTCGACGTGGAATGGAAGGCGGCAAGCACCGTCCAATTTTCATACACCGACAGGCAAGACCAAACACTCTGACCCGAGAGTCAAGACTCAAGAGACGGGGACAATGGTGCGTGCGCCGCGTCCGCCGTCCCCGTCAGGCCCGTACCCTCTGCTTCGAGACAAAAGTGCCAGGTTGCAAGTCGAATGCCGAGAGCTTGCACTCCGACGATGCCGCTAGACGACTTTGGGCAAATCTAAACAGCGCAACAACGTCTCAAATAGTCCATAACCACGTACAACTACCTCACCTCACTGTACGGAGTACCTTATTCTGGATAGATTCGTGCAGGAATCCTATTACACCACCACACCCAGTCTGCTCCTCGGGTGGTTACGTGGACACGCCTACACTCTTCGCACAATATCGTTGGCATTGTCTACCTAAGGAACACCTTCCCCTACGTTTGAAGCGTCGTACGAAGCCTAGACAGATTGGGGCTCCTCGTCGACGCCGTGCCCGGCAGCCTTACGGCCAGGAGAAAAGAGAACCCCGGCTCTTATTTGGCCTACTATTGTCGTCCCTTCCGAGCTGGATTGAGCATTTCAGCTGCAAGAGATGCCGGCGGCGATGCGATACTACCCATGGAACCAACCTCTCTGCCAGGAACTTCCATCGACACTCCCTCCATCAACAATACGCCCATTCCATCTCCCCGACCGTACCCCTTATCCAAAGCGATGGGGCCACCGTCAAGTAAAGCCTTCAGACTGTCATTAGATGTGACATCCCTCCTTGCCCGCTGGGATACTGGCCCTTCTAAATTGCATACTACATGCTGGCACAAAAATCCACATCCAGCACGCACACAACTTCGCCTCATCTTCCACCCAAGTTGAGCAGCCGACTGGCTCCCCACTGATTTGAGTATAGGGATATGGCCTGTCGTCAACTACAGTTGGGGGTCCAACTGACTTGACAGTCTCGATCCGATTCACAATCGCAAACCACCCGCACTGCACGGTCAAGCCACTACACTACGCTCACGCTACACTATTCCCTCGGAGGAACATGTCCAGCTCCTGATGTTGCCTTGAGAGCTCAGAGTTGCAGTACACACTGCAGAACCTTGCCGGCCACCAAACTAGTTGCCCGCTCCAGGCGAGCCCATGTCATATAGCCGCGACATCTTGGTGTCTAGGCGGCCGTGTCAGTCCGTCGACTCTTTCGGGAACTGCGGCTTCAAGAAGCCTTCAAGACCAAGAGTGACGGGGACAGTGAGACCCCGTGGTAACACAATTGCCCGCGCTCTAGTCGCAGGCTGTGTCAATACCGAATTCGCATCTTGATACTGTCACTCAAGGAGTGAGCACTTTATCGCTGAATTACCATGACGAAACTCAATCAACTTCGCTCAACCTTGAACGCCACCGCCCAACATTGTCAAGCAAGACTTTGACTATGGTTGGCAATTGCCTGTGCAGTAATGACAGACTGCCTGACTTGCTGTCACGGTTAAATTGACACAAGCCACCAATACCCCCGGCTGGTGTTCAAGGCACGCCGTCCATCAAGCCAGTCCAAGCGGCAGTGTGTCCTCTCAGGCTCGTTCAGGGGTTGCCCTCCGCCATCGCGAACCACAGCTTTGGATACCTCCAATTCAAGTCCATGGTTGTCCGCGAATATGATAAGGAACAAAACGGCTATTTTCCTATGCCTCGGCCTCCAACATCGCTTGATAATTCTTGAGCATCAAGTCAAGTTGACGCACACTCTGCGTTCAGCATTACAACACCACGTCGCTACCTGACTCGAACCTTGCCCGCGGTACTTTGTCGAATCATCGGTGCAGCAAAAGATACTTTCACTTGCAAAATAAAAGGGGGGAGGTGGCCACCAACAGACAGACAGCAAAGCTTGCGACGTGCTACCCAATGGGGCTATTGACATCGACAGGCCAAGGCCCAGCTTCACCAAGGGCCGCCAGGTGCAACACTGCAAAGGCGTGATGGAGATGCTGGTCATTTATGCTCCAGCTCGTCGCCCCCTGATCCTCCTCCAATGACAACCTCGGACCACGCTTGTCAGAGGATCTGCTAAAAATTCTGAAACATGGCTTTAGTCTTGCTTACCCTTGCAACGCTCGCTACCTACAGACGACCATGCACACGCCCCACGCCACGATCTGCCGCCAACGGCTCCCGCTACAACGCAACCCCCTTCCAATGCATTCCCTCGTATTTCGCTGTGGGCTACGGGCATTGCTGTTGGATGTTCGAATGGTGGCTATCTACACGACTACGGACGAATGTCGTGGGCACTTGGATAGCCTCTATCCTTACGACTACAGACCCCCAACAGAGCTGGTGTGCAGTGTCCTAATATGGCCAGGTATCGTCCCTGGCTCCTGAGCCGACAGCCGCCCGCATGCTCGCCCGATTAGGCCCGGGGACGAGCTGATCCTCTGCTTTGGGAAAAGACACTCCAAAGGCACAACTTGGATGCTGGCAAGGTCTCGTGTCGGAAAAAAGAAAAACGCTCAATCTGCGCATGCTGCGCTACTACACACTGAATCAACCGTTATCAAACGTTCAAGGGTTGAACGATGGCTTGTCTTCCATCCCAAGACAAATCCTTTGGGGTCCATTGGCCAAGCTTCCGTCCTGCCGTCCCGTTCACATCCAGACCTCTTGATTTGACGAGAGACACCTGCCATCGCAGCTCTTGACTTGGATCGGTCATCAACCAAGATACGAATACCTACCTACCTTACACACACCAGCCGCTGCCCCTTGAATCTGGCCGATGAGAGTGTGCCCGTCCTCCATCTGCACCAGCCCGTTTTACTGGCACTTTTCCGTCCTGGACCCCACCCAATCCTGTGTCGAGGCTTTCCGCCTTTGGTTTGAGTGACAAGGAGGCCCTTCTCCTCGTTCATGTACGCTCTGTGGTCTCTACTCAGCGAACATCGGACATCGTCCCTCCCTCGCTTTCGTCCCAGATTCAGGATGAAAGTGCCCTACCTACTTGACCTATACATGTGCAACACGACACGGACCTTTCCAAGTTTCCAGCCTCAACTTACTCCGCGGCCTCCGCCGAAACTGGCGCCAGAGCCCTCTTCCGCCACGTCCGTTGTGCGAGTGACGCGTTCCGCCGCGCAGCCTCAATGCATTACCGCCTACGGCATGATCGGTCGGCCATCACTCGCAGCTCGTTGCCCGCACCGCCGATGCGGCCCTCTTTCTCTTCACAACCACGAGGACCAGTCTCGGCTCCAAGCTCATCCTGGCCCGCTGTGCAACGAGACAGAAAGGCGCGGTGGCTTCGGTACTTGGCTAAGCAATCTATCAACTCATGCACAGCGGTCCCAGGTTCGGGGAAGGTGCCCGCCACAGTCAATTCTTGACCCCAGGCTTGCTTTCGTGAGGCTCAGAGAGGGGGCAAAACGGAGGCTAAACTTCCCCATCGTGGGTCCCCCCTTCTCCGACCAGGGCGATCACCGGGGTTCTCTCGGGTAAAAATAGCATCTTATCTTGGCCCCGACCTCATCCATCATCCCTCCCCCGCGACTAGTTTCGCAGATCTCGCGAAAAAGCTCCAGTCGTCAAAAAATTCGAAGCCACAAAACTGTCGTACCCGCGTAGGCATGGCGTCGACTGGGCAGAACCGTTCTCCATCCCAGCCATGAGAAAACTAAACTAAACAAGGCGTGTTTTCCATGCGAGTTCTTGGAGCAGGAAGAGGGGCTTGCGCTCGCTGATCAGCAGAACAAATCCAAGTTGATGCAATGAAGGGGGGCTGAAACACTACCCCGAGATAGGGCGATATATCGACCAGCCCAGAGACCTGGATCATTTCCAAAATATCGGTATGCCCAGATTGTCGAAACGACGTTGGCGCTCTGAATAGCTATATGGCGCCAATAGCTACCTGGCGTGGATAGCTACGTGGGCGTTATTATAACCTTGGTAGGTCTGCTTGGCATCGAGTGAGCCGTCCCCGACACCCGCTGGAAATAGCCACGGGGCTCCCCGGGCATGCGTCTGTCACGGACGCTGCATGTGAGGTGTGATGGGCATCGGGCAGAACAAACACATAGATATCGTGACCGCTTGGCATGCCGGGCGCTGCTACTCGACGCTCGGCTCACATTGCCTCGGCGGCCATTCAGGTAGCTCCGACGTCATTCGTCAGTCAGGTGGATGGTATGCCAATCTAATGGTAAACAGGATTTGTTTTTACGATCTAGAATATCAGATACTCCCATGGCATTCTCCTTTGAGGACGCAGGTCAATTCATCAGCTAGTATGCCACAATTTCAGCGGTGCAGAATGTATATCTCGATGGGGATAATTCACGATGAAGCCCCTCCCTCTGCTGCCTTCGCCAGAGAAAGCCAAGACTTGTCTGACATGCGCGGTTACTAGATCATTCTCGCCATTGCACTAACTCTTTTGTGAATGTGCTAAATTTGTTGCCAGAATTATATCCTCTTGCCGTTGCGTGTCTCTAACAGAAGGTCACATCTCATGTGGCGTCAATCTCCTGTGGTGAGTGCGTACTATCACAATCACCTTCCAACTTTGGTTGAGATCGAGTCTCTAGGACATTGCTGTGTTTGCTTCCCAGACATGTTCGTTTCGATTATATCTCATTGGGTTTCGCGGTACTATAACCCAGCCTCGGGTACTATTCAACTACATAACTTGACGCACGTCGAATGCGCTCTTTCGGGTTGAATAGATGAAAGATGAAAAGATGCTCACCTCGATAGGCTATATATCTCGGTGCTTAGATCGGTGCTCTCATGCCGGGGACTGCGAATCTCGAGCTCGGTGTAGTCATGTATGTATGTCATCAAGTAAGGCTGCGAGCCGTACGTTCGTCGATTGGTGACCTTTGTGCCATTCTACCGCCTCCCTGGCCCACAATGTACTGAACTGCATATAGAGGGGCGCCTGGTGTTGCTGGTGATAAGGAATGGAACGTGGAGGGGGGATAGACGAAGGAGAAGCTTTTGTTGTCTCGCGATGTATTGTGGTAGACTAGAGGAATTAACGCAACACCTTCCATTGAGATTGTTTTTTTTTTTGGAGTCCTATAACCCATTTACAAGCTAGCCTCCCGTATTTCGTGATCTGTCTCTTGGTACTTGATGTGTATTGACAATTTTCACACCGGATGAGTTGTATGTCTCTCGATCAAATTCCCAACCACTGTTGCGTCAACTACCACGTTGTTCATATCACTGGAAATGTTCACTTTTTGACACATTTAAATATTATGTACGTTGTTTTCATTGAACTCTTATAGTTCTATAACCTATTTACAACTCCTGTAAAAAAGAAAATCCTACAATGCTTGAGCCATTTTAATCCCTAAACGCCTGATGCTCTCTCTCTAGAGTTTATATCTCTACACTGAAAAAAAGACCCCATCAATCTTAATAATCATGCTTTCGTGAATCATCTTGTGTCTTCTGACTTTCATTCTGTTGTTCTTGATTCGCTTTAGTCGTAAATGTCCTCATCCATCTCATCAGCGACAAGCTCGTCAACGGCATCCTCCTCATCCATGTCCTCGTCATCGGTATCGAGCTCGCTGTCCTGATGGTTAGGCAGCACCACCATCTTGCCATTGATGAGCTCGACACGGGCGTTCTCGCCATCGCGAATGTTGCCACGAAGGATGAGGATGGCCAGCTTGTTGAGGACCTCCTTCTCAATCAAGCGAGACAGCGGACGAGCACCGTAGGCGGGCGAGTAGCCAGCGTTGCCGAGGTAATCCTTGGCCTCCTCCGAGACGTCAATGTATACCTTGCGGCCGTTACCCTCCAGCCGCTTCTGGATCTCCTGCAGGCGAATGTCGACGATCTTGCGGATCTCGCGGCGGGTGAGGCGGTTGAAGATAACGGTCGAGTTGATGCGGTTGAGGAACTCGGGCAGGAACCAGTTGCGGAGGGCGTTCATGACGAGCTCGCGAGTGGTAGCGTCGACCTTGCCCTCACGGTTGGTGGACTTTGTGAGATACTCGGCACCTAAGTTGGAGGTCATGACGACGATGCAGTTCTTGGCGTCGACGACACGGCCTTGCCCGTCGGTGATGCGGCCGTCGTCCATGAGCTGGAGCAGAACGGTCAAGACCTCCTTGGCAGCCTTCTCGACCTCGTCGAAGAGGAGGATGGAGAAGGGCTTGCGGCGGAGAGCCTCGGTGAGCTGACCACCGGCGTCGTGTCCGACGTATCCCGGGGGAGCACCAATCATTCTGCTAAGGGCGTGGCGCTCCTGGTACTCGGACATATCGAAGCGGATCATGGCCTTGGAGTCGTCGAAGAGGAACTCGGCGAGCGCCTTGGTCAGGAGAGTCTTACCGGTACCGGATGGACCGCAGAACAGGAAGCTGGGCGGCTGGTTGGGGTTGCTGAGACCAGACCGCTGCAGGCGGATGGCGTTGGCTACGGCCTGGACAGCCTCCTTCTGACCAACGACGATCTTGCCGAGTTGCTTCTCCATGAGGACGAGCTTCTCCTTCTCGCTGGTCTTAAGGCGAGTGACGGGAATGCCGGTCCAGCGGGCCACAATCTCGTTGATGTGATCGGCGGTGACAACGTCAGTGACCATGGCACCGTGGTCCTGGCCTGATGCGTTGAGAGCGGCGTCGGCAGCGGCCTTCTTGGCCTCGAGTTCCTTGATGACGGCGCGCTGCTCGGGGATGGCGCCGTACTGGAGGTCGGCGGCCTTGGCGTGGTTGCCGGCGTTGGCAGCATCCTCAAGACGCTTCTCGAGTTCGTCGAGCTTCGTCTTGGCCAAGTGAATCTCCTCGCCTCTCTTGATCTCACTGAGGTACTTCTGGCGAAGAGGCTCCAACTCCTCCTCTACGTTCTTGGCGTCCTTCTTTGCTTGGACGAGACGAGTCTGGGACGCCTCGTCCTTCTCCTTCTCCAGAGCGGCAATCTCAATCATGATTTGACGGAGCTTGCGCTCAAGAGAGTCAATAATTTCGGGTTGCGACTCCCTGGCGACGCGAACTGCAGCAGCAGCCTCATCGACCAGGTCAATGGCAGAATCGGGAAGCCTTCTCGACGTAAGGTAGCGGCCGGCGAGGTTGGCAGACGCTACCAAGGCGTTGTCGAGGATGGTAACGCGGTGATGTCTGTCGTACCGCTCCTTGAGACCACGGAGAATGGAAATGGTCTCGGCAATGGAAGGCTCCTTGACGAGAACCTGTTGGAATCGACGCTCGAACGCGGCGTCCTTCTCAACGTACTTGCGGTACTCAGCGAGGGTCGTCGCACCGATGCAGTGCAGCTGACCACGGGCGAGCATGGGCTTCAGCAAGTTGGCGGCGTCCATGCCACCCTCGCCTGAAGAGCCAGCACCCATGAGCAAGTGGATTTCGTCGACGAAGAGGACAATCATCTCCTTGGACTCCTGAATCTCCTTCAGGACGCCCTTCATTCTCTCCTCAAACTCTCCGCGGTACTTGCTTCCGGCCACCAAGGCGCCGACGTCGAGCGACAGCAGCTTACACGCCTTGAGGTTGTCGGGAACATCGCGGTTAACAATTCTCTGGGCGAGACCCTCGACGACGGTAGTCTTACCGACACCGGGCTCACCGATGAGGACCGGGTTGTTCTTGGTACGGCGGGACAAGATCCGCACGACTCTGCGGATCTCCTCCTCACGGCCAATGACCGGGTCTTGTTGCTTCTCACGGGCCAGGGCCGTCATATCAATGGTGAATTTGGCGAGGTTCTCGTGCTCCTCCTCGGTGTCGGCGTTCTTGCTGTCCACCCGCTTCGTGCCGCGGATCTGGGCGACGGCATCGTGCACCAGCTTCGCCTTGGGGATGTTGGAGTCCCGCAGGCAGGCTTGTATTGTGTGGTCCTCGGCGAGGGCCTGAATGAGGTGGTCGACGGCGATGAAGGAGTCCTTTTGCGTCTTTTGCAGCTCTTGCGCCTTGCGGAGGACGGCGTGGAATGTGGGTGCGACGGAGACCTGGTCCGGTGGCGGGTCTTGGCTCGGCAGGCGGACGAGCGTCTTCTTGAGTGCCCGGTCAAAGAGTTGCGGGTCGCCGTGGGCGCGCTCAATGACTTGTCGGAACATGGAGGACGTCTGCGGCGGGCCGTTTTGTTGGTCCTTTGAGAGGTCTGCCGGGGGATCGAGGAGGGAGACGGCGAGGTGGACGGGGAGCAGCTGGGAGTGGGCGTACTGCTCCGCGAGGGCCATGGCATCCTGCACGGCCTTCTCGCCTCTGTCGGTGAATTCCATTCGTGAATTCATGTTGGTGGTGTAGTTGTGGTAGCGATTGTGTGTGGTTGCGTGGTTTGTCTTGTGAGGTTGAGTGGTGGGTAATTAAGAGTGGTGATACGTGAGGTATGGTTGTTGAAGGAAGCTCAGAATGGCTTCAAGTTGAAGAGTCTATCATTCAACGGGGTATCTCAATATGTGCAAGAATTAGCTTGGTGACTTGAGAAGAGAAGCCAGTTGAAGTTTGATTGCAATGTTGAATTTATGCTTGCAAAGTGAGGTTCATCCAGACCGTAAACCTGGAAGTGGGCCAAGAGGATGGACTGATCCAGCATGCGCTGGCAAGGCCGGGAAGTCGTAGGGCAGCGACCAGAACCTGGTAGAAGTCGCGCGACGTCACTAGAATCTGAGCACCGACCGAGCCCAAACCGCGGGGTTCGCTCTGGGCGCACGGACCTGCCATCACATTCACCTTATCAAGATTATCGATAAGGCCGCCAAGGAGCGTTTTGTCCGATGTGGCTGGTGGCACTCGAATCATGTGACCTTTAGCGTCGAGCCACCGGTCAGCCACACTACCGGCGCGGGCCTGGGGGGACAGGTTCCAGAGCTTCGGGAAATTTTGTCAAGCTGCCCGTCCCGAGAAGTTTAGGGGGTTGCCGACGACGACGACGACGAACGAACGAAACGAAACGATACGTCCTCATCGACCGATCGGCCGCAAAGCTAGCAACGATGAACTCGGTCCCGGTATTTCGCTTCTCAAAACTGTCCTTTGGCGTCGCCCGGACGAGTATACGGCATGGCCACACGCGGTCGCGACGCAGGACGCCCCAGCATGAGCTCACCAACTTTGAGCCGGGCCACGGCGAGCAGATTTGGGTCTGGAGCCACCTGACCTCGAACCAGGTCATCTACTCGCACACAAAGCAGCTCGAGGTACGTTTTGGAGGCCTTGTTGCTAGCCAATTGGGGCAGCCAATGGCAGATCTCTCTTGGACCATGTTGAAAGAAGAAGAAGAAGAAGCTCAGCTAACATCACCAAACCTACACAGTCCCACCGAGCCCTCAAACAACTCCCCTTCAACGGCAAAAAGTCCAAACCCGCAAAACTCCGCCGCGACTACTGGGCCCCCATGGCCCTCATCCAGCTCCCCGCCGGCGCCGGCGCAGCAGGCCAGTCCGTCTTCCAAAAGCTCCGCGAGTTCCGCCGCATGCACGAGCTCGCCTGGGAGGACGACCTCCTCTACAGGGAGAAGCGCACCGAGCTCCTCAAGCCAAAGGCCATCAAGCCGTGGGGCGTCAAGAAGGACAAAGCCGCCGCCGCCGCTGCTGGTGCCGTAGACGACGTCAAATACTCCGTCGCCGGCGAGACAGAAGACGCCGACGCCCCCGCCGCCGAGGATACGAAGCCCGCCCCCGAGGACCTCGTCCGCGTCCGCAAAATCGTCCGCAACCGCCACGAGCGCTCCCTGGCCCTCAACGACCAGCGCGCAAACTCCATCGCCGACATGGCCGCCGTCCTCGCCGGCTTCGGCCGCGGCAACCGCCTCGTCGTCAGCGGCCGCGAGAAGAAGGCCGTGCTCGAGGAGGGCAAGGCGCTGGAGGGCCGCAAGTGGTCCAAGGCGCCGCCGGCCAAGACGGAAATCGTCAGCCAGTCTGGCCAAGGAGAGGGCGAGGTGCAAGAGGGCGCCACCAAGGCGCCGGCCGTCGACGAGCTGCTGCCCGCGACGATATACTGGGCCAACGAGGACGACCGCAACTTTGCGCAGGAGTGGTCCGGCAACGTCACGCACGACCTGTTCCAGGACGCCAAGGCGCTCTTGGAGGAGAACCAGTTCGACCCCGAGGAGGAGGTTGTCGCCGAGGTGGAGGCGCCCAAGGCGGCCGCGGAGCCTGTGCAGGCCGCTGGGGACGATACCAACTACAGCATCAAGGAGCCTGTGGCGGAGAAGGGCAAGGAGGAGAGCAAGGACGAGAAAGACAGCAAGGCTGACGCCAAGGCTGATACCAAGGCTGATACCAAGGCATAGATATGAAGGTCTATGTATGGGGCGAGAGCTAGGGGAACGAGAGCAAGCAGCAGCACTGTCGTGTAAGATTTTTGGCCGAGACCTTTTTTGTCACAATACGGGGAAAATGTGTACATCAAGAAAAATGGACGTGGAGTAGGTATTGTGCGATGGCATGGTTTTTCGTTCATTAAGGAAGAAAAGACTTTGCGAGTCATCTACGCAGTCCTGTTAGAAGTGGCTGGTTATTGGCATTGCCATGTAGACTATTGTATCAATACGGTTACATTGAACCCATGATGGACCGATTTCAAGGTCCCTGATAGAAAAACCTCCCAAGGTTTCCCTAAATCCCTATATCGAACTGTTCCGTTCAAAAAAAAAAGAAACCCGATTTCCCGTTTTTATAATAAAAACATGCATGTATAAATTCCACCCCTTGGTTGGTGGGCGTTCTTGGTCATCAACTTCGTTAAAAGTGTACGTTGTGTGTCCGTACGTGTACAACTAGCCGTACCCGTACTTAAACGTATACGGTGAAATTAGATCTGGATGGCAAACTTCTTGAGGTACTCGTAATCCTTGACGTTGGCATCGACGCACTCGCGGATCTCCTTGAGACCCTTCTCGCCGTACTTCTTGAGCCATTCAGCCTCTTCGGACTCACGGGTGATAACCTTTTTCTCGCGGGGAATTAGCATGCTGCGAAATATACCCCACACTAGTGTCTAGTGTGTGTTCGTCCGCCACACCAAAGGTCAAAAAAATATCCAGCGAGTTTCAAGGAAGTGATTTCAAAAGCGCCCAAGCAAACGGGCAGGTCCTTTTTTTTGTATCCAATCTCTTTCTGGGGAATAATTTTCGTTTGGGAGGGGGTACAGAACAACAGTAAAGCACCAGCCGATCAGGGGTAGGGGTTAGGGGTGACTTACATGCTTCTTGTCGCGCGGCTTGAGCGACGTGCTGCCAATGGCATCATCGTGCCAGCCGTTCCACTTTGCAAACTTCTCCTGGGCGACCTTGGTATCCTCATCGGTCCAGTTAAGCATGTTGTCGGTGAAGTCGAGGCCAACGTGGGCACAGTAGGCGCGGATGACGGCCTCGGGGTCGTCAAGCATGTCATCAGCGTCGACGACCAACAAGTCCTTCTCGTCTACGATGCGCTCGCGAATGAGGTAATCAAAGAGACGGCGGAGCTCTTCGTAACCGGCCTCGGACGGGTTGAAGTTTGTCCAGCCCGTCACGGCGTCCAGGGGCGGCTGGGTGCAGCGGTAGTACGAGGGGATGGAGCGGCGCGGGTGGCGGATGAGGAACGTCCACTGGAACTTGCGGAGGATGCTCAAGGGCAGGACGGTGGGGTTGGTGGGCTCGGCCGTGTTGCCGGCGGACGGGACAATGGAGGCTTTTTGCTGGTTGGGCGGGATGATGTAGTAAGCCATGTCCTTGATGAAGGCGCGCTTCTGTGGTTGGGTGTTAGTGATCTGGGCAATTGGGATATAGCATCATCATAGTTCTGTGGTGGTGGTGTTGAGCAATAGGTCGAATGCGACGTTGGTCGCGACTCTAAAAGCTCCGCAAGGGTACCAGGGAACGCTGAGCGGCGATGCGCGACATTGTGGCGGCTGCGTTGCAAAGCTTCCCCGGGTGCACGCACGCCAGCACCCCCAGCCATCAAACGCCGCTTCAATCGAAATCAATCCAGAGTTTCGAGAAGCTCTGTTTGAAGCTTCAAAGAACACCTCCGACCGAAAATTGAATCATTTTCGGGCGTGGAAGGGCAAGTTTAGAATTGACGGTGGTTATGACTGGGGGTCGTAGAAGCTCTGCAACTCAATTTGCCAGGGGTTGGGGGAGTAGCGTACTATAGGGGAATGCATGGGCGGAAATAGTGTGGAGGGGTGTGCGGGTGAGATCGCGATCGGAAAGACAACGACCTCATAATGAGGGGCAAATATGTCTTTGGAGGGGAAAAGGGAATCAGGGGGAGAGGAAAAAACATACATCTTTGCCGGCCTCCTCGATTTGCCTCAGAACATCGGCATACGTCGTCTCGGCGAAGCCAGACTTCTCTCTGCCCTCAGCGTCGTTCTCAAAACGCTCACCAGTCCGCTCAGGGCCATAATAGAACGCATCGCCAAAGGGCTCATGTACACACGCCAGCTTGTCCCGGCGGCTCATAAACACCTAGAATGATGAGAAATCGCCATGTTAGCTAATCCTGCTCTTCTTCACATGGCGCTCGCTGTGCAGAAGTAACCCCAGCAGCGAGCTGATGGTGGTTTCGGTGCACAAGCAGAACGAATGAACCCGTGGTAATTCGCTCAACACCACAGGTTCCTCCCCTCTCTCTCTTCCCGCCAGGCCGTCTCTCTTCCCCCCAAAAGGAACGATCCAGGCACCCTGAACCTTGTCCGTTTTTGGGGTCCGGCGGGATTGCGTGCTCGCTCGTGTCCCAGAGCAGACACGCAGGGAGGAACGAGCAGTGCCAGAAACAAGCCAACAGGCGTTATGGGATTGGGAAATCTCACTCTCTCAAAGGCTGTAGAGCAGGCCCTGGGGTGGGTCGCGCAGAAGATTGGCTTCGAAGGCGTGATGGCCATGATGAAGCACCTCAGCAGCAAAGATGGGGAATTATCCTATGGGATTTGCTGGATTTTGGAACAACCGCCAACGGGGAAGACGGATGATGGAATCCGGCAAGGGGTGAACGGGTAACGGGTAGGCAAGGAACCAAAGTTGCAGAGCTTCTTGGTGTCTTAATTGGCACCTGGTTGTGAGAAGCTCTTGTCGCGATGTCTAAACAACAAAAATGTTGGATGTAGGGGATCGTGAATGTCGAAATAACAAGGTATCGATGGCGAAATCGAAGAGGGACGAGGAGGGAGAGGGAGAGGGAGAAGCTGGTTATAAATCGTTTGGTCCTTCTTCCCCCCCTTCATGGTTCAGCTTTCCCAGAAGCTCTGCAACTCCCGCTTCTACGGTCCAGTCCACGGCAACGGCAACCGCTCCTCACTCGATCCCTCGCGCCGCTGCCGTTCCTTTGCCTATTCACTGCCACTTTTCCTACTGTCTACGCCTCTCACGTCCAGGTCCGACTGCCTTGGACCGACAGCCGTCGGACCAGACGACGAAAAAAAGGTACGTAGAGTTACAAAATGCGTACTTGTTGCGTCTGGACCATGGGCCAGCACGGTGCCCGGTGAGCCCACCCCTCCCTTCAGACGGGATGAGAGCGAGGAAGAGAGCAAAGAAGATGGAGTGGTGGTAGGGAACAGCCGAACAGGAAGAGAGGGTACGGTACTTGGTACCGAAAGGATGTGTGTGGCCATGTCCACACTTCACCCACTTGGGTTGAGCCTTGCTGCAACTCGGGACATTTGAATTGTGGGAGAAGAGGGAACACCAACAAGTAGATGGGCAAGTATAAGTCGGGTAAGACGAAAGTACTCTCTCATCCACGTTAACGGGCGAAAAGCAGTGTAAAAATCGGACAGGAAACACACCAAAGATACCTCGTCCAGAGACCAGACGGTTCAGCTCCGGTACTTGCCCTACTGCGTACGCATACCTTTGCCTTTGGATACTTCCTCACACCTTTCTACTGACTGAGCAATGAGGTATTCTTCGGATGGGGAAGGCGCCAGTGTATTCTTTTTTTCCCATCCTTCCTCGCGGTGCGAACCTTGTCTTACTACGCGCACTACACGTCATAGCACAAGGAATTGATCCGGCACACACCAATTGCAACACATGCGCCTCTGCGCCCCCAGCAGCACTAAAAGTCTGCCGAGTGTTGCAAGCCCGCTTTTGTCGGATGGGACAAGCTGGGAAAAAAAAAACTCTGTGTTTTTGCGTGCAGCAAGCAGCATGCAAATAGGTACAGCACACAATATGGCAGACGCAAGAGACGCGAGAAAAAAAAAGGGTATTTTGCGGGAATCTGGACACTTGCATAGCGTGGGTACTTTTCTTACGCAAGTTTTCACTCGGCCATGGCATCAAGGCCCCCAGGGAAGTTCCCGAACGGGTCCCGTTAGGAAAGTCACCAACTCAAAGAGAAGAAAGAGACCCCAGAAAAAAGCAGGGCAAATGGAGACGTTCCGCGGCGGAACGTGTGTCGTCGTGTGGGCCCATCTCGCGCGGGATCCAGCGACGAGCATCATTGTGCTCCAGCTGAGCTCCATCTGGCGACATGTCGAAAAACCTCGGCCTCGCCCTTTTGTGACTGCGACGGCAGATACTCGGCATCTGGGTATGAGCAGTCGGATGAGGAAACAGAGCCAACAAGAAAAATGAGAAGAGGTAAGTATTCAGAGAGAAAACAGCCCAGATCCAGGACCAAACTTTGGTCGCCATTCAACAACAGACCATATCAACCAGGGGGTCCTGCAACTGCTGCGATTTCAGCACGTCTTGTCCATGTAATCTGGACGTAATGGACGTGGAGTTGCCGATCCACCACCAGAATCTCACCGAACAGCGGACGGGCAGAAAAAAAGGCAAAGATTACACAGGAAAAAAGACATCCAACAGGAAACGGACATGGACCGGTCCGTTGAGGGAGGAGGGGGGAAAGTCAAACTAGACAGGAAAGAGGGGTTCAGCTCTGTGTGTGTGTGTGAGTGTGCAAGTGCACGGCAGACAGAGCAGGTGCACCTCAACAAGTTGCAAGAGCTTCGCAGAGCTTCCTAGAGCTTCTGGCAACCCCGACAACTCCAGGCCACCCCCTTCCGCGCCACGCTAAACAGTTGCAAGAGCTTCTTGACCCCTTCCACACCCAGTACAGAGCTTCGCGAAACTAACTTTGGCTCTACTCCTTGGTCTCCATCCTTCACGACAGCCAGCACATTGTAAGAATGTCCGAGACGATAGATAATCAGGCTTGCTTGGCAAATCTGCTCATCTTGTTGGCTGACCTTTTGGGAGGGTGCGTGTGTGGCCGTAGCCATGAATGTAGCCGGACGGGCGTTGTGAGACATTCGGACATAGGGCACGCGACCAGCCCTCTAGTCGTCTCTTCCACGCTCTCAACGCTCTCTCAAGACCATCACATGTAGCTCGAGCTGAAGCGATTGATCCGTCGCTTTTCTCCTTCACCAACTCTTGCGTGGGTTCGAAAAGCTCTGCATATGACAACTCATCCGTAACCATGGACAATAGGAGGGTCCTTCTCGTCATCGTTGTCGGCCCCCTTTTTCCTCTTGTCACGATTGAACCATAAACCAGGTCTCACAACGCCACCAGCTCGGCGTAAAGACTCGGCCATCAAAGGCTCATCTAAGACCTTCCCAGGTATCCATCGCTCCATCACAGAGCCAGGGTCGGAAGAGGCATTTTCAGACCATTCCAATGTATCCATGAGTCGACTCAGCATATAACCAGGGTTGAAGAGGCAAAAATAGGATGTAAACGCCTCAGAAGGACGAACGACGAGAAGACTTTTTTCGTTCCGCGGTGGCACTTTGCTGCGTTTCCATTACACAATGGCTAAGGGGACCGAAGAAAGGGACAGTTCAGTCATCCCACGCTCCCACGCTCCCACGCTCCTGGAGGGTCCTGGTGACCTGGTTCCAGCCCTCACAATGCACCTCCTTATCTCGAATCGACATTAGTTGCGATGTCGTCAGCCAGTCCAGGCCTGTTCCGTCCAATAGACTCCCCTTGTGTGTTCCCAGCAATAGCATGGCGTGCCCGCCCACTCGCCCCGTTTCCCCTTTCGTGGCCCTTTGTAGGCCGCAGTACCGCAAAACCTCTCAGTATTTGGCATGTAGACCAGATGTAGCCTCGAAGCATGTCCCGCGTGCCATGTCAACGTTTTGCTCAGGGATCATCGGCAGTCGCCAGAGACGGCCGTCGCCAACGCCGACATCCACAGAGTTGCCGAAGCTGAATCAGGCAAGGGGAATAGTCCAGGGCCTAGAAGCCAGACAGAGAGACAGAGAGTGAAAGAGAGAGAGACCGCAAGCCAAGTCACGAGGAAGGGAGGGGAAGACCACCAGCCAGTCCCTCCCCCTCTCACGACCGCTGGTCCTCCCAGCTCCCAAGCCACCGCCATCTCTCCGCCACCCGAGCCACCCCGTCCAGCGCCCCCTTGACCCTCCCCTCCGGATCCCGGAACCGGTGCCCCTCAAACTCGACGAAGAAGACGTAGTTGAACGGCGCCGTCAGGCTCGGCCGGCTGTTGATGCTCGTGAGATTCGTCCCGTAGCGCCGGAAACACTCCAACACGTCCGCCAGCGCGCCGGGAGCCTCGTGCGGGACCGTGAACGACACCATGGACTTTGTCTTCGTCTTTGGTTTCACGCAGTGGCCTGGCATCTTTTGCTTCTCGTCCAGCCCCTTTCGGATGATGAAGAATCGCGTCGTGTTGTCCTCGCGATCCTCGATCGTCCGCGCGAGCACGTCGATGCCGTGCATACCCGCCGCGATCTCGCTCGAGATGGCGGCGCTCGTCCCCGTCTCGTCCAGGCTGACCAGCTCCGCCGCGCGACTCGTCGAGCTAACGTCGATGGCCTCGATGCCCTTGAGATACGTCTGCAAGAAGGCGACGCACTGGCCCCACGCCTGCGGGTGCGAGTACAGGCGCCGGACGTGCTTGAGGCTACACAGCGGCTTCGTCCGCGGCTTCAGCGGGTTCGGGTCCGACGCCGTCGGCGTGCAGGCGCCGGAGCCTTCGTCTCCTCCTCGTAGTCCCGGACCGGCAGCGGCGTCGTGAGCCGGGTCCGGACGGCGGCCGACGAGAAAGTGGTGCACGTCGAGGTAGATCTCGCCGCAGACCGAAATGTCTGGGTACAAGCCGTTGCGGTCGGCAAAGTTGTCCAGCGTGAACAGGACGGACCCATTGGTTGAGTTCTCGACGGGAACGACGCCAAAAGCGACCTCGCCGGCTTGTACGACCTCGAAGATGTCTGATGGACGTTCCGATTCAAGTCAGACGGGAGGTAGCACACGCCACGGCGCAGGAACGAATAATAGAGAGAATGAGAAAAGGGGGTGGGTGCCAAGAACAGCAGAGACGACATAATGAAGAAAAAGGGTGGTGAGTTACGTGCCTGTGATGTTGACAACGGGTCTCAGATCCCATTCATCTTCTGGGAAGGCCTGTAACGAAGCCTGCGATGCATAAAGTTAGAGATGATTGACAAGTCCCACCACACTTGGCATATGCCGTGCGAGGTGTGATTTCTTTTCTTCAGATTCGTGGTACCTACCTGGTGCGTGTACGAGGCCTGGGGGCCCAAGAAGCCCACCAGAGGCTTGACTCCTCCGCCTGCAGCCTCCGCCGAAACCTGAGACTTGTCACTCATAGTTGGATCGTGACGTGACGAAAAAGTCTCTATGAAGGGCGGATCAAAGTACGCGAGCGTAGATTTGGAGGAGGCTTTCAAAATTGAGCAGTGTGATGGACCGTGGATGAATATTCGTCCGACGATGCTTAGAAACAAACGCACAGAGGTCGTCTGCGTGGCCGTGGAGGTCGGCGGACGATGAAGATGATGAGGAGGAGGAGCAGGAGGAAGGGCCCTTTATTTCCGGATTCCGGGTAGCCGCGTCGGGGTCGCACCTTGGCGCGGTCGATTGCTGCAGAACACAAAAGACGGCTTCCTTGTACTATCTCGAATACGAAGCCGACTTCATTTACTGATCTGCGCGTGTCCTACAATCGCTGGGGGCGCAAAGTCGACGACGAACGGGGCTGTCAGAATTTTAGATGTCGTGGTGATGGTGGTCGTCGTCGATATCGGAGGTTGAGTGGTGGATTGGGCTTTTTTTTTCTGGCTAGAAGGGGGAGGGGTTGCTCCCGCGGGGCATGGGGAAGATGCTCCACTCGCCGATGAGCAAATGCCGGGCCCGGCACGACTAAGACATTTGCGACCTTTGCCAACTCGCCGTCTTGGAGTCGACAATTGGTTTACCTGTTGAGCAGCCGTGGTCAGCCATGCTCATTTATTTTATTTTATTTTTTGGTTATACTGCGATGGCAAGTTTGCCGTCGTGGTAGCCGCTCCATGACAGTAAACTCACCATGGACGAGACACAGCTCAAAAAGTTGTCACCTTCGGCTCAGCCGCCTTAGGACTGACAGCGGATCGTCCCGTCGCTCAAGAAAATCCAGCTCTGACATTAGCAACTTGGGTCATGTGCGTATGTTGAGGGTGTCTCCTTGTTGGTACTTTCACTCTGCGTTGGTATGCACAACACGCTTTAAGCGTGTGCTCAATTCCGACGATCGTTCTGGTCTCGCGAGGTGTGCTTGCCAGTGTATCAGACCAAAAGTCTTCGGCTGCCGTGTGTATGTCTGCGACAACATTGGACGTAGATGATATCACAGCAGTCTCAGTAGCGAAAGGGGGCCATCGGACTATTAGCAAAGGCGGTTACCCTTGACTGCCGCTCATATCTTCAGCCGGCCGACTGCCGTCCGTGTCTTATCATACACAACACCGTCACGCCCCGCCATTTCCAAGGAAATGTGTTTCTTCCCAGTGAAGTAGTCCTGATAGCTCGCCGGTCCTTGATAGGAGGCCCTAGATAAGGTGACGACATGTTTGATTGCTCACGCTGGTCTGGCGTCCTTGCTGTCACAGGGTGTTGCTCATCAAGCACCGGCCAAGTCGCTTCACCCATCAGCTAAGCATCGACACGTCAATCAGTCAGCAACCACAATGGCGGCATCACGAGACCTTGTACTTGAAACAGAATGAGTTTTGCGTTTTTGTGATGACAAGTTCTCTGAACGAGATGGAAGGATACTACCGAGACTCAGACGGAACCACTGGAAGACTGACGACGATAATGCTAGGAGACAGAGACTCGTCCTGTCCGCAAAACCTCTCTCTCGTCAGCCATTCCGATGAGCCCGCGTACACGAGAAACACGAAACAACGGTTGAGTCATGAGCGCCGCAGCGTCATGCGCCCGGAACGACGTCGTTATGCTCAGGCCGCAAAACTTCCGGAGCCCGAGACTCCTCTTTCTCCGTCGATGCCGGGCAGATGGCCAAGCCGATAGCCGTCCATGCGGGGACCGGCGACCCGCCCGACAGGCCGACTTGCCGACAGTGCCAAAATAGGAACTCATGGTCGCCGTGGCGGGGGCGGCGGTGGCGGCGGAGCTGTGTGGAGCATGGACTTCGTCCGAAGCTGGCGGTAAGTGGCGCATCCTGGCGTGCCTGATTGGATTTTTTAGCGTTTCCGCACCAATCCCAGCTGGGAGTTCGTCGCAACTCTACTCCCCTTCAATTTCGAGTAGACTTTTTTCTTTCCTTCTCAGACTCTCTGCGAAAACCCCGTCTCTCACAAGCTGCAATGTTCATGCTGCTGTGATGCTTCGAATCTGCTGCAGGGGTGAAGCACGGCATCTATGGCGCAATAGCTGCTTTGAACCGGGCCTTTGGAAAGGAGCAGGGAATGCTGGGACAGTGGTGAAAGTTACCCCGTAGCTTTCATAGCAACACGGAGGCAGCAAGCGACTCCTTCGGTCTCGGTCCCGTTCCGTAGACCGCGATACGAGTTCGAAAGTTCATCGCGAGTGGTGTTAGTTGCGACGACAAGGCGGTCGTGGCCTCATCTTGGTCTTTCAACATGTTTCTGTTTCTTTGGAACCCTGTCCACGTGGAAGGCCACCGGTCAAAGGTCACACAAGCCACGGCTGACGACGTCAAGTTTGAACGACACGACAAGGCTCAAGCAGAAGCAGCAAGGGTCGTCGTCCGTGATGAGCAGCTAGGAAGGGTAGTGAGGTGCCGGCGCGCCGGGAGAAGACCTTCCCACAAGCCGATCTCCATCGCTTATTGCAGAGTGGCAGCGTGGCTAGGACCGATGGCTTTCTCTGGATGAGGGGGATTAGCACCAGGCCGAAATGTTTGTACCGCAACGAGATGTATGCAAGGCAGATCTTCCAAGGTTTCATGTTTCAGGCTTGTTGACGCCCGCTCTGACCAGGCCACGTTGGCACTCCATTTTAGCTGACCAGACGGCCGGATCTAGGACTGCTCTGCAGAGGAACACACTCTTTTTGGATGGTTTCCAGGCGGTCTGGTCTGAAACGTGAGCGGCGCGCTCTAGGGGACATATTTGGGAATATCGTCAGTTTTCAAGGAGTCATCTGTGTCGGCAAATGCCAAGTCTTGGTTGACCGTATGTGTTCCCCTCTCCTTGGGTGGCGACCAAGCGGCGATCGGGCCATAACTCATTTCCTTCGCATGACTGCAGTCACTGCATGTCCCCACAGTCGCGGACTGCTTTCGCCGAAGAATCAGCATCAGGAGCAGATGGGGATAAGCATGAGGTGCCCTGCGCGTCCTTCTGTGCGACGACGGCACAAACGGCTGCGTATCTTTCCAAAATAGCAGCGTTGGCGTAACCAAATCCACCAACATGCCGTGGAATGAATGGCACCTCAGCACTGTCAATTTCGCAGACCGTGGGTCAAAAGGTTGCAGGAAAAAGAAAGGTGACGTACATCTGTACTCTGTGTACACACATGTCAGGTGAACATTGTGATGTCTCCTAGCCCTGATTTTTCGTAGTAATCAGAGGTGTCACAGCAATAAGTGCGCCGTCCAGAGCTCAGCTGTGTGTCACATGGCGCCTCTTACAAGCAGAGAAAAGTCAAAAGGCGGCTCGAAATGACAATGTAGGTGATTGGCTCGAGATGTGCCAAAGAAGGCAAAGAGGCTCTGGAAGGGGTGAGGCCCAGCCGGGATGATCCACGATGCGCAAAGTGACGGTGAACGCCCTCTCCACGTTAGACGTGCCTTGGGCTCAGACTGGCGTCGCCGTGTTAATTAATCTGAGGGGGCGCCAACGCCGAAAGGTAAGTAGAAAGGACGCTCCGTAGCTCCCCCGAGTTCCCCCAGTCTTGCGAGCCAATTCCCATATGGAGACTGGTGAAGTAATGAAGCGCAGTGGTGCCGTGGTGGTCAAGTCTTGGTAGTCCCTGGTGTCCAACGAAGGAGCAGTGAAGACACGGCGGGATATTGGCGCCCAGAGGAGGGAAACCAGGGATGCAGGGCAGCGGAGAGGGTGTCGAGACGTGCGACACGACTGGTTTCAAGCGATCCAGCCCCGAGTTGAGTGCGGGAGTGCGCCGGAGCCAATCACCGGTGGACGCAGGCCATGCTGCCGGCCTTTGCGAATCTTCCACCGGCCTTGTCACTGTGAACTCCTGCAGTTCTGTTGTGCTGTCCTCGGCGAACAGCTTACACCTGACTTCCCTAGCGGGCACCTCTTGGTTCGTTGATAGGTAGTTCACGATGGTTGGTGGCGACCTGCTCCTCCTGGCAGGCTGAGAAAGCAAATAGGGGATTGCAGCCAAATTATCAGGGTGTGTTGGTCTGCTCGTTAGGCCTATCACGTTGCAAGGAGTCGGCTCCATTGTATGGCGTCCATTCAACGGACCAGATCTCCGCCTGTTGGTCAGCGGCAAAAACCAATCTTCGCCTATCGTGTAATCGTGTCATCGTCCCAAGCAGAGTGGAACCGGCGGAGGTATCATCGCAGCGGGGATCTCTGACCCTCTCGTGATCCGGGCGAAACGGACAAGCTCTTGTTGTTGACAGCGTCCGGTTGCGACGGTGACCTCCTCCAAGGAGCCGGGTATTGTTGTGGAGAGCTCATGCCGGGCCATTGTGTGTATCCGGATGGATAGAGGAGACCACGGAACATGGCATGCCAACGTGTACGTTTGGCGGGCCGCCTTGTCACTTGCACCCGAGAAGGGATCGTGAGCAGGCCTCTGCGGGCGGGTTACGGGTAGGCTGACGATAAGACGACGTCTGGCACCACGGAGGCGAGGCCGTGCATGATGGCGTGGCTACTAACCACTCGGTATTCGTACGCCTCGGTGGCTTTCATGGTATGGCCGAAGCTATCGTTGTGGAAGATTGTGTTCCAGAGGAAATTGCATCCCATCTTTGTCGGGAGTCAAGGGCGGTCGAGGTCCGAAGAGAGGCGCCGTGACGTGGCTTTGGCGAACAGAGTCTGAGGCTTTGAATAGGAACAGTCTTGCAAGCAAGGGGCGGGCGGCGCGCGCAACCAAGCGGGTTTGCTGACGGGCCAAGAATAGCAGAGAAAGACTCGGATGGGCGCGTGTAGGATTATTCCAGAGGTGAGCGAGAAGCCGGGGTGTTCTCTGATTTGTTTGAAGAACAACTTGAGCTTGGTTGGCACAACTGAATAAACAAACTACCACCCGCCCATCTGCCACTGTTCACGGACTCCGTGGCTGGACGTGGTTGCTATTTTGTTGCACCTCTTTTCTTCTCAGAGTCCCTGCAGGCTCTAATGTGTGTGGTCGTCATGATGAACAGGCCGTGATGCATCAGAAGCACGAGAGGGTCTCTTGTGGCACACTGCAATACAAGAACACGAGATATCGACTTGGCGGCGATTGGCTAGGCGGCGGGGGTTGCATGACGGCGCATTGAGGAGGGCAAATTACACGTTGGGGACACATTGGGGGATATTGGGGACGTTTCGCGGGGGGGGGGGGGGGTAAGACGGCTCACGGCTTTGTAATTCCTCAGGACTTCCTCAGGTACATTGTCCATGTTTCTGGTTGGAAGCACGGGAAGGCACGCTCCAGAGTCTTTCAACCTAGAGTACCTTCCTCAGTGATGGGCAGTAAAATGCGCTTGGAAAGTACTGACTGGGCAGTCAAGCAGTGAGGGCAAGTGCTAATGAGGAGTCACGACAGCTCAGGGAAGGTACTGACTGAGGAGGGCAGGTGCCGCTGCAGAGCCAAAGTTTGGGTGGGGACGTGCGGCGTTGACCCTGCTTGAGCCAGTTTCATGAAGCCGCCGCCGTCGCCATACCCTTGCAAACGCCCTTTTAAAGGTTGCCATGTTGCCAAGGGTGCATACAGGGGCTTGGCTACTCCATCCATGATCCGCCATTGCGCCTGAGACTCATCGTGGAAGGAGAGGAGAGAGAAACAGAAGAAGCCTTTGGCCAGCGAAAACCTTGTTGAATCGACGTGCCATTTTGCCGTGTAATATCGCTCTTGAGTGGACCGCAAACCCGAGGGAACCGGGCAAGTTGGCCAGAGATGGAGGCTCTTTGACGGCATCTTGGGACACATTGCTAGCACACATAGTAAGTAAGCCTCTTCGGAGTACTGTGTAAGCCTGTATGGCAGGTAGATAACATGCCCAAGCAAAATGAAGAAACACTACTCCGTACCCAAAGACTCGGTGACGAAGAAGACCAGGGGATAGCTGAACAATACGTCAAAAGACCAGACCTCAAACAACGCGAACAAAACCTTGCCGTACGCCTCATCGTCGTCGTACCCCTTTGCAACGTTGCCTTTCTCTCTCTGTCACAGTGGCTAAAAGCCCAAGACTCAAGGGCAGACTCTGCGGAAAGCTTCTCGAGTGTGTTTGTTTCCCCCAAGTTTCTGCCTCAAGCGAACAGACGCATCAGGGCCGTTGCGAGGACTGTGCGGCCTGTAAATCTCGTGTTTTGTAGCTCAGCTTTGCTTTGCTTTGCTATACAGTGATACCGTCCGTTGTTCCAAGGTTGTACACACACAGCACCTCAGAGAGATCCCTCTTTGCATTGGAGCCTCAGCCAAGTCCATTTCCTTTCACGGACTGCTGCGACAGCACACAAAGTGACAAAGGAAGAAGCAGCATTGGAAGCTTGTTGCCGCCCTCCCCTCTTCTGACCTTGCCCCCTGCTGTATGGTCTGTGGTCGCTCACCTCAGTTAGAGTCTCTGTGGTGGTGCTTGCTGCCCACCCGTAGATGAAGTATCTCGCATCCCAACTTGTGTGTGAAGATACCTCTGAGGCTGCTTACACCTGCACCACTCACACACCCCTCCCTGCCGCTGGCTCTCAAGTGCAAGTCCCCTGCACCCCCAAAATCCATCATTAACCCTCCCCTTCCCTCCTCTTTTTCCCTCCCGGCCGAAGTACCCGTAATTCCACACACGACCTTCGCCCTCACCAAATTCCCTCCTCTGCGTCTTCAAGCAGAAACCAGGCCTTTACGGTCCGGCACTGAAGAGGCTCGACATTCCCCAACTCGGATCCAGCGAGAGACACTTACATTCCACATTTTCGCTATATCGCAGCTTCTTCGCTTCTATCGCATCCGGCCCGACGCCTTGTTCCCTGTCTCGGAAACCTGCCTGACGGAATCCTCTCTCGGCACGACGCGCTCCAGGAGAGGCAGCTGAGACAAACCCCTCCCGCGATCACCACCGCCATCGACCACGTCAACTTCACTTCAGTCAATGTCCACCTGACGTATCACAATTACAAGATGGCAATGCTGGCCCCCAAAACCGCATTCCCGGCACCGCTGGGCTCCAGCAATCCCATGGTTTCTAGCGTTTCTACCGGTGCCGCACCGCCCTCAAGACGGGCACCCACGATCTCGAACCAGTCCACAGCCTACGCCAGCCCGACCGAATCCGAATTCTCCGAGAGCGATGGCCCCGATGCCGTCAAGAACTGGGACGAGGACAAGGTCTGCGACTATTTGAGGAGCGTCAAATGCGGCGAGTACGAGAAGCTCTTCCGTAAGAACCACATCAATGGCGAGAACCTCCTCGAGCTCGACAAGGATGTCCTCAAGGAGATGGGCATCGAAAAGGTCGGCGACCGCGTGCGACTGTTCCTGGGCATTAAGAAGTTGAGGACAAAGGCCTACGCCAACCAGAAGAAACGGAATAGGGTACGTGCAAGACCGGCTTCTCCTCTCGCGGCACCGTCATATGCCGTCAGCAATGGGTAACACAGCTGACATTTGACCACTGCAGGACTCGTTCGGTGGCCTCGACCAATTCACCCCGTCGTCGGGCGGGTCTTCTCGACCATCTGCTTCAAGTGCTCGTACCGCGCCCACGCCTTCCATGAACAAGCGCTACTCCAGACAATACGACTCCCTTCCCCTGGAGAGCGCTTCTTCCCGTCCCAACTCACCCCTTCCCGGCACGGATGCCATCCGCCCTCTGCGAACAAGATATGGCCAAAGTCCCGGCTATGTGAGTAGCGCCGGGCAATCCGTCCCCCAGACCGGCCGATTGGTAACTTCCCATACCAGGAATAACTCCAGTATGGATGGTTCACTGATGGCTGGCTTACCGCAGAATCAGGATGTTATCCGCGTCATTTCCACCGGAGGAGTCACAAAGGTCGTCAAAATCGCCGACTGCAACACGTGTGAGGAGGTCATGCGAGTCACCCTTAGGAAGTTTGCACTACGAGAGGATCATGAGAGGAACTACTGCTTCTGGGTACTGGCCGGCATTGAGCCAGACCCGAACCAGTGCCGGCGACTCGGCGATACGGAGTTGTGGCGGATTATCAAGGACCAGAAACGTCCTGAACGGAATCGCCTGATTCTTCGCCGTGTCCCTGCTGGTGAGCCAGGCATGCCCGAGCTCGAGAGAGCAGCGGGCATCGCCATTGAGGAGGCGCAGCAAAATCACAGCCGCGCCCTCGAGACTGTGGATAAGAGAAGCCAGATGAAGGTGCAAAAGCTTCTGGGTGAGAGATGGAACGATGAGCTGCAACATCCTCTTTCACCGGTCTCTTTCCACGACCGGGAGCGCAACGTGTACAATACCGCCAAGGAGCTGGAGCGCCCCGCATCCAACGACGGCCCAAGATCTGCCGGCGGACCCAGGAGGAATAAGGGCATCTTGCGGTCGTTTGGCGGGTTGCGTCCTCCCAGCGAGCTCATCGCCTCGGACCTCACATCCTACTTCCCGGATCATCCCAGAGAGGAGATTGACAGGACCGCTCGTCTGTCCATGAGAAGATCAACCCGTCTGAGCAAGGTCAACAGCCGTCTGAGTGTGGCTAGCAACCTCAGCTTCGCGTCTAGCATCCAAGATGCACCCCCTATTCCGACCATCGCTGACAGCTGGCTCCACGCCGGTAGTGCTCCCAAGGCGCGATCAGGCCTGCGGGTCACCCACTTCCGCGACTCCGTCGCCTCTTCAATGCTCGACACCTTGCAAGAGGAGTCGCCTGTCGAACCGAACCGCAAGTCCTACGTGTCATTCGCCGACAGCTCCGACGGTGCTAGTGCAGCCGCTCTCAGCGTGACGGACCCCGAAGGTAACGTTACGCGGCGAAGCTACTTCGAGACCGACGGCTCAACGGGTTCAGGTTCCCTCAAAGATCTTACGGCGGCGCTCAATGAAGACGGCGAGGACGCCGACGAGGAGCTCGAGAGCTTCCTCGCAGGAGAGTCCTGGTCTGACGACAAGTGGATGAAGGGAGCCCTCATCGGTCAAGGCTCCTTCGGTTGTGTCTACCTCGCCCTGCATGCCGTGACCGGTGAGCTTCTTGCCGTCAAGCAGGTCGAGGCGCCAGCTCCGGGCGCCAACAGCCAAAACGACGCACGCAAGAAGAGCATGATCGAGGCCCTTAAGCGGGAAATCAGTCTGCTCCGCGACCTTCGACACCCGAATATCGTTCAGTATCTGGGTTGCAGTTCGTCTACCGAGTACCTCAACATTTTCCTCGAGTACGTTCCTGGCGGTTCCGTCCAGACCATGCTCAACTCGTACGGCGCTCTTGGAGAGCCTCTTGTGCGCAGCTTTGTCCGCCAGATTTTGACTGGTCTGTCGTATTTGCACGATCGCGAGATTATCCACCGAGACATCAAGGGCGCCAACATCCTTGTGGACAACAAGGGCACTATCAAGATTTCCGATTTCGGTATCTCCAAGAAGCTTGAAGCCACCAACATCCTGTCCGGCGCGAACAACAACAAGCACCGCCCCTCCCTCCAGGGCTCCGTCTTCTGGATGGCCCCTGAGGTTGTCAAGCAGACCTCGTACACCCGCAAGGCCGACATTTGGTCGCTCGGATGCCTGGTTGTTGAGATGATGACAGGCACACATCCGTACCCCGACTGCAGTCAGCTGCAGGCCATCTTCAAGATTGGTGGCGGTAAGGCGGCTCCCACGATTCCGGAGCACGCTTCTGAAGATGCCAAGACCTTCCTTGCTCAGACCTTTGAGATGGATCACAACCTGCGGCCGAGTGCGGACGAGCTGATGCTCAGCCCTTTCCTGGCTCCCATCACATAGTCTTTGCGTTGCAACAGATACCCCCCTCTTCGATTCTTTGGGCTCTTGCCGCTACACTTGTAGCGGGATACTGTCCTTTTTGTACCTATTTTTCTTACGAAACTCAACACTTCCCCATGTCCTCGCGCCAGGACGGGGTTTATATACTGGGACGAGACAGCGGGTTGTCTCTCTTTTTGTACGTGCGAGCGGCCGCTGGAAGGACCCGACGATAAAGCATGGACATGGTTGGACTTCTCCTTGACATTCACGCATGGGCTGGCGAATGGAGAGAGGCTATAAAGATTTGGCATTTCACGGGCACCGGGGGGGCATGAAACAAGAGAGTGTATAATAATATCTCGATGAGAAATGACACTGAAGGGGAATAATGAGCCTCGGGTTACAGTACATCATACAACTTGCACATCATGTGTGACGCGGTTTGTCAATCCGTCGTGGTAGTATCAATTGACACCCTAAAAAGTCATCGGCCGAATGAGCTGATGCTCTCACGAACCTGCCCCAGCGGTATGGTCGAAGGTCCCCGCGACACTGGGCGTCATAGCAAGCATCCCATCTCGTTTGCTCGCTCACTCAGCGGGACGGGGAAGGAATTAGTAGAAGCTCGGATACATCTCGTAATCAGCCGCTGTCACCATTCATTTCCCGCCAGCCTTGGTCTGGGTATCCAAGATCGAAACAAGTAATCAGTGAAGCCCTTTTGCCCATTTTTCTTCCTCATTGGGAAGAGAGAGCGGTACCCGAGACAGGTACGTAAAGTTTGCCGTCGCCCACGTCCCCGGGTACGGATAAGCACAATCAATTCACCGATGGGCGGCGGAGATTATTCTCTATTGACTTTCACAAAGTTGTGTGAAAAATGCTCCGTACGGATACTTTTGCGACTCGTGTAGGGATAGTTGCCGTGTGTCATTTGCCTGATTTTCCAGTTTTTGTGTGCCCAAAGGGGATTTGTCCCTGGCAAAGCCATGTGCTTGGTTCCCGTTTTCTGCGCGCGGGTGTAAATTACTCGTTTCCCTATTTTTTGTGGGAGACTGGGAGTGAGGGTGAGGTGAGAGATGATGATGATTATCTTCATTATTTTAAACCTCGTTGTTCATCCTATTCCCCTCGCGCCCCCATGCTGCAGGTTTCCCCTCTCGGCGACTCTGGAAATACAGATCTGCGGGCTTGCAGGAGTGTGGAGTTTATGTTGTGAGCATGGCTTGCATGGGTTTGGTTGGTGTCTGCTGGGGGCTATTTTTGTGGTGTCTGCTGGGGGCTGTTTCTTTGCCCGGCAGCTTGCCCGGGTTTTGCTTTCCCTGCCCAGCGTTGATTTGATTATTTGAGTCTCTGCTTCGCGAAATATTCGTCCCTTTTGCCAAAGTCGTTGGAGGCTGGGAGATGGAGCCCATGAGACGTGCCTGATTAGGTGAATGCGGGAATGTAATTCTAGGTGTACGAAAGCGAAGACGAATAACTTACCATGCGGATGATCAGATTCATCTCGCGGCTCGGCCTCACGTTGAACCGCTAGCAACACCCAAAGTCTGGACCAAGCGCCTAAGAGAATAGATCAAAGTATAGAGAAAAGGCTCTAGTATCCTTTGAGCAATCTGATAAAATGAAATCTACATGCAAATGCAGGCTCCTGGGGGCTGGAGCTACTCGGGTTTCGAACTTCGAGATCGCCTTCTATCCTCCCCATTCAGGTCAGGGTGCTGGATTGCTGCTGATCATCGGGTTACGGATGTCTTGCAACACCGAGGCGGAGATGTGCCCAACTTCCAAGCTCCAAGTGCTTGTTTTTGCCTTCAGCTACCCAATGATCGTCTCTTGGAGAGCGTGATGGTCATCAAAGAAGACCAGGGATTTATTCGTAGTCGCTGCCAACAAAAACTTGTTGGAAGTCTTTGAGGGGGAGAGGGCTCGGACAGCCGTTTGTGGGCACCGCTAGATGGGTTCCCATGTCTTCTTCGCAGACGCTAGCAGCAGCAAAACGTGCTTCGGGACGTTGCGATTTCCACCGTGTATGGGGAGTGAACATGGGAACTTGGGGGCTTGAGGGGGCCATACGGCATCTTAGTTCCGAGGCTCAGAGTGAAACTCGCCGGTCATCCTTTGTCCCATTTTGCCGCCCTTTCTGTGATCCGTCATCTGCAAGTTGCGGACTCGAAGGGGGTCGCGCGGGCTGCGGCGTTGACGTGATTTACTAATGTTGGGCGCTGATTGAGGGTCAGCCGCGGAAGCCCGTCTGCTTCGTGATACGTCGTACTATCGAAACCTACTATGCGAGCCGCATTAGTTTCCTTAGGTCTCGCAGCTTTCGACAGACTGCTTTTTCAGCCTCCAAGGCGTGAAAGGCCTAGAACTTACGGACAGACGGACATCGAGTGTGAGAGACTAAGAAGTCTAGAACCACCACTCCCGCCGCCGTGGTTCAGCGAAGGAACAGACAATATCGATCGTCGAGAGAGTGAGACCAGAGGCGCGTTTTTTTTCTTGACCGGTCGAGCGAGCCGCGGCTTCCCGTGCTTTCCGTCCCTTCCCCGTGTCCGTCCTTGCCGTTAACGGAGAACGAGCTGAGACCTGCAGGAGACGGTTCTATATCGCGCCGTCCGCGGAAGAACCCGTTCGGAAGAGGGTGGGCTGCGGCCACGGGGGTTGGCAGGCACCGCGGGATGAAAATTGAGACGGACTCCTTCATTGAAACGAGATCTGCCTGTCAAATTTCCTTTGACAGTTAACCCCGACATGAGGCCCCCGTCATCCGGTGTCAGGGGTTTGCATTCTTTAGTGTCTTTGGTGCGTCTAGCTCGCTGCAGTTTACATGGCCTGCATGGGTGGTATGCAGAATGCCAGACGCTAACAGACCGCGGAGAGAGTTTGGACTATTCAGACTTGGCATCTGATAGGCATATAGGGCATGGGCACATCCGACAGGCAGCCCAACCCGTTACCCGATAGCGATAACGCGGGTGACGATAGACCTGATAGACGCGAGGCGAAACTCGAGAGGGGTGACGAACACATGCTAGGACTGGGGTTTTATGACGGCCTACAGGTGCCAAGGGCGGAGGGCAGCATTGCAGGTTTGTTGGTGAAACAGATTGCGTCGTACGGAAACTGGGTGGTGGTGGTCGGGATGGGATCTTCGAGTCGTTCGTCTTGTCATTTCTTTTGACGTGCAAAGTCTAATTTGCCTGGACCTCTGAGATTCCGTGGCGGCAACGACGGGTACTCATCCCACTCGTTCCTCAACACTATTGATGTGAAGAAAATCAGATTTCTGATTTGTTTTTGAACAAGGATAGGTGGAAAACACAATCTCTCTGCCCGGGTCCGGGGTTGCTGCTTATCACATTCTAACTTTCAGGGACTCCTTTCTTTTTCTTTCTTTTTCCTTTCGGCGTCACATTCGGACACCTCCTGCCGCGGGTTGTGGGAGAGTTTTTGGAAAGCGGTGCCGTGGAAGCGGTACGAAGTATCCGTATGCCATCAAATAGTCCTTACGGATACCAATACCACGCTCAGCTACTCCCTACACTACTGCCTTACTGTGGACTCTGCACACTTTGAGGGGTCTGACAGATGACATATAGATGCGGAGCACCGCAACGGCGTGACGGGCCAGAACTTGGCAACAGGGTGAACGGCCTTCACTCCGACCACTATTTAACTCCATCGTTTTGCATTACTAGAGGATTGCCGTAGTACATATAGACGCTACCCTGCCCTCGAATTCCGTACTATTTAACCTCAACCCTTTTTATAAATTACCTATTTTTTCCTCTATTCTACCCTCTCCCTCGTTAAGGGATCGCTAGAATCGTAATTTTAATAGCTTATTAATAAGTTAATACTACTATTTAAAAATAAGTAACCTATTTTTATATATAAATATTAAGAGTTTTATTATTATAAAAATAGTAATAAATATACTAAAGTATTTAAAAGAGCTTTTTAATAAATTTCTAATATTATTTAAAATAATTATCCTCGAGCTATAAAAAGAAGCCGAGGCGTTATATTAATACGGCCCTATTTATCTTATTAATATTAATAATAATTTTTTTAATATAAAATATATTACTAATACTCTACGGCCGCGTTATTACTTTTTATAAATCGTACTTAATATTAGTAAGGATTTTAATATTATTTCTTAGTTCGTTTCTTAATTTTTTTATTAAAGCTATTATTATAAAATTAGTTTAGTTATTAATATTTTAATAAGTATTTTAACTTAGTATATTTAAAAGCTCTTATAGCCTTTAAAAAGAGGTTTTTAAGGGACTTATAATTAGATTTTTTATTTATTATAAATAAAACTATTATAATTAAAGTTATAGTACTAGTTACGAACCTCGATAATAAGTAGTTAGTAATATAGTTATTTTTCTTTTATAATAAGCTTAAAAAAGTATTTTAATTTAAGTACTAGGTAGGTACTATACTATTTTATTAAAACTATATTCTTATACTTATGACTTAGAAAGAATTAACTTTCTTTGATAATAAGGTACTTAGGCCTTCACTCCGACCGAGAGGAACAGGAGTACCCGCTGCCTGTCAATGTCATAGGTGCGCCGGCCCGGCCGGCAGGCTCCGAAAGAGGAATGGGAAGAACTGTGGAGATTGGGGCAAGCAAAGGAAGAGACAGAGCACGGAGGACCAGGCCTGGAAACGGTCGACCTTTGGCTGTATCCGCTGCTCGTCCAGAAGCAGAAACAAAGGCCCATTCACACCAAGGACAGGAGGCGAAACGCGGAAACCTTTCTTGATTCAATCTGGTCTCGCGAGTCTACTAAACTAACCGAACGCCGGTTCGGGGATCGCCTCAACTACCGACCTTTGCCGAGGACATTCTAGGAAACGCAGGGAGAGCTTTACTTTGACTACATGCACCTCGAGTCCGCGACAGCCGTCTCATCTTCAGCAAGACTCGTTTCTGTTCGTACGGGAAAAAGAAAAACTTCACCAGAGAGGAGAGGGAGCCGGGTTACGGTATTGCGGGCGGGAGGATTTCCAATTGGGTCTCGAAGATGCAATATGTTCCCACCCGTCAAACTCCTCTCTCTCCCCTTATTCCCAGCCAGCGGGCCTGCAGGCTGCGAAGCTGCTGAAGAAAACTGAACCGCAGGAGTTCCGCAAATGCTGAAGAAACTCCTCTTCAACCCCTGCCCTTTCACCAGGGGAGGAGGGAGGTAAATCCACCACAAGCTGGCAGGGCCCCTTGCCATGCCATGAGGCCGGTGGGCTCTTGCCAATGCTTTTCCCTCGATGCCCTCGAGGCAAGTCGTCACTTGTCAGTGTCACGGCCTGGTGAAAAGGCACGTGGTCCGCGGTCTATGTGGTAGAGTTGCAATGAGTTTGCTGATTCATGTTTTGTCTCCGGTCCCCGGCAGGCAGGATTACGATCTCGACCGGGCCACGCGTGCGTCGGCAAAAAGCCGGGAATTATCTTTGCCTCTATTCATTGGGGGCCGTCCCGATTCAGACTCTTCATAATCAAAGGATAGTTCGTACTGCTGCTTTTTCCCTGACTATTACGCGAGCTTTTACGCGAAACGTCACTGGGTTACCATTTTGGTCCCCTCCCCTGGGCCCTGCTTCATATGACAAAACCTGGGTGGGCAGTATTTTTTACTCGCTCGCCGAAAAGCACGCAAGTGGTCGACATCTGCCGCGTTGCATTTGGAATGCCACTATGGCTAGCCAGGGGTAAGTGAGGCTTTGCTGCGCTGATCTTCATCCGGGGGGACCCTTGTCACAATTGCCTACTACGGTTATGGGCGTACGCACTACGCATGCTAAGGTAGGCGGCCAAGTTCCGGTAGGTTGACGCGGATTTGACGAAGCACTGAGCAAATGCAGGTTCGGTTTAAACGCGTGAGGATTGGGTCGAGTGAGGCTATTCTCGAAAGATTCAAGCATGTTTTCCCATTGGACCCGGTCTGGAGCTGTGTGTTTGCAACTCTGTTTCTTTTTTCATTTACTTGTCTCGATTTGACTTAGTCTCACGAGGCAACCCTCTTTGTTAACGATCTACAGCGTCTTCTGTCCAAGGCACGCACTCGGTCTCGCAAGAAAACTATCTAAGCCGCAATCTTCTCTTGGCCAACCTTAACAGCGAGCTCGACACCCTCGATGACGAGGTCCGGGCGGGACAGGAAGGGGGAGTGAGAGGTGTTTGCGTAGAAGGTGGTGTAGCCGGTAGGGAACTGGGCGGCCATGGCCTCCTGGGTAGCCAGAGGAATAGCCTGGTCCTGCTCAGTGTGGAAGTACATGACCTCGATGCCGTTGTTCCACGGCTCGTAGGTCGCGGGGTCAGAGAAGACACGGGCAGACTGCCAGCTCAACTCCGCAATGGCCTTGGCCTTGAGGACCGGGTTGACATCAGCGTAGAAGATGGTCTCTGGGGTATCAGCGTAGACCTTGTCACCCTGCAAGTTCAGTGTCAGCGGGAATTATCTCGATCAAGAGTCTCTTGGGGCATGTTTCTAGATATGTCGCACGCCAAGCAAGGGTATAAAACAGTGACATGAGCGATGGGGGGAGGGGGCCACTGGCACTGGGTTCCAGTGTCAAAGTGTCAAAGTGTCAAAGAAGCTTACCTCGACTCTCATCCAGGGGAGGTACTCTCCGCTGAGCATATCCAAAAGGCTGGTAGCGTTGGGGGCAGCAAAGGCGGCGAGGTAGACGAGCATGATGACGCCGCCCTTTTCGTTGTTGGCCGCGCGCTGCTTGTATCCAAGCCCCTCGATGGCGTTGCCGCCAACCATGCCGCCGTACGAGTGAACGACGACGACGACCTCCTTGCCGGCGTCGGCGAGGGTCTCAATGGTGGACCGCAGAACGGCGGCATCCTGCTCAAGACCGACGGTCGCGGGCTCCGCGCCGACGGAGGGGAGGGTGATGGCCTCGGACTCGTAGCCCTTGAGCGTCAGACCGGCGCGGACGAGGTCGAAGGACTGCGGACCGTGCCAGGCGCCCGGGGTGAAGACCACAGTGGGCAGAGTGGCGGCGGTGGCCACGAGGGCTGAGGAAAGCAGGCTGGCGATCTTTGGGAGCATGTTGATGGATTTGGGAGGAGTGGTGGTAGGGGGGCGTGTGGTGTAAGTTGCGTCAAGGGGGGGGGGGGGGGGGGGGGAACAGAAAAAACAACGGTGACAAGGGTGTAAGAGGGTTTGGGTAGGGGGGGGGGTGGGGGGTGTGGGGGGGGGGGGGGGTGGGGGGGGGGGGGGGGGGGGGGGTGGGGGGTGGGGGGGGGGGGGGGGGAGGACACAGACAACTGCCGATCAACGTGTACCAAGGTTCAAGAGTGTTTTGGTACGGATACGGGTAACCGTTGACGTGCAGAATCTTTGGTAAAATGAACGACGGGTAAGGAGTTGTGGGATGCCGGAGGCGTATTAGCGAACGATGCAATAGGATCGATCGAGTAAGAGTGGAATGCTGCACGAGAGAGTGATTGTGATGCCAACGCGCGAGGAACCGAGGGGATCGTAGGAAAGCCGAGGGGAAGGAAGAGATGAACATGCCATTTTATCCTCGTTCAATATCCGTACGGATACCTCTCTGACTCTCTATCTTGTTACTCTGCTGACAGCTCCGGGTGCTCCCATGAACCTCGTCTTTGCCTCAATCTCATAGAATTCATTATGCCCATGTCGATATCAGAGAAAGGAATTAGTGTCGCAACTGTCGCCCCCCTCAACGGTGTCCCCCTTTTCCGAAAGAGGTCGTCAAGACCGGAGGATAGCGACTGTATTGAGGTGGTGTTGATGGGGCGAGCTGAGGTTACATCAGCAATGGGGCACATTTGTCTGAACTCCCGTGATGAGCCTGGCTGCGATCAGACGTCGCGCTCGGAGCACAGGGTCGCGACGGGGACCACTTCTACGTAGTACTGGGTAGGGGACAAGGGCACAAGAGGTAGCAGGGCCTCGAGGTGGACGTTATATCGATGCGGATTTTGGATCCCCAGTACGACGTTGGCCCCCTTCGACAGGCGTCGAGGGGACCCTCCCCTCCCCGTTGAAGCCTCCAGTCTTGACAGGCCGGCATGTTGTCGCCCCTCATATGCCGAGTCAGTCGAATCTCACCACGTTTTTCTACACCGGGCAGGGTATCAATGGCAGAGCGTATAAGGACTATAGGCTTGCGCATCCCGGATATCCAGGAAAGAAAAGGCTCCATTTTGTTCTTGTCCTAGCCCTTCTTTTTCTCTCATTTTCCCTTTGATATCCCCGTACCCGAAAAATTTCGGGAAGCAGCAAAGAGATACCGAAAAACTGGCGTGTTTCTTGCATTGCATTCTTCTTCGTTGACTCGTTGGTTGTTGTGTCCACGATACTGACTCAAAATCTATTGGATTCTGGACGGAGGAGTACTGGTCTCGGAGATTTCACGCCCCCATCTTTTCCCTTCTTCAGCCTCCATGGCCGACACATCGGCTCTGACAGACCCTCTGGCGGACAGAGGGCCTGAACTGAGTGGCACCACGACAGCATTGCTCGTTCTCGCAACCGTTTTTGTCGGTCTCCGGTTCTGGGCGCGGTGGACTGTTGGCTTTCACTATGGCCTCGATGACTGGTTCATGGTAGTAGGCCTGATTGTCACCTTTATGGCCGGAGCCCTCAACTATGCCAGTAAGCATCAGACAGGACGATGGTTTGAAGTGAGGGCATCATGAAAACTGACCACGAGTATAGTGATTGCACAAGGCCTCGGCCGCCACGCCGCAACATTATCACAAGACACGCTGATACAGTTCCTCAAGCTGCTACTGGCATTTGAGTGTGTATACGTGACGGCGGTCATGTTCATCAAGATCTCGCTGCTGCTCATGTACCGCCGCATCTTCCCCGGCCGCGGCTTCAAGATCGCGGCCATGGTCCTCGGCCTCCTCACCATCGGCTGGTGGCTCGCCATTGTCTTTGTGTGTGTCTTCCAGTGCACACCCGTGGCCAAGGCCTACATGCCCTGGATCGAAGGTACCTGCATCGACCTTAAGGCGTCCTTCATTGGCAACGCCATCCCCAATATCTTGACCGACGTAGCCATCTTGTGCTTGCCCATCGGCCAGGTGTGGAAGCTACAGGTGACGCTGGCTCAGCGCTTGTCCTTGTGCTTCATGTTCCTGCTGGGAGGATTGTAAGTGATGCCAAGCTCAGAGGCAATCGTATTAGTGCTGACATCAACATAGCGTTCTCTTTGCCAGCATCTACCGCTTCACAACAATTATGCAGTTTGAGCTTACAGACACGACATGTAAGGCTCACCCAGCCTGCCGCTTCTGGTCATCCGCTGACAGTATATCTAGGGACGCTCGCCACTGCGTGTACATGGTGCGTCGTCGAATGCGCATGCGGTGTTATCAGCGCTTGCCTGCCCACATTACGCCCCCTCATGGTCAAAGTCTCGTCACAGTTCGGCAGCATCGCGACAAAATACAACCTCTCTGGGGGCCAGAGCGATGGGCGCTCCAAGGCTGGAAGCCGGGGACCAACGGAACTCATGACGATCGGGGGAACGGGAGGGAAGTCGGCCGACAGAGGGTTCAAGCGCTTGGGAACCGAAGACGGAAAGTACGGCATCACGACGAACATCTCAACCCGATCCGCAGGAGCAGGAGGAGCGACGACTAAGCCCTCGGATGATTCTGACTCGGGATCGTGCGACGACTTGTCCCTGAAGGGCGGAATACGGATCAAAGTGGACCAGGAGGTCCGTTGGGGCGAGGAGAGCCGGGCTCGTCAGGACTCGACGGCATCGACAAAGTACGAGTCCTCATCACGGAGCGGATCCTCGCATCTGGCCTCAAACCGAGTCTGAAAATGGGTCTTGACGACTGCATAATGAGAAGCGTTCACTTTGTCATATCATAACTGAGCATAATAGAAACCTAATACAGAAGAGCGATGTCAGCTTCAACAAATAAACCGCCCGCCAAAATCAGACTACCTTGGACTTGACTCTGCACCGGAAATCTAGGCCCTCGAAGTACCTTGCCGTCGCAGCGTCTTAGATTCATCCAGCTAGGCATCGACCTCTCGCGTTCCATACTCGAACATGGCATTCGACTCCACCGCGCTCTCGTCAACGAGCTTATGCGCCGACTCTACGCCGGCGACAGGCAGCTTGAATTCGAATTTCTTTCCGGACGCCGGGCCGCTACCGTTGATGTGGTAGGGGAACGGCAGGAACTCGGGCAGGAGGCCAAGTTGGCGCAGCGCGGTAGCCTGGTCCCAGGCGATGTGCTCGTGGTGAAGATGGTCACCTCGTACGTTGACGACACTCGTGAAGGGAATGGAGAGATGCTTTCCAGTTGGCGGAACACCAGGGAGCCTGCGTTCGTGGTCAGAAGTACGCTCTTCGCGTGTCTCGTGCTGAGAGGCACTTACAGCCAGTCAATGACCCTGTTATGGGTACACTTGAAGACGAACTCATCGATAACTCTGTCAATGCCTACAGTGCGGCTGACCAGCTCAAGCTCAGTGTCATCGGGGTTGTTGAAGATGAAGTGGTCTCTGTAGAAGCTGGTCAGGTATTGACGGCCTACGCCGCCGGTGAGCGTCGGGATGTGGTTGACCTGCGCTTGTGTTAGCCAACCTTGCCCTTGAGAGCTGCCTCCCGACAAAACTTACATAGGGCTGCTCGACCATGGTGGCCATGGTCTTTTCGACATTGCGCTCGCCAAACTCGAAGAGAGTGTGTTCTTCCCAGACGGCCTCGAGATCGAAGTACGGCCCGCCGAGGAGGGGTTTCAGGAACGTCAGTGTGCGGGTGTGCGCGAGCCCTGCGGCATTGGCGTTGAAGTTGGGATGGCTAGGGACGACGAAGAAGTCACTTGCTCCGGGGTAGGAGTGAGTCTTTGCCGTAGGAGTTGGCTTGGGACTGTCTGTCACGGTTTTGGGGAGATGCGAAAGAGTGGGAATTGTAAGTGCTTGGCCAAAGTTATAGAACACAGCCGCCTTGATCTCGGAACGGCTCTCTAGGGCATCCACGAGTTGCGAAGAGGGCGCACTAATGAGAGCTGATGAGATTTGTTAGTTTTGGGTTTCCAATGCGCAAAGGCGTACTTACAAATGACGCCAAACTTGTCCTTGTCGTCACAAGTGTCGAGCTCTCTGAGACTTTTGATGGCCGAGGTAACCTGACCAGCAACGTCCGCGGCTCCGGGTGCAACAACTATCTGCGCAACGGCGTATCCTTCCTCTGCCCATTTCTGCGATGGAGGCGGGTCCAGGATCTTGTCGTGTTTGGATAGGTTGATGCCCTCTTCAACTACGATGATGAGCCCAGGCCCGTGGCCACGGCGGGACAGCGGTTGTTGAATTGTCACGGCGCTCATCTTTTCCTAGTTGTGTTGTCGCGCTTTGAGGTAGAAACTCTGCTCAACGAGTTGGGGATCCTTTTTGTAATGTGCGACTTCGCAATTGGCACCAATGGAACGGCATCGACTTTGATGACCAGTTGAACAGGTTTCAATGGTAAGGTGAGATCAGTTGCGCCTCCACTTGGTGCAACCCCCGCTCGAGATATCGGCCGATTCCTCCCAACTCCATTCCCAGATAAGGCAGTCAGCCGGGTTGACAAGCCCTCTGTAACAACCTCGGCCAATCGCGACTGTTCCTCGAGAGTTGCGTCTTCCAATGCCATGTTGCAATTGCGGCGGTTTAGGAAAGACTCCGTTGACAGTCCTTGGCGGTAAGTAATCATGTTTGTCTAACCTCAGCATGGAATCGTATTTAGGGATACCTGGTTGCCCGAGTACGCCGTTATCTGGGACGAGAGAAGAGACCAATTGAGTTTAGAGATGGAATATCCAAAGATACAAAGTCCCCATTGAGCCTGTAACTCCAACGCACAGAGAGGACTTTTCCCTAAGTTGCAAAGCGACATAGAAGATGTTGGTAAGGTGTCTTTTTATCTTGGCCAAACACAACTGGTTATGCGCACAACACATACTCAACTCAATCGCGCTTAAAACATCAACAAGCCCACCAAACTGCATTTCTTTGTTCCATTGCGATGAAACCAGGTCTCATTCAATTGCACGGCCCAAAGCTAAGCGCGTCAGGTTCGCTATTGGCACCTTGAAAGATGACGAAAGAAGCAATTGGTGCAGAATGCAAGGGACGAGCCAATGCAGGGGCGCAGGGGCCGCAGATAACCCAAGGGCGGATCAAGGGCATTTCAAGGGATCTGCCGAGTACTGTGTAACGCCGGGCGGTAGTCGTCCAGAAGCGAGAGAAGAAAAGACTGCGATAACGTGTAATCACCTCTCCGTCCGTTCTCAACCATGAGGAGAACTGAGGCAATCTTTATTCAGAGCAACTCTCCAGCCTGATGAAATAAGTCGAAGGTGACGCTCGATGACCATCCTGGCTGCCCCCGTCCACAATGACGTGCCGCGCCGGAAGCGTGGGGAGTCCCGTTGCCGCGTTCATCACAGATTTTCCCCGTCCCCCTGTGGGAACTGCCCGATCTTTGGTCCCTGCAGTGTGCGTGGACTGTGGACTGCCTTACGAGTCCAGACACCCGGAACCGCATGTGGGAGGCGTACGGCGGGCGATGAATGGTCGACGGTGGTGTCCCATGTCCACACAAGTCGTCCTGCATCTCATCTCAGATCCATCCCTCGGACCACCGCATCCAGAGCCTCAGCTTTGATATGCTCAGACACTCTACCCCAGACAGAACTGCCAGAATATTCTCGTCTAATCGTACAGGCTAGTTGTCGTTCGTTCGCCATGACAGTTGTTACTGAAGACTGACATGAAGGAAACTTGGACCACCCGCCAGCCAAGGCGATGGCGGATAGTATTTCAAAGTCTTGAAACTCTAAAAATCAGGTCCCGACTATGAAAGCTGGCCTGAAGCTGCTCCAATACCCTCCGTGCCGCGTGCCCTTCATTCTAGCCCCTCCCTCCCTGGCCATAGTCGGCGACGCCACGCCACACTATACAGACTACCCAAGATGTCAGACACAGCTCCCTGGCGTCCATTTTGAGACTTGGGCCCCTTGCTCAGCTTCTTACTTGTCTCCGACGTAAGTTCAACTCTTTCCCACCTCCAAACCTCGCCGGCCGTGCTCTGTATTACTCTTCCTTGCTCATCGTCATTGTCAATTCGCTCTGATGCAGTGATTCACGATCCTTGGTCCAGCAAAGATAATCATCGCTCACAGCTGGTTCTGGTCCTAAGTTGCGCGCATCGATCGCATTGCACACATCTTTGAAAAGTCGCCGACTCCGAGCCGCAGCATCCATCGACGGCATTCGCCATGTCGACGGCTCCAGTGAATAGGCAGACCTTCATTGGTCTGCTCATCTTTCTCTTCTTCCTGTGGACGCTCTCGACCTTTACCCAGACAACGTCGACAACGCCTACACACGTTGTGAGTCTTGAGCCACTGCCTGGTCTCTCTCCCAGCTCTCTGGACTAACTCTCGATCCCCCAGACACACGACCAGCAGTCTGCCAATCCTGTAGGCCATCCGCAGTACCCGAACAGCAATAGCAATGCCGCGGATAAGCAGAAGCCCGACAAGTCCTCGAAGCCGTCCCACGATGTTTCAAAACCAGATAAGTCGCCAGAGTACTCCCTCCCGCCATGGTACGAGGACGACGAAGACAAGGCAGACAAGGCTGCTTCACAAACGACTGCCAAGGGAGCGAAGGAGACCGCAAGCGCAGCCTCTAACAAGGGCGCGAGCAAGAGCTCGTCTGCCTCTACGTCTCTGAAGTCGCATTCGTCTTCAACCACGTCGAAAGAATCGTCCGGCTCCAAGGACCGCAGCCGCCCCCTGATCCTCTACGCCTATGCCGAGTCCGACGCCGGCCGCGAGAACCTCCAATTCTTCGTTAAGCAGGGCCTGCACGACGCTGCCGACTTCATCTTCATTCTCAATGGCGAGACCAACGTCAGCAGTATCATCCCCGAAAAGGACAACATCAAGATTGTTGCTCGGGATAACACCTGCTTCGACCTTGGCGCGTACGGCGAGGTGCTCAGGAAGGGAGATCTCTACAAGAAGTACAAGCGATTCATCACCATGAACGCTAGTATCCGCGGTCCCTTCCTGCCTCACTGGGCGCAGTCGTGCTGGACTGACATGTACCTGGACCGCCTCACGGATGAAGTCAAGGTAAGACGACGACGATGTTCCGCAAGTCTAGTGACTGCTGCTAATATGGGTTGCTAGCTGGTCGGCATGACGGCAAACTGCTGGCCCCGATTCCACGTCCAGTCCATGATCTGGGCCACCGACAGCGTAGGCATCGATCTGCTCCTCAATCCCCCTCCGGGCTCCTCTGTCAAGGATGACTTCGGCACCGAGAACGACCCTGTCGGCCTGGGAGGCTGCTACGACGGCTGGAACCACGCCGTGCATGCAGAGATTGGTGCTACGGGCACCTTCTTGAAGCAAGGTTACAAGGTGGACCTGATGATGACGGCGTTCCAAAAGTCCAAGAATTACATTGAGGAGTGCGACACGTCGCAGAATGGTGATGTTCTTTGGAACGGCAAGTACTTTGGCACCAACGTGCACCCGTACGAGACCATCTTCATCAAGGCCAACCGCGACATTGACCCGACTTTGATTGAGCACTTGACGACCTGGCACCAAGCGTCCGGCTTTGACAGCTATGCCGCTTGCAAGTCGAGCTAGTAGTGGTTGAGTCATGTTTTGGATGTAGTGTTGGGCGCTCGGCGTTGACCATTTCTTCCATGTTTTGGAAATAAAAAGGATGAATGTGCACAATAGGCGCATGTGTCTGTCGAAAGAGCATAGTTGAAAACGAATGCATATTGAATATCACTTCAAACAATGACCTCAGTCAAAATTGAGCGGCATCGTGTTTCTGACTACTAATTGTAGCTCCAGGCTGCTCCAATATGGCTGACTTGCCTCCGTAACCTTCGCTGATCTTAGAAACCTGCTATCGCGTTGTCCGCTTCGACCAACAGCTACCGTTTCTTCTTGGCAACTTACAGACTATCATCAATTTGAGTTTGAAATCCCATCTATATGGGTACAGTGAGGCTGCCAAATTGGATCTCAGTCGGATATCGCTACGCAAACCCGCGGAACGCGCGGTGAACGTTCTTTGCTGAGATACATAAAGTCTCAGGATAGCTTTCGTCGCAGGTGAAGGACATATCTCACCAGAGTCTTGCTAGCACACTTATCGAAAGGTGTCTCTTAACTTCAGTCTGCCTCGACTATACATCTGCCTAGCCCTTCTTGAGCCAGCCCATCGAATCTGGAAACTACCATGATGCGACACTCAACGACATTGCTCGTCTCAGCACTCGCAGCAGCAGCAATAGCAAAGGACTGCGCCTACTTCTGGTCCTACCCGAGCGGCACGTGGGACAAGTGGGCAATGGGCCGTCTCGACGAGGCCATGGGCATCTGCGCCGAGGACATAGGCGGCCGGGTGTACTACCCCGATCAGAACGTACAGAATGGCAATAACCCCGCGAACCGGTGTACTATCTGCCGCGACGCGAGAAGCAGTACCAAGGACTATGATATCGATAATGGCTACTTTCGTATCCGGTGCGGCACGTATGCTGAGGGAAGTTGCGGGGCATAGAGATCTGAAAGGTGAGTTGCCACAGAAGATGTCACAAGTATCGTTGTTAAGTATCCTCGCTTAGTAAAGAGCTTTCAAAAAATAGTCGGTGATTTTGAATGTTGATTGAAGGCACATTGAGATGAGAGATGAAACTGAAGGTGACTGAAGGTCTACTCTCGCAATGTCACATTACGTACCTAACTAGGTTGGACATTCGTTCGGGCGATTTGAGGACACCACAATCGTAAGATTGAATTAGATACACAGCAGACCAGCGGTTTCTCATGCAATTTTTCAACTTGATAGATTTCCTGCTATGTCCGATATGACTCGGGAATCATGAATGTATTCCAAGAAGTCACCGTTATTTCGTATGAGAGATGAGTTCGTAAAAGCAACATGGCTGCGTAAGTGAGCTCACGCTACACATCCCATACCCAATGTAGTATCCACCTTAAACCATTGAGACCCCAGAACCCTCCCAATTCACCTCACAGCCCGTCTTCGTTCGATACTAAGCTCCTCTTGCATTGTACACCTTCCCAACTTGCCCACAGAACCGCTCCTGTGCCGTCTTGAATCTCTTGCAATCCTCAATTCAGCACATACGACCATACCCATTGGAAAACTCGGGATCCCGTCCGCTCTCCCATAGATAAGCCAATGAGGGCCGGATTAGTAGTTGGGTCGGTGACGACCAGCGAATACCTGGTGTTGTATGTGTTTTGGGAATTTTGGTGGATTCACGATGTTTTTTGTGGTGGATATAAGTCGAGTTTTGTCGTTTGTGAGACTGACCAAAAAAAGAGCAGTGCGGTTGCTGACTGTACACTTGCAGCTGCATGATGACTAAGAACCTACGTGCCTTACATTGCAGTCTGCAGGTGCCAGGCAGCCCTTTAAGAAACCCCTGTCGACCACCCGAGAGCTTGAACTTTGTATCTTGAGAGCATGGCCGGTAGCCGGAGCTAAACCCTATTAAGGAGGTCCATCGAACTTGGCCCCCGGGCTAGGCCGGCCGTCTCACTTTCGATCCTCCCCAATGGTCGCCAAGAGCCTGTCAGCAACCCGTCGTAAAGCCTGATGAGGCAATGGGGGCAATTGGGGGACCCAGCGACCATCTCCAGGCAGCCGTCAATTTCCCTGCCGTCATCCTGCTTGCCCGTGCGGCTGTCGAGGTTGAGCGACGACTTTCGATGCAGGAACCAGGGTTTCTCGAGGTCGCCAATCGGTCCGGATTGGATGGATTGGATGGATTGGACGAACACCCGCAGCTCGATGCCGTCAACCCTTGCGTTCTCTGGAAATAGACTTGAAAGACTTCAGCTATTTGTCGAAGCGATGCCGATGCGTAGAAGGACCAGGGGGCCTTTTCGTGAGGAGAGCTACGAAATAAACTAGAGCTATTCAGCCCTCACGATCGACATTTGCATTAGCGTCCAGGCCCCAAGAAAAGAGCTGGTGCTACGGCATCGGGTGCTGCGCCCCTGGGATAATCTCGTTTTCCTTCCTCCTTATTCCATTGGCGAATCCTGGGGTTTACCGTTGCGGCCCGCAAGACTTGGGGAAGGCATCAAAAGCTTGTTAAGACCGCCGGTCTTCCCACACATCTTTGTCTCTGTCTCTACATCCCTCTCATCGCAAGCCTGACAATCCACCAAACATTGTCAACATGGTCCGTCTCAGTCTTTTGGCACTCGCTGCCACCACGCAGCTCGCCCACGCATGGCTGCCCAACGACGGCAGCAGGAAGCTCTTGGACACCCGCGGCTTCAGCCTCTTTGACAACCAAAACACCACATCCGATGACTCTGACGGCGTGAGCAAGCGCTGGTGGACGGCTTCCGGCAAGATCAGGGGCGTCAACCTGGGCTCCCTGTTCGTCTTTGAGCCATGGATCGCCAACAACGAGTGGAACAACATGGGCTGCGGTGGACAGCAGTCCGAGTTCGACTGCGTCATGAACACAGGCCAGGAGAGATCTGATGCCGCGTTCCAGAAGCACTGGGATACGTGGATCACCGAGGGTGACTTGGATGAGATGATGTCCTATGGTATCAACACCATCCGTATTCCCGTAGGATACTGGTTGGATGAGTCGTTGGTTGACCAGAATTCTGAGCACTTCCCAAGGGTTTGTCCTCTTACGATCTATGGTGTGACTATGACTGACCGGATGTAGGGAGCTGTCAAGTACTTGATCCGGCTCTGCGGCTGGGCTAGTGACCGCGGATTCTACATCATCCTGGAGTATGTTCATTCACCCCATGAGACGCTTCCGAAGACTAACAACAAGAAGCCAACACGGTGCCCCGGGTGCTCAAGTGGCGAAGAACTCGTTCACTGGTCAAGTAATACACCCTTCCTAGACTTACAACCGTCGTCTAACCGCATCCAGTTCGCCAACACCCCTGGCTTCTACAATGACTACCAATACGGCCGGGCTGTCAAGTTCCTCGAGTTCCTGAGGAGGCTTGCCCACGACAACAAGGAGCTTCGCAACGTTGGTACGATCGAACTCGTCAACGAGCCCACCAACTGGGACTCTTCCGTGCAGTCTCTCCGCAGCACATTCTACAAGAACGGCTACAATGTTGGTCACCAAAGTCTACACTTCGTCCACCTCACTAACACCCTCAGGCCATCCGCAACGTCGAAAAGAGCCTCGGCGTCAGCGCCAACAACTACTTCCACATCCAGATGATGTCCTCGCTCTGGGGCTCCGGCAACCCGACCGAGTTTCTCGACGACACCTACTTCACCGCGTTTGACGACCACCGCTACCTGAAGTGGGCCAACAAGAACGACGTGCCTTGGACGCACGACAGCTACATCTCGACGTCGTGCAACGACAACCGCAATGGCGACGCCTCGGGTCCGACGATTGTCGGTGAGTGGAGCATCAGCCCGCCCGACGAGATTGAGAACTCGGACGACTGGAACCGCGACACGCAAAAGGACTTTTACAAGAAGTGGTTCGCTGCGCAAGTCCACGCCTACGAGAAGAACACCGCCGGCTGGGTGTTTTGGACGTGGAAGGCCCAGCTTGGTGATTACCGGTGGTCCTACAGAGGTGAGTTCCCTTTATGGTGATTGATGATGTGTATGCTAACGAGGATGTAGACGGTGTTATTGCCGGAGTCATTCCCAGGGACCTGAACTCGATTGCCAGCTCGGGCGTCTGCGGTTAGAGGGTATCTCTGACTACATAGACGAGAAACGGAAGATTTGACGCATTGCGCATTCTCATTGTAGATATTTCCATACATAAGCATTTGAACGTGTAAATGACCCTCCTGACCCAACCTCGTATCGGAGTTCCACTGCATCTTGTCACAAAAGCAACGTAACCTGCACGAACCCGCACAGCACACCCCATCATCGGCCCTTTCGGCATGCATGATTCCCTAACCAGGACGGCGGCGTTGGTGTCTCGTCCGCATCCAGTAAGGCCTCAACCCCCGCTAGTCTCCAGTCAGCAAACGGCCTCGAGATCAACCTTGCCGGCGTGCAGGATCAATGACAAAATGCCATCTACATGGGAAGATCATGCAGTGGAAGTCCATATTCTCCGGTCTGGGGTATGCTGATCGTGTCAAGCTGGAAGCGGCCTTTTTCTCGTATCTTTTGACTTTCATCGCGACTATTTTCTCACCACCAAGTCACCCAAGTCAAAGAGTGAGCCAAGATGCCTAACCGGCCCGCCGGCACGTCCGCGTTGGTTCCAACGTCATGTCTCACTTACACATGGGATTCAGCTCTGCCCTTACTAATCCCTCGCATGACTCTTAGGACTCGGTACAAGTTTGTGATCAAAGACATCAAAGTCTGAAGCGGATTTCCGCAATGTCTCGCATCACCATATTGAAAACACCCTGATATTACAAGGTTGCATCTGACATTTCAGCCTCGAAAAGCCCAACCCGTACCACCGTCATCTATGACGTGCGTGTGGCGTCGTTCCGTCCCGCCTTGGGGAGCGCCATTTTTGAACTCAATTCCCACGATGCAGGAAACGTGGGGTTCTTGTGAAGCTTCTTTTTCTGGGCAAATATCTTGCTTCCCTTCGAGCCCTGCCGTCCATGGTTCTAGACCACGTGTGCTCCTCTTTTCAGTTCATTAACTTCAGATTGACCCACGGCCGGAAACTTGGAAATCCGAACCCGCGTAAAGTTTGCGTGGCTTGGTGTGGGGTATCCTGCGCCGGGAAACTCAAGCGTCAGCATCATCAGTTCTGTGGACTGCTTGGTATCGCTGTTCTGATAATGTGAGCAGTCACTGCCGGGGCGGAGTACACGGAGGGCTGACTGGAGTGACAGACCCGGTGCAACCCTGTGAACAAACACAAGGACGATCAGAATCAGACGAAGCAGCTGTTTCCCCAGATTTCTCGCTTCACCGAGGACAGGAGCATCCTCCCTTACTGGCTCGTTTGCGCTAGCTCCGTGCCCATCAACGGAGCCGAATTGTGGGCGGTGATCGACACCACGTTACCAGTGCTCCTTTGAGACTTCCTAGTTTGCTAGTTTGCGTCCATGTCACCCTGGAAAGTGACACCAACTTTTCGATGCGGCTAAGGACCTCGTGTATGTTTAGCGGGGTTCCGCCTTCCCCCGACCGCCTCTTTTTTTTTTCTCCCCTCCCGCCAGATCCTTCCGACATGATCATCCGTCATATGGAAAGAATGAGGGACAGCAGGGTTTCTCCGGGAAAGAAGGCTGGCTGAACCGGAAGCAGCAAGAAGGGTCGTCAGAGTTGTCTCTCTTAATATAAACCGCGCCACCCCGCTCTTCTACAACCTCATCTCATCCGTCCTTGGTTAGATCCCGCATCACCAAACGTCGTATCCAAACCTCAAGGTGCCCAACATCGTTTCTCAAATCTTTCAAGGTACGTGAATAGTCTCCGACAATCACTGTCCCCTACTTCCCTTGCATTGGCCCATGAATTAGACCGGAGACGAATGTACTGACGCCTTCTATCAGCTGAGGTATAAAGACAGGGCTCGTCTCGTCTTCATCAGCATCATCATCAGCATCAGCAACTACTACTTCTTCACCATCAAAATCATCATCACCTTACCAACCATCAACATGAAGGCCACCTACGCCATCGCCCTTCTGGGTGCCACTTTGGCCTCTGCCCAGTTCACCAACCAGACCAGACCCTTCTGGCTCAAGTTCACTCCCTGCACCGGCGGCTCCGGCGAGACCTACCTCGCCTCGTGCCACTCCGGCGCCGGTCAAGCTGGTCTCTGCCCCGAGACCACGGAGCCCGTCCAGGAAGCCAACCGCCCCACGACCCACACAAACTACTTCCTCAACGAGACCCAGTCTGACTACAATGGCCACCTCCTCGGCGCCCTGACCTGGAACCAGCCCATCGGCAACGGCGACCCAGTCTCCTCCGGCATGATGCTCAACCTGCAAATCGTTAGCAACGGTGCCATCCCCATCTTCTCCCCCGGCAATACCGCCCTCTTCACCCTCGGCTTTGACGAGAACGAGAAGCTCTTCATCTACTCCCGCGCGGACGACTCAAAGGCCGTTGCTGGCTCGCAAGCTCCCTATGGCGACGAGGCGTACTATCGCTGGCACGTCTGCTACACCTTTGTCGGCAATTACTACTACCGCTCACTCGTCTGGATCACCGCCGGCCCGGCTTCCAACCCTACCTGCGAGGCTGTTGATGTGTACCGCGAGTGGGCTTAAGGCATGCATGAAAGGAACCCACCGGTCTACGGCTACGGCTGTGCCAAGAAGCTCGGAGCTCATGACCGGTTCCGCAACAACTACACGATAGCAACTTTGGCATTGTCTTTGGTCTGAGTCCCGACACGACTGACGATGGTGGTCTACCTCCTGGTTGATGGAGTATAACAAAAGTTTCAATAGCTAATCCTAATAAACTCTACGTCACAAAGACCGGATAGTGCTTCTACCTCATTGTGATATGTTGTCGGTTGATACTAACGTGGCTGTAAAACCATGTTGCTTCATTGGGACGAACAAGACTGGGGCACAATGCCGGTATTTACGTACCTTATTTTTGTCAGATGTGGATTTGGTACCGTGTGGTTTCCCTTGAATGCTTGATGCTCTTCAGGACGACTTCGAAGGCCGTTAAAGCTGGACAAACCCAATGACCTTATCAGGATGAACATGATAGCACTCGTCTTAATAAGCTCCCGGGAGCCTCTGTTACCAGACCATTCATCTGATCTACTCCCAGGATCCCTGACAGGGTGGATGGCTTTCAAGGGTCTCATGCAAGGACATCCCTGTCGCACCGGCGATTTCTTACATGGCACTTACACAGTACCCGGACTTTGGTTGCTCCGCATAGTCACCAACCAGAGGACTAGACTAGACCAAAGCACAGCCTGCTGGAATTGCTCTCTAGTCACTTGAAGGATTTGATGTCAAAGTTTGGAGATACATGGATTCATCAATTCAGTAGCCTCGTGACTATGGACACCATCCGCTCAACGCTTGGAAGAAACAGGACACCAGTGAACCTCGGACAACATGGGTAGACCGCTCGCTAAGTGTGCAGCAAAACGTGGGATGAACGGCTAGTGTATGGTGTAAGACGCCCATATGTGTAACAGCCTTCAGGTCGAAATAAGCATGGACGCGAGAGCCCCTAGCATTGAGTTAGCTTGACGACGATTTTTATATAGACTGCGTGATCATGTGTTGAACGTTGGGCCATGTAGGGACTCTCTTACTAGTAGGACCCATAGAGGTCATGGTTCGCGGGATAGCACACCATGTTTGGGTTATCCAACATCATGTGGGCAACTTCAAAAGTCGGCGGAACTAGAACCACGCAACCACAGCTATCCTTGTGGCGCTTGATGTTCCACGGGTGATTGGGAAAAGATTTCCCGCATGACATCTCAACAGCCTGGCTGTGGTTGGCCTTGATGTGTCTGTTGAGGTTGGAGTGATTCGCATAGGTTCTGTTACAGCCGGGTGCTTCGCAACGCGCCTTTGCTTCGGTCCCTACGACAGGCATCGCGATGTTGGTGTTGTTGATAGAATGCGCCCAAAAGATGAGGTCTAGTGGTTATTGATACCACATCAGGAGTAAGATAGGATAGTAGCTCAGCGTGTCTGCTCCGCTTGTTAAGAAAATGCCGATGACCAACATCTTTGCCCTTGGCTATATAATCGCCCAAATGAGGAGCGCAGAACCCTCCAGTCTAGAATTACTTATTTCAGCTGTTGGCGGAGAGCATGGCAGAGATGCTTAGCTCATGTCGTTTACCACACGTTGTTCCTCATGGGTCTAAGTATACAAAGTAGAAGATCATGGCCGCTGAAACCAGGAGCGGTCGGATGAGACTTTCAGATTGTTACTACATGAGTGAAACACAGAATGAGTGGTTGACGTGGGCGTTCCCACGGCAGTAGGTGTGGTACGCCTTGTCGCTACTGGTCGCCCGTTGAAGACAGCCTCATGAGATATTTTCCCCTGCAAGCTACCCCTGCCAGCCTGCTGCAGGGTCGGTCTATTTGATGTCGGCAACTCCAGCAATCCTCACACCATCATTCAACTTGTTGTGGCAGGGCTTATTTGGGCTCCTCAATTCGCATTCCTGCGTAATCATGATAAGTTGCCCCTTTAGCCATGAGTCCCATGACCCTGCAATCCAGGTATCTCACCGAGATCTTGATTACGTCACGACGCGCTGAGGCGTCTTTGCTCCGTAGAAACGTGGGACTGTCACCGCCTCTCGAAAACAGCAGCACAGCGAAAGACGCAGCCCTCCGCTACACCTGACCATGTTGATTAGCTGCGCTGGGAAAAGTTGTGATGATTCTACAGCACAGCCGAAATCACTGGACTCCAATGTGTTATTGCGATCTTCATATCCTTGCTGATAGGTGTTATGAGTGTACCAACTACAACTTCGAGATTCATTGAACACCTCCTGGAGTCTGTACCATCTCTGACTCCATCACTCTAGGAGATCCCTGAACCGAGGTTGATTGACATTGGATGTCGAGAGACAAAACGTTCAATCGCAGCTCCCTCATAGTGTATGTGGTAGACCCTGGCACGGCTACATGATCCCTGCTCTCTGCGATCATCGACCCTCCCCCATGTCTGCGTTTTGGTGCTAATTGACTTCTTTCAGATTGTTCGGACAATGCAGCTGACTCTGTCATCAACTGACATGGCTTGCCTCTTGCTGTACATAATTGCCTACTACGAACCCCGTTTTCACTCTCAAATAGGCATCCCAGAGAACGGAGACGGCAAGACGTGTAGTCAAGAATGCGAGAATGGCCTATAAGTAACCCCAGGAAGCGTCTTTCGAAACAACAGTGCATTCTACTTGGCAAATATCGTAAAGGGTTTCTATTCCTTCGTGATTATACGGTCCTTTCGGTTGTTCGTGCGATCGTATTGTCGCATCCGAAGGTCTCTATAGTCGGTAGATCTGGCAAATCATCGAAGTACCAAGAATCAGTGAAGAACCGAAACTACTGCGGCCATGAAACCATCTGTACGGAGTAGAAGCCACTGGTTGATGACGATCCGTCCCCTTGATCCTAGTCCACATGTGGCCTCAGGGATCCCCTGTTGGAGGACACTAGCGCGAAGCCCACCTCCCGTCCTGTCTTCGAGAACCTCTATTTTTGGGTTCTTCCCCTTCAACAACTTGCCTCGCTGGACCGAGAATGATGGGTTCCACTGCTGCAGCAGCACAACTTCAAGAGATTCTAGGTTACCCAAAACTTTTTTTTCCCCTTTTTTTCTTTTTCTTTTTTCTCTTTTTCTTTTTTAGGGCTTCTTAGACCCGTCCAAACAGAGAGAGAGCAAGTTGAACTTTCATTGATCCGTTTGGCAGCATGTCGCGCTTATGCGAATCGAATGGGAGATAGTTCGTCACACGCAACTGTACCAAGGCAATCTGGGGGCAATTTTTTTTTCATTCTCTATAACGCGCTTCTGTAAATCAAAGACTCCTGCAACAAATTGATATATCAAGCAAAACGTATGGCTATGCAATGATGACGACAATGACTCTACCCGAGAGTCAATCCTCCCCCTATTCTATCGCGCGTATGCACCTCAAGATGGTTATACAGATATTGAAAAATATGGTTGCTGATCACTAGGATAGCTGCTCCGACGAGTGGTTGAGTATATTACTTGTAGTAGATGGAGGACCTGCCCCATTTACCGACAATTGTATCGGCCGTCATTCTGGTCGTGATGCTGTTCGTGATGTTGTTCGTGATGTTGTTCGTGATGTTGTTCGTGATGCCGGTCGTGATGCTGATCATGAGTTTGGCGGTGCTACTGGGAGCTCCATTGGTAGTTCTGCTCGTAGCCATGCGAATAGCTATGTTGGTTGTCATACCCATAGCTCTGCTGATAACCCCCCAGGGGCTGCTGACAATCCTGCGAAAAGCTTTGCTGATAGACGTTCTGGAAAGTCTGCTGGAAACCTTCCAGAGGCTGCTGATGGTCTTGTTGATAATAGTGCTGGGAGGTCGGCTGATAGATTGGCACATGGTTGCTCTGCGGGATGCCGGCCTGCTGAGGTTCAGTGACTTGAATGGTGGGATCGAAAGCCGTCAGCGTTGCCAACCCGTCGTAAGTGGAGGCCGGAGGCGTCTGCGAAGCTCCCTTACAGCCGTCACAGGTCTTTTGATGGCGCTGGATGTTATCAGAGCGGTTCGTGTAGGGTTTACCACAAGGCAAAAGGGTCTTCTCGCCGTGTACGGCTAGCTTGTGTCTGTTGACATTCGACTGGTTGGCGAACGGTTTACCCCCGCATTCTGGGTGGTCGCATTGAAAAGTAGAGGCTTTCGGGGCGGTCGTCTTGGCAGACATGGCAGTCTTGTTGCTATGTGGGGGGGGGGGGGGGGGGGGGGGGTGTTTTGGGGGTATTTAGGAGGGGGGCGGGGGGGGGGGGGGAAAAAAAAAAAAAACGAAAAAAAAAAAAAAAAAAGGGAGAGAAATATTCATAAAAAAAACAAGAGGGGAGAAAGAAGAAAAAAAATAAAAGGGTGGGGGGGGGGGGGGGGGGGGGAGGTTGTCGTTCTGAGCTAATTAAGGCAGTTGACCGCGGCGAGGGGCAAAAGAAGAAATCAGTCTAACAAATGCACAAAGAAGTGAGTGACTTAATTACTATACTCAAATGACAGTGGTAAGAAGGGATAAAAGATTAGAAGGTGACGGGAGTCGACTCTGGCTGCTAAATGTTGAAGTAGGTCGCTGGGCGGGATTATATGGGCTGTTCTCCCCTGCGATCGGCGCCGCATGTGTCTGAATTATCTCGTCGGAGGGTGAGGAATGTGCTGGACCAGCCCGCTGAGGATCGTGGTAGACTGGACGAGAAGGGCCCAACATCGAGCAGCAGATTCATGAGCCGCCCGACGTTGATGCCATTGATTCGCCGTGAAGACGACCCCTGCTTCTGACTGACTGAGGGTTTTTCGAGAAACCAGAAAGCACCTAGCCTAGTGCACCCCTCTCTTTACCCATTTGATCGTTGGCTGCTGAGGAGTGCATCTCCAATGTTACGACCATGGTGAGATTGTGTGCATCTGAGCCTCTCATGTACTGACGCAGCTCTCCTTATTACGCCGTCTTGCCATTGGATTGTGGACAGTTGCAACGACGTTTTCTCGTTCGAAATAGGACTCGGGGAAAGGAGAGCAAGTGTTGAAGACACACGGAACACACAGGGTGCGGATTGCCTTCCTTTCACCATTACTTATATTCGTGGTTTTGCTTCCTACCTTTGACTTAGACTATCTGTCAGCCTTTGGATCATGCGCCCCCACGTATCCTGGAACAATAGCCTTGCCAAACGACCAGATAACAAGGCCATCTTTCTCCGCGATGCGTAACTCTACGAAGCAATGCTTTCGCTAGATCTCGTAAGAGTGAAATTGGCACGCCTGCAACCCCTAGTTGTCGCCGTTCCTCAATGCAATGTCAAGTTGGTTGGCCATTTGAATTTAGAGAACGAAACTACATGAAACATTCAAACGTCGAGTCCTCACTGTGGCGCTCACATCGTTGGTGCTGAACTGCGATGAAAGAAGAGGGTGAGGATTCGGCCCCACAGCCGGCGTCACACCCGCCGTACCTACTCAAGGTAAGTACGTGCCTCGATCGTATCTTATCTATTTCAGTATCGCTCCTGGCTGTCAGTGGATTAAGGTAGGTAGAGACCAGTAACAAGCCAGCCTGATTTCAGAGGTACTCATAAGGATATGCAACACTGTTGTCACTTTGTCATCTGCTCATCGCCTGGAGTCCTCTTCTAGTACTCGGCCTCAGACAGATCAATTGCTGTCGGAAAACAGTCTTAAAGCTTGACTGACTGATTGCTTGTAATGCAAGACATGAGCACCTGAAGCCCTTGTTGTTTTTGGTGCGAAGTACCTTCCTCGCCGCACCTACCACTCCGCACCATAGAGGGAATGCCTTACAGCCCCGCGGACAAGAATGGAAGAGGGCATGCAGTGCAGCACTTTCAAATGGAACCACGCATATGGAGGATGCTTCTCTTCAACTACTAATTAACCTGCATACGAGCTGTTGTAATCCGACGTCAGGAGTCGATGACAAACTGGGAATTCAACCCAGTCACGTCTCGCTGACGGATGCTGGGGGTCCACCTAGCTTACATGGGCCTGAATGGTCTTAGACTCGCCGTTGGATGGCGATCCGGTTGCTTATTTGGTGGGGTTCACTAACACGTCAAATCACCGAGCCGAGATCATTCTGACTTGATCTCTGGTAGGTTGCATGCCGAGACTTTCTTGTATCTGAAGAGCGATTAGGCACAACAATGAACGTACGACACGTGAAACCTCCCGTTCTGTAAGGGTACAAGATGTCCATGGTTCATCGCATGTCCCCTGCCAAATTCGAAGTTGTCAAAACTGCTCCGCCTTGTAGGGAGCTCAGTGCCCGCGCCTGATTCGACCACACACATTAGTCAGCAAGGAAGTCAGTCGTGCTAGAGGCGGTATTCCGACTGATCATCCGTGAAAGCGAAATTTTCGATGTGTCAATCCCGATGAATTGCTAGAAAACTTTTCTCCATCATTGCTGTCCCAGTATGTGATGATGTCAAATTATCCTCGCATTCGAGTCGTATTGCCTAGCGACATGTTCGCGATGCTGAGGTTAACAGGACGTGTCCGAAGGGATTCCCCATTGTGGTAAGCCCCCCCACAGCATCCCCGTAAGCCTTTTTTTGGGGTAGCTTAATAGGAACATCCCTGTTACCCATAAAACCAAATTGCCGCTATGTTTCTGACGTTCTCCCTTGATGATCCATCGCTAGGCTTTCTTACGACGATAATTAGTAAGGAGTAACCATCGTTCATCCCTCATTTTTGATTTGCAAGATTTAACATGCATAAATTTGAAGTGCGTTGCCTTAGGTTTAATGTCGAGAGCCTACCGTGGGCGTTCCAGTCACTTATGTCATCGTCTCTCCTCACTTTCACTAACACGTACCGTGGATGCTACGCCTTCGTTGACATGCTCTGCAGTCTCAACAAGGCGGAAACTTGGAAAGACACCAGATTAACGACGTGTTTAATGACTATTTGGTTTGTTTTGAAGACGAAGTGTTCGTGAAAATACTCCTTCGTGACATTGATGACCTCGGAACCAGGAGTAGCACACTAAAAGGAAAAGAATAGAAAGGATCCCAAAAAGGTGATAACCCGCTTGCTCCACAGAGATACACGGGATGACCAGAAAACATGTATCATAAGAAGCCCTTGATTCTTTCAATGCTGCAGGCCGGGGGAGTTCTGGGCGTGAGGGCTCCTAGTCTCAAGTTAGCTTGGTGCAGACAGCCGCGGTGTAGGAATGCGTTTACATGTGCTTGAGCCATGGGGTCTCGCATTCCGAGAAGAGTGTTCTTCATACTAGGACCCGGGACAATATCCATTGTTGGGATCATAGATGTCGATGTGGTCTCTCGAATTGATAGCGAAAGCGTCAGCGCAATCGTCGACGACGTCATTGAGGACCAGGGTCCCGATATCATCGAAGATGCTGTCGATCTCGACGAGGTTGTCGTCGAAAAGATGGGCTCCGACGACATCGATGGTGTCGATGGTGTTGCCGACCTCGTTGAGTGTGTCATTGAGGATTATGGACCCGAGGGCGTCGAGGGAAGACAACCCCAGAACTGCGCGGCAATCAGAACACCCGAGCTGGTGGCGCCGGGAGTTGGATCGGTGATCTTGTCTGATTATGCCACAAGGCATCTGAACGGGTTCGCCGTGCTTCGCCTGGATATGTCTAGCGAGGTTGGATGGAGTTGAGTAGGTCCTTCTCTCGCAGCCAGCTTCCTCGCAACGTAAATTGGTAGGTGCTCTGTTCCACGCTGCAGGCATCGTGGAATCGATGTTTTTATCTACTGCGCTAGGAAGACAATCTTGGGTTGTTATGGTGCGGGAATCGGGTAGCTAAGCAGGAGAGTGAAGTAGCGCGGCATGCTGGTCCTTTTGTCAGGAAAAGGAGGATGAAATGCCATTTTTATACTCTTCAGTAGATGATGACGATAAAGCTGGTGGTGAGGCAATCTTGGTTGGGAGGAAAATGTCGGCCTTATTGTGTACGGGGCCCCATCCCACCCATCGCCGCGATCAGGGATGTGAGTTCGAGAGTTTGGCTCCACTATACTGCGGTCTTCCCTGGGTAGTTAGACCAATGAGACGTTTCTAAACCAGATTCGGGCCCACTTACTCAACTCTTTCCTGTTGCCCACGCCCACTTCTACAGTCACGGCAGTGGGGCGACCGCTCAGTGTGCATCTATGTAGCATGTTTGCTGGCGGAGAAGCACCAACCTCAGGCAGGGCTAACCGAGCGAGGCCCTTTCCCATTTTGTCCTTTAGCCTTCGGCGATTAGGTGACTCCAGGTACCCATATACCTAAGGCAGGCTTCGAGAAGAAGTCTAGCAGGTTATCAGCTTACTTTAACAAGGAAAAGAAACGCACATCCCGTGTATCGCCACTTGTTATGTCAGTCTGAAGCTATTTCTTTCTACATCTACAGTCTGGATCACTCTCCTCTCATCGCTCATGTTGCGAGATAGACTAGCCTAGTTTGGTTCGCCTGTCCAGGACGCCTCCTGAGTATCAAGGGTTTTCCAGACCCCTGTATTCGTACGGGACATGCATTCCATAAGCCTCCATGACCAAATCTACACCTGGGAGTTCCAATATCTCCCATACCTCTGGACCACGATGCTAATTGCACGGGCAAACGCCTACCAAAGCCGTGGTTTTCTAGGGGCAGGGGGATTTGCACACCAGAAATCGTTCTTTCTGCTAGTTGAATGCCGCTTGATTGGATAGTACCCCCAAAATAATAAGTACCACTTCGTGTACATAATGCAGCTTTTGTGTTAACTTGATGGCAAGTGCACCCATTTCTCTTATATCTTGCCCCATAATGCTAGCAGAGCCGCCTTCTTTGAATGGAGAAGAGATTTCAAAGATTCGAAGATTATCTGGTCTCTGTCGGGAGTACCCTCCCTCCCGGCTGGGTCTGTGGGCGCTTCCTCTCGAGAGAAGGTCGGTACATGGCACGGTCCGATCGCATGCAGGGACCGCAATTCACAAATGGGAGATAGTGTTCAATGCCGACGAATGACCACATTCCGTCGACTAAATGCATGGAGGTAGGCTGGACGGCCAGTGACCACTCGGCAGGCGTCGCACTCTGGACTCTCGGTTGTTGCCTGTCGGCGGCAACTACCGGATTGTCCGGGATTGGCGGAAGGTATTCTTATCGCTAAGACTAGTCTCGGGAAGCGACACTTGCTACTCCGTATGCTCCTCCCAATTCTCCAAGTCTATGGCTAATGCAGTGGGCTTGCGACAGGGAACTTGCTTATTGCAGCTTTGCCGATTCTTGTTAACGGAGTACTTCACCAGGCACACATGTCAGACACTTTAGCTTGAACACTGCCGTGCACGAATGCACCTGAGGTACTGGAGCCATATGAGCCACTTGATTTTGTTAAAGGCCGTATGGCCAGACTTTGGAGCCCAAGTCGTGCCAACATTACCTAGTCAGGGCACTCCACACGCAACACCGAGTCCCCAACACCTTTCACCGAGGCTTCACCTCTACCTCACCTATATTGCTCCGTCTCGGCCGACCAAAATTCTCGCGTCCGTCTCACTTTGGCCTTCGGATACCAGACCATCCTGGGCTGTCACTCGAAACACCTTGAAGACAAAGATCGGAAAGTCTATAACGCTGCGAGGCTTTCTCGCTTGGTGTACAGTAAATCTCCCTGAGCCATAAGTACCCAAGTTGCAAGGCATGTAATGAATACACAGATGTAAAAATCCATGTTCATGTCTCCTCGTGTGCATTCCTTACATAAGAATGGCTAGCTCTCCCCTTAAAAGGCGCCAAGGTGGCGTCGTAGCATTTGCCAAGTTGACGGGAAGGACCGTTGGTAAGTTCTATGCTGGCAGGCTGCCCCCACTATACATAGGTACAGGCTCAATATCTCCAAGGGCGCAGCGTCCCAAAGCGTCTTTCGACTTTGGGCTACTTGCAACGTTGTCTTCCATGGGATTTATCATGAGGGCTGTAGCTGTTGGGACTTGATGCCCGGAGCGCTGGCACCGAACACCATTAGTGTACTGCTCAGCTCAATTGCCTCATTACTCACGACATATGCGACGCAGAACATTCTCCGCCCTGTAAAAAATACCATGTCGCCCACTAACACTCTCTCAAACACCGGTGCTTTCGTCGAAGCGCACCCAATGTGAAGTCGGCCGCAACATTGGTGCAATCATCGTTACTACAAGAAATTGTCAAAGTCTCAGATAAGATTCTGGATTTTCGCGACTTTTCTTTGTCGAAGCCCGGCTGACGAATTTCTATCAGAGACTTATAACGAAGTGAGAGTTCATTCAAGTCACACTTTACTCATGGTCAGGGTCCACCTCACTTACACAGGCCGGGAGCCACGCACGTGTCACTCCACTTGGCGTTGGATTCCCGCCATTCCGCCCTTGGCGGGGTTCACTCACGGGCACATCAAGAAGAACCAAGCCTTTTTTACACTTGAACTTTTGGCAAGTCGCATGGACATAATTTTGTGTATTATCAAGGGCGGTTGACGTAAAAACAAGCTTTGCTATGTATAGAAACATGTAATAGCCAGCTCTGCCCCGGGTATAAGACGTTCACAAATCCATTGCACGATGTTTCTTGCCATAAGAGAGGGCGATTGCTCCTTATTGTTGGGAGCTCCGTGTCGACGCCTTTTCTGACGGCATGCGAGCCATCAAGTCGGTCTTGTTAGGGGCGCTATTCCGGCTGAGGGGTTTCGAAAGTATAGTTATCAATGAGAAAGCTCATATCGTTGAACTCCCCTGGAAGAAGTTCGTGGGTGAAGTTGAGGTACGTAGTCTCCGTGGTATCGTTGGCCGCTTTGGTAGGTAACTCGAAGCTGGTTTGCGCAGGGGAACTCGAAGGCTGATCCAGGGCTGTGCAGGATTTTACACATGACTTCTGGTGCCGCTTGATATTCGATTTATGATTCTTAAGGGCTCTGCCGCAGGACATGCGAATAGCAGCGCCGTGTTTGGCATGGTGGTGCCTAGTGAGATTGGATCGAGTGGTGAAAGTGGTGAGTTCGCAGCCGGGCTTCTCGCAGCGAAGCTTCGAGGGAACTGCATCCCCTTGAACAGGCATGGTAAAAGAAATTGACGTTTCCCTGGCAGACTGTTTGCACTTGAAAGATGAAAGGTACAGTTGCAAAGTTGAAGTCTGACTATATCATGTCTATTCTTCTCGTCGGTGTAAAGCTGAAGGAAGGCATGGTCATCGTTTTTAAGTGTACTCGGCATCTTGCAAGTAAGTGAGGATTGCGAGCCTCTTCGTCATTGTCCGAGACAAGCAACAGTCTTGTAGCCCCCCCCTCTGCACAGCCTCCCTCATCACTGACTGAGCTAACGGCCCCGTAGCCACCCCATGGGTAAGCTCGCGTCCAATAGGTGTACTTCCAAACACAGCTTCCATCTTGGCACCTGCACTACATGCGGAAAGCCATAAGCCTCCCAGATATCCCTGCAAAGTCAGCCTACCGAGTGTCTTGTCTTTATTCCTCCGAAAAGACGGGTACGTTCCACGGTTGGGCTAGCAGGCACCGCTGTTCACTTAAGGCAGAACGAAGCCATATGCTGTATAATCACTTATGGCTACACCTAGCAGGTACATATAGTTGAGCCGGGTTGCCGGTCATTACTCGGCACGCGTCTTAGTCTGGATTCTTCGATGTTGCTTATGTATGGTATTCAGTAAACCATACAGTGTTGGCCACAGGAATTCATGTCGCGCTGACTAGCTTGGGGACAGAAGACCTGCTTGATTCTATTGCCATTTCCAAAGTCGTAAGTCTATGGCGTATCAGACCACACACATATGACGACCTCCCCTTCTCGCTCCTCACCTGCGCTACTCCTCACTCCTCGCCCCTTCCCACTTCCCTCATTGGCCTTTCGAGCCTCAGCCCCACCTCCAGGTTTGCACAGTTACGGCAGCCTTCATACCGAATCACCTCTGTCCTCCTCACTACCTCAATTCGCTGCCAGAATCTCCGCCGCATCAGGAGAAGAGCTATGATCCCTCTTCCCGTCCGCCATCTTAATCATCTCGGCCTGCTTCTTCATCCTCTCGGCCTCGGCCTGCTTCGAATGGCTCACATACGTCCCGTACCGCAGCGTGCCCAGCGTCAACACCGCCATGAACAGGATCCCAATCACCGACCGCCGGATCAGGATCCACCGCAGGCCCTCAATCTCCGATTTGGCGTCGCTGCTGAGGTGAAGGCTGATTTTATAGTTGATTTGTTGGATCTGGTCACCATCAGTACGATCATCCTCAATCTTCGAGCAGGATCAGAAAACAAAAGGGGCACTCACAACACTATCACCAGCCTTCTGCTCCTCCCTCACCGCCATCTTGCGATCGTTAAACATACCCCTCACGTTATCATTCAGCGTCAGCAGCTCCTGGTTCAGGCTCTGCGTCAAGATATCGACCTCGTGCTGCAGCAGCGTCCTCTTCTGCCGCATCTCCTCGTCCGCCAGCTTCTGGTTGTTCTTCACCTCGGTGCTCAGCTCCGAGCACGCCGCCCGGAACAGGTACGTCTCGTTCTCGACGTCGCTCTTGCTCACCAGGCTCTCCTGCGCCACGTCCAGGTTCTGGGCCAGGATCGCGCGGATCGCCTTCATCAGCGTGATGGCCTGGTCCTTGCTGTACCCGCCGCCCTCGAGGTCCTTCACGAGCGAGTAGCTGTCAAAGTGGTGCACGTAGGGCGGGGGCGCCATGTGCGGGTGCTGCTTGGCGACCTCTTCGGGGGGTCCCATGTGCAGGATCGCCTCGAGGGGCCCGCTCTTCTTCGCCTGGTCGCGGGCCTCCTGCTTTGCGGCTTTGGCTTCCTCCGCCTCTTCGGGCTGTTGCTGCTGCTGCTGCTGTTGGTCTCCAGAGGCGGCACCCGTAGCGTCGGCCGCGTTGTTCTCCGCCGAATTCGATGCCGTCGCCGTCGCCGAAGCTGCCGCCGTCTTGGGGTTTACGCCGTCGTCACTCGCCCCCTTGGACGCACCGACCGCAGCCTGCCCGGGACTCGCCTCCTTTCCATCACCCGCCGGCGCCGGCACCGGTGCTGTCGTTGTTGTCGTCGTCGCCGTCGTAGGCACAGGCTCAACCCCCTTTCCGTGTCTCGGCGCGAAACCCGACTGCTGCGCCCCAGGCGTAGGCGCGAACGCGGCGTACCCCCGTCTCCGAACCTCGGCGGGTGCCCGTCTCCGACATGATTTCGACGCCGCGCGGCTCGTCGTCGCCGTCGTTGTCTCGCTGAGGCGTATCGTCCGGAAAAGGTGCGAATACAGAAACGTTAATCGTGCAGGCTGCATCGTGTGTGTGGAGGTGTGTGGTGGTCGTGGTGGTTGTGTAGGGAGAAAAAAAAGAATTGGGAAATTTGGGGGGGTGATGGAAATGGGAAAGTAAAATGGCAGCGGATACACCCGTTCAGGTTTAATCTCCACGATGGTACGTGTGGGGGGGCACGGGGTCCAGTGTGTCGGAAGGCTAAGCTCAGGAACCCGACGTTTAATACCGGCGTCTGGAGGGAGCTGTTTCCCCCTGATGTCATTAGGTGGATCCCCTGCCGCTTATCCAAGGTAACCCCGATGCCGACCTCGCTGTCGGGTCCGTTTCCGAAAACGCGGAAAATCTGCCGAGGACTACGACTTACACAATCTGGCTTACACTGGGCGTCGAGGTGATTGGGAATGCTGTACACCGCAAACAGGTAATCCCTTGAATGACTTCAAGCGACTCCCTTACTCTCACCTCACGCTCACAATGACACGTCGCCAAATCATCAGAAACTGTCCATACTCTCACGTCTATTGACAGGTCTAATCCGTCAGACTAAGACTGGTATCGCCTAGACACGAATAATTCAATAAAATACAAGAAGACTCGAAAAATATCATTTGCGCCCCAAAATGACCGGCCCCGATGCTCCCTTTGGTGGAAACCCGACAAACCCCCGATAGGAACCTCAAATTCCAACCGGCCGCTTTCCGTGTTCGTATCGCTCAGCCATTGTTCCTGTGATAAACCCTTCCAATGGCTCTCCAGAGACCTCAGACTCATTACTTTGCAAAATAAAAGTCCAGAAAACTTTGCAACCAAAAAAAGAAGAAGCAACAGAGAATCATGTCCGTTTTGGGAACCCTCGCCTTTCCCCAAATGTTTGTCCAAGCAGATTTTCTACCGTTGTGACCGTGTTCCAGCCATGTATGTGGGTGATTTTTTTTTTTGGAGTTGCATATTCAGATCAGGTATGTGTAAACAAAATTAGGTAAGTGTTCGTCGTCTTTTTTTCTTCTCTTTTAAACAAGTCTGGCACATGGGCCGGGATCGTCAAGTCCGTTTGGTGTCGTGATGCATGTCCGAAGCAACCGTAGACGCCGTCATCGCAAAAGATTCGTGTAGTACTGTTATCAGGCCTCCTCCACTTGCACCTTGAGGCTGACACCTCCGGGCGCGCTGGACTTGTTATCGTCCTCGGCAACTTCGCCAACGGCACTGGCGCTGGTGCTGGGCGGGCTGCTGCTCTGGGGGCTGTTGGGCTCCATAGTCAGAACCGGGGTTGGCGCGGCCGAGTTGGTGTCGGCCTGGGATCCCCCAGACTTGGACGGCGTCGTCTGCGTCGTCGCGTAGATGAGTCTGTCAATGGCGGCGAGCTGGCGGCTGGTGCTGGTCTTGCGGAGTGTCTGGAACTGGGGTCGCATCTCCTCCACAAAGGCTTCGCGTTCGGCACCCTCGAGTTGGTTCAGCAGCTTCTGAATGACGTAGTTGCCGTACTGGTCCTTCATCATCAACTGGAGCGAGCTTGTACCATCGCTCGCCTGGGAAATGATTTGCTCCCGAATGCCCTTGCGCTCTTCTGCGTTACCGTACTGGATGCACTTCTCCACAACGTTGGACGCAAACTTGTGCTTGGACAAGGTGACCAGCTGCGCAATGACAAGCTGAATGATTCTCGATCGGTCCTCAGGCATGCCGTGCTCGATGATGTGCTGCACGACGTAGTTGCCGTACTGGTCGGTGATGAGAACCTGGGTCGAGTTGTGCAGCTCAGCCAAGATGGTCTCCTTGTCCTGCTCTGTGCCGTACTCCAGCATGCGCTGAATGACCCGGCAGGCGTACATGTGAGCCGCCAACTGGCTGACTTGGCCGCGGAATGCGTCCATGACGAAGTCAATGTACTGGCGGGGAACCAGCTCGATAATCTTCTGCACGACGTGGTTGCCGTTCTGGTCCTTGACGACCTTGAGGATCTCGGGCTCCAGCTCCTTCACAAGCTCGGCCTGCTGCTCGACGAGAACGTGTTCCAGGGCCTGTGATTGTTAGCTTCGTCCACTTTGCTACGCGAATATGCACACACCTTTTGGACAACGCGGCAGGCGTACATCTGCATGGACAGGTCGACAACCTTGCCCTTCATCTGTGACGCCAAAACCTTCTTTTGGACCTGGTTGCCGTGCTCAAAGAACTTTTGGATAACGTAGTTGCCAAAGACATCCTTCATCAGTTGGATGGCGTTGGGCTCAATCTCGCGGAACACCTGATCCTTCTCATCACTGTTTGCAGTTTCGAGCTTTTGCTGGATGAAGCGCGATCCGTGCTGGTCGCCACTGAACTCGACAATGTGGCTGTAGATATCCTTCAGCTCGTATCGCTTGTTCGACTTGGAGCTGGACCTGAATTCCTCCAGTAGCAAGCTGCGGACGCCCTTGCCAGGGTCCTGGTCCTTGCTGGGCCGGATAGGCATCACGCCCGGCATCGAGTACGGCGCCATGTGCAGGCCGTAGCTCGGTAGGGGAAGCGATGGACGTCCGTAAGGGTCGAACATTTGCGGAGGGTACTGGCCCGCAAAGTTGGGAGTGTAGTAGGGTCCAGGGTAGAACGCGGGCGCCTGCGCCTGGATGAAGGCGGGAACGGGCGTTCGGCGGTCGCCATCCGGGACCATTCTCAGATCGCGGGACGACGGCCGTTGGGTCCACAGGTCAGATGCTTGAGGCGCATATGTCTTGGGGCTAGTGACAACCCGGTACTGACCAGAGGCACCGGCGATGCGGTCGGCGGAACCGCGTTTGTACTGAGCCGCCATGGCGTCGGCGTACATTTCGCCAGTGATGGCGGCGTTCATGTCGCTCCTCCAGGGCTGAGACACGGGGTTGAACTGGAAGTTCTGCGCACCGGCGGCGATGCTCTGGGCCTCGTCGAGAGTGAGGGACTTCTTGAACTGAGGAGCGAGGTCCGTTTCGTCCATCTGTCTGCCGTTGGCCATAAAGGCCCTGTTGTTGGTAGTCTGTGTGGGGAAGGAGGAAGAGTGGCCGGGGATGGCGGGACGGCTCGAGGCAATCGAGTTGCTGGGAGTGTGGCCATAACCCCCAAAGTTGTCTCGGAAGGCAGGGGGCGAATGGTGCGAGTCGTCCGACTGGCGCGAGGGAGGAATGCTGCTGTCTCTCGAGGGAGCACCCACCACGCCGAGATTCAGATAGGCGTTGTCTTTGGAACCTCGCTTCTCCTGCCTTGCGTACGAACCATCAAAGGCGCCGCCGTAGCTGGGCCCAAAGCCTGTGTTCTCCTTGTCCTCCTCCAGGTATGATTTCGGCCGTCCATTGATGAGGTTGCGTCCCTGCCCGACGGCGTTGTTGTCGAAGAAGGAATTGCTGTTGTGGATGCTGTCGCGTGTGCGATTCGGCGAGGTACTGCCTGATGCTGAACGAGTCTGGGTGTCTTGGTTCCAGGGATTCTGAGTCCACGTGTCCGCCTCCGAGTTCGCAGCGAGGGCACCGGACCCTGATGGCTGTCCAGCGAAGCTGTCTTCCGGGCCTAGTACATCACATAAAGTCAGCTTCCAGTCCATCAATCAATCATCGTCCCGGTCAACCGTACCTCTGGGGTCTCTCTTTCCTGCGCCGCCTGTGTACGTTGTGTTCCAGATGTTTTGCGAGTACAAGTTGGAGCCTGTGAAGCCCGGGGCGACGCTGGCGGCAGGCTTCTCATTCTGGCCGTTTGCCATGGGGAAGCTTCCGTACCGACCTGCTGGCCGGGCCTGGACAACGTGGCAGGTTAGCAAAGTGGCAGCCATCGGTGGAGGGTAGAAGGAACAGCAAAAGAGAAAGTAAGGCGCGAGGCAAGCTTTTTTTGAGTTGTTTGCCAGGTCTAGGCGAAGTTCCGAGCGCCGAATGGGCGACTCGAGCCAAGAGGCCATGAGGCCGCTAGGGAAGCGCAGTCTTGACACACACGGCCGCGCGCTCGCATCTTCGCGACCCGGAGCCCACCCCCATCGGACCTCACGTGGAGTAAACGGGGCAGCGACTTACGGTGGTGGTCATGTTTGTGGTCGGTCTCTGCGCAAGAGAGACGGTCGCAGAAGATGCGGTCGAGTGTCCGGGGGATGCGGAGAGAGAGGAGGAGCGAGGGTTTCCGGAGGTTGACCTTTGTTTTTGGTGCGGCGAACGGGGGGGAAGTTCGGGGCTGCGATGGTGAGATCGGATGCACCTCGCTTGCTGCTTGATGCTGCTCTTTGGGTGTGTCTGTCACACAGAGGTGCTGTGGTGGCTGGCGAGAAGCGAGAGGACACAGAGGTTGAAGGGCACGTCTATGTGGCTGCACACACACACACACGTAGAGGGCGCAGCTGTTTGTGGGAAGTTTTGGGTTTTCCGGTCGTGAATTATATACGATGTAGGTGTAAACTTTTTCTTGCGACAGGAACTTTCTCCAGGAATCGTCTATGGCGCGCGGACTAAAAACGAAGGGAGAACGGTGGGCGTCAGCAAAACCAGGCAGACTGGGGGGGCAGAAATTCTAGCGCGAAGCACAGGGTTGATTGTTGAGGAGAGGGTTTGCCCGCTTTGGTCGTGAGGGAGGGAGGCGAGCGAGGAGGAATAAGGTGAGGGATGAGGGTGCAGGTGTGCGTACTTGGATTATGTAGAAAGAAACAAAGCGAGTGGGCTCGTCCGGGAAGGCAAGGTATGTGGGAGAGCAATAGCGGGATGAGAGGGATGGAGGAATGTGAGGACGGGCGAGGATGAGGGCGAGAGAGATGACGAAGAGAGAGAGAGAGAGAGGGAGGAGTACGGATAATGTACGGAGAGTAAGGTAACTCTGTCAAAGGTATGTAATGTATAGAAGCGACCGGAGGCTCTTTTGATGATGTGGAAGACCAAAAATGTACAGTAATAATAGAGTAGACACAGAACAGAAAACACCCGACAGGTCAAGCGTCGCTGGTAAGGCTGATTAGGTTGATTGTTTGATGGAGCGCCCACGGTCGGCTGGGGCGAGGGACAAGACGGGAGCGGGCAGCTAATAACTTTGTAGGAGATTTTTTTTGCGCAATCCAATATCGAGGACAAGTGCACCCTGGACCTTTGGGAAAGTCGTGGGCTACCAGCCGGGACCTAGACTTGACCTAAAAGCCTGGCCTTGGGACTGGGAGACTTGGAGACTGGAGACTCGTGTGGGAGCTGCAGTAGCTGCGACTTGCAGATGGACTAGACGGAGGGAGGCATCCACTGAGAAGAACGGAGACGGGGCGGGAGGACAGGAGGGTGGTGAGAGGGGGAGTTTGAAGGGGAGCTGACATGGAGCTTTCCTGTCTAGGGTGTGGCCCAACTGCCCCAAAGTGGCCCTCTATTCCCTCTTTCTTTCTCTCTCTCTCTTTCTGCTCCTCAGTCTTGAGGAGTCGAGGGGTCAGGGATGCGACCGGGGGTGCATTGGAACTGGAACTGGAACTGGGACTGGGAACTGGGCCTAGGACCGGGACTGGAGATGGGGGCCCTGGGAGTTGGACGATGGAGCCGTGGGAAGAAGGGGGGGAGGGGACCCGACAACACAACTTCGGGGAGGCAAAGCCGCAAAATGCAGTAAGAAACAAGGTAGATAGACACCCACGACACCGTGGTAGACACCAACGGGAAGGATTGATTGATGGATGGCAGACGGGAAGGGGTCAGTCATGCGAGGGATGGGGATGTGAGGCCGGGTACGGATGGAAAACGACACACACACATTCTTGCCGGTAATTATCGTACCTTTTTTTTTTCTGCTGGCTTGCTTGCTTTGGAGGGGGATGCCAAGGTGCTCAACTCTGTATAGCTTGGTGACGGTGTGAATAGAGTGCGAGGTAAAGTAGAGACAAGCAATGAAGGCGGGAAAGGAGGGAGGCGAAAGGACGGGAGAATGAGATGGGAAAGATCAGAATAGGCAGACAAGGGGGGGAGGGGCAATGATAGTTTGGCCCTGCTATTGGATCCAACCCAGAGACGAGAGACGAGACTTTGCGCCGAACTTACCAAATCTTGTACTCCTGTCTTGCGAGGAATCGACAGTCGAATGTGTCTGTGTGCGAGTGGACTACAAATCCCCGGTTGCTTGCTGCCTTGCTGTTTCTTGCCTCTCGTTGCCTCCTCTATTCTCTTCTTCCTCTATCCGTTAATGAGTAGGTTGGTACTCGTTCGCGGTTGGCCTGGTTTTGTTGGCTGCCTGCTTCTCTGCTCCTCTCCACCGATGTACAAATATTGAAAGTTTGGACAGGTGATGACGACAGGTCACAGAGCAGAGTACCAAAGGGGGCGATGCGTTCTTTTTGGGATTGTGCGTATGTGGGCGAGCGAAGAGCGTTCGTCTCCAAATGATGTGATGTGCGGCTTGACAAAAAAGCTAAATGTTCGTTTGCAGACGTCTTGAATGGACGGTTTATGCGTGCGTTCAGAGGGCTGAGGTACCGGGGCACCTTGGCGGGAGAGAATAACAGGTACCCTGACACGACCTGACGGTTGACAAAGTACGGGCTGAACTGGGCGCGCGGAGAGAAGTATCGACGGTGGAGGCAAACTGGACTTGACGTCCAATCAACCTATGGATTTGCGGAGACGGTGGTCCGGTACGATGAATGACAGAGTGAGTGAGTGACCGATTGATTGCCCTGGGTACGGAGTACAGCTACGGGCTCTCAGAGGAGCGGTTGAGCGCAAGGTGTCGAGAGAAAACGGGCCAACAGGTACCAAGTGCGTGGCGGGAAGCAATGTAGGTACAAAGTCCCCGGGGTTCGAAACGTCGATACAAGTCGGGACGAATGGTGTATGCAGTATGTCGCGTGTGTGCTTCTTGTTCTTGTCCTTGTCGCTCCTAGCTTCTAGGTATCCGTAGGTGCCTCGGTTGGTGTGTGCGTTGCTCGTGTGTGCGTGTCTGTAGTGTGCGAGTGTGTGTAATTACTAGAGAGTCGACGCTGCGTGCCCCGAGAGATATGCTCTTGGGGCTCAACTCTGCCAGAGCAAAGTCGGACTATAGGCAGAAGATGGCGGACGTTGAAGAAAAGACGGAAGATGTAAAAACAGGTAGACGATGCGGATTGGAAAGAAGAGGCACGGTGGTTCCCAAGATGATCAAATAAAGTCAGAGAAAATGGTGGATGGGTGCGGCAAGCCTCTGGAGCCCTTCTCTTTGGATCCTTTGGACTGGAATGGCGGTTTGCGATTGGTCTCCGACGGCTGGCCACAGGCACGACAGGGAGAGTCGTTGATGTTGCAATGGCACCAAACTCAAGGTGAGGTACTTGACGTTACCTCTGGCTTGGCCAAGGTAGGGCAAGCCGTAAAGCAGACAAGCACAAAGTGACCGTCTTTGAATGGTCAAAAGTTCTCCCAGACTGCGTGTACCGAGAACCGAGTGGATCGTGGATGCGGTTGTGCTGCTTCTGTCGATACAGGTGCTGCTGCACTTTGGGATAAACAACCTGCGGAAATAAACAGCAGGCCGACTGCCTGAATCACGGCGATGAGAAAGAGAGAGAGGGTCTGTCCGGGCTGAGACCGTTTTGTTTGTACAATTCATTCGATGGCGGAATCCGTACGTAGATGCTGGTCACTAGAGTACTTGGAAACATGTATCCGATGCCGCCGTGGTTTGCCCACGCTTATCTGGTCCGGAAGTCCTCAAGCAACCTAGTTGAAGGCGCCGAGTGTGCAATTTGGCTTGTCGATGCGAGAATGCAGATGCAGCGCGTGGAGCCGGGGGTGTGGCCCACTGCGGAGTAGGCGAGAGAGCGAGAGAGATTGACTGACTGACGGGACCAAGGCGGGAGACACTGGCTCGATTAACCCGTAGCTGTATCCGTAGCGTGTCCGTACATATGAGGAGAGCTAGGAAGAGCTGCAGGTCATTCAAGACACGAAGCGGAGCAAGTACGGATACTCTTTTCGCTGGCTTCATACGAACATTCGTAGATTATGCTGAACGTCGTGGAGAGGTAAGGTACTTCGTACCCTTGAGTCGCCGGTGATCGGCGAGATCTCAGTTCTAATCTACCTTCGACTGATGGATCCTGCCCCAAGATCAGACAAGACAGGCTGGCGGCAAGCTTCTTCGTCCTTCGAGGTGAGGACGCCGTACCGTTGGCCGTCCGAGAGCTGGGTCCAGAGTCTTGAGTCTCGACCTCTGCAGGAATCTGGGCTGAACAACAGGCGGCGAGTCCAATCGAGGGAGACACACACGGACGGGGATACGCTAGGACGAGACGAGTCAAGAACAAGAAAAAAAACCCCGTCCGCCAGGGGAGGAGAAGGGGTTCTGCCGTCCTTTTTAGCGTCTGACGGGTTTTTGTTTGTTCGGGGGCACTCGTGGGCGGTGGATTGATGAGGCACGGCTCCCACGAAAGAATGAGATGCAACTGGGATTCGATGCTGACAACGCTGGGCAGGCTGGTTCGGAGAGTGGGTTATCTTGCGTGGCAGACAGATCTCTTTCCAGTGGAGGTATCAGCAGATGGCTCGCTTCTAGGCCACGCAAAAGATCGCTCTGCTCTGGTCAAAACTTCTCCAAGACCTCCGCTGCACCGACGAGCTGTATCCGTAGCTGGAGCTGGCTGGTCTAATGTTGATGGGGGTCCGGGACGGATGGCGCGATGATCAATGCAGGCGAGATAATACGGACAAGGGGGCAGCTGCTGTTGAGAGACAACACTGCGCGTGTGATTGATTGCTCACAGCCCGTGGTTTGCGTAGTATCGTCTCTAGGGTGTAATACGCTGGTGATGTGATCAATAGGCCGCCCAGGCAGCACGAACCCGACAATGTCGCTTTACTCGTCTCTCCACTATTGTCGTCGTGCAGAGTACCCCGTACGCGGCAGTGAAGGAGACATCTCAATTTCTCAACAGGACGGCAACGGCACTGAGCAGCAGCACCACTTGTGGAGGACCGAATCCAGGGTCAAGGTATTCGTCCGGCGTAGCGAGGAGAACAAGCCTGGACCAGGGGTTGGGAAAGGGGACCACAAGTCTGCAGCAGCCGGGTGGGCCGCCGTGTAAGAGAAGACTGCTTGATGACGAACGGCCAGCCGTGGCTTGAATGTTTTGTTTTCTCGTCTCGTGAGGAGCAAAAGCAAACTTGTTGTTGCCTGCCTCAACGGTGGCTGAACAGGCCAATGATGATGGAATTAGGAATGGCAACCCAGGCGAACCGTGGCTTGAAGATTGACAGGTCGCCTCTGAACTGCCACAACCCCGGATTTTCCCTGGTCGAGCGTCCAATGCCGTCTCGCTATCACTGCGCCGTCTCGCGTTTGATTTCTTGTCCAAAGTGTCCAGACTGGACTTCAGGGGGGCGTGGGCGATTTAGGATCAGGGGGCGGCGATATGTGCCGGAAATGTACCTGCGACTATGTTCCGGCCGAGTTCCGTGTATGATCTTCAGGGATTCTGGGGCAGAAACGACAGCCAAGTCTCTGAGATTCGAGGAAGCGAAACGGGCCACAGCAAGATTGAACACACACAAAAAAAAACGGCGCTTCGTTTCTTCAACGTGTGTTTCTTCGTTGTCCGACCGTAGAGAAGCGTTGAAGAGTGTAGGATGATCGACAAGGAGTAGAGAGGAAAGGAAAGGGAAGGAAAGGAAAGGAAAGGAAAGAGAGAAGGAGGCTCTTGTGCGATGTTACCTGCAGCCCCCTCCTGTGTCACCTCGTTAAGTAAATCGGAAGGCACATTTTGTTCAAGGTAGGAAAGGCAGCATTCGCCTTCCAAGTTGGGCTACTGAATTCTGCAACAAGGCAGGCAGACCATCTTCCCATACCTTCTTTCCTTCCTTCCTTTTGCCTTGACGTCTCACCTTACTCGTACAGTCCGAAACTTCGATTGAGAGTCTGAGGAAGGAACATCGTTGTCATGTACCTCGGTTGAACACACTTTGCAGGTATCAAAGGCTTCCTCATCTCTATGTCTTTTATTCAACCAAAACGCGCTGATTGGATTGGCAGGCATAGGGGCATCAACAATAAGTGCAAGCTGAGGAACCGTGGCTCGTGTTTTCAATACATGATGAATCCACCAGAGCGGTGCCGTTGGTCCCGCAAGTCGTCGCTAAACATTCAACGTCTTTAATCAGAGGCAAGAAACAAAACATTCTTGTACTTGTTTGCCAAGCGTGAGTCTTGTTTTTGTTACTCTAAAGAAGTCAAGCAAGGGGCGGTCGGTGTATCATGTACTACCGCGTGGCGATGATGCGGAAAATAGAGAATAAGAAAAGAGAAAAAAGAGCCGCCAGTCCATGGGAATATCATGGACATGTTTCGTTCCTCCGTGGACCTGTTGGCTCCTGGAACGCAATTCTTATGAACAGGCATACCGGAATGCTGTAATGTTGCTGGTGGGCGCGCTGGCACGTCCTTGTTGCGCCATCCCTCGGCTGAACAAATGAGCCCGTCAACGTTTCTGCTTGGTACGAGCCGGGGCCGGCCATCTGGCCCATCTCGTCCCTGAGCTTCTCCGTCCGTCCCAACACGCCCTGTCAAACCTGCATCGGTCCCATCAGCATGGCAACCAAGAGTGTCCGTAAAAGGCACTTCACTTCTAGGCGTCATGTATTGCCATCCGAGTTCACGGGCTGGGCTGGCTGGCTGGCAAGGGCTTGTTCTAGACACCCGCGCGCGCCAAGTTGCTCCCGCTCGCCCTTCGCTTGTTTGTGTTCATCTCCAACGAGCAAATTCTCACGCAGCGTTACACTGCACTTGGAGCGCAAGCCCCTTGAAGATGTATGTCGATGACAGCGCCCGGCTCCGAGCAGAAAGCCATGGTCTTGGTTGTGGATTAGCCCTCGTGGTAAGAATTAGACGTGTTTTGTATCCGTACGGAGCAGCGCCTCTTCACCCAGTGTCGTGGCCGCCGACCGCTCGTCCTTTTTTACCAAAGGTTAATATTGAGCAAGGTGCTTTCTGGCTTGCTGAGCGTTACTCTGCGACATCCCACGGGTGCAACGCTGGTACTCAGAACGTGCACTGCTGTGTCATACCGCTCCGCCTCTGCGAGCAATCTATGCAGAATTGCTATGTGTATGGAGTCAAATGGCCTACCCCCTTCTGTTCGAGCCGACGGGGTTTCATGAAACTCCAAAGGGACTGGGACTTTCTCCCCCTTCCCGAGGAAATACCCCAAAAGACCGCCCGAAGTTTGAGTGTGTCAACCCCGGATTGGTCTTGGTCCACTCTGGCGGGGTTGTCGTTGTTTCAGTGTTTCAACTCTACCAACTTGAAAGGGCCAGTCACGACTGCTATTCATTCCAGGCGGCCTGGTCCGTCCACGTTCCTCCTTAACAGGCCTGGGTAGGGTCTCATTGGACGATCGTACGCCAGAGAGTAGGTCACGGCAGGGATCGACATTCCTCAATATCGCCTGTCCAGTATTTGGAAACTGCGCTGCGAGCTATCGCATCCCAACATCAAAGTCTGGCGGCTTGGTGACCATAGCATTGCATGAAGGCGCAAATCGATTGAGGCTCATTGCTCCAGTAGGTCGGAATGAGTGGCTGGACAAGGCCGGATGGGAGTTCGTGCGGTCACACTCTCACTACTCCGTACTCATGAACTCTCTCGCTTTGCTGACGAAATAGCATGGTGTACGACTCGTGTTGGCCGGCTTGAATGTTTCCTTTTGCTCAAGTAGCAGCCACTCGCCAAGCTGCATTTCGGTACCCTACGGACGAAGCGGTCCATGTGATCTTCACGGGGTTCCGGCGCCACAAGACATCCTATAAAAACAAAATTATGCCTGAAGAGCATACGAAAAAGCAAGTCCGAGGATCAAGCATCATCCGCTTTCGATAAACCGAACTTCTATCGTGAAGCGACAAAGCCTACTGGACGTTCGTCTGCGAGTTGGCAGACCTTATTGGGCAACAAGGGGCGTCGTTGCCTGCCAATTGCATTGGTCTGATTCGGCCTCCGCCAGCAAGTGAGTATCACCGAGTCGTTCTGTCCTCAGAAGAGATGCCAGCCTCTGGATCCGGTGCACGATTCTGACACCACTCGTTACCATTGAGACCTTGCTTATGGACAGTCTGAAGCTCTGCGGACACGATCAACTGTATGTCGGGATGACTTGGAGTACAGCTATTGGCTAGAAGTATATTGCTTGGCCAGCCCAGTCGCTGACCGCCTCACAGTTGCTTCTTCGCAAGGAGGGCTAAAGAAACTTGCTCCTCAATGAAGACCTCTGCCGGCAACCTTTTGCTGAGACATTTCGGGCAAGGTAGTCCGATCGTGCAGTCACTCGCCGCTGTGTAATATCGATGTGGCCGACAGAGAGTCGTACGTGGGCAGGCAGGGTAGGTATGTCCAAGGACTGCGAGGGATCGATATCTTTCCAGACCCTTACTTGATGCTGTGGCACTTGTAATGCCGAAAAGTGCCACACCGCCTCCTGCTATGATTAGTCTGGTGCACAAGACGGTCATCGCCTCTGGAACTCGGTGGTGATCGCGCGGGGCTCTCGCAGCATGGCGACGGTTAGCTGCATTCGTACAAGGCCAAGCAAGAGTCGGAACTTTGTCGCTGACTTGCCAATGTGTGTTTCGTCGATCCTGTTAAGACTTGGTTCAAGACATGTTCTTTCGCCACTGGGCATCCTCAAATCGAGGTCTTGTGTGTCGTGATCACTGTACTGCAGATGCCTGCCAACTGAATCTTTGCCTAGCACTGGCGGCCAATCCTCAGACACCTGCTGTGCTTCGCAACTTTCCTGGAAAACCGCGGCCGGGAAGTTCACGAGGTTGAGGTCGACACTGCTAGCCAAGCAGGGATGCGCGGGTTGTCTTTGGTACTTGGACAGGCTCTGGTCCGCTTCACCGCCCATCAGACTGCTTCGGTGCTGTTGCATACATCGTTTCCGTAGACTGACGCAGAACAGATGAGCGATGCATGTTCCGAATGGTCCTTTTGCGCAAGATAATCGCCTGCCAGACTGCTTTGGTATCGTTGCATGTATCGTGTTCGCAGGCAAGATGTGGCCGTGACCGCCACCTCAGCGCAAGAGCATCACGGGCGAACTGCCTCATGCGTTGTCATCCGTACTGGGCGAGTATTAGCAAGCTTCATTATCATGGAGACCCAAGATGTCGTCAGGCGCTGTCACCTGCAAGAACTCTTCATCATGCTCACCAAGAGGCTTAGCAAACGCCTGGTTGGGAACTGCCCATGGGCTTACCTCCAGTCAAGCTGCGGTTGAGGTCAAAAGTAGTCCAAATTCTCCGCTAAGAGGCCACAATGAAATTCTTGTACGTGTCAAAAATGAGCAGACCTTATTCAGGAACATGGGCAATGAGATGTGCCTCTGGACGGTGCAGCCTGATTGCATTTGGTATTTAGGTCAAAGACCTTCTCGGCAGCGATGGCCACTCAGGGGAACCGCCACATGTCGAATATCCCACACTTGTCAAGATAACATCAAACCGGATGATGATGGTTGCGGAAGTGACCCAGTGAGGAGAGTCGTTATTTGTCTCTCTGTGGCGCCGTGGTGAATCGGAGCGGACGGACGCCACAAACGAGCGCCACATGTGGCTCGGACCATATGCTCGGTATGTTCGGTGTCGAGTTGTCAGGAGTAGTATTGCATTAAACCCGGAGGGGCAGGGGCTGTGGGATAAGAGGTGGTCGCTGCATTGAACAATGCAACGGTGCTTCACAACAAACGAGATGAACAACTCTCGTTTGTCTCCAAGGGGCAACAGCAATTCCCGGAAATCTCGTAGACGGTCCCGAAAGGGATGATCTGCGACAACAGGAGCCGGCAGGCGGAGTCGGACGAAAAGGCTATGCTAAGATCGCTACGGGCCGGGCAGGATTTTGCATTCTGAATTCTGGGTTGTGTACGGAGTACGAGGCTCGCAGGCGGCAGCACCGTGGTAGGCGTGGAAGACTGGAAGAGTCCATTCACGAGCTCGTAATCTCGTGTGTAGGGCAACGGGGCCATCGTGGGCCACGAGGCTCTCGCTTTGCCAGAGATGACGGTGCGGGTCGAGAGCCCCACTGGCATGGAGTGACCAGGTGGCTGCTGGAGCTCCGACGCTATTTCTGGCATCGGGACGTTGCCGCCGCCAAAAAGGTGGGAGAGGGCGGAATGAGTTAATGAAGTCTTTCTAGAATTGGGTGAGAGTCAGCAAGCAGCAAACCTGATTTGACATGTTGAATGATTGCATTCGTGGGGCCCCGGGAGAGGCCAAGACCGGATTGGGACGGACAACTTTGTCAGTCGACGATGGTACGGATACCCGGAGACATTTAGACTGGGCAGAAGAGGGATCAAGCTGGCAGCTTTTTCGCTCGGTAGACTTGTGATGAGGGAGAAAAATACTGGTAGGCGCCGGTGTGTTATAGCTCCGTGTGATATCGAGATGAGGGCGGCAGAGGAGGAAGCGGACTGGACGGAAGGGCAGAAAAGGAAAAAGAGATTTGAGAAGCAATAGTTTGGTCGGGCGAATCCGAGAGCATTCAGAGTTCATGTTCTCGACGGGCGTTGCATTGTTATTCTCCAAGTCGTTATGATTTGTTTGTGTTGCGGCTTGCGGCTTGCCTCGAAGAGTGGAAGGCCGGGTATTGCTGACGAAGGACGCACCTTCCTTCTCGAAATGGATGTCACCACGACGCTAACCGCGTGTTCTATCCAATGGACCCACTTGCACAAGGCCGCAGTGGGTGCTGATTTGCGAGTCCAGATTGCACAGAAAAAGGGGAGTCCCAGCTTGTCGTCACAGCCGCCCAGGTTCGGAGGAGGAAGGCAAGAGCCAGGGGGGATTATCTGGCAGAATTCAGGAACTGGAGCAAGAGCAGAGCAAGAACAACTCGCTCGTTCCTGGCTGCACACGAGCTCACGGACCACGAGCCCCTGCAGGGGGTCGATGAGCTTAGTTGGGAAACGACCAACGGCCGCCCAATTATCGACGCCGTTTCAAGGCGGCTCCCGGCACCGCCCCGCTTCTTCCAGGCACGCAACGGCCTCATTGGCCAATGGCGGAAATTGCAACAGACCGTTGACGAATCGTGCGTGCCTGTCAGATGGGCTCAATCTTGGGGCGTTGCTTCCCATGTTCCCAAATCAGTCAAGTTGCTCCATGGGCAGTGCTTGCCAGAATGGAGAATTGGCCCGGTCCAGATCCACTACGGAGTGCGCCAATGGAACTATGGATTCCATGGAAGGGAAGGTGGGAGGACCGTTTGCTGTCGTCCGATGCTGCCATCTTCTCCTCTTTTCCACTCCCGTCCTGGCTGGTCCTGCTTAGTTTTTTCTCGCTTCTTTTCCAAGGCGGTAAGCAGCTTTCTCCTGAGTTTTTAGCCTCTCTGTTCGTACCTCAGATGTTATGTATTTACCTTATCATACGCAGTACGTATAGGACGGATAACAAGTACCTATGTACTGCCTGGCTGGAGCTTCTCTCAACCCGGTCTGGCTCGGTGATGATCCCTGCCGCCTTGCCAATAGGCTGGGGCTCTAGGAAAGGATTCAATCTGTGATCACGAACCGCCCCATGCCATGATGAATGATGCCGCCCTTTTCTGTGCGCTTATGCTGTGCCTCTGCTGCATAGATCCTTGGATGCCTGGCCAGGAACGGCATGGCTCCATCGCGTCTTCCTCCCAGGCGTCCAATGCCGCCCACACTGGCACACACGCTGGGCAGTAGCCACTTACCCGCTGCCCAGTCCTAATGCAAGCCTGCGCACCAATTGTCCACACACCAACGCAGGTACCAGGCACACACACACACACCACACCGCAGACCTCCTCTTCCTCCTCGGCGCTACCCCTGTCTCTCCATTTTCCAACCAGGACATATCCTTCCTCGTTCCCTTCCATCTCGACTTCTTCTCCTCCTCCCTTCCCTCCCCTTCTTCTTCAACAACTTTGTTCAAATCGTCGTTGTCCTTGCTGTACGTTGCAGGACCGTTTGTTGTCACTCGCTCTCTATTAGCACCCTCCTTCCAGTCACTCTCTAATACTATCCCCCCCTTGGAAATACCGCTTGCATTCACTAAGCAGTTTTCCGTCCTATCGTTAATAACCACCCTGCTCACTACGTACCATCACAACTACACCGAAAAAAACACCCAACCCTCAAATCCAAAAATATCCACGACACACCGAGAGACAAGTGCATTCTTTAACGACTTTCGCGACGGCCTGCCACAGAGAGAAGACTTGATCCCTTACGTACGTGCCACTTCTTTTTTTGGGAGGCGAGGCAAACCCGCCCTTCTGGACTGGACATTCGAGGACTGTTGTGTGTGTTGGCCGGTGAGAAAAGGGAGATCTGGAATGGATCTATTCCCCTTTGTGTGTTCACCAGACAATGCTCCAGAATGTCTCACCAGATGTCGGACCCTCAAACAACAAACCCCTTTCGCGATGGCTGACAATCCCCTCCTGCAGTCGTCCGCTCTTTAATAATTATACCGAATACCGCTCTCTTCTTCGACTCGCACCAAAGAAAAGGGATATTTGCAGTAATAATCAGACCCGCTCACGACCAACACAATGCCTTCCATCCAAAACCTCATCTCCCGCAACGCCCCTGGCGTTGTCACCCGCGACGTCGATGGCGGCGACACTCTCAACCTTATGATTGTCGTTCTCGCCTTAATCTTCTTCGCCCTCCTCCTCGTCTCCACACTCTTCCTCATGCGCCGCATGCGCAGGCAACAACGCCGAGAACAGATGCTTCCCACCTATCAAGAAGTCAAGGGCGGCGCCAGAAACCACCACAACCTCACCATCCAGACAAGTCAAGACGGCCGCTCAAGTGTCCTCTACATCGGCCAGGACGGACGCTCGCCGATGCTCCAGAACCCCCAGTCCGCTCCCCACTCCCCCGACAACGTCCCCGAGATCCACATCACCTTCCCCGACGAGCAGGATGAGGGCGGCCGCCGCAAGAGCGGCCGTGTCCTCGTCGTCCGCGTTGGCGATGGCGGCTCCGTCGGCCTCGAGCCCGTCCGCGATGAGCAGCTCCCGGCGTACGAGAAGGATAGCAAGTCGCAGTTTTACTCTGTCGATATCGACTCAATCGGCGGCCTGCGGGAGAAGGAGCGCTTCAACTAAGCAACCAACAAAACCAAAACTTATCAAGTGTCCAACTTTTGCCCGGACAAATTTCTTCTGTACAGATCGGTTCCCGCTGTACAAACCACTCAGCATTTTTCTCAACATGGCATGGCGTTCGACGACACACACTTTTATACCCTGCGCACCGGGATGACCTTCTGTCCTTTGCATGGTCCATACACACGGGGATTTTATCACCGCCTGTGGAGTTACCGCGCATCGGCATCGGGAAATGGCTCGGGGCGCAACTCTTACGTATATAAACTTAACGACTACCCCCGGGAAGCCCGTCTCGCGGTGTGAACGAAACCAGGAATCACCGTGTGGTGAAGGCGAATGCCGGGTTGTAGAATATTTGTATATTCTAATGCTGTATAATTTCCTTCTGTCCTCTAAACAATTCAAAGCAAATGATGACCCATGGCTTCTCGCATGCCCCCGTGCTACCCCGAGTCTGTCGATCCTGTGAGACCGTGTGCCGCCCTACGTTACAGCCACCCCGCATTGGCAATATTTGCCGGAGGTCCGACGTCAATGTTTATTGTCATTGGGCTAGTAGCCGCTCCTGCGGCACGGTACCTCAAAATGCGGCAGGCTGCAGCGAAGCAGCTTCAATCGACGAACCGGCTTGTTTCGCAGTTGGTGTTTGGGGGGAAAGTGTTTAGACCATGGGATCGGCAAGCAAATGATTTGCGACGATCACCCATCAAAATCCCCCGACTCGTGCTCTAACAAACGGACGCGGTACTGGCCCGATCCCGGCACCGCTAGGTACGGACCACCCTATTGTCTCCACTCATCGCCGGATCTCGCCGGATAATCGCAGCGGTTGTCGGCTGTGCTACGGACGACGCGCATCACCGTGTTGAACCTCATCCGACCAGTGAGGGTCTGCGGTTTGGGATAGTGAGTGGATTATTATGGTGTCCTCGTGAAAGAAATGGCAAGGCTCCTGATTTGATGTTGATTATATCTAGAAGAGACTTTCCCGCTCTCAATTTGCGAGCAGTGCGACAACGTCAATCCGCATCGTAAAGTGTGTAATAGACAGACCTCTCGCGATGGCACCCTCGTCAGATATCCCACCTCCGTATGAACAGCCTGCGAAGCCCAGCGGGCTCAAGGTGGACAAGCCAAATTTCATCATCTTCATGCCGGACCAGCTTCGCTACGACTCACTCGGCTGCAATGGCAACAAGGTCATACATCACCCTCCCCTCAAAAGTGAACCATCGATGCAACATCACTAACGTTCTGACAGACCGTAAAGACGCCCAACATTGACCGCTTCGCGGCCGAGGGCACCCGCTTCACAAACTGCTTCGTCCAGGCCTCCGTCTGCACGCAATCCCGGTGCAGCATGTTCACGGGCAACTACCCGCACGTCACGGGCCACCGCTCCCTCGAGAACCTCATCAAGCCGTGGGAGCCCAACCTCTTTCGTTCGCTCAAGGAAAAGGGAGGGTACCACGTCGCGTGCCTCGCGCCGAGGGGCGATACCTTTGCGCCGACGGTGACGGAGCTGTCGCTGGATGAGTATGGGTTCCTCGAGACGCCCGAGTTCGTGCCGCGGTTCGCGGGTGGCGGGAACAAGGAGCCCGAGGATAAGGAGGATATCTGGAAGAGGCTGTTTTACAAGGGATTGAGGAATAACGAGGAGGCGATGGATTATGATGATGCTGTTGTAAAGGGCGCGTTGAAGTGGTTGGAGTGTCCGCCGACGGATAAGCCTTGGGTGTTGTTCATGCCGCTCATTTTCCCGCATTGTCCTTTTCAGGTGGAGGAGCCGTATTTTTCAATGTATGATCGCGGTGAGATGGGTGTGCCTACGAAGCCAGACGATAAGGTGAGTGCACTCCTGGGGGATGCCAGAGACTGTCGCAGCTAAAGGACTATTGTCAGACCGGCTACGAGCCTCGCTACATGCAGCTCAACCGCGAGCGCTACGGTACCCACCGCGCGACGCCCGAGATCTGGGCCGAGGTGATGGCGACCTACTACGGCATGATCTCCCGTCTCGACGACCAATTCGGGCGCGTCGTGGACAAGACGAAGGCGCTGGGCCACTGGGACTCGACGGTGACGCTGTTCTTCACGGATCACGGGGAGTACCTCGGCGACCACGGCATGATTGAGAAGTGGCCGTCGGGCCTCTCGGACTCGCTGACCCACGAGCCGCTGATCGTCGGCGGCTGCGGGCTGCCGCGGGGCGCGGTGTACGACGAGATGGCGGAGATGGTGGACCTAGTCCCGACGGTGCTGCAGTTTGCGGGTATCGGGGAGCATTTTCCTCACTGCGGCGTCTCGCTCGCGGAGGTGTTGACCTCGGCGGACGCTACGATGAAGCACAAGGAGTTTGCCTTTTCCGAGGGCGGGTTCCTGACGAGCGAGGAGCCGCTGCTGGAGCAGGCGCCGTACCCGTACGATATCAAAGCCGCCTTGCAGCACGAGGACACGACGATTGTGGGCAAGAGCGTGGCGTGCCGGGACAAGGAGTGGACGTTCGTGTATCGGCTGTACGAGCCGGCGGAGCTGTATGATCGGGCTGGGGACCCGGGGGAGCTGCATAACCTGGCCAAGGTGGGCGAGTATCAAGAGGTGAGGAGGCGGATGGAAGGGGTTGTGTTGCGGTGGATGGTGGCGAGTAGTGATTTCTTGCCTTGGCAGAAGGACCCGAGGTTTCCTGCTGTGGAGATGGAGAGTGTTGCGGATCAGTTCAGTAGACGGGGCGGACGGTTGGAGAAGGACGTTACGTGTTGATTTGATTATGGTAGAAGTTGCTATTGATGTGATCAATTCGCCGAATAAGGCGACCCGCAGACACCGGTGTTCCGGACATGGTCTCCACCTTTCGCCGGGCTCACTTTCGGGGTGGGTCACGGTCGTCCCCGCGACCGGAGACTTTTTCCGTTGGGTTCCGGCTCTGGTTTCGGCTCGACCCTTTTTTCTAAACGCGACACGGAACATGCAAATCCAAAACATCGGCCTCACGGAAACCCGACGGCTGGGACTCGAGGGGTCTGGATTCTTCACTTTGCTCCACTATATAAGGTCGTCGACGCCCCCCTCCTCCCACCACCGTCCGGTCGCCGGCGGGCAGCTGAGATGTGATTTGTGTTCTTTGTCGCCGGCTATTCGTGCCTCGTACAGTGAGATCCGCTGGATAGGACGGCACCTGCAGGTCTGCCCACGCCGTCCTGTGCGGTTCGGGACCTGTGCTGTGTGTTATGTTTTAGCCGCCACCGTGGGCGCAGGTGGCTCCCGCGTCGTCGCAAGTTTCCTCGACACATGTGCGGTAGCATCTATTCTGGGCAGCTGCACGACAATATGTTTACGGGCAGGCATTCTTGGTCATCAAAATGTTCCATCTGCACATGTCCCCAGCGGGGCAGCCAAGGCAGCATCCACAGGCGAGAATGTGAAGCCCGTCTCACTCCATAGTCCGCGGGCTCAGGTTGGCTCGACTGAGGCAGAGAAAGGTAAGTCAATCCTGACGACACTCACCAAAAAAGGCCACGGCTAAAAGGTGGCCGCGGCCACCACCATCTCCTGCAAGCGTACCTAAATTTTAACTCTAACCCACTTGCTGTTATCCCTTCTTGTGCCTGACATTCTCCCACAGAATCGGTTTGGAAACACTCCACAACCGCCATGCAAGAGAAGGTAGTTTGCTGGGGACCCTACGGCCAACTAGCCAAGGGGTTCATACCTACATACGGACCATTGGAGCAGGCTACTACTTGTCAACGGCGCCGTGTTACCAACAAAATAGTGGCAGGCCAAGGCTCTCCCGCTGATCGGCGTGTGTCAGTTGTTTTGTCTGACCTCCAAACCCGGGCCCCATTCCGTTTTGTCTGCAACGCCACCCCTTTTTTTTTCCCTCTCCCGCCCACCATCGCTTTACGGGGAGTGCTGGGGTGCACTCGAGAACTCAACCCCAGCGTCCTGCAACACATCTGACACGAGCGCACAACCCCCTTGAACGCCCATCAACGAGGATCTTGACACAAGAAACAATCGCAGCGCTGCAACCTAGCGCCATCCTTTCCGTCCCCCCCTTTTCTTATGATCCTGCATACCTTACCAACAACATCAATCATCAAACAACGCCAATGTCCAATTGGGTCGCGGGAAGGGGCTACAGGGGATTGTCGTCCTTCGCACCATGAGTCGCTTAACCCTTCCTCGTTACAAGACAACCTTACTAAAGTTACCGAGGGTTACATTCGTCAAAAGTCTTGTTTCTCTCCATCCTGGGGTTCGCCATGGGCCATGGTCCACCGTCCATACTCCAATGATCCCATGGATGATGGACCAGGGAAAAAAGACAAGAAAAAGAAGTGTCAGACGGAACCCGTGGACAGCTTCAATGGCAACTCAGAGTTCCAACGCAATCGACCATTCACACAAACATCCAGACCTCAAGACAGGGATCCGGGCCCCAAGAAGCTCGCGGACCTTGTCACGTCTTTCCCGCAAACCCCATCACCATCCGTTCTATAGTCTATGGGGTCTGTAGGCTGTGAGGTGTGAGTTATCCCTCCTCCTCCACCCATGCTCCAATCCTGTTGCTCCCCCGCGAGCATCCCAAACGCTGGTCCAGCCAGCGCCGAGAGCTCGAACCCCGTCCCGCGCATGCATGCATTTCCAAAGAAGAGTCGAAGCGCCCAGGGTTTGCTTCTGAAGCTTGCTCAACTTTTCCGTGCTTGCTTATTGCGTGCCGTATCTTGCCATATTGTGTGTCGAGCGGTGCGGATACTTAATATCTATTCGTCCCACTTTCAATCATTCGAGCTGTGCCGGGAGTCCGATTATCATAGATCAATGGGACGAAAGTGAGCGTGTGTTCAACTCTTCCTCTTCTCTTCTCCCATTCCTTCTCCTATTCTTCCCTTTTTCACTGTTCATCCTTTCATTCTTCACTTCTATTCGCGCGTTGTGTAGATCACGACCCGAAGATATCATTCTCTTCTAATACACACACATCTCTCCTCCATCACCATGAAGCCCTCACTTGCACTCCTGGGCGCCGGCTCCGCCCTCGCCTTCCGCGAATCCAAGGTCATCTCCTCGAGCTCCGGCGAGATCTGCATCTCCTCCCAGCTCCTCGCCGCCTCCTCCAACAACGGTCCCATCTGCCGCAACAAGGAAGACCTCCTCGGCGGCCGCGCCGACCAGTTCCCCTTCTCCTCAGCGGGAACCTCCTCCGCGCCCTCGGGCTCCGCGTGGACGCACACCTCGCCCTGCTTCAAAAACGGCACAGAGGCACCCGAATTCTGCATCTACCACGCGGCCAACTACGGCGGCAAGGGGATATCCATCATCACCGACGCCGACCGCGCCGCCCACATCACCCGCAGCTGGGGCTTCACCAGGCCCGAGGAGCTCGAGGGCTCGAACCAGCCGCTGCCCAAGTTCGAGGTCGCCAAAGTGCCCGGCAAGGACTACGGCCTGGTCGCCTCGCTGCCCATCAAGCGGGGCGAGATCATCCTGCGCGAGACGGCGAGTCTGCTCATTGACTATGCGGCGTTTAGCCACATCCCGCCCGACGAGATGAAGAAGATGCAGGCCCACGCCGTGGATTTCTTGCAGTTCAAGCACCGCAGCCAGTGGCTCAACATGTCGAGCCACGGCTACCACGGCGACCACCTGTCCATGGTGGACAAGATCCTCGTGACCAACTCGTTTGATGTCGAGATGGACGATGCGAAGCGCGATGATGACTTTTACGCCGTCTTTGTGAACAGTAAGCTCCCCCTATTCACCCCTTCTCTTGCTTGTTGTATGTACCTGCATCCCGGAATTACGGCTAACACGGCACCGCCAGCATCCCGCATGAACCACGACTGCCGCCCCAACGTAGACTACTGGTTCGACCCGCGCACCCTCACCCAGCGCACCGTCGCCATCCGCGACATCATCCCCGGCGAGGAGCTCACCCTCTCCTACATCGACCCCATGCAGACCCGCGCCGCCCGCCGCGAGCGCCTGCACTCCACCTGGGGCTTCCACTGCTCCTGCCACCACTGCACGCAGCACCGCCTCAAGACGGACGAGTCGGACCGCCGCATCGAGCAGATCGCCTCCCTGCGGGAGGAGTTCAACGACTACACCCCCGCGTCCAGGGCGACCCCGCAGATGGCGGAGCTGCTGATCTCCTTGTATGAGCAGGAGCACAACTGGAGCCTGTTGACCGAGGCGTATACCCTCGCCGCGATCGAGTACAACGGCATCGGGGAGCCGTGGCTGGCGACAAAGTACGCGCGGATGGCGGTCGAGTATGGGCTCACCACGCTGTGGGAGGGCCATGGAGATGTGATTGAGATGACCAAGCTTGCGGAGGACCCGTGGAGCCATTGGAGCTGGATGCTGAGGACGCGCAAGAGGTACAGCTGGGGACCCGGGCCCAAGGTTGATTTGAACGATGACGATGACGATGAGTGAGGTGTGTGGGGGTCATTCTTGAGTGTTGCCCAAAGAAACGGCTCGTTGTAGATGTGTACGTACGCGTGAGATGATTATATCTGGTTCATGGGATTTCAGGGTAATGGCGTCTGGGACAACATGGCGTTGGGGAATCTGGAGAGAACTACTCTTTTTGGCATCAATAAGATGAAAAAAATCGAATGATTTCAAATTACTTCATATGACCTATGAGATGGTGAATGAGAATGGCTATCTACCTAGTAAGTATGGACTGTATGTCACGTATGTGAACGCATCTTGGCTCATTCATCTCATAAGAGATTTCATTGTAAGTCTGTTACCTGCTTCTGAGCCTTGAATTTCATCTCTCATGAGAAAACTCATTGTAAATCTCACAGCTGCTTCCAAGACTCAGATTACACTCAGCCAATCATAACCACCATGATTAAGCACCATCAGATTAAAGCCCACCCATACTCTGCATGTCATGCAAGTTTGAACTAGCCATCGAGGCGGTGTCAGCACTGGGCTACTGCTGGTCACAGCACGTGTAGCAGAACCATCTCATCCTGAATCATGACACAAGACCGGGGAAACCCATCACGAAAACGAAGTCAAAAAGGAACAAAACAAAGAGACCAAGTGTTCGAATCGTGTATCGCTCATTCAACGTATCTACCAAGAGTCGCACCACTCTGGTATAGCCTCCCCTTCACCCCGCTGAGGTCTCGCCCTCATCCTGGCTTGAGTCTATTAATACTGCCCGCTTACCCCTTCCCTGAGATATAATCATGACGCCGTGAAGAGCGGTTCCCGACCCTGGGTATCATAAACCATGTGTAATGAGAGGGGTACCAAGGAGAAGTGCCAAAAATGCTTCGAGAACGCCATAAAAACTCCGTCCTTCCAAAGTCCCAAAAAAGAAAGAAGGGAATGCTCGCACTGGAGTTCCTCAATTCCGCAAAAGAAAGAGTACTCAAAAAGTGAGTGATGGCAGAAGAGGAGCTTTGCCGTCAGTATGCCAAGCCATAGTGATGATGCGAACTTCGAGCTTCCTCTCCTGCCGGGCCGCCACCTCGACCCACGCCTCCACCGTTCGCTCCCATGGCCTGAAATCAAAGGTACTTGTCCAAGTCAGGTAGGCCTTATCGTCGCCCTCGATCTTGTACTCGAGCTCATGCTTGCCTGCCCACATCAGAGGCCGCTGCTTGATGGTCATGTGCTTCAACTGGGGCATCGTAGACGCCATCCGGGCGGCGGCGAGGGATATATTCTGGCGGAAATCGACTAGCTCCGAGGATTCATTGATATCGTCGCTCTGCTTGTGCCACTCTGTATTGTACCAGATAGATCCATAAGAGATGTAGAGAGTCTTTAGCAGCCAGAACTCAGGGTGATACGAGCGGTTCGCCAGGAACGGCTCGGTATCGTCCGTTCCCATGGGCCAGTGAGGACGCAAGAATTCTCTGATACGCACGACGTTGGTCACGCTGAGCTCCTTAAGATGCTGAGCGGCACGCCGGAGCTTTTCACAGAGCTTGGCACCGCTGTCGCCTTCAGCAAGCGTCTCGTGGGGGATCTGGCGCCACGATGATATCGTATTGGACATGATGGTGAGAGATTCTAATGAGGTGAGCCACTTTGTCATGGAACCGGCGAATTCTGGCCAGTGTTAGTGAGGGGACCCGGAGGGTAGCAACATCATCATGGAACGCACGGTTGAAATGAATTTTGCGGGTTTCCTTCTTGCGGTCCTTTGTGATGTCGAAATTGGCTGTTCGCAACCCGGGCAGCCGGGCGATGATGTCGGCATGAGCGGCGGGCATCAGCGCCCGGTGGTTCTGAGGGCTCACGGTGAATGACCTTATCACTTTAACCGCAGGCAGGTGGTTAACCCGGTCAAACTCCTCATCCTGGCCGACGAAATCGATCCAAGAGTCGGCGAAACGCTTTTCGCCGATATCTTTGATATTCCACCTGCGTCGTTGCCATAGCTCAAAGTTGGCGTTGCGGAGGTCGCTGGGTGAAGAGATGCTTAGTGAGAAATCGATGCCGTCACGGGTCGCATCCTCTGGTTTCCAGGAATTCATGATGCCAAATAGACGGTAAAATGCAAGAGTAAAGCACGAGTTATTCTCGGCCTTATCCTCCCAGGTCTCCTTCTTTTCGCAGGGATCATTGTCGTAGGCGGGCAGGTCGACGTGTAGGTTGATCCGCTGGACGAGCCTGCGGCGAGAGCCGACCATGGAAGACTCAAAGTCGTCAAGATTGGCCAGGGTGACTTTGAGGACGGAAAAGTTGAAACGCTCGACGATGGCCTGCCACTCCTTGCAGACCAAGGCGTAGTCGGCGAGGGAATCGGACTCATCGCCGTAGCGGCAGTCAGCGACGGCACACTCAACAACGGCTGTACGGAGTTCTGGCGGTAAGAGACAGAACTTATCCATTCTGCTCGCGGGCACCTCCAATACCGATACTCCGGAAGCGGACATGGTGGAAGGTGAGAGAGAGGAATGAATAAAGACTGTTTTTCCCGGCAAAAAGAACGAGTGAGGTTACGGGATGAGACGGCACGACGTTGACTTGAGTTCGGCTGTAGCCCGCCCAGTCCGCTGAGGCTGCAGTCGGTAACTGTCGGTCAGAGCAAGGTCAGGTAGGGCGTGGGCTTGGGTTGGGTAGGGGCGGGGAGGAGCGCACCTGATCAGAATGGGAAGGAGGGGACAGAAGAGTACATGTCGAGCCGCGAGCGTTTAGCCTGGCAGGAAGTACAGGAGATGTTACTCAGATGGACGAAACCTCAAAGTACCCGTCCGCTCGTTTGTTAGCGGTGATGTGACTGGGTGGTGGTACTTTGTAATAATCGGGTAGTAAGGAAGGTAGGTAGTCACGAAACCTGGTACGAATGGCGGGTGCGGAGTGTCACGGGCAGTTGCTTGTTGGAGGTGGCGGATGGCAGATGGCGCCGGATGGCCTTGGGGATGAATCTGTACTCGAAGCAATTGTTCTGCTGTTCTCCTTTGAACCTGTCGTCTTCAAATCTGCAAGACGTTGCGTTTGTACGATGCCCCCAAACGAGATTCAAAGGCAAGGGAGACCGCCATACCTATGAGAGAGGCGGTGATGGAGGGGTACGGTGTACTCCCATCAAGGTACCTACGCACATACGGGTAAGGTACCTTGGGATCTGTAATCGCTTCCCCAGTCGGGGTGTCTTATCGAAGTGCATCCCGCTATCTCGGCATGCTCCACTTTCTCTATCGATAACAATTAACAGAAGGGATAGCGCGGGAACGATAAGACTTCCGTGGGGACGCTGGTGGTTGACTTCGGTCCCTCAGGATTCAGGTTTCTTCAGGGTCCATTCCCGTTTCCGCAGATTAAAGGGATGGGGACTGTCCAGTTTCGTCGTCTGTTCGGATGCTTCCATTGTCAAGCATAAATCAAACACGAGCCGATCTTCCATCCGCAACCTGTTCTTCCATACCGTCTTAGGAATTTCCTGGGAATGAATTACTCACATCTCAGGCTGTCTCGTCGCAGGCCACTTCACCGCCAAGGCCTGGCCCCAGCCAGTGTTGCGGGCTGGAACCAGCCTGGTCTGGCGCGCTGTACTACCCGATGGCACCGGGTTTCACTGTGACTCTGGGCCACTGACATGTCTGCACCAACGACCTCCACCGGTCCTGGAGGCGGGGCCATCCTGAGGCTTCAGACCTGGCGGGACCTCTTCAGAATGCAGATTCCAGTGGGGTGAACCTGACCTGTAAAGTGTTCCAGCGGGATCCTCTCTGAATCAGGGCTAGTGCGGGGTTGCTGCTGCGCCCACTGCTGGCATTTCTGATCCTGTCGTTGACTGCAATCGCCCGCCTCAGTCCCCCCCCTTTCGTGGAGTGGTGAGCTGCTGGTGAGGTGCTAATTATATTGCCTGGTGGAGAGAAATTGGAGTTGGAACCCTGCCGTGCCTGCCTAGGTCTGAAGTGTGGTCCTCTCTCTCACGCCTTCCCTTCCGTCTCTCAGGTGCTGAAAGCTCCGATGACGAAACAAGAACTGGCGCAGTCAGTCTCTTTTCTTCTTTTCTTCACCCCATCTGCCCCCCTCCTTCTGCCGTCTGCCGAGTGTTCATCAAGCCCAGACTTTTCTTCAACGACCATCGACCAACCCCTCCAATGTCACAGAGGTCATTCGAGTAGTTGAACACCATGATTGAAGCGACAAATCCTCCTCTTGCCATGGCCGACAAGCCCAGCGGCCTCCAGGCTCTGCGCGAGTCTAAGCCACCCGCCACAGACACCTTCACCTACCTGACCATCATTGGCGAGGTCCTCTCCCCCGAGATCCTGCCTGACCTGAACGAAATCCTCCAAGACACTCAGCTCACCCAGGATATCGGATGGGACTTGGTCGAGATGCTTGTGCCCGTTCAGGGCAGTCAGCAGTGCCTCGAGACCATTGCTCAGCTGGGCAACCCGCGCGAGGTCATTCTTAAGGTCCTCGAGGTTTTGGAAAAGACTGTCGAAGAGGCCACCGACGAGGAAGACGATCCCGCGACGACGGCGACATTCGTTCACCTGGTCGGCATGTTGAGCATCCTCCACAAGCGATTGAACGTCGCGCGCCCCTCTCGCTTCGTTCACACGACCCTTCAGAGCGTCTACCGCACCTACCATCCCCGCAATCCCGAAATGACGGCTGCAGTCATTGCCCTCGTCCGCTCCCTTTCTGGCGATAAGCGCCCGCCGCTACCTACCCGTCAGTCCAGCAACAAGCTCGACACTCCCTTTACGAAGAGCGATCCCACAAAACACGCACCGGACCCCGAGGCCGCACACAAGCAGCAGTTGGCGCCGACGGATCCTGACACGACCAAGAGACTGCTCCAGTCCTTCATTACCTGCATCATCGAGGCCTACGTCAACTGCACCGGCATGGAATGGGCCTCTCGCCTGCTGGAATTTTACAACCCAGAGCGTGTCGTGATGCGCAAGAGCGTGTTGCGAGCCTTTAAGGAGGACGATGATCTCTTGGCGAGGGACGCTCTGGTTGGCCAATTAGTCGTATGTACCTTCGTCTGATGTTGCTCGGACGGTCGAACTCGCTAACAAATAACCCAGGCACTTGCAGGAGATCTCGGCTTAAACAGAGTGCGTGCTCTTTCCGTCAAGGACATCTTTGAGGGCTCCATCCCCAACAGCCCGCTAGCAGTCGAGACCGATGACCTCAGCCCCGACAACATCAAGCTCTCCACCGGAGGTGTCTGGTGCCTGGTTGCATATTGGCTCTTCTCAGCAGAAGTTTTCGATGCGGACTACGAACAGGTCCAGATGACCATGTTCCCCGATCATGTCAAGCTTCTCGAAAATTTCTTTGGTGAAGACCCGCAGTCGCGCATCGTGGGAAACCCTGGCACCACCGAGGCTCTCGTCGTAATGGGACTCTGGCTAGAGAACTACAAGCGCATCTCACCGTCAGAAGGCGACTTCATGCCCTACCACCATCTTCTCACACTTGTCTCTGTGTTCCACCCGACACTATCAGTTCGAAATGTTTCGACAACCCTCGCGGGCCTCGTCCTGCATGACGACCCCGACGATAGCGACCGGCTCAAGATCTTGGAGGATCTCCTTGAGAACTGTATCTTCTCCGCTCTGCAGGCCTCTGCGGTGACGTGGTTGCGAGAAGAATTGATTGTGGCTCAAAAACGCAAGCTCACAAACAGATTCTCGACAACAGATGCAGTCGAGACTCTGCAATATGTCTTGTTCCCCAACATGGCATTCCTCAAGGAGCAGTCCGTTCCCGAAATCTGGGAATACTGGGTGCAAAACTTCCCCTTCCACCTGCAGGTTGCCAACTTTGCATACTTCCTCTTTGCCGGCACCAGCTTCCAGCACTTGGTGCCGGCTAGCATGCCTGGCGCCGTGGAGCAGCGCTATGTTGAGCCTCTGCTACACGCCGTCAAGACTTTGCAGACGGCCCTTGAGAAGAAGGAAGTGGATGATCAGGGCCAGGGCGAGGAGGTTAAGACACAGCTCGACATTCTGACGATGCGGTTGAAGAGCTTGCCTCTGCAGTAAAAGGTGCTGTTGTTGTACATTGGACGCTGGATATCACGGGTAGCCCCGGCGCGGGTAAGCCGAGATGCTCTGTGGTATGGGCTTTGCATTTTCGGGAGTAGGTTCATGGCGGAGTCTCTTATGAGTTACGAATTACCTTGGCTGCTGAGCAACGAGCAGCTGTATGAATTTAAAACAAAATTTTCTCCTAAATATGCTGCTAGCTGAGCGTGGTGTTTTGTGGCGTCTCTTCGTCAGAGTTCATCAGAGGAAAGATCAGAGCCTAGGAGCGGGCCGCGGTGAAGTGCGAGAGACCACCCGTCACCGAACTCGCACTACAATGCATGGAATGCATTCCACTACAGGCCACCACACGTGTCGTCTTATCCGTTGCGGACTCACGCTGTTCATGGGCGGAAGATGGCGTCGACGGCGTCAGTGCGGAAGGGCGAATGTCTAGAAGCCCGTCATATTTGACCCGAAAGCCGCATGGTTCTAAACGCCTGCTCTGACGATCCACGGCCAACTTGAACGTTCTGGGGATGAGGACGTTGCGAACGTTGTCACGGTTGTCAAATGCCGTCAGGTAGACGCGGACTGTGGCGAGTGATTCGTGGCTGTGCACCATCGATCTTGGTGTAGATCCTCGATCTATTGGACCAGGAGAGCTCGAGGTAATACATCCGAAGCACAAGTGTGGCGCCAGTGGCTTAGCTCATGTGCAATCAGATGTCCAGATGTACATGTTTGGAGGACGCAGCGGTCCAAGGGGCTCGAGCCCAATTTGGCTTCATGTAGGAAACAGCTGGCAAATCCTAACGCAGTCTCACCATCTCATCTCGGTTGAGGGGGGCCGGTTTGCGTACCTTCCGTCATGCTGTACTTTACTTGTCTCACCGTAGATCGCCAACGTGATTCGATTGAAATGAAAGCAATGTGTTGTCAAGGAGGTAACGCTGATTGCCCAAATTGTAAGAAAAACCTGAACTGAGGCACTCGGGACGGGATTGTGGCGGTTTAATTCGAACGAGCCACCGGGGGAGAGTCTCCGGACGTGACCATCGTAGATTGCCCTCTGAGCGGTTTGGCACGGGCCAGCCCGACCCAGCCAATGTCATTCCGTCGCACAGACCAGGAAGCTACCTCATCGGCAGGGGCGCACCCTTGCAGATAACCGGCTTAGCGTCACCTTCGGGAAGTGATGTCATTCTCGACCAGGGGGTGGTTGGAAATGAAATTCCAGCTCTGCGCTGCTCCTGATGCTTGCACCACTGCACTGTTATTTGCTGCAGATGGACGGCTTTGGAAACAGCAAAGCAAGAACCAGTTCGGCTTCAGGTCCCAGAGCGCAAGCCGCAGCCACGTCCAGGCGCCCTCCTTCCTGTGCTCCTCCTCCGCAAAGCTCGCAAGCTTGATTTTCGCGTGAAACTTTCCGTGGGCCGGACAAGTCTTTCTGCTGTACCTTATTATTCCCGGAACCAAACAGATCGGCCGATGAAGAGGGTGGTATCGGCATTCTTTATGCTTCCCGTCCGTCCCTTTCGCCTTTCTAGCTTGCGGAGTTCGAGGTCCTTAGTCTCCTTCATTGCTCCGGACGTCAACCTCTGCGTGACAACCCAGCCAAGAACAAGTGACGCGACTTGCGCACCAAGACCAACTTCGCCCCTAAGACCTCTTTAGCCACGCTATTTTCAAAACGTATCTCTACCTACCTACCTTAATGTCCACATTGGGATGCCAGCCCTGAGCTAAACAACAAATTTCTCACAATCGATCTCAACTTCCTTTCCATAACCGCAACTCCCCTCCTCCCCCTTCCGCACCACCGTCAGAGACGAAACTCAATTCAAGAGCAGACCTGACACCACCACACGCCAACCCGACGCCATCATGGCGCATCCAACCGCCGCGGCACAACTGGCCTTGGGCACCGCGACCGAGTCCGAGGCGACAGCGACCCCTCCTCCCGAGCAGCTTCACATTGACGAAATTGATCGCGATGGAAGACACATTGGTGTTGTGCGAGACGAGAACAGGAACATTGTCTACCCGTCCTTTGTACCACCCGAGGTCGACTCGCCGAACGCTCGATCACCGCAATCCACGACCGCGCCTACAGTTCCCGAAATACCACCAAAGGATGAAAGGGCCACAAAGACCGAGTCGGCCCCAAACGGGCCTGACCACCTCGAGGTTCCCGGAACGTCGAACAACCAAGAACGCCCTCCCATAGACAAGAAGTGGAGGACCGAGGCGCCTGCACGAAAAGCTGGCCAGAGCAGCGCGACACGGCGGAACGTCCCCAAGCGATCCGGAACATCGTACCTCGATAGGGCACTCTGGGAGGCCGACAGAGGAGATTCGAGCTCGAGTTCGAGCTCCAGCGACTCCTCCGATGACGAGAACGCCCAAGACAGCAAAACCCCGGCCGAAAGGAAAAAGGCACAAGATAAAGCCAATGCGAGGCGGCAAAAGGAGATTGCCGAGCGCTACCGCCGCTTCCACGTCGGCAATGACAATTACAACACCAAGGGCAAGGTGAAGAAGGACGGTCGTCTGCGCATCTCGGTCAAGGAGACGGCCAATACCGGCTACTTGGCCAAGGCGTTAGGACAGGCCGTCAAGAAGGTGGTGCCCGTTCCCGAAGGTGAGGACCAGGGCGAGGATGCGCAGCGTCCGCCCGTGTCACGTCTCTCCTCCGCTACCACGGCCACGGCCGACCGCGAGCCGAAGCCGCGCTTGAATATTGTCATCATGGTCATTGGCTCCCGCGGTGACGCGCAGCCTTTCCTCAAGATTGGCAAGATACTCAAAGAGGACTATGGACATCGCGTCCGTATTGCGACGCACCCCGCCTTCCGCGAGTTCGTCGAAAAGGACTCCGGTCTGGAGTTCTTCTCGGTCGGCGGCGACCCCTCCGAGCTGATGGCCTTCATGGTCAAGAACCCGGGCATGATTCCGACTCTGGATGCTGTCAAGGCCGGAGACATTGGACGTCGACGTTCAGCCATGGCGGAGATGTTTGACGGTTTCTGGAGAGCTTGCATCAACGCCACCGACGACGAGAAGGATGTCCACAACCTCAAGATGATGGGTGAAAAGGACCCCTTCATCGCTGACGCAATTATTGCCAACCCCCCGAGCTTTGCCCATATTCACTGCGCAGAGGCCCTCGGCATCCCCTTGCATCTCATGTTCACATTCCCCTACACTCCGACACAGGCCTTCCCTCACCCCCTGGCCAGCATCAAGAAATCTAATGTGGATCCCGGGTACACCAACTTCATCTCATACCCCCTGGTCGAGATGATGGTATGGCAGGGTCTGGGCGATTTGGTCAACGACTTCCGCGTCAAGACCCTGGGATTGGATGCCGTCTCGACACTTTGGGCTCCGGGAGCGACCTATCGCCTGCACGTGCCCTTCACCTACCTTTGGAGTCCTGGCCTCGTCCCTAAGCCTCAAGATTGGGGTGAAGAGATTGACGTTTCTGGATTCGTCTTCCTCGACTTGGCTTCGACATTTGAGCCACCAAGCGAACTGGAGAAGTTTTTGGATGCTGGGGAACCGCCTATCTACATTGGTTTCGGCTCGATTGTCGTCGATGATGCGGATCGTTTCACCCAAATGATCTTCGAGGCTGTTGAACTTGCCGGGGTTCGCGCGCTCGTGTCAAAGGGTTGGGGCGGCTTGGGAGGCGACGAAATGGATGTTCCCGATAATATTTTTATGCTAGAGAACACGCCTCACGACTGGCTCTTCCCCCGAGTCAAGGCCTGCGTCATTCACGGCGGAGCTGGAACCACCGCAATTGCTCTCAAGTGCGGTTTGCCGACTATGATTGTTCCTTTCTTCGGCGACCAGCATTTCTGGGGAGCCATACTTGCAACAAGCAAAGCCGGGCCTGAGGCTGTACCCTACAAGCAACTCGACGCCGAGAAGCTCGCCGAAGGCATCAAGTATTGCCTTACGGATGAGGCGAAAGAAGCGGCGGCCAAGGTCGCCAAAGACATTGAGTTGGAAGGCGACGGCGCCAAGAATGCTGTGCGGTCGTTCCACCACCACCTGACTCTGGGAGGCATGAACTCGATGCGCTGCTCCATTCTGCGTGACCGACCGGCAGTCTGGACGCTGAAAAACACCAATGTCAAGCTTAGTGCCCTCGCCGCCGACATCATTGTCGAGGAAGGACAACTTTCGTGGAAGAGGCTAAGACTGCTGCGGCACACGGAATGGAACGACTTTGAGGGCCCTGGAGAACCGGTGACTGGTATCGCGGGCTCTCTCGCCGGGACGATGGGCAACGTGTTTGGCGGTATCGGTAGCGTTCCCTACAGGATTGCCAAGACGTCACACAAGCGCAAGGAGAAGAAGGACAAGAAGAAGAAGTTGAGAGCCCTCCGAGACAAGCGCACGAGTGCCAAGGAACGCAAGGCCGCGATTAACAGTAACGGCGCGCTGCAACCGCAGGAGGGTGACGAGGACAATTCCAAAAAGGAGGGCGACAAGGCGAAAGCAAAGGGCGGGGACGACAGCAACGCGCAGAAGAAAGATGAAGGAAAAGCCGAGGACAACAAAGCAGATAAGGAAGACGGCAAGAACAAAAGCCAGGGAGAGCAATCCCAAGCCAACGGAAACGCTTCTTCTGCTAGACCGGGTGCGCAAGAACGTCGCGATACCATGTCATCGATCGATACTGGAACTACCGTCGACGACGCCGTCGGAGACTACGCCAATGAGGTCGGCGAGGGCGTGGGCAAATCGGCACAGGCCCTGGCGAGGGCACCGGTAGACCTATCCATGGCCATCGCTCAGGGATTCCACAACGCTCCTCGGCTTTACGGTGACGATACCGTTCGACGCCCACCACGTGTTACCGGCATCAGCTCTGGATTGAAGGCGGCCGGCAAGGAATTTGCTTACGGCATCTACGACGGCACGACCGGCCTCGTTCGCCTACCCGTCCGGGGTGCCAAGAAGGAGGGCGTCAAGGGATTCGTCAAGGGAACAGGCATGGGTCTCACGGGATTCGTACTCAAGGATCTCAGCGCCATCATTAGTCCCGTTGGCTACACTTTGAAGGGCATTGCCAAGCAAGTCGAACGGAAGAAACAGCCGGATCGAGTCGTCCGTCGGGCCCGTCTTGTCCAGGGCCAACGCGAAAGACGGAACCTCCCAGGCGATTCAAAGAAGCAAACCGACAAGGACGTAGTCACTGGTTGGTATACTATTCGCGAACTCCTGGAGACCCTCGAGGCCGAGAAGAAGCAAGGCATCAAGGGAGTCTTCTCGCACAAGAAGCAACGAGTCAATCACGCAGCCTTTGAGAGCGTCGACATTGCCGACCGCACCCTACAGGCGATCAAAAAGGGTGAGGATATTAGCACTGTCGTCGGCACGGAAAAGGAGCTTCGCAAAGCGGATGAGAAGTTAAAGAGCCCTGCGACTAGACATAGTGTTGACACGAGGCGGTCGACCGAAACCGCGCGGGCGCGCAAGTCTGCTGAGGATCAGGAGAACTCGGAGGGCTCGGACAAGAACTCGTCCAAGAGGAGAAATGATATCGCGGAGAACGAGGAAGGGGAAGCACGAGCCGAGGCGGCAGACCGCGCGGATGCCAAAGACAAGGCTGCCGCGGAAGACGCACAAGAAAGAACGGAGGCTTCTGGGTCTAAGTCCAAGGATGTGGCCCAGGTTAATGGCACGGCTGGAGTAGAGCATAAGACGCAGTCAGAGGAGGACGGGCATCGCCGGCCCAGCGTTGATCGCGCGAGGTCGGCTCAGGTTTAGGAGTTTGGGAGGCTATCGTCCGTACGGCGTTTCTTTTGTTTTCCGAGTGGTTGAGAAGAGAGATTTCCAAATCAGACAGACAGACTACCCCCCATCGCCCAGGCATGTTCGGCACATGCGTTGTTTGGCGTTTGGGATTCTTTTTTAGATACTTTTTGACTTATACCCCCACCCCCTTTTTCTTGGTATTCCTGTGTAGGAGTAGCGAGTAGTTTTCTAATCAAAGTTAATATCCAAGGACAGGTTCTGATGTGTTTGTGAGAATGGCTGATGGCTTGGGGGCCTGTCAGGCGGTGAGGGAGATGTAGGTGAGTGCCCGTCCCGGATGGACGAAGGTTTGTTGATTTGATTGGACGAGGAATATCTCTCGTAAACATGGTCCCGGAGGAGGATAAACACATGGAGGATGGACATCATGTCGAACCGCGCCGTGTTCAACATATCTCGGTTCCTATCTGGTGTCCAGTTTTCTCCGTCTTACCAGATCCTGCTGCCTGCCATTTCCTCGATACATAGGTACCTGCCTTAGGTAGGATGAGGTATTGGAGGAAGGTACCTTCCTTGCACGATGGACCCGAAAGGCAGGTACGAATAATTATTTTCCCACGGCACCTTCCTCGAATATGACCCAAGTCTGCTTGCACACTTTTGTGCCTCAAAACTTTTTTTCCCCCTTCCTCCCGACTTTATCCTAATTACATCCCCCACACCTTGATTTTACACACGATTGTGTATGATCAGCTTTGTCTACCATGGCTTCTGCTAACGAGTACATTTTGACGGATGAATCCGACTACGATGGCGACTACTCCCCTCAAGGTCTCGAAGAGGCCGGCGCCATGCAGTTCGATGGCGATGAGGAGGACGACGTTGAGAACGACGGCATCGTGCAAGGCACAAGAAGACGACGAGGTGCACGCTCCCAGGCACCGACTGAGCCCGAAGAGCCCCGACCGACGAGACCGGCAAGACGCAGAGCACCCAAGCGAGGAAGGAGTCCGTCGGCAGAAGTCGTCTTGCCAGACAGAACCAAGAGGAAGAAGACGAGCCATCCGACGCCAAACAGTGGCGGAGTCGCGGAGCGGTCTCGAGAAGAGGACAGTTCCCATTCATCCTCGCCTGAGCCTACCGAGGGTCACGTTCTGTGGGACCTTGTGCGAGAGAAATTGTCAAAGAATATGTCTACGGCCCGAGTTCGAGAGTATATGGATGAGACGCTTCCTATCCTGACGAAACGTCAGCTCGATCGCTTGTTCCCAAAGAAGTTGCCCAAGTCGAAATACGACGAAGACTGGACCAGGAAAGATGAGAAGAAGCTGCAGAGGGAGTGGAAGAAGAACGCTGAGCGGGAATTGCTCGTGACCTTCAAGTATACCCCAGCTGAGCTCATTGGGCTTTGGAAGGTCTGGCTGCGCGTCTGGCGCTGCTCGCCACAGTTGTTCATATCCAAGTACAACAACATGGAATTCGACACCAGCGTTGTCGATGAGATCGAAATCGAAAAGAATGGTCAAGTCTACAAGAGACGACCGGCCGTATGGTCGGTAGCATTCTGTCGGAACCTTCACCACCTGTCTCTCCATCCCGTCTGGATGGGGAGCCTCGACTTGCTCGCAATCGCTCTGCAGTACGCCTCCATCTTACGCACGAGGAACTACCAGGACTGGCCGCTGGCTAATCCGATGGACGACAACTTCCTCGCCACCTTTATCAATGTGATTGAGAAGTACAAGGGCAAAGGCAAGTCGCTGCCCGAGCTACACAAGAAGACAAGATCGCGAATGACCCACAAAGCCCTGAATGCATCACCTCTGTCAACCTTGATGCTAGATCTTGAGGGGAGCATTGTCACCGACGCCGAGCCTCGCACGAATGGCAGGAAGTTTCGAACATATAAAATTAGCATTCACGAGATCAACAACATCATCAGGGCCTTGGCCAACTCTACATACATGGGCATGCCACAATGGGGAGGCTTCACGCCCAAGGAATATGCCAAGCTCGCCGTCTACGGCCGAAGGCCATTGAATGAGTTACCAAACAAGAGCAACATTGCTGACGTTTACGAGCGAGCCATTCTTGTGCGTTTGCGATGGGAAGCAAAGAACAAGAAACGCCGAGCCCGACTCAACGTGCCAAAGACTGAGCCTTTTAGAGTCACAAGTCGCCACAGGGCAGCACGTGAAGATCAAACGACGGGGAACGCTCAACTGAGAGCGGATCTTGACGATTCAATACGCCAGAAAGAAGCCTTAGAGGCTGAATTACGAGCACGACCACAAATCGAGGAGCGTAGGAGACGTACCGCTGACGAGAACGCGCACCTGGAGGAACTCCAGGCCGAAAACAAAGAGTTGAGGGAGAGATTGGAACGTGAAGCTAGCGAACATGCACAGATGGAGGAAATCTAGAAGACAGATCTTGAAGAAGCAGGACGCCAGATCGAAGCGTGGAAGGCAAGAGTACGAGCGCCATCACCAAGGTGAAACCGGAACAGGCGTAACGCTGAGGAGGATACGCACCTGGAGGACCTTCAGGTTGAAAAATAAGGACTGAGAGACAAAGTACAAGCCCACGCAGCCGCGCGCACAGTTGGAGGCTGGCACCTCAGCGATTATGAGACGTAGCCAAAGGCTACATAGAACAGTAGTGAGAGAGGGAAGGGGGGTGGGAAATTGACAAGTTTTGCTGAAACAATTTGAATATGAGTAACGATTGACCTGAGCAAGTGATTGCCATTTTCATCCGTAAACACTACGTCTATGAATCTCTTGACCGAGCTCTTTTCAGGTCAACATAGGTGTGCTCACATTAGATCACAGTCGTTCCAGGATAGTGGCCAGCGCATTCATCTCTTTCCAAATCTCATGCATTCTCAGCTTTTCACTCAGCGTCTGCCCCCACTCCTTGCTGGCCTTTTCCAACAGCGCGTCGCCCTCCTCGCACGCCTGGGCGCCCCTGTTGCGTTTTGGTCAATCCTCGTTGCGTCGGTCTCGACTTCTTGTTTAATTGATTGGCACTCTTCGAGGCCTCGGATAAGGGACGATCTTCCTTCAATATCCTCTCGCGACTTCTCCATGTTGTCTCTCATGCGGGAGAATCGAACCATAATATTCACTTTGGGGGTATCTGCAACACCACCCGTCTTGCCAGTCCTTAACTTCTTCTTCTTGTTCATGTCGTCAGTGATTGCACCTCCTTCGGCAATGTGAAAGCCGTCCTGCCACGCGTAGGAGCAAGAAAGGGCAATGACCAGCGTCTCAGCGACGGGCAACTGCCCTGGGAGCCATGTGTTGTGCACCACCCTCCGCGTAAGAACGGGGTCAAGGCCGTGGTGGCGCGCAGTACGGACGAGAAAAGACCCAGGGACTTGGTGATGTTCTTGAAGCTAGCCGCCAGGCTGTATTGAATCGGCCGTACCGTGAGCTGGAACGAGTCATCCAACATAGAGCGGGCTCTGTTGTTAGTGTATCTCTGCGCCTGCCAGTCCTGGATATGACCCCTGCGTCTGAACGAGGCGGTCGATGAAGTCCCGTACCCTATCTGTCTGTGCCTAGCACTCAACGAACCGAGGCTGATAGTACTCTTTGAAGTCTATGCTGATGGAATGGCCATCAAATATACTACCTGCTGCGCGGGCGAATGTGAGATCTGCTTATGACTGACTGTCATCAAGCCCAAAGCCCTCAAAGGCTCTCAGCTTGTGTCTTGAGAGAAGCGATTACCTGCTTGGACTCCATTCAAATTCGGGAAGTTCTCCGCCTCAATCTTTGATGCTGAAGCCAATCATATAGACTCCGGGGCCTATCGCTTTTGTCATAGCCTTACATGGAAGCGCGAACATCAAGAAGGGTGGTCCGACACCGGTTCGGGAAGATAGTGACTAAAGGCTGGCGCTTTCTTTCTCTGTTCCCGGCGTCAAAGGATCTTACGTTATCGGCGTCGCTATCTAGGTAGTATTCAAGGGGAATAGTAGCAGGAAGGTCGAGTACAATGCCAACGACGAGGACGAAGACGGGATTGAAGACGAGGACGAAGTTGACGCCGAGAGAAAAGACGCGGAGGGAAGAGATAGGGACAAGGTGAAAAATCTCCGTAGTGATCTTGGTTATAATACTTATCTTACTGCACTTACTTAAGGATCATGAGGACTATGAGGAGCCTACAGCCTAGCCTCTCTACTCGTAACTTCCCTACTAACATACCTCTTCCTATACGGTTTGTTGCTTCCACCATCGTTTTCCAACTAGTTGCTATAGGTGCCACCAATGGGCCGCATTCAGGGCTCTTGCTTGGAGGCATTAGTCTGCATCTAGGCTCATGGTGATAAGTGAGAAAGATTCATCTGGAAGACACTGCGTTCCTGAGAGGTTCTTTGTCGCTTTGGAATATTTACATCGTGGGTCGGGGGCGGCGTGTCCATGTTGGGCTTTGGGCAAGGTTGGGAAGTGGACCAGAGAGATGTTGAGAAGGATAAGCCATGATACAACTATTGCCATGTCAGGGTACTGCCGTGATGGCATCAACCGTTAATACCTAAATCGAGCCAGTCGCTATGAGCGTCACCGTTGATTTTGAGGCATTGAACTCGTCGTTGCAATAAACCTCCTTGGGGATATTGAATTTGTGTGACTCTCAAGACGTTGTAGAAGCGTTAGGCGAGTCGCAACATTAACGAGATGCTCGGCCAAGCCTGTGAGACTATGAGCCGCTGATTGATGCGTATTGATCATTACCGAGTCGAAGATTCGACAGGTGTCAGTATTGCTTCGGAAGCCGGACCCATGCTTCTGACTAAGTGTGTTGTTAGACTGTGGTTTTCATGTCTGTTGCGCACTTTGACGGACATAACCCGTCCCGTAGGGATTTCGAAAGCGTCGCAGTCCCTTTTCTCGGAGGCTAGAGTCGAACTTTCGTCGACCTTTTCGTTGGTTCTCTTGTTGTGATGGAATTCCGCAATGCGTAAGTCGCCGTCTTCGTATTCGTAGTCGACTTCAACGCTTTGCTTATAGTCAAGTGAAACTTTGAGCAAATTTCCTTTTCTCAGGAATCTAAAGCATGGCTAGATACTATCCAAGTTGTATGGCAGGTCCTTGTGCTCAACTTATATCTATTTGGCGAATGCTACGAAAATCCAAGCATGGATGGTTACGTCGGTCGAAGTTCGTGAGTTGAGAGTTTTCGTAAGTAGAGCGGCCTGTAAGTCGAAGGCTACATGTGAGCATGAGTAGTCAAGTCAGACGGCGTTGGGGGGTACTGGGTTTTTGGAACGAAAGCTGCTGGGCAGTCAACATATGGATTTTGATGGATATAGGTTCATGGAAATTGGGGTTTGGTGAATGAAGACACTAGCTCGCGTATTGCGGATTCAGGAAAGTGTCATGAAACCAGATGCTGATTGAATCTGTCTGTCTCATCCAGTCTTTGTTCGTGCTTGGGATGGCGAGATACCTAGCCACTCTACTCGGGATGATATGGAAGGGCGAAATCATGGGGGAAGTTGCCTTGGAGAAGGTGGAGAGAGAAAAAAAAATAGAGTGGAATATTTGGATATAAGGACCTGTGTTGATTTACGGGAGTAGGCATCCATCAAGGCGGTAGGTAACTTTGCATGGCTCGTTGACATCAAAGCAGAGCAAAACCTATACCGAGTGCGACATGAGCTGGAGGGTGGGGTGTCACCATGACCCCGAAGAACACGACTTCTTCTGGTTCGCAAACCACGCGGCTCCTTGGTAAGGCAACCAAGGGGGGTAGATGGCTCAGAGGGGGGGTGTCTTAGGGAAGAGGGTGGTGTGGGGTGTGTGGTGTGGACCGCCTTGGGTTGAGTCCAGGCGTCGCTCACGAAAGCTGTAACTACATGGCAGAGGGGAAAGAGGAACGAGTGCAGAAGGATGCGGCTCAGAAGAGGAGGAGCAGGGTGGCAAAGATCTCCTGCATGATGTAGATTCTTTTGAGCCTGTTGTTGACCTCTCGGACTGTTTACGGGCGGAAGAAACGATTGACGACTCGAATAGTTAGAAGGAGTTGTGGACCTGGCGAGAAATTAACAATATAGTCATTCTATTGCTCTCACGGCAAGTCAGGTCAAATGTGCAAAGAAGCATGCGTTACATTTCTGCATCGATCTCGTGCACTTACGCCTTGAACGGTAGATTCCAAGGTAATGATGGTTCCAAAAGTGATCTTCCAGGCCGATTCCTATTGCCACGCTCCAATGTTGTCAACGGAGTATCACTCCTGAATCCATCCATTCTGGACCAAAGCAAAGTAATCAAGTGAACGCTGTGCAGTGTACAAGGTAAAACCCCTTCTCGCCATGATTTCACAATGAATCATATCGTGTCCATGATCGGAACAACATAGTGTGAAGGGGTTTAAATATTACCGTAAGAGCATACTGGCATCGTGATAACCATCATGCATGTGGGAGATAGAAGAGGGTTTGGGTCGTTGACTGATGATAGAGGTAAACGGGTCGCAATGGAAGTGCTTTGAGGTAGGTATACAAAACGTGCCAGGCAAACTTCAGCGATGGCTTGCACTTCGAAGTTCTGCGATAACTTTGCCCGGCCGAACGTTCAATGCAATTCTAACAACTCCTTGCAACGGCCGCAGTTCGTCAGGCTAGATACCTCTTCAATTGAAGGTGGGGTTAAGGAAGGTTGACTTACCTTAGGTCAGCCGGGAGGTCATCATGGCAGGGAGCTGGCTCGAATCATCGTCCAAGGTGCCGGCTTCTTGGTTCGATGAGCCGTTTGTGACTTGGACTGGGAAGAATGAAATAGACGGGAACTTGGGGTGGGCGAAGAGGAAGTCCCCCAGGATGCCACAAGCGACTGGTTCGCGAACCAGCCTGAGGCTCTCGCAGGCCTTCTCAGGCAACCGTGCTAATGCATGTGCCTTAGGTGGCGAGTGGTTCGCCCTTGGAACTGACCTCTGTGACTCTGTCCATATTTAGGTAGCCAGCGTCCTCGTCAAAAGTTCAATGGTAACAATCGTACAGCTCCAGACCGAATTTGGGCACGTGTCTCCAGCTACCCCTTATACAGCTTGATTCTCTTGCGGCGTACAGCTCTCATCAACGGAACGTCGCCTCTGCATTTTCTCGATATCCTCCGAATATACATATCTCTTCACGACCTCGACCGCCTGTTGCTAACACAACTCTTCTCAACGAAACGAATGCTAAACACTCCTTATAGCTCGACTGACCCAGCGTGTGACAGAGAATCCGAAACGGAATCTTTAGAGTCGCAATGGCCACGTTGGAAGCAATGCCGTTGATGGCAACTTTTGCCCATGAGTTCTTCCCGTGCGTGACACTTGGCTGCACTTCAAAGCCCTTTCCAACAAAAGCCAACCTTAAGCGGCATATGAGAGCTGTGCACGGTCCACTAGTCAAAATGCGTTGCGGAAAGCTTCTACGAGGTCATTCTTGCAACATCAGACGCCATCAGCAAAGGTGCCACGCGTGTCTCCGAAAGCCTGTCGGTACTGAAAAAGTTCCAAGCATGACTAAGCCCCGTCGGTCAGAGCGTCTTAGTCAGCATGTACAACAAGTTATCATAGCACGCGCAGTCGACGGGACCCCAGCCCAGAACGAGCTATCGGGCTGTGTCACCCCTAACGAAGTCTACCTACATGCCCCTAAGAATGAGACGCGAGACACTTCGTACGATGTTGGCGTCAACGCACCGCTCCATGACCCGGTTTTGGACACGATCTACGCCTACCCATACGGATTGTGAGTTCCCCTCCGAGATCATAATGATAATCTTGTTCTGACGATTTGATAGTCCTGGCGGTGATTTCACATGGACTGGTTCCATTAGTACATGGGACGAAGTAACAAACGTACGAATACGGATATGTCCCCTTCCACTGGTAACTGTTGTGGAGAACAAAACGCTCATCGTTGATGTCGTGCAGACAACCCCACAGGATCCCGGCGCAAGAAGTATCCACTCAGATCCATCATCTTAGTTGCCTTGTCACGCTTGTCCACCAGAGCAATCAGCCCTCGGCACAGAAACGATACGTACGGGAAGTTTTGACCACTGGTTAGAGGGTCTTTGGGCTAGATTGAAAGATTGGCTCCATTGGGAATGGTCGGTGGTCGCCTGAACCCAAACAACGTGGAGGGTGTGTGTGATGAGTCAGCGTCGTAAGGCGACCAACGTTTGGATACATATGTGTCGCAGCTGCCCCTCGGATTCAACGACAAGGCGTTCTTTGTACATTACGATACCTCGAAATTATTGTTCAACCTTCCTGCGATCAGAAAGAAGTACTTTTTTTTTTTGTGATGTCGGGGCTTGTTTGATCAAGACAGCGGTCCTGCGGCAATGTCTGGAGTAAGTATGCAGTCACAATATTCTAGCTGGATGTGGGGCTATTTGGCTAACACTTATTGATGCGACAGTTTCCGCCGTACGATCTCAGCGACCGAGATGTCGAATTTCGAGACAAAAGCTATAGAGCGTGATTCCTACCTCGATTCTATACTCGAGAAACCCAGCAGAGGGTGGGATCTGGTGCAAGTTGATTAGGGGAGATGATGATTTGCACGGGCTGAATATTACTGAAGGCCAAGGTCGCCGTAATGGAATCATGGCGGTAATGCTACCGAAACGCCAGGTCTTTTCTCTCAGACCGAAATCAGAAGCACTCGACTGTCTGAAAAGGTCACTTGGCACTCAAAAAGGACAGTCTTGATGCAACGTGACCAAGCTCGCGTCACAGAGGATGGCCTTGGACTCGAACTATCCAGGTGCACTGACTCCGTACTATAATAGCTTGGTGCACAACGAATTGCAGTTTCTCTATGTTCCTGGTGGCTCTATGGTTCTTAGTCATCTTGAATCAAGCGGTTGGTGGGTTCTCTCTAGATTTGTGACCTCTAGGCCAAGAGTGGTGTTTTCGACATGACACGGCGGATCTGACAGAGTTATGCGATGCCTCAACTCTGTCTAGGGTTCCATCTCAATTGTCTGGGGGCTCTGCCAAAACCATCGAAGTCTCGCGACTGAAGTTTGGGCATCTGCGGATTTGTGTTTTGGATAATGTAAGTCTACGAGGCGTGATGCTCACGGAAATGAAGTATACTCGGAACAAAGCGCGTTCTTTTACATTGATCAACCGCGACAAAGTCGATGGAAGTCTGATCTACGCTCCTGTGGGTAGCTCGATTGGATACAGCTCATGCAGCCGATGGGTAATATGGGCTACCGGAACATGTTGCTTCCTAGCCTATAGGCTATGTGGCTAGCTACTCGCAATTATTCTTTGGAAAACCCTCACTATCATCTCGAATAGCCGGGTGATCGTGGAAGCCCATAGGAGCCCATCCAGGTTTCAAGTCCAGTCCGGTCCATGTGAGCACATAGCTCTGACTATAGAAGCTGAAAGGTAATTTTCTTCAGAATTGGAATGAACAAGCAGCGACAGGATCATTTTGGTGTATCAGGCATGTGGAATGACGTTCTGTGAAGATTTCGTGGCGCATATGTTCTTGTTGGTAACGCCGATTGCAACGGGTCCGAATTACCGGTAAAAGTGGAGACAATGTCCGATCACTTGTGGAGATGCATCGGCAGTCCCCCGGGTTTCGGAACCTTCCCTCAGCGGAGAGCACGGATCGAGTTGGAAACCCACTAAACATTACCGACGCAGCTTCAAAAGAATAGGTTCGGTCCCTAGGAGGTATCAAATCGGTTCAGTGACATACTGACAGCTTACCACTTTCTTTTGGAAAGAGGATGATGTCTCTACCTCCTTACAAGCATACCCCACGGCAGCAAGATTAAGACCCAAGAATGTTGTCAATGCGAATATAGGACCAACCATCTCATCTATCAATTCATGGTTGGCGCGATCGATGTTGATTTCGCTAGCTAGCGGCGTCGTGGTCGGACCGGTCGGCTCTTAGGACCACGTCTGTGCCGCAGTAATGATAGCGTCTGCCTCAGCCAAACAAGCGCTAGCTAATCTTGCAATGAAGTTCAAATAAGCTCAAATACAACGTTGTAACGATGCAAGAGTTAGTCTTAGCCTGTCGCGTTGGAGTGAGTGAGTGCGCGTTGGGCTCGCGTGGGTAGCCGCAAACGGCCCGAAATCGTGCGAGTCCTTCCACTAGCGACAAGCGTAATCCGTAGGTTTCGTCTTTGACCGACTTCACGAACTATTTATCAAGCTTCACGACGATGACAAGCAACGGAGGGCAAATTGAGATGTGTTTCTCACTCGAATAAGAGCGAGAGTCTGTCTCGTTCGATTCTGCAGTAGTATTGGTTGGACAGCCTCACATGGACACTCAATGAATAACTGTTCGCTTGGTGAGAAAACAGACAGAGAAAACAGCGAGTCAGACCTGAGAACGTCGCCATTTAGGTAAAGTGACAGTGTAGTTACCGCTAGGTCTGAAGCAAGCTGACAAGATGCAACAGTTCATCGTGGAAAGGAGGTGTGTGGTTGATCCGAAAGCAACTGGACTGATGTGCCCGTGGGTGGCCAACTCCTTCACTACCTCCAAGTGAGGCATCATCAATCTGTCAACAGCGGAATAAGCTTTTCATACGTCACTGTGGGAGGCTCGCCACGGGAGCACCGACCTGTCGTCTTCTTGGGCTCTCACACAGGGCTGGTCAGTCCGTGGTGTTGCCGCGGCACGGAATCGGGCGAATCAAGAGCCACGGAAGAAGATATCAGAAAAGGGGAAAGGGGAAGGGAGCTGCACCCTGTTCCATGTAATTTGAGTGTCTCACCCATGATGAAGGCACTCTTCATCAGCAGGCTGCAACGAAGCTAGACGCGACTATTCTCCACCAGTCCTCTACACCATCGTCCCCTAATTCGAGAATTGATATGGCTTTCGTCTTGGCTACTGTCGAGTGCTGCTGACTTGAGGCTACATGAAGGCTCAAGAGGCCCTATCGTTCGGGATCACCCGCGTTAGTGTGCTGATCAGAGTCCAGAAAGGAGCTGAACCTGTCCAACATTCCGTAGACCCACAGACCATCAGCCCGTCATTCCTCGTCGTTCTCCCGCATTACGGTATCGCAAAGTCCGACAGCAGCCTTTCAGGGGCATACACTCTTTTTTCTCTTTTGTTTAAGAAGTAGCCCAGATGAGAAAGTAAAAGTCTATGGGGCATATAAGATACTTTCAAAGTTAGACACTTGGATGAACCCATGCTGGTATCGTTTGGCCGACCTCTACCCCTTAGGACGAAATCGTCAGTCAGATGATGGTCTCTTTGGGAGCACCTGCAGCGTCCTGTCTGCCTTCGCAATACTGCTTCCTTAGTTATTGCTTCTTTAGCTCCGAAGTCTGGACTGCCCCCGCTTATGGCCCGTTAGTTTGAAGTAGAACAGCTAGTCTCTTAGCTTAGGGACGGGATGGAGCGTGAGGAGAGTGTGTTCGCAAGATGTGGGGGCTGGCATTGTGTCTCGCCTCACTTTCAAGCTTTCTCAGAACACTGTAAGAATGGAGTAGGAGCTATTCTCTGAGTACGTCAATGATTAGGGGATGAACTGGATTTCCACAGTGCCGGACCGGAAAGCAGCAAAGGCTTCAGCAGCTATTGCCCCCGTTTCTAAGATAACCTCGACAACTTGCCCGTCATTCTACCCGATACGACCGTATGTTTGATTTCCATCCTAAACAAATATTATTTACCCTATGAAAATTTCTACGTATTCTCGGCGACCATTGTCCGGAGCCTCATGTCAAGCCTTCGAAGCTTCCTGCTCTTGATGCCTGAAATGGGCAGCTGATGATCGACTCCAGTCGTCTGGCTTGGCTCCCGTCATTCATTTGGCGTTACAATGTCGACTCGTAATGGCGAGAATAACGGCAGCCGCATTCCTCAGAAGCGAGACGAGAGACGGATTACCGTTTCTTTCCAAACGGTTTCCCATATCTCATCTATATTTGGTGACGACCGTCTTACTCGCCTACAAATCCAAGCACAGTCCAGCCTTTGGAGGTGCGTCGATACTCGCTTGGAAGGTACAGTCGTGCCTCCTGGGCATCATAGGTACCTATGCTAAGATCACTTTACCGATTTTATCGCCCGCTTTTCCGCCCAGACGGCGACATACGGTAGCTGTATCTAAGCACATTCCTTTTTTGCTTTCACCACATACGGTCTCTCGCCTGGCTAGCTTCCACCGTGCCTCCTGCCAGGCGTTCCGCCCTCTACAGCTTGTCCCATTCAGACAAGTTACCACGACTCGACTTGACCCCAAAGGCTTCGGAAAAGCTATGACTCCGCGTCACGAAACTTACTGCTATCCGTATCCACGAGCTGTGGAGGGCCTTCAACTCGTTGCCTTGTTTTCCTCATGCGCACTACTGAAAGCTCCAACCCCGCTCACCTTAAATACGAGCCGCTTCTTCAAGTAAGTATGATGAGAAGTAGACGTGGGCACTCATTCTCTTCTTTGCTCATTCCCCAATGCCTTAGCATTGGAGAGAACCATCTTTCTGTAGACCTGCGTTTCACCACCCAAGACGACAGCCGGAATCACCATGACTTCTGAAAAGGCACTCGTGTGCTGCGGCAAGACATTCACTCAGAAAGGCAACCACAAGAGACACACCAAGACCGTTCATTCAGCACGCGTTAAAATGCCCTGCGGTGGATGGCTCAAGCCTAGGGCAGACAACGTGAAGCGCCATAAGACACAGTGCGAGGCATGCAAATGTCTTCGCAGTGGCCATCTCGCAAGCCAGAACGACTCGGAAACCGAATCAGAAAGCTTTCAGAGAGAGTTTCATACTTCTCCAGCATTCATTGACCCGACTCACGTGGAGTCAACCACAGCCGAAGGATTTGACCCACGACATTTGGACACAGCTCCTCCAACGGCAGACTGCAGTCAAGCAGGACGGACCTTCCTCTCAGCCAATTTAGACTCGGTCATTCCTGTTGATACTGGAACCTGGACTGGCTTAATCGACAGCATCTTCGAATCTCAGGTGCCGCCAACTTTATTGAACACAATCCTCTCGAACGCAATGGGACAACCCATGGGCGTTGGCAATGGCAACGTTGGAAACACTTCCACATACTATTGCCCGTACACTTGTGACGACTCAGTTAATTTCGAAGAAGAAAACGCATAGTAAGCACTGCTCAATGACTCTTTCTGCCATGAGCCATCATTGAGGAGATATCCTAGCCCCGGGTTTACGATGAACGAGCGGCTGCCTTGAGGAGAAGGCCACTGACCTGACCACGGAGAGGTTTCAGGGATGTGGTCCACCGGGATAATCCAATTACTTTTCTGGGTAGAAGAGCTTTGCTTGAAAGTTGGGAGTAGATTTATTGTTGCAATAGAAAACACTCAATAACATTGTGTCAAGTATCGACCACTTCCCCTGGGACAGATTGATTCCCTGTGGTGCACATCCCTCGAATTAGCAGAGAAAGGGAGACTAAGCTCAAGGTAGTGTCCTACGGGTAGTTGCGATGAACCAAGATCCTTGGAATGGAAAGGCACGAAAGATGAAGAGTGCAGCGGTCCGAGGATTGTTTCTTGCTGTCGCCCATGGCCCATCTATGCAACGGTATCCCCTGTCAGCCAGTGATCCGGAAGTATCTCCAGCAATTCGGACACGGACCAAGCAGAGCTTCCCCAAGCTCTGCCCGCTTGACGCCTTGCTGACCATGTCCGAGTAAGGTAAGACATATTCCTGGATCCATTGTTCATTGACTTCTTGGCAGCCGTTCTCTACTCGCGTTGCCTCGCGCACGCTACCTCGAGGAGGCCAGCCAGGAGCGGGCCGGGCTGCCACGTCGGCTGCCTGCATCGGACTCCAACTACCCATAGATGAGCGAGGCTAGGCCAGGTGATCCGTTGGCTCCATGGAGAATGCGTCATTGACTTGGGATCTCATACATATTATCCAATCCTCTCGCCCGGCCTCGAGTCGTGATTGTGTTTGATAGGAGGCCGTGAGGTAAGACATATTTTCTTTCATTCTCCTGCCTCTTTTCCAGTGCAGGTCATCCAGATGATAGAGTTTAAGTCGTGATCCAGAAGCTGACGTGATTGATGACCTCTGCTTGAACAGACAGGAACACCCCGTTTGAGGGCTGCAACGGCACTTCGACTTGGAATAATCTAAGCCGGAGCTGTCGTGATGCCATCTCAAGTGATATCCATAGCTCCGATGAGCCCCAAAAGAGTTAAGGTTTATCTGACGCCACATGCCTGGCTAGTTGCCTAGTAATTCGTCCGTACCTGGCCACCAGGTTGAGCCGTCTTGGCAGGGAGAGAAGCGTGTATCTTCTACGCACACCTCATTAGCACGTGTTCTCGAGACAACCTGTAAGCTTCAGGGTAGAGGAAAAGAAAGTCCCCGCTCGCGTCTTAGCTGCATGACCTGGAGAGCATGATACTTGGCAGCCTTCCGGAGACAGCAGGCCTTTTCACGATAAAATTCGCTAGGATACGCGATTCCAACGGTCAACTCAACAAATTTCGAAGCCATTCCTCTTGATTCATATGCTCACAAGACCTTTCCTGCAGAAAGGCGAGTTCAAACACGGTAGATGATTGATCCCGATTTCAGCGGAACAGCCTATCCGACGGCCGGCCGAAGGCCGTGAGCCGGAGTGGGGCCGAAGACAAAGGATGGTGGATACCACCGTTGGCCAACGGCGCAGGACGCTAGTTGAGGTGGTTTGCGGCCTCCGGAGTACCTTACGTTGGCTCCTGGCGAGTCTCGGGAGAAAAAGCAATGAGGACATGCTTATCTAGCCCCGACGTGCAGGGGTTCGTAGCTTGGCGGCAGGTTTCCGCCAATCTATCATCCGTCATATCCAATGAGCTGTTGGAGGGCCGAGTCTGCAGGGTTGACCTGACAAGGGGGGGGGGGGGGGTGGACAAAATCAAAAGTTGTCCCCCCCCCTTGTCTGACATGTCGGAGCCGGCATGTCACACATCAGAGTGAGCCGAAGGCGATCTCGGGAATTGTTGTGTCTGCCAATTCTCTTGCATGAGTTACGCCTCTACGGCTGCAGCGGGCGGAGAGGCTCCTGGAAGCCGCGTGTCCTGCACAGAAGTAGCCCATCGCCCGGGCCATAGGTGCTGCCCAGCAAGTCCCAGCGTCCATTCAACACCCTGGCTGCGAGGCTCTGTTGAGCTCTACCATCATAGTACAACCGTGACTGAGTTTATTCAACGCATCGGGAGTTCTTGGAGCAGGCAACAAGAAGATCAGCTCGGCGGGATGACGCCGGCACGGACAATGTGGTCGACGCGCCAAGTAGCCTCGGAAGGCGTCACAGATCCGACATTCTAAGTCTCGTTCGCTGTATAGTGGCCGGACGGCGTAGAAGAAAACGGCACTGCCGGCTTGGCAGGCCAGACTCCTCCTGAATATTCCTTAAAGAGTATTGCGCAGCCTACTGATTCAAAATGATCCGACAATTGGGGTAGACAGGCCGTCTTCATGTTGCTGCGTTAATCTCATATTCGTGAGAACATGTGTGATATACTTGGACGTCGTTTAATTAAGCTCGCTTCGGCTCACGCCAATCCTGAGTCTTTCATAAGCAGCAGAAAGCGCATTCGGTACCGACTACATCGGAGGTGTTTGGGCGGCTCCTGGCACAGAGGACAAGAGAGGGCCCCCTTCGAATGTCGAGATACGAGAACTTGATCGAACTAGCTACCTTGCTGTTGGTGACGGGTAATGGCTTCCGTGTGCCGGAACTGGGATCGAGACGTTGGGTCTCTTGGATCCCTGTTGGCGTGCATATTGGGACTGAGGGAGTATGTGAGAGCTGACGAGTCTGACACCCTTGTCCGCGCAGGCGGACCTCGCATTGCATATTCCAGCAGAAAATCTTTGAAGATCCGTACGGATAGAAGGGAAATTGGCGTCAGCTCCATCCTCTGGATCTTCTTGGACCCGTGTCCATCGCGGCTGCCGCTGGTGTGGTGTGGTGCGGTGCATGTGGGCGGTCCAGAGAAACCAGCACGGGTAAGGCTTCCTAGTGCCCGGGATCTGTACAGTGCGCTATACGGAATGGGCGGACCGGGAATGGGAGCTGCTCATCGTGCCACGCCCCGTCCAGTTCTCAATAGGCTACAAGGAACACCCGCCAGCGTATGTTTACTGGCCAAATTTGGGAGATCTGTTTGGATCTTAAGGTAACATGTATGGATACGGAACCGTAGTTGACAGACCAAAGCTAAGGTAAGGCAACGTAGGTAGGTGACGCTAGCATGGGTGACGTGCTGGATGTTCTAGAAAGCCCCAGACGACCCAGATCCAGCAAGAAACCGTCTGTCAATACTTTGGTTCGCTCAAGACCCAACGCCCCCTGTCCGTGACTTGCAAGTGACATGAAGACCCTAGCCGTCTACCTGGCTAAGAAGACACCCCCACTGGCGTTGATGGTGCCTGTGCCAAGTTTCCCAATATATCCTGGTTGTCAGATGACGGCGTGTGCGGTGGACTCTATACTTCAAAAGAGATTCACTTGAGTTCGCTTTGACCTGCCGTGGATACATGAGAAGCCCATAGTCGGATAGTGTATCACGTTTCCTGCAAGGCACCCCGAGGAGCAGACACTCATGTAAATTCTCGATGTCGGAACCCCTTCGACTTCACTATGCTGGCGCCTCTTTAGGTTTGGTTTATCTAGGTAGCAAAACATGGACCAAGTACTCCGTAAGCTACAAATTATCAGTTTGGTCTTTGGATGACCCCCGCCAGGTCAAGCAAGCTGTCTCGCCGCTGGAGGCAGAGTATGCAAGTATCCGCGGGAACCCGTTTGTGTGCGGTATTGAATGGAGACTAAGTTAGTGCCGTCTGTGTGTCCGTGCCGTTGTCGTTGGGAAAATCGTGGATATGGGAGCACCGTTGACCAGTGGCGGGTCAATCTTTCCATGCCCCAGCCTGTCGATTCCGATTCCCTACCAGTACACCCGCTCTGGAAATGCTCCGTACGGTAGGTGAGTAAGACCAAGCTCAAAGGCAAGGGGCGCTTACGATTATGTTTTTGGTTAGTTCAAACTCTTACTATCTCACAGTATGAGAGTATCTCTCTATGAGGTACCAGAAGACGAAACTCGGTCGAGCCACAGAGAGAACTGATCAGCATACGCCCAAGAAAGTATGAGGCCGTGCGACGAAGAGCGGTCTCTACGAAGTGCATCACCAAGGTCGGAAAAGTACCTTGCAGATTGGCAGTCAATCCCATTTCAGCAACCGCAGGGGCTTGACAATCTGGCGTGCTTGGAAGGACAAGGAGCGGAGAGTCAAGATTTTGCGAGAACATAATTTGGAGGGGCTTGGCAACGCAACACCCATTGTGGCCCGTAGCTGCAGGATAGACTTCCATTGCGCAGATCATTTCCAGACGAGCAGAAAAAGAAAAGTCAGGTCCCGCGACGATGGAATTGTGCACACAAGCAAGTGACGCGGTTCCCTCGAGTTGGAAAAGCGATCGCTTCTAGGTCGAAAAACCGGGGGGAGGGGGGGTGGACAGAGTTCATTTCAGCCGTTCGTGTAACGGCTCCAACGTCTCCATTTCATCCAACGGATACATTTCGACACCCCAGAGAGATCCTCTCTGTCTCACCCCAGTCACTCTCTTCCCCAGTCTCTCTCCCACCCCCACCGCATCCCAAGGCCGCCGCGCTAGTCGCTCCTCGACGCGGCGCGTCAGCGCGGGGAGTTTGCAGACACCCCAATCTCTCTCCTAGGTAACCCATATGTCTCTCACCGAAGCCTCTTCTCCCCTTCTTCCCTTCCCTTTTGCCAATCCCTTGTTCCGTATTTACTTGCCCCTACCCTAGAGTGCAGAGTCATTTCTTCTCTTCTCTAACCCCACTCCCTTCACATCTTGTCTTTCACCCCAAGGTGTCAAAGACGAAGTTGCATCTCGTCCGCTGTACTCCGTAGAGCTTGATTTGCTTTTACGTCGGAGGATCTACCTTCGTAGTTATCTGCATTGGCTCGGAGCCGACGCAAATTTGACACACCACAAGATGCGAGTCAACAAGGATTGGGTGGTGCCGCGCACCCGAGGAACCAAGGGGCGAGGCCCTGTCGGGCTTCCATTACTGCTGTCATGATACCTGGCCCAGGACCTGGTCGGACTTGGAGATACTCTGGAACAAGTTGTGACTTGCGCTAAGTTCTAGTTGCTCGGATTGATCTGGTGCCAGGCAGATTAAACCCACCATCACGCCAAGCAGCGTGCCCACCAGTCTCCTCAACTACCGTTGGAAGACCAAGGTATCCACAGAGTGTATCCGTAGAGTGTATCCGTAGAGACGAGCTTCTAATCCCCAGAATTTACAGCCACGTAGATCTTAGGATTGCCGGGGGCCCAGCTGATGGGAGGTACTCACATCCACACGACGTCGTCGCGTCTGTAATTTACGCTTTGATCAGGGGAACAACCTTTGGAAGATTGGGTGTGATGAAAAAGAAAGGCGAATCCCAAGTCGTAGCATGGTCGTTCCGCGCGGAGCAGGCCCAGGGCCTTGTTATCCTGTATTCGAGCAACGACTCACCACAACAGCCCGATCCCAACTCAAGTCGCTGCTTAATCTCAGCTCAGTCTTCTCAGAGGCATAGAGAAACAAACATATAACTCAGCAGGGCCCTTCGTCTGAGGTTAGCTGAAAGCAGTTCATCAACACTCAGTCATCTTCAGACTCTCTATCACTTTGCTTTGAGCTCGCCTCCGTGTCCACCAAAAGACTCTCCAAGCCAACATGTCGCAACGAAGCTCCCAAGAATGCTCCGATCAGAGGTGCCGATGGCAGCCCAGCGCAGGTTGTAGCCTCCGTCGCCATATCTTCTACCATCACGGACCGCCAGGCCGGGCGCCCTGCGGAAGATATCATATCAACACTGGCCACTACCTTGAACGCCACAAGGAGTCCTGCGTCGATTGCGAGAACATGAGAGCAGCTGCAGAAGCCCTCATGCCTTCCGTTGAACATGACGGCGGTGACGATCCCGAGGGCGCTCCTGAGGGCAACCACCGAGCTCTCTCCGTCCACAATGGTGGGATCATCATTCATGGCTCAAACTACGGAAAGATCTCCCTGAAAATCAAATGCGGTTCTCTGGCCTGCGCTGGCGGTCAGAGGAGCTAGATTATTCGTCATGTCGACAAACACGTCAAGCACGACACCACGACTAGAAACAGATTCTAGCAAGAACGTACGATAACAGAATATTGGTAGACTGGCCTTCGAGATTGGTCAGAACTGGAGGGTGAATTTCAGAAATTTGGATAACAGGGCGATACAAGGGTGGTCAGGTTACGAGGGCAGCGATGGAGTTGCTGGGATTCAATGCCGATTTTGGTCTTCTTCACTTCACTTGGAGGAACTTATCCTATACTAGAATAAACCTTTTTCAAGCACATTGCAACTCACAGAGACCTCGTCACAGCTCCGTATATCTAAGGTAACTGTAGCCTACGCTCTAAGCTAGCATGGTAAATTTGGGACCCCGACTTGCCGCATCCCCTCGTCAGTTAATTGAGTACAAAAAGCTGGCCCTGCTTGGCAGCATGTCAGTGCTCTAGGAAATTTGATGCTCAATTGGACTTTTAAGACGAAAACGGAATAGCTGGTTTGGCTTTGGGACTCCGTGTGAGTGGGTAGGTGTGAGTTGGTGTTGAGTCCGCAGCTTGGGGGCGAGATTGGAATACGCGAGACAGGGTACAGACTGACCGAACTGACGAGATGTGCAAAATTTGAAACCGAGAATATTACCACGGATCAATACTTTGAGCCATTGTTAGAAGTTGGTATTCTAATATCCTGCTGCACAGGCCTGGGTTGGCCTCCGGGTAGCCCACCCGGTCTGGCCCTGTGCTGGAACCCACACACCCTCGGAAAGGATGAAGGAAGCCATCCATCATATTAATTGCATTAGCCGGAGGCTCTAGAGACTATTGGTGGTTGCCTTTTGTCGCCTTGTCGAGACACTGGGTTGAGTAAGGGTTTTCCGCTACTCATGAAGCGGTACTGGAGGAGGTTCACCCTCCTTCCAAGCCTACGCTTCCGTCAACTGTCACAAGAATCACCACGGAAACCCAAAACAGAAATATGACAAGCTTTGCATGGGACTTAGAGAGCCTTCTCTGTGCTTTTGAGGCCAAGGTCGCGATCGATACCAGGGGTTCCGCTGCACACACACACACACACTTACACACACACAGTTGCATCGCTTCTACTGTCTTGAGTCTAGGACAAGGAGATGATGGGTGCCGGAATCCTTCAGCTGCATGGGTTTTTAGTAGAAGAAGCAAAGGGGAGCAAAATTTGAGATGCAATTTTGTTCCAGAGACGCGCTGGTGGATAATGATGGATGGCGGAGGACGCCCCGCTGGAGACGTAGACGCGAATAGGTTTGGGACACTGTACTAGATTTGCCACACTTGACTGATATTCCTCATTATCATGGCTTGCATTTCAACGGGTTTCTTCACTTCGTACCCCTCAAGTTTCTTCCTCCTGCGAGTTGAGTTGGCAGCGGCCGCTGGCGGACCAAAGTGCAGGACACCGACCCCCTCCCCCTTTTTTTCTGACCCCCAGGACCAGCAGAGCATTATGAGCCCATATAGAACCGAATCGAATAGAAAAGAAAATCATACTGTTAGGAAGCTAACCCGCCTCGTCGAACCGCTTGATGCATGGCTGTCGCATCTGGCAGGCACACCTCTCGAGGGCCTCCTCGAACGCCAACCTGGTCAACAACGGGGAGCGCGGGATCGGCATTCCGGCCGCGACGTGAGTGTGAGCTTGATGTGTTCCTCCAAGAGAATCCTTTCACTCACGAACATGAGTTCTAACCTAAACTTCTTCGTGGAAGGGTTTGCAATAAATAATTTGGCGGTGCAATCGTGCCCCTGTCGACGGGGTGCAAGTGCGCGGCCGAGTGTCCAGGACTCGACCACACCAGCGTCGACCACACCGCCTTCACCCACGCCCGGTGCAGAACAGCAGAGTACTTTTATTGAAACCATTGGCGAAATTGGAGCTGAAAGTCAAGTGACCGACTTGGAAACACTCAAGGGGGCTCTTCACGCACAACGTGGCAGGGCACCAGGCCTGGTGGAGGATGTTCATGACGTTCGCGCCAAGTGGGAAAATTAAGCGCCGTCAGCCACTCGATCAGGAGAAACAGGAGTCTGTGATCATTGGGAGCGTTCGGGTCACGACCGCTTCTTGCGTTCGCAGAAACGGTCTCTCGCATGCGGCCGGTTTGACAGTTGGTTGGTTCGAGGTTACATTGGGAGCACTCGCCGTAAACCAAGTCGACCAAAGTAGGATACACAGCCCGATTAATCTGCCTTGCCAAAAAAATTCCTCTGATGGGATGAAATCTTGTCATGTAGGAAGCTGACGTGCGGCTGGATGCCTGGCTGCCTCACATCGTCTCGACACTGAAATTTTCTCCTGGCAATAAACGGCTGCCCTCAAGTTGTCGTTCCTTGTGCTTCCTTCTTGATGGCACCTTGGCCTCTGCAATTTTGTCGAAACTCCGAGGTTGGTATTCACTAGTCTTTCGTTTTCGATGTTCTAACTGTCTTGATTTGGATCAGACTTTGCTGTAACTCAAGCCTCTGTTCAGGACTACGGTAAGCCTACGGAAAATACTCTTTTCGAGCGGATACGGAAGGTAGACGTATCGACTTTCATTCTTGACCTCGATTGACGACAACTGAGAGATCTATGCTGACGTTTTCTCATGATTAGACCAAGAATCCCCGTTTGTTACCTTTCTCGATCGATGAAGCCAATACCGAACTTGAGTTCCCAAAAACACATACTAACCGAGGAAGCAAAGTCGTCATGTCCCACCGAAGGCCGGGCGAAACGGTTCTACTTATGCTCTTATACCCCTCGCGTCTTTTTGGAAGATGTCTCTGCCTAGTCCGGTAATGTTCAGCGAGCTCTCCTCCCCTTTTGAGCAGACGGTGTGTCTACCGACTCCTAGTCATAGTAGCATTTCCTTGCTCCTTCACCCAGACCACGAGATGCAATGGTTTTGCCTTGAGCCCGATCCTTGATCTTTCAATCCAAGCACGAGAGAACGCCTTGAGCTCGTCGGCCCGGTTCAGAGACTCGAATTCCAGAAACGAGGATGTGGCGACTGCAGAAGCATGGCGAGGAGAGAGGAGCAAAGAATAACCGCACCTTCCCGACGCTCTAGATGGGCACACATGTTGGCAATTACCCGTCTCAGGTAAGAAGCTTCCCACTAGGACGGCATCAGGGGTACGTCTGACTACCTCGTGGTCTCCCGTCTTCTTGCAACAAGGAGGGCCTATGTCTTGTGAGCCTTCACGCAAAATATTGTTGCTACGCCAAAAGAAAGGTTCTAGCCAGTGACACGGGACACACATCACATTGGCATTTGACAATGAATAGAATGGCGAAGCCGGATGTCTTGCTGAGCATCTCATGATACTAATCTGATAACCAGGATTGACGTGACGTGATGCCCTCACGGTGCCACGGCCGGGAGCAACGCGGTGCTGGAGTGACAATTATTGAGGGAGGTATGAGTGAAATATCATGACATATACCAATTAGAGATTCCCGTTGATGTACACTGCTACGTGAGGTAGGAAGAAGGGGATCAGCAAGTCGTCATGTCTAAGTGTACTGCCTCTCGTACCTCTGATCCCGCAACGTTCTGCACCGACGGTTTCAGTCACGCATCCAAATGGAGCTCACAACCCGCTTCCATCACACATGCCCATAGACGCGAGAAAACAGACACCGTTTTTCACAGCTTTGTGCTCAGAAGTTTTCCACTAGATGGGAGGTCAATAGGTGCCAGTGCCAAATTCCAAAAGGTTGTGATTAGCAATAGCAGGTTCACCCTACAGCACCTTGAGGGGCGAATAATAAACCATCTCCGGGCCAAGTAAGACCGCATGATGCCATCCCGAGCGGCCATGGGAGCGTCATGCAAGCTCTTGTGGTGTTCTAAACGCCCGCAATGCCGTCGACGCTCCTGAACAGTAGCCGGTGAGCACGAAACGGGTGGTCGAACCCCACGTGTTCGTCTCTCAACCCTCGAAAATGATGGATTATTTCTCCACGGCGGAGCGAGATTCGCAACTGCGGTATGTCAGAAGTTGGTCCGCTTGGAGAAGCCGGCATGATGGCAAGCCGGAAAGGGCCTTTCCTACGCCCCGAGCGGGCAGATCACCCACCATGCCTGTATGCAAGCCGGCAGCTCCAAGGCTTTGAGTCATAGACTGCATACATAGAGTCAGCGCATGATGCTCTCGTAGGGGTTGGGAGCTCGTGGCAACATTCGCAGCTAAGACTACTTAACCCATGCGTTTCCCTCTACCAAGTTACTAAGTAGGTGGATAGCATCGGATTCTGTAATCTCCCTTCGCACACAACCTCAATGCTGCCTTGCTCCAACATGCATGGCAGGATGCAGGTGACAAGGGGGGAGTTCTCCCCCGTGATTGGGGTTTCGATGCTTGGGAGGCCAAAAATGCGGCCGCTCTCACACCGCAGTGGGAATATGTGCAGTAAATCGCTTCCTCGGTCGTTAGGGTTCAGATTATAGCAGATTGATTACCGAAAGATTCACCTTCGATCTCGCGTGCTTTACTAGTTGACATGAAGCTATTCCAGCCAGAGTTGGTAGTATTTCGACCCCAATGACACCCATTGCTGGCCGTAGGCGTAGGCAACTGCCCACTATAGGTCGGAGTTTCTGAGAGTCGCAGGGTCTGGCTCATCTTTTTAGGGCCCGAGAAACAATCTGAGCGATAAAAGCTACAAAGCTCTGGAGGAACAGCCGCGGAGAGTCGTCCAAGATGGCCAGCTCTCAAAGAACAGCCCGGCATTCAGCCCCCAGGTTGCATTCTCATTGAAATCCCTGGCTACCTGCAGACGCTCATCTTGCTCAAGGGAACAAATTTGCCCCCCGGGGATGGTTACCGGCATAACAATTCCCAGTCTGCCTTCAGCCATTCGCCAATCCCTGGATGCCCTGGTTAGCCAAGTACAGCCACCTGGTCTCATGTAACTCCTGTCTATCCGACCCATGACACTGCGTAATGCAATAGTATCCTTCAGAACGCGTGAGGCAACCGCGTCGGTAGAGGTAGTAGCGTTCATGGGTAGATAACGCGCTCATGGAGCGATATCACGTGGCCGATGGATCACCTCGTCGCCCACAGCCCTCTCACATTGTCGGAATAGTCTTTGAAAAGAGAAGGAGCGGTGTCTGCGACGACCAAGTATAAATAGGAGTAAAAGATCCCTCTCGCTCTCTCTTCATGTGTTCTCTTAGCTGCTATCGAAATTTTCTCTCCCGACCCCTGATCGCGCACTGCTGAGTCCCTTTTCTCTCAACACCAAATTCCTTGGCACCACGAAGCGAAGATGTCTACCACCCAGCAGCCTCCGATTAAGTGTTGCTATCAATCCGGCTGCTACTGGGATCAGAAGTCAGACACCGATACCCATCGTACGCACATGCAGAAGCATGGTGAAGGGGACTTGGTCGAACACTGCAACATCGTCATGAAGAGTGGGATCGACATCGAGATTCATAAGAAGAACTGTTGCATCTATAAAGCTGCCATGGCTCTTGAGAGACAGAAGAAGGCTACCAAGTCCGCGCCTGTGAAGTCTAAATAGGTGAGATCATACCCTTGAAAGTAAATCAAAACGCAAGGCTCAAGTTGTGTGCAAAGACTTCAAAAGTCTGCCGACAATACGGAGACAACAAAGAGACGGATATGTTCTAAGAGACGAGGAAAGTAGGAAATTTCATCAGAGAGATGTGGGTGAATGTAGCAAGAAATACAACGCAAAATTTTGAACAAACGAAAAGGTTTCAGGAGTTTGATTGCATTCTGGGCATGCCACAAGGCTTGTATCTCGTTCTCAAGGATCCTAGGTAGATACACACAGTACCAATTGATTTTTGGGAGCTCCTCCCAACTCTCTTCTCTGAATAACGTACACAAGATACGACTATTCATAAAGCCGACTGGTTCCATTTGACCTGATAATGTGCTTGAAGTACTTGATCTTCGACGAGTTGAAGGTTCTTTTACGACTACTTACCGCCTTGTTAAACTGCCAGCTCTATTCATCTACGATTGACATATCACGCAGTGACCCGGGAGGGATCAAGACATAATTCACTTGAGAAGCTTTAGGGGCGAAAGAGTCTATTAACCTAGAAGTGATGCCCTCAACTCTCTCGTCTTACAGCGAAACATGCGCAGGCTCTACGTGGGCGAACGATTCAATAGAGAATGTCGTTTCAGGAAGGTCTTGACTACCCACCTATGCTTCGTCACCTTGATCCGATTCGTCTTCCGACCAGCCTTTCTAATAATCTTCATCGTCCTCCTCAAAATATACCGTAGCAAAGTCCACCAGGTCACAGCCCATTTCGCCAACAGTATCGAACAGAATCTGTTCCGGTATGACCGTCGGAAGCCATGCATAGTACTCCGTTTCAATTAAAGCGAATCCAAAGCTGAGTACGTGTAGTGGCGCGTCCTGAGGAAGTCGCAAACCTTGGTCGGGATCTAGCTTGATCGAGGTCCCAGAAAAGATGCTGTCCAGGCCACCTCTGCCGTCGGGGAGAAGGACGTTGTGTGCCCAAGCACGAACCATGCACCTTTGAATTTCTCTCACGTCTTCATGAGAAATTCTGAGCATCGCTTCTGATGCGTTGTCCTGAGCCTCCGGGATCAAGTTGTTCACACGATGGTCGATCCTTCTTGCACGGGAACTGATTTTGCGGCATGTATTGGATGAAATAGTAAGCGTCCCATCCTCAAATTTGATAAAACCCTTGTCAGTATGCCACTCCTCTTCGTATTGGCGGAAGATAGCCAAAGCCAACCACATGGCGCCACTCTTGATAACATCGCTTGGCACGTCTATGCAATGCCGCTGCAATAGCCCGTTGATGGAATCTTCGTCAGCAAAGTGATCGGGTGAAATGACGAAGAAGGGATTTAAAGCGTGGCACGTGAGCACGATAGCCGCAATGTCGATCATCGCGGACCGGGCCGTGGCGGGCGTGTCCTCTGTTATGCAGCTCAGAAAGCAGGCTACTGACAAGTCGTTTCCCGTGGTTGATAAGAAGTCAAGAGTCCTCCGGGCCTGGGAAATGTTGAGATGTACACTGACTCCATCCATGCCGTAGTAGATGAGCCCCAACATATAAAGCCGACGGATAGCCTCAGCGAATGCCGGCTCCTTGATAACGAAGCAAACACGAAGACGATCGATAGTAATTTCAGGACATTCATCCATCACATAGATGATGAATACCGGAAGGTGAATATCTTCGAATTCCCTTTTAGGTTCCGCGTCGAGGATGTCCTGTAGTGCCACTTGGGCGTGGATGGTTCTATCCGCCTGCTCAGCATCCTTATCCAAGGCGCAAGTTATTTGAGTCAGCATCTTGGCCCTCGACATCGCCACCCATTTCTGAACCACATGCGATGTCTCTGTGTCGAATACCTCCTTTATCTCGCTATTGAGAATAATCAAATGGTACGAGTTCTTGGCATCATTCAGCGATCTTCCCATCAAACCGGGGGTGATATAGATTGATCTGGTATCTTTCTCGTTAGCGAAGTACTTCCGAGCGGCCGCTAGAAGCGTTCGTCTCAGATGATGCCGCTTCCACTCGGAGTCTCCGTCCCAGAAGGCTATCGTTCTCGTTATCTTGTAATCCGACGGCCCCGGGTCCTGAACCATCGCATACGCTGGAGCAATAGCTTCCATCACAGCGTCTGGGTATTCCCCGTCGCTCGCTTTGTATTGAATCCATCTCAAATTTGACAAATTTGACGAATTGCTCCGCTGTGTCAATCGAAAAGCTGTGACGGGAGTCTCTGATCTGTTGGTTGCAACGGCGAGCATCCTGCCTAAATCTTTGTCAACGGGGGCAGATGACAACCAGACGAAGCGCAAAATAGTCGTCGGTTCGGTCTTCGCGAGAATGCTTAACTTGACTAACGAGATCGCATAGTCGACGCTCTTGGAGTGATCGGCGTCAATGATGATCAGCTTGTATCTGCAATTAAAGTCCGAGACGAATCCGATACCACCGTATCTTGATACCACGGGTCTCATTCCCACGGAATATCCAGCGCTGTCCCATTCGCTTTTTGACACCTGTTCTTTTTGGAGCGAACCGACGAGGTACCTGGACAAGATACCATTATCTCCGCTCGCCCTCATGCCTATGATATGCAAGACCAAGGCCAACCAACTACCGTCGTCGGCCGAGGGAGGTGATTGCACGTGAGCGACCGAATATCTTTCATCGCTCCCATACCATCTCGAGAGCTTGTCGATCTCGTTCTTCCATTCAGCCGGTATTTCAAGGCTCGGCGTCGCCATTTTTTCGTCGTGTTTCGATAGTCTGGCGGTCTGGCGTTCTGGTGTTCTGGTGTTCTGGGATGTACTAATTGAGGCACGTTAATGGAGTGACATGGTAAGCCAGGGATTTGGAGCAAGGTGCCTATCTAACGTGTGGAAGCGAAATGATCCATCCAGTATAACAGATACTTGCCTTTTCCCAAATTGGAAGGAACTCGACGGAAAGCTGAGCACCTAGACCGGCCCATGGAGGTGAGTACCTTCTCTCTGGGCATCTCACTCGATGGAAGGACATGAGGGCCTGGACTCCCTGCTCTGGGCTGGACAGAGGAAGACAACTCAGGTTGACTGAAAGTGTGCGTTGCATGTAAAGAGGCACGCAGCGCTAAGTAATTAGCTTTTGCGAGGGATGGAAGTTAGCGCAACGTTGACTGCACTGTACTTGGACCTTGTCAGCATCAAGACATGCTCAGTCTCGTCACATCACGCCACAAATGATTCTGTAAAAGCGTGTTGCATTTGACATAATTGTTCTCGATTCCAGTGGTAGCAGGAGGAGTTGACTCGTGTTGACCCCGTATCACAGTCCCGTCACCTTATAATGTAGTGAATCTCAATAGATGGGCCTGTATTCGGAGGGTTGTCAGTATGTTTGATTGAACGTGGGAGGGATGCTTCCTGATGGAAATGGGCTGCGTGGGGAGGGGCTCTCAGGTAAACCAGATAGGGCATTGTTCTATTCTGCATGCTAGTGAGTCTTCTGTACCTGGCAAGATGCTCTTCCTATTCCAGGTATTCGAGGTGGTCACCTCGCCTAAAGAGTCCTGTTCCCCTCCTGAACAGTCTGCTTCTCTTGGAGAGACTGAATCTTCTCTTGGAGAGCCTCTTCCTCATACTGGAGGGTTCTCTCACTCTCTTGGAGGGCTCTCCTTCTCGCTTGAAGAGCCTCAAGGGCAAGTGTTTTCTCTCGGAGAGCCTCCTTCTTCTGCTTGCGAGCCTTCTCCTCCTTGCGAGCCTTCTCCTCCTTGCGAGCCTTCTCCTCCTTGCGAGCCTTCTCCTCCTTGCGAGCCTTCTCCTCCTGACGAGCCTTCTCCTCCCGACGAGCCTTCTCCTCCCGACGAGCCTTCTCCTCCTTGCGAGCCTTCTCCTCCTGACGAGCTTTCTCTTGAATAGCCTGCTCTGATTTCCTATTCCTTTCGAATGCCTTTATGTAATCGTCGGAGGCCAACCGCGGGGGGGTGTCGATGCTCGTTGGGCTCGTTGGGCTCTCTGCGATGATCTTGACTTTCTCGGCTCCAGCGTAGTTGATTTTATCCCAGATTTCTCCAATTTGACGCTCAACACCCTGTGCATCCGTCGCCCAGATCTCGAGTGCGAAGCGAGATTCAAACTCACTGCAGGAGGCTTGATGGTCGAACTCGATGGTCCGAGGACGGAAACCACGCCAAGACACGCCGAGTGAACTGCCGTCGTCCTTACTGGCTTGACTATCTTCGTTTCCATCATCCAGTCTCCGCTTCTTCGTCGCTTGGCTGCCTTGGGAGTCCATGACTTCTTCTGAGAGGATGTGTGGATGTGGGTATGCGTGTGCGCGTGTGCTGGTGTGCTGGTGTGCAGTTGCAGAAGTGAGGAGATGTAAGTTTGTGTGAAAGATTCTGAGGGCAGGCGGATGATTATCGTAGGGGAAGCAGGAGCGTGGGCCGAATCGGCCTGTCTTTCCGAATTTTGTACGCAATTTGAGGCAGTCAGGCAGGCATATCTAACCAGAGTGACTAGGTTCCTTCCCGTCTCTATCACCTTACTGCGTTTGCCTGGAAGAATACTTCCGCCGTCATGCACTTTCCTGGGTCCTTGGCTTGACTTCCGAAAAGATCATGATTCACCTCATTCTCTAGGAAACGAACTCTTCATATTTTCACGGCACCTTCAAGCCGGAATTTTGTGAGCATTTGGCTAACAGCTTGATTTGACCAGGCACTTTGAGACGAAACCAAGACTATACTACAATAACATTCACACGAGCCAAATTCATCACTCTCGCATAAACGGCACCCTGGTCTCCCTGACGATGAGACGTCGCCCTCGCAATAGCGATAAAGTTCCCCGTCGTGTTGTAGACAACCGTGTGCTCAATCGTCACAGTCTGGTTAGGCGTGAATGCGGGCCCTACATCAGTAAAGGTGCCCTCCGAAGTCAGATCCCACTCGACATTGACAACCTTGCCAGTCCCGGAGGGTGTTTCGACAGTCGCTCGTAACGTCACCGACTGGCCGGCTTTCACCGTACAGCTGCATCTTCCATTCGCAAGAAGCTCAACAACCGGTTGAATACCTCGCCGTTCGGTCGCTGTAGGTGGCACCTGGACCGAGTTGTCGTCGGCCGAAATAGTATACGACGTGGTATCTGGCGCAGGCACTCTATCCTCCACCCAAGCTGCCACGTCTCAGAGAGCTTGTTGGTAGATGCCGTTGTACGGCACAATGAGTGCAAGACGGTGTGGAGGCCTTTTCTCGTAAAAGTGCTCCGCATTATCGTTGTACCAAAGGCGATAATTATCCTCGAAGCGATCTCCCAGTTGCCGCTTAACTTGCGAACGATACCAGTCGGCATGCCACGGAAACGCGTCGCTGTCCAGCAGGTTCTGAACGACGATGAGTTTGCATCCGATGGTACCAGTGTGATTGCCGCCAGAGACGGATCTGGCGAGGGACTTGGACGTGTCAGGGGTCCGTTGGGGGTAGTTCGTGCCATTGACGGTCCGGAACTGGTCGAATCCGTAGAATCCTGCTCGTTCCGGGATTTGGTGTCTGTAATAGGAGTGCATTGCAACAGAGGACTTGTTGTCGATGTGAACTTTAACTCCCTTTGCAATAAACTTTGTAAGAGTGGCATCGTTGGCGTCGGCAGTGTAGTCGGTGAACAACATGGTGTAGTTGGCCGTAGACAACGTGCCGCTGATGGTTCTTAATTTGAAATCGTCGGCTCCAAGAAAACCCAGGTCGTACCCGTAAACGTCAGCAACAGCTTCCGGGACTGTGTCGAGTCTGATGCTGACCAGCTTTCCATCGTTGTCAAGCTGAACATCCTCTACCGTCGCATTGAAGTCAACTACGGCCTCTCTCATGGTGGTTCCGAGCGCACTATCCACCGTTCCGAGGTAGCCCGGCTTGGACCAGAAATCTTCGACGTATGTAGGGTCCGAAGGCTGGATAATGGTATTCCGCAGGATGTTCAGATGTGAACTGTCAGCGACCTCATCATACTGTTCCCAGGCACGGATGGGGACACCAAGCTTTGTGGCTTCAATCAGCATGCTTCGCTCGAGCTCCGTCATTGATGGTATTGAGAGAGGATTTCCACTACCCCCGGGCTTAAGGGAATCCTGAATCTCGGTCTTCCTGTTCCGTAGAACTAAACCCGCCATTGCCCTGATCGATGGGCTGTTGGGGGCGGAAATCGGCACGGCTTGGACCATCGCCACAGCGCCGTCCCAGACGCCGACTGTATTCTCAATACCCCCAATAACTTGATTAGAGCCACCGCTGCCGCCGTAAACGTAGCCATAGATATGCTGAGTGCTTGTGAGACGATAATATCGCGCCGCAAAAAATCCGGGAATACCTTGCTGCTGCTGCTTCGGCACGGAACCCGTTTGACCCCGTGACTTGGACCGTGTAGGCCTTGCTGTCTAGCCCGAACCCAATGGTTTCCTCAGTGGCATTCGCGGACTGTGTAGGGTAGGCGAGTTGGAAGAAACGACCGCCCCAGGCATCTTTTGGCGGAAAGTAGAAGTTGAAGCGAGTGGACGTGTTAGAAAAGTGCCCCGCAACGTGGTGATGGGGACCTGGAGAGATCTCGTCGGCCTCGCTGTCAATCACCGGCTTGCTGTAGAGAGGATCTATGCAAGCTGGAGAGACCAGAGCAAAGCCATTAGAACCATGAGGAGATTCGCGTGGAGTTGTGGGGTTTGCCGCGATCGCTGAACAGACAAGTAAGGTCAGTGCGACGAAGGCTGTAAGCGAAGCTTGTAGATGCATCGAGTGGTTCGGCGATGTCTCTCAATCTGTGTTCTACTGGAAGACTTTGGGCACTGGGCAAGGACCTTGCCGTTGAAAGGAGCAGAAGACTTGATGGAAGTAAAGAGTGTGGGTGAATGCCATATAGTGTCCAGGGCGGGAAGCATCTTTGCGGTGAAGATGCCATTTTTAAGCATCCAGAGAGCAGCATCGCCAAGCCGAGTATCTCCTATGTGACCCCTTAGATCATTTCAATGGGCATCGCCAAGTTTGCGGGCCTCTGTATGGACATCGTTTGCTTGCACAGCGCTTCCCTCAGCGGCTCCGATGATTTTTCGTATCCGATACGACAATCGTTCCGACGTCGCACTGGATACCTGTGCCTCGTATCCAACCCATAGCACTCTAGACGACGCCGGTTCTCTGGCCTCGGTGGATTTAGATGTAGGAATAGCATGCTGCCATGTTTTGCTGCTGGTTCATGCGGCATGACCTAGAGCCGTTCTGGCGAATGGCCTTCTTATCAAGGCGTGTGTCTGAGGATCCGACTTTCCAGTACCAAGGGGTTGGCGCTCCGCCGTCGACAAGCCAGACAGCTCAGGCGCGCACTTCGTAGACATGATCCATCATAGTCTCGTTGAGACTTTTCAAGAAATCAGCAAGGGCCATTTTACTGGTCTCGACGTCGCCGTTTCCGTAGTTTCAAAAGAGCTGCGTTCACTTTGTGACTTCAGAGTGGAAATTGGCTGAACTTTGAAGACAAGTCATCTCCGCTGCCACGGATATGTCAGCTGTCGGCTGAATGCCCGCCACTACTCTGCGCTTCCAGATCTTAGACGCCTGCAGATATTCTTCAGGTTACCTTCATACCAACATCGGAATCTTCTTGACATGCTTTCTTCGAGGCATTGTTAGGGTCATATTGAGAAACGACTATTTCGAAAAATTAGGGAACCTCTGCTTGTTCGCCTCGTTGACTGCCTTGCGTACACCCGTAACATTCTGAAGCACCGTGGGATGATCAGAATGCACGCAGATACTGAATGGCTTTCCCTCAAACCCAAAGCTAAAGATCCCGCCGCTGTTATCCTTGCCCTCGTCCTTCAATGACGCAGACAAGGCCCTCTCGTAGCACAATTCTGGTGTAGCCACGTTGGACTGTGCCACGGGGATGAGCTTGCCCTCTGGGGAGTAATCAATGTCGACGTAGACCTCCCCTTGGAACGGGATGCCCAGCTCCTTGCACATAGCTTCTTGTGTGGCGTTTTGCGATGCGTATACCGGGATGTTGTCCCCAAACGTGGCGCATGCTTCCAGAACAGCCCTCATGATCGTCTCGTCTCTTTGCATGTAGAAGAAGAGCTCTCCATGAGGCTTGATGTGGGATAACTCGACGCCTTCAGAATTGAGTATGGCTTTGAGGGCGCCGACCTGGTACAGCACCATGGCATACATGTCTTTGGGGTCAATCTCGATCTTCCTCCGACCGAAGCCGAACATGTCTTGCAGTCCCGGGTGCGCTCCGGCCTTGACGCCGTGCTTCTTGCACAGGCGAACTGTCTTGAGCATGATGGAAGGGTCGCCGGCGTGGTATCCGCACGCAATGTTGGCGGCGTCGATGTATGGCATTAATTCCTCATCCGGGCCCATCTTCCAGCGGCCGAAGCCTTCGCCCATGTCGGCGTTGATCTCGTATTTGCTCGCCAGTCCTGAAGCCATTCTGAAGTGTTGAGATAACGGGCGATGTTCAGGGAGGTTTGAGCTTCGGAAGGCTGTCTGACGTAACGAAAGAAGATGGAGTAAGCGTGATGGAGGCATCTTGTCTTTGCTGCCTCGATGTCGTCTAATAAGAGCGCTTCAACGATCGAAGTGAGAGGTGGATGATACTCTACTGTTGGGGTAGACGTTTGGGGTCCATTACTCCAAAGGTCCGTCTTGGGGTATGCTGGATCAGGCGGTCCTTATCACTAAACTCCGCCGACAGGGGTTCTTGATAGTAGGGGGTGCCCATTGTGACCCCATCAATTGGTACGATGCGGGGTCGTTACTGCATCTGCCATCCACACACACCCTTTGAGGTACAGACCAACGACGTCAACTGAGCAAAGAGGTCAATCATCTTACCAGAAACCTACCACAGCCTACCGGGACCTCCACCCGACAAACCTTCATGCGCTTCGCCGATGATCCCTTATCTCGACCCGGTACTCCGGCAATGCTACTGGATGCGTTCCCCTCTCCTGGGACTCTAGCTGTTGGGGTAACGACATGAGAGGCATTCAGGGTAGCCACCGGCCTGGTGTGGGCGCGTCTTGCCTTCGAATCACTAATATGCGGACGAACGGAATGGGCTGATTGATATACTGGGGGTCACGAACCCAACTTCGTACGGTCTAACCCTCCATGTGCCCTCTAACCGCGTCCAAATTGTCGCTGACTTGTTCAAAGCCTCAATGAAGCTATGCATTCCAGGCCACTTCGTAGCATTAAGAAGGTCCTGGTGGCCAATCGTGGCGAGATTGCCGTTCGCTGCATCAAGGCCTGCCGTGAGCTCGATGTCCACAGCATTGCCATCTATACGGCCGCCGACACAACATCACTACATGCGTTGTTAGCTGACGAGGCGATCGCACTGCGGGGTAACGACACCTACACAGATGGGTGAGTGACGCCGAGTTGGCCGTAGCATCATGCTTCTAACAATCACATCAGAGACGCCATTCTAGAAATCTGCAAAAGCTGCGGCGCCGACGCTGTGTTCCCCGGATATGGCTTCCTCAGCGAGAACGCCGACTTTGCCGATGCCGTCACGACTGCAGGCAAGATCTTCATCGGTCCTTCATCCGCTTCCATCAAGGCCATGGGTCTGAAGCATGAGGCGAGAGCCATTGCTGAGGCCGTAAATGTCCCCGTCATCCCCGGTACTTCGTTAATTCCATCAACCCCCGAGGCCATAGAAGGGGCCAAGAAGCTGGGTTTCCCGGTCATGCTCAAAGCCACTGGAGGAGGCGGCGGTATGGGCCTGCAGATATGCTACGACGACGATGATATCCCAAAAGCATTCGTCACAGTCGAGAGTCGTGCGGGCGCTCTATTCAAGAACAGCGGCGTCTTTCTGGAAAAGTATTATCCTCGGTCCCGACACGTAGAGGTGCAAGTCTTTGGAAACGGCGAGCAAGTTGTTGCATTCGGGGAGAGGGAATGTTCTCTCCAACGACGTCACCAGAAAGTGGTTGAAGAGTGCCCCAGTCCATTCGTTGCGCGAAGGCCAGGTCTCCGTGGGAAGATGCTCCAGGCGGCAGTCGACTACGCCTCACAACTCAAGTACAAGAGTGCCGGCACTGTCGAATTCTTGGTCGACGATGAAACGGCCGATTTCTTTTTCCTCGAGATGAACACGCGTCTCCAGGTCGAACACGGCATCACAGAAATGTGCTATGGGGTTGATCTGGTTCACTTGATGCTGCAGCAAGCCGACTACGAGCACGGCGGCCAGCTCGGCATCCCCTCGGACGAGCTACGAAGAATCCCACAAGCACAGCCGAACGGTGCGGCCATCGAGGTCCGAGTATATGCTGAAGTGCCCTTGCTCGACTTTGCTCCTAGCCCGGGCCTTCTACAGCATGTCAGCTGGCCCAAGGGCGATGGTATCCGGGTGGACACATGGGTGAAGAGCGGCCAGCAAATCACACCCCTCTACGACCCGTTGGTCGCAAAAGTCATGGTACACAGCAATGACGGTCGAGCTGAGGCGCAGAAGATGATGCTCGCCGCTCTTGACCAAACTGTTTTGCAAGGTACACAGACGAACTTGCAGTACCTTTTGCAGGTGCTACGTTCTAATGAGTTCACCAAGGGCGATACGCTCACCTCTTTCCTACCCATTTTCAAGGCAAAGGTGTGCGCCGTACAAGTACTCAACCCTGGTGTATTCACTACGGTTCAGGATTACCCTGGGAGGCTAACGATCGGGCACGGCGTGCCTCCCGGCGGACCAATGGATGATTTGAGCAGTCGGACAGCAAACATTCTCGTTGGTAACGACGCTCAAGTCGAGGTACTCGAAGTAGCAATGTCTGGCCCGGAACTCCTTTTCCATGAATCGGCCGTGGTGGCCGTGTGTGGTGCCCAAGTTCCCGTCAGTGTTGACGGCAGGCACCAGCCGATGTGGTCCCGAATCCTCGTGCAACAGGGGCAAACGCTCAAGATTGGCAACGTCAGAGGTGACGGCCTTCGGACCTACCTCGCAGTCAAAGGAGGCTTCCCAGACATACCTCTTTATCTCGGCTCCAAATCAACGGCGCCAGAGCTCGCGTTCGGCGGTCTTCAGGGCCGTAAGCTGCAGATCAACGATATTCTCGGCCTTGCCCCTGAAACAGCAAGTTGGGCGGCGGCAGCCACTCCCTTTTCTTTACCACAAAAGGCAATCCCTGATTACGGGCACTCGGAGATATTCTGCCTTAATGGTCCGTATGGCTCGGAAGACATATTGACCCCCGAGGGTATGGCAACAATCACCAACTCCAAATGGACCGTCAGTCACAATAGTAGTCGCAGTGGCATTCGACTAGAGGGTCCACGACTAAAGTGGGCACGCACCACCGGCGGGGGAGGCGGATCTCATCCATCAAACGTCTTCGACTACGGGTATCCCAACGGCGGTGTCAACTGGACCGGGGAGTTTCCCATCATCTTTTCCCGCGACCGCCCGGATCTCGGTGGGTTTGCTTGCGCGGTCACCATCTGCTCAGCCGAGATGTGGAAAGTTGGTCAGCTGAAGTCGGGCGACAGCGTTCAGTTGCGACTGGTTTCCTTTGAGGATGCCATGAAGATCAAACACACAAACGAGGCCTACTTGAGGTCTTTGGGTGCTCTGGTGGATGGTAATGATACAGAAATTGTGCCACTCAAGTTGGAGTTCGGCTCACGGACCACAAGTTCAATATTGCACCTGGCCGAACCGAATGGAGATCATCCTCGCGTCACTTACAGGCAAGGTGGCGACACTTCCATCATAGTAGAATATGGTGAACAAGTTGCGGATCTGCGCAACACGGTCTGCGTTCATATTCTCGAGGGAAAGCTTGCGGCGCGCAACCTTGCGAGCGTGCGTTGTGAGCCGAACCTCGCTACGCTCACAGTGCACTACGACCCGCTCCAGGTCTCCCAATCCGAGCTGTTGCAAAGCCTGATTGAGCAAGACGAGAGTATCGAAGAGATTGTTGGCATCAAAGTGCCCGTTCGCGAAGTCAACCTGCCGCTTTATGTTGACCACCCCACCATCACAGAAGCGACGGAAAGATATATGGAGAGCGTTCGGCCCACTGCTGCCTACCTACCAGACAACGTCGAGTATCTGCGGAAGAATAACGCATTGGAGACTCGCCGCGATGTATTTGACTCACTGCTCAAGACACCCTGGCTCACAGTTGCAGTCGGCTTCTTCCTCGGAACCCCTGTCATGTTTCCGCTCGACCCCAAGTACGTGTTCACGGGGCAGAAATACAACCCTAACCGCGCGTACACTCCGAGCGGCTCAGTCGCACTCGGTGGGTCCCTGCTTGTCGTTTATCCCGTGGCCTCACCGGGCGGCTACCAACTCATGGGCCGCACGTTGGGTACGTGGGATATGATGGGTACTCGAGCCGGCTTTTCCCCGACGCGACCTTGGTTGTTCAACAATTTCGATATCGTTAGATTCCACGAGGTCTCCAAGGAAGAATTTGACCAAGTAGAACGAGACTTTGAAGCCGGTAGATATGTGTTCAACATTTCCGATGAGACCATCAGCATGGACGAGTACATTGCCAAGTTTGACGCCGCAGCCCGCGATCCCGCACATCAAGAATGGCGGCAGCGTCAGGACGCCGCTGCCAAGGAGATGGGAGAGCTCGAACAGCGGCTTTTCGGTGAATGGACTGCCGCCAAGGATGCGGCTCTGTTGGAACAGAGTGAAGGGGGCGGGGGCGATGCATCAGCAGATGCTGTGGCTATCGAGTCGCCCATGAACGCCAACGTTTGGAAAGTTCTGGTAGAAGTCGGGGACGTCCTTGAGGCGAAGCAGACGGTGGCGATCTTGGAAGCGATGAAGATGGAAATCAAGGTGATTGTTCCAGACTCTCATGTCGGAGCAGTCGTGACGAAGATTACACGCCCGCCAGGGACTGTCGTCAGTCCTGGGATGCCAATAATAGTGGGCAAGAAGGCCTCTTAGCCTAAGGTAGTAAGTATGCTGAGTTGCGACGATCCTGAGCTGCTGAATATTACGCTGTCAATGACCAAACGGAGGCTCCTTTTCTTTATCGTGACTTATGACTGCCGAGTGTAATGTGACTCCATTCATCTTGGCATGGGGTGATGAATTGAGCCAGACCCGACGGCCCGCCGGGGGTTGTGACCCACTTTCCCGGGGCTGACCGACTGCCGCTACCGGACTCTAGGCCCCGCTTGAGGTTGAGCAAATAAGAGAGCATTGAATAGGTTGAATGAGGAAACTCGTCACCCGTGTTCTCCCTTTTCTTCTGCACCGTAGATAAGTGCACCATTTTTGCGTCGTGGATCCGGGAGCACCCTGGCACCACCCCCCGCAGAAGCTATCTTCCCCATTGGAAGTATGTGTCCGTAAAGCTGTCGGCCCGGCGGGGAAAATTTGGGTTCCGGGTTAGGTTGCACATCTCAGAAGGCTCCGAAAGGGCCCTTGTATTTCATCTCGAAGCGGAGAGCATTTGAGTGGCCGGCCGGAAAGGATTCGTCATGCGTCAACCAGGAAGCTGGAAAGTCTACCGCCGTGTACGAAATGGTCGGATCTCGATGCTCCCTTGGTCGTGCTCGAGCGATCTAGGTCGATAAAACTATGAGGTGATAGAGAGAAGATGGCGAGAACCCGATGTACTGCCGACCCCAGGCATCCCCAACAACATCAATGGGTGCAGATTGAGACACGTCGTGTGACCGGGTAATCTACGTCCAACTTCATTCACGCTGCCGCTTCTGCACATGCTAGTCGACAACTTGCAAGGCAAGGTCAATAATGCGGGTCAAGCCGGGAGATCATAACGTCTGATTCATGGGTTGTAGGGCTGAGCCGATGTTGATGGCCGATAGTCACTTGGTGAGGAAGGCCGAGATCCGCACTGCACAAGTTACAGCTGCACGGACTGAGGTGGCAGCCACCTGTCGCGGCGTGGTGGCCGACAACCGCCCACCATAGACATTGCCGGCCGTTGAAGAAAGCGCACAGCTGCTCAGGTTTGTATAAGTGGCTTTCAAACTCTCGATCCGGACCACCTTGGAATCCGTGATGGTTTCTGGATTTGCCAGGTATCAATATTCGTCTCTTCTATTGCGTCAAAGGGATACCTTACACTCAAACACGCAGCGACGATCAGCACCTGCACCTTGCGTCTTTGACTCCTGCCTTTTGTCTCTCCTCCACAGGGCCTCAACTCAAGCCAGGGCCCGCTTCCCCGAACTGATTTCGGTCCCGAATTTGGTCTCCACTTGACAAACATTTGACACTTCCATTGCCTTGGAAGGCGAGGCTTACACTTCCATTACGGATACATCAGCCAACCAACCACCAAACACCACAAAAAGGAAACCTTGGTGCAAGCCACCAACGACGACCTCATCCCTACCCGCATTCGTCCCACGACAATCCAACACTAACAAAGACGGCACGTAGCACACAAGTCGACGCCTCAGCCACCGCGGGCAGCTCAAGATTTGGTCCAATTGGCTTTTCAATTGGCTACCTCAACCCCCTGCTTGTGTGGAGGGGTCCAGGGCTCCCAGACAGTCCAGACTCCAGGACGTTCAGGCACCTCTTGACGGGTTCAACCCACCGTATCCGTGCGCCGCAGCTCTTTCCTTGCTGCCTCCCGGTTGATGGTTTGGGGGTGGCCAGAGGTCACAAACATTCTGCTCTCCTGGTCCTCGCTACCAACGGGATACTAATACGCCCTCTGGCACCTTCTTTGTCGCCGACCAAGCGTCTTCTTTCGCTCCTGCAACCACCCATCGACTTCCCGCGCTTTGCTAGAGGCCAAAGATTGAGACAGGCACAGAGAGAGAAACAGAATATCGACAGCATTCCACAATCGAGTGATAACGAATCCCGGGGAGCCCACTGCAATCGGCCGCAATTACCAAACCTGAAGAATAGTCTTCGACATGCAATCCTCGCTGTCGCCCGAAGTCCCACCTCCCCCGGGGAGCACACACAGCACACACAGCAACGGGTCCCCGAACCCTCTGGCAATGGTGCCCGACTCCGAGTCACCAGCCGACCGCGACTCGCCAAACGCATCCTCCTCGGCGACCAGTGATTCTCGATCCCAAGGACAACAGCCTCCCGTCGTAGCGGTCCCCGCTGCATGTCTCGCATGCGTAAGTCGCCCCTCCATGTCAGCTCAGGTCCCCCGTCGTCGTCTCTCACTGCTCCCCATTGGCTCCGGTGGAGACGGTGACGGCGAGACGGGCACCACCCTCTTTGGCGTGAGAGTACCATCCCTAGCGAGGCCAAGACTGACCTCAATCTTATTCTGTGACAGCGCAGCAAGCATCTCAAATGCGACGGCCAGAACCCGTGCTCGCGATGCCTGAGCTCCCAGTCCGAGTGCGTTTACGTCGCTTCTCGGCGCGGCTACAAGGGCCCGAGGAGGAATAACACCGCCAATCCGAACAAGAGAGCGCGGTCTTCTTCCCCCACTTCCACCGTAGGTGTCGGCGACAATAGCTGTCCAATGCTACTTGGCGCAAACGGCACTTCAGTCCCCACGACGATGCAGAACGGAATGGCATTTAATACCCCGGGCGTCGTCCTTCCAGACACGCCCAGCACCACCTTTGCCGCGACGCCCAACTTTTCAAACCTGCAGCTCTACCGGTCTTTCGGTGCTGCCATCGGCTTCAACTCGACCCAGCTGGCCCTGGGTCAATCTCAGCCCGGTGTACCTGCGCAAGTTCCCGTGCCTACCTTGGCTGAACGATGTCTCGACTCCTTTTATCACCATTTCCATGCCTCGCACCCATTTGCCTTACCCAAGGAATGGCTGCTCCGTATCATGAGAGACACCAACGTGGAGCCTCTCCTGGCTGCCATTCGGTGGGTTGGAGCTCTCTTCCTCGATGTGGGACCTGCGCGGGCTGGCTTCCTGGATGAGGCCTTGCGTCTGGTCCAAGATCCAACGACTCGGAGGGATGGCTTCTTCGTGCAAGCCCTGATCCTCCTAATCGTAGGCCTCGACGGCAGCTGTGAGCAGGAAAAGGCCCGAAATCTACTTGGTGACGCCGAGCGCATCGCTCTCGAACTTGGACTGAATACCCGTGAATATGCAACACAGTATGGGCGCGGTATCCCTGTGCTGGAGGAGAGCTGGCGCAGGACGTGGTGGGACTTGTTCGTTGTAGACGGCATGGTAGCTGGTGTACACCGCCAGACCAACTTCCTCCTCTTTGATGTCCCCGCCGATGCCGCCCTCCCGTGTGAGGAGCACCAGTATTTGTCTGGAGTGAGTATTCCTTACTATCCTGTGTGACGGTCAAAGGCTAAGATTCTGAACCAGAGTATTCCGCCGCCCTTGACCCTGACGGACTTGGAAGACCAAGACTTTTCCGGGGACGACAGGCAATTCTCCTCGTTTGCGTATCGCATTCTCGCAGGGCGGAACCTCGGAAAGTTCATGCGCGTGCCACCAATATACGGTCCTGATGATGAGAATCTCTCGCGAATCGAGGCCCTTCTGACCAACTGGAGGCTTCACCTGCCGCTGTCCAAGAAGGACGCCCTGAACCAGAAGCTGCAGTCGGATGAGATGATTTTCCAGGCCAACATGATGACCAATGCGTACGTTTGAACGTCTGTGGTATGTGAGCATTGTTGAACTGACGTGATGTAGGACATCCATCATGCTTCACCAACCCCACTCTCAGCTGGACTCCTCGCCAACACGATCTGTAACATCCTGCGCACCGCACCGACCGGTTCCGTCTGGAGACTTGTTCAACTCGCACACGAACCACACGATTGCGTCGGCTGCCGAGATCAGCAAAATGATTACCCACCGCGTCCCTCTCCTCTCGCACACGCACTTCTTCACCTGCGTGGTGACGCTATCCTCGATCGTCCACTTGAGCAAGTGGGCGCTCTTCTTCATCCCCCATGACGACGACGACCTGCGACAGCAGATTCGGCTCAACATTGGCGCACTCAACAAGCTCTCGGCGGTGTGGAAGGCGGCGGGCAACGCTTCAGGGCAGGTCAAGGGCGTCGCGCAGGAGATTTACCGGTCCAAGAAGGCGTCGCAGATCAACCCGACGTACTGGCAGGGTTTCACGCAGGACGAGGTGATGAACAGCATTGCGGCGGACGAGACGATTATGAACGATATTGAGACTGGGTTGAGCGGGATACCAATGCCGCCTCTCGACAACCTCCCCAGCTAGAGCCTGGGGAGGTCTTTTGTGCGTACGAAGATAGGATTGGATAGCGTGGCGTGATATGTTGCGATTTGTTGATTTGTTGGCGATATATACCAGCTCGGGAGGCGCGCCGAGCAGTGGAGGGCGTTTGAAAGGAGTTCTCCGTGAGAGACAAATCTGTCTTGTTTATATTGGCCTGAACGGCATATATCTCTGCTCAGAATATACACGCGGCGGCATGGACCGTCGTGGAATTTTGAATATGATTCTAATCTATGACCTGGAAAGTATTGGAGCGCTTTTTAGGCTCCAGGATTAATTCCATGATTTGTGAGCAGAATATTGTCATATTTCGAGCTTCCCGATAGCTCCTCCGCTCGAAAGTTCAATTCCAAAGATCTCTAACCCCCCAAAAGCCCGTCGGGAAATCTCCAATCGCTAGATCCCACCGTCCCATTGAGATCCGCCACCTCTGAAGATCTAGCCATCGTCAGATTCCAGATCTCGAGTCAGCCAAGACTTGGTTGCCCCCGCTTTGTATGCGCACTACTCCAGGCACCAGTTAATATTGTGATAATGCCTGTCCATAATGGAAATGTCGTAGCATTGAAGGATCGTGAAGAGCAAGGGTGGTGGTGTCCTACCCCGTTCTTTAAGCTAATCCCCATTCTTCTTTACGACGACGACACATCGCGACGTGGAGTGGCAGACAGCCACACATTCGGACAACCTAAACTCAGCCCTCTAAGGCGGCGTCGAGAAATGAGACCCCTCCATGAGATTCTCGATGAAACTCGTCCAATTACCTCGCGTGGCTTGGATGCAGCCACATTATTTGTACTGTGAAGGTAGCCGGTGCATGCACACCGTCTGCAGAGTAATACCCAAGCAGGTTGTCTCATTTTGTATGTCTGCGCTGTAATCCGAGTGTGTGCTGTCTCAATGCAAACTAGCGGAGCGCCAATCCAGATACCCGTCGCCACCCTTCTCGGCGTCCACTTAATTGCCTACTTTACCCACAGGTTTCCCGTCCGAACTCTGCTCCAGCGCATCTTTCATCTCGGGGACCATTCGATGTTTCCCTATCCCCCGTCCTTGCTTGAGTTCTAGTCTTTTGTTTCCCACGCTTTCCCACGCTATTGAAAGGCTAGAGATTGGACCGTTTTGTTTTTGTGTTACCCTTCGGCTGTCGGCAGGAACCTCGTTTTTGTGCGTATGATTATTTGGTGTCGAGGTAGCACGGGATAGATGCGGGATGGATGCAAACCGGCTGGCGGCAAGGCGGGAAGGGATGTCGGGGGGACCTACCGGTTGCCACATCTTCAGAGGCTCAGATGAAAGAAGTCCTTCTCCCGTTGTAGACGTCTCCCGCCTGCGTGTGAGATGGATACAACATGACATGTCACACCCACTCGGTGCGGCTTGGAGATAACCGGCCCCCACGGCTACCTCCTGCGAGATAGATGAAGTGTCCCCCGTTGTAGGCAGCGTCTAAGGTTCCATCGGGGATTAATTTCAACGTCATTGCCATGATTTTGCCAAGTGATACCCGCATCGGCTGAGGTTTCCCAAAGGAGCCTTCGTACTTCTGGCGGCGTCGAACCCTTGCCGAACATACCGGTCCACCCTGCCCAGGCAACCTCTTTCGAGATTTCAACGGGGCTCTTGTAAGTGGAATCACATCTACCTATTGTGTTGTACATGCAGTACAGTAAACAATAAACGTGCCTGGATGTTTATGTGGGCAAGGTACGGCTGCTGCACCCGTCGTTGCGCGGCATGGCTGTTCCAACCACAAGGTTGCTTATTGTGTAAGGTACCATCAACGCGTGTTGGCGCTGCACCCTTACCTCGGCGCATTCTTTTTTTTTTTTCCACTCCCCCTTCTTTGGCTTATGGAACAGAGCCGGGGTATCTGTGGGTGTGGCATGGGAGCTAAAAGAGACGTCTTACATGATGGTCGCCGATTACTAGTGCGGCAGGAATGAAGCCTATTGTCTGGTTCAGCCTCAAACGGCCTGGCCGCACCCCGGTCTCCCGTTGCTTACCTACCCACACCCTAGGTATCCGTACGCCATACCTTGCAACATGGAAGCAACACAAGCAGTGGATGCGGCGGCACGGCCGTCCCTGGCGAGCCGAGTAGGCTACATCTCTGGGCGGATGTCGGTTCCCCAGATAAGGATTTTGAAGGAGGAGGGAAGAGGTGGAGGGGAAGGATCGGATCTCATATAACGCTTGCCTTCCTTTCTCCTTGTTTTACCGGTTGTATCATAGTTGTGTTTCATTATTACTCTGATATCTCAAGATTTTCTTACATTGTGGTGAATTGAACATTGGAGTTGCACGCACTTCCCCCCTTTAGATTCCCTGTTCGAGCATCGACTTACAACAGTTTCTCGGTGCAACATCACCAAGAAAGAAACAAGAACAGAACACCATGACAATTCGAGATAGCGACGCCTCGGGTGCGAAGAAGGAGCACACCAACATGACACATGGCGACAACAACAGCTTCTTCGAGCACGACGTCGAGATGATGGGATCCGTAGACGCCCATCTGCTCAACACCACTGTCCAGAACATCTCGTGGGAGGGCACCGAGGTCACTGTCAAGGACAGGGTGACGAAGCAGCCAAAGAAGATTGTCGACCATGTCAACGGGATCGTGGAGGCGGGTACGTCTTGCAATTCCTTGTACTCTACTCACCTGTCACATACCATACTCACACAACTTTCCAGGCGAGATCTGCGCCCTCATGGGCCCCTCTGGCTGCGGCAAGACAACCCTCCTCAACGTTCTCGCAGGCCGCCCAACAAACGCCTCCTCGGTATCCGGCTCCGTCCTCGTCAACGGCGCGAAGCCCTCACGCTCTCAGTTCCGCCAGATGAGCTGCTTCGTCGAGCAGGAGGACGCCCTCATCGGCTCCCTTACCGTCCGCGAGACTCTCTTGTTCACCTCGCGCCTCTCCAGCACCTCCTCGCTGCCCGCCAGCGAGCGCCTCGCGCGCATCGACGGCTTGCTTAACGCTTTCGGCCTCAACGAGCAGGCCAACACCATCATTGGCACGCCGATCCGCAAGGGTATCTCGGGCGGGCAGAAGAGGCGTGTTGGCGTGGCGAGCCAGCTTATCACGAGTCCGAAGATTATGTTTCTGGACGAGCCGACGAGCGGGTTGGATTCTGCGGCGAGCTTTGAGGTGATTAGTTACCTCAAGACTGTGGCCAAGCGGAGCAATGTAAGTCGAGTCGTCTGCTTCTAACTTGACTTCTACGAAAACCCTGAATACTAACACACCGACAGCTCATCGTCATCGCCTCCATCCACCAACCCTCCACCTCAACCTTCAACCTCTTTGACAAGCTCCTCCTCCTCTCCGCCGGCAAGACGCACTACTTTGGCCCCGTCGACAACGTCGTCCCCTACTACGAGTCCCTCGGCATGCCCATCCCCACACAGGTGAACCCGGCCGAGCACGTGCTCGAGATGGTCAACACGGATTTCGTCAAAGACAAGCGCCAGGCGGCGCAGAGGCTCGAGGCGATGCACGAGGGCTGGGAGGAGTCGCGTCCGGCCAAGGAGCTGCGGGCCGCCATCGCCGACGCCGAGAAGAATAGCACCGCTTTCGAGGACGACCAGGCGGAGAAGAAGCCCGGCTTGCCGAGTCTCGCGCTGACGTTGCTGCATCGGAGCTTCATCAAGAGTTATCGGGACGTTGTGGCGTACGGGATCCGGTTTGCCATGTACACTGGTGAGTTGCCATCTAGTTTGTGTGATTGTAAAGGAGGTGTGCTGACTAGATCTAGGTCTGGCTATCATGATGGGTACGGTCTGGCTTCGCCTTTCGACTGACCAAGAGTCCATTATCCCCTTGACCAATGCCATTGTAAGTACCCCTATAGTCCATATCAGCTCTGATTCCCGGGCTTTACTGACCATCATACTAGTTCTTTGGCGGTGCCTTCATGAGCTTCATGGCAGTCGCCGCAGTCCCAAGCGTACGCAAACTCCCCTGCACTTTCGTATAACAGCAACTAACAAGAGCGAATGACAGTTCCTCGAAGACCGCGACCAATACGTGAAGGAGCACCAAAACGGCCTCTACGGCCCAACAGCCCTCCTCATCTCAAACTTCTTCATCGGCATCCCCTACCTCTTCCTCATCGCCCTCATCTTCTCCGTAATCTCCTACTGGCTCTCCAACTTCCGCCCCTCAGCCACGGCCTTCTTCGTCTGGGTCCTCTGGCTCTTCCTCGACCTGCTCGCCGCCGAGTCCCTCGTCGTCTTCTTCGTCTCCCTCTTCCCCAGCTTCGTCATCAGCCTCGCCCTCGTGGCTTTCGCAAACGGCCTCTGGATGAGCGTAAACGGCTTCATGGTCTCCCCCACCATTCTCAACTCGTTCTACAAATACGTTTTCCACTACTGGGACTACCAAAAGTATGTCTTCGAGGGCATGATGCACAACGAGTTTGGGCACCGCACGTATACCTGCGGGAAAGGGTGCCAGTGCATGTACCAGACCCCGCTGGCGAGCGAGTGCAAGATTGCCGGGCAGGGCGTGCTCGATACGTACGGGTACACGGAGAACCACTTTGGCAGGGACGTGGGCATCATGCTCTCCATCGTCATCGGATACCGCATCGCGGCGTGGATCGTGTTGAAGATCAAGAAGAACTGAGAAGGGTGCCCGCGCCGCTGGTCGGTTATCTCATGCCTCGTACGAGTGGTGTAAGGTCGGGAAGTGTATAAATAGGGTTCGAGTCTGTCTGTCTTTTCCGCTGGTATAGTTGATCTTACACGGCTTGCAAAAGCCTAATCCTATAGTGTTTCTCTATGTCGGTCTTTAGATGAAGGGGGGAGCGTAATAATTTGTTTGTAGGGGTCATGGCGTCCATTTGGTTTAGACGGTTTGCATCACTTAATTTGCAAGTCTCAATAATTGAAAATAAAATCCAAAAAAATCCTTCGGGACAGTGGCAAAGGAGTGAGCCGACTGAGAACGAACACACATACAGTATGGATATCGTGAGGTAAAAACAAATATGATTGGTATCAGACGTCGCAAACGGAAACATTGCCGTCCCTCCATGTACAACTCAACGCCAGGACCCAACATCAAAACACCAACTCGCTTCTTCCCAGTCAATCGAGCTCCCAACTTTTTAAAGACCACCGGCTTCTGGTAACATACATAGTCGACAGAGGTTGCCGTCCGGGCATTTACAAACATCGTACAACACCATCACCACCACCACTTTCTCATCTTACATTATAGCTAGAGCTGGGCCCCGACCGGCCCACGCCCTTCTCCTTCTGCCACGTCGTCCACTTGCTCTTCCCGTCGTACCGCGAGAACCTGTTCCCGATCGCGTCCGAGACCGTCATCGTGGGCACGAGCCTCGCGTCCGAATGGTACGGCAACACGCTGCGCTCCTTCTTGGCCCTAGGCGGCTTGGGCGTCATCATCTTCTCCTCCTGCGCCTTGAGCGCCGTCCTCCTGTCCTTGAGCACCTGGCTCAGCTCCGCCTCGCTGCTGGCGATCTGCGCCTTGAGGAAAAAGGTGTCGGCCGTCGTCCTGTCCTCGAGCGTGTCCATGACGGGCGTGCGAGGCGTGTACTCGATGCCGTCAAAGTTGGGCGCGTGAGAGGGGTCGGGCACGATGGCGGGGTCGAGACGGGCCTCGGCGCCCTTGGAGAGCAGCGTGGTGATGTCGAGACTCTCGCCGTGGGGAATCGGTGTCTTGTGGCTCGGCGTGATGCAGTCCATGTCGACCTCCTTGCGGAGGACATGGTCAATGTCAATGGCCGAGAAGTACGCCACTGACTGCGGCAGGTCGTTGATGCCCACTTGCTGGGAGAACATGGCCCTGGTCCAGACGTTGGCTACCTGCAGCGCCATCGCCGCGCGGTACTTGTCATGGTTTTTCACGAGGTATCGGATCTCATCGTGGACGGTGATGGCGAGGCGGGCATCGATATTGAACCGCCTAGTGAGGTAGTCCATGCTGACGATGAGGAGGTGGAGGTAGTCGACGCCGGATGACTGGACGGCCCAGTTGATGCGCGACGTCAGGTAGCCGTTCTGGTTGATGAATCTGCGCATCAAGGCCTCCGTGATGCCGGCCCCCAGGACGAACGTCCGCGGCCGCTCCTGGGCCGCAAACTCCTCCAGCTTGTTGAACAAGAATGACTCAGTCCCGCCACGCCAGAACGGCCGCTTGCTGAGTACTGATCTGGTGGTTTTTGTACCCTTCGTCGTAGCGTACAGTTTTGACGCAGTCGCGTTTGTCTCCTGCTCGGACAGGTTGGGATTGAACTGTCTCAACAGCTGTCCGGCAAACTTGAGGCCCGCACCGTAGATACGGCCATAGTTGAAGACCTTGGCATCGTTCCTCGTGATGCCGAGAATACCTGCTGTCCGCGAGTGGAGATCTGTGCCGGCTGCTTTGGTGCCCTCAAGAGTCATGAACCCAATGGCGTTGCCACCATGCATTCTGAACGTTGCGTCTCCGACCAGACTCGCAATCCACAGCTCTTCCGAGTCAACATCGGCACCGACGAAGCAGTAGCCCGGTGGTGCTTTCACCATCGACTTGAGCTCCGATCCGACTCTGTTCTTCTTCGCGTTACTTGCCGTGAGCCATGTGTTCTCCACGGCTCGTCTCGTAATGGTACCCATAGGTATGATTTGAGGCAAGATGTAGCCCTGGACTTCATCGGCGCTCTTCTCCTTCTTGGGGCTCGCATTCTCACCGTTGGCCGACAGATCGTCTTCGTACACCACCATCTGTGACCTGATGCGATCCCGAGCACTGATCCAGTACGAACACGACGCATTCATTTCTAGCGCCTCCTTGGCGTATGCATACTCTGACGACAAGGTGCCCTTCTCAAAGTAGGAGAGATAGCTCTTGGCCATCGGGTTGACACATCGTGCCGTGGGCCCGTCCTTGTGGGGGAGCTTGAAAAAGATGGCCTCTTCTTTCAGTAGTGCCGCATCGGCGTCAGAGTCGGAGAAATCGCACTCAATCATTTGTTTCTGCGCGTAAGCCTCTGCTTCGTCAAAGGCCACTCTGAATGTCCAACCATACTTGTCCGACCAGAAAAGCGGGTGGTTATCCCACGATAGCTTGAGTAGGATAGGCGCGATACGTGTGCGTACAGAGATGGCAATGGGGGCATCGTTCTTCGGAAACAAGTCCTTGTACCATTTCGGCATGCCCGGCTTCTTTTGTCTCGCGGCTGGTCGTGGGGGATCATTCTTCTTCTTCCCCTTGACCATCTTGATCTCCTGGCCGGACCAGTCCAGCTGCTTCAACCATGGATCGTTCCCCCATTTCTCGGGGTCGTCCTTGATTGCTAGAGCCTGCTCAGTAAGCCCGATGAGACGCTCCTGAACGGCATCAGAAAGCTCTCGGTAGGTGGCCTCAGCATTGTTTATGTAAGCGTCCCACGTCTTGTTGACGGGTAAAATGACGGACGAAAGATGTCGCAGCGCCGCGAAGCTGACGGGATGAGGGCAAGTGTCCAAGAAGTTGGGGAACACAATCTGGTACACCCTATGAGTGATGGCTACGTCTGCAGCGCAGTAGTCGAGGAGGTTGTCTAGCTTGCTCAATACGCCGTCCCGGTCGAGGGAGCCGAACTCGTCGCGAACGGCCTTGTCAATATTGACGTCAAGGTGGAATTTGGCCACGTCGCGGAGTGAGTTGACCGAGCTTCGTTCCACCCACAACTCCTCCTCTTCTTGCCGTAAGGCACTGTTGCCTAGAAGTTCCGCAAGCTGGACGTCGTCTGTTTCGCTCGCGATTTTATCTCGTAATTCTCTACTCTTTTTGTGCTTCATCCACGTCGGCCTCTGCTGCGAGCACATGCCATTCACAGCGACGTGAAGCGACATGGTGTCCAGGAACGAGTTGCGAGTCTGCTTCACGTCGTACTCTTCTAATATCCTCGCCCTGTCGTATCCAACATTGTGTCCTACTATTATACGCTCCTTGTTCGGGTCGCCCAACGGTATCAGGTGTCGATCAAACTCTGATTCGCCCAGGAGCCACGGGGACAACCAGGCGTACCATGCCGTCGGGCTCGAGGCGCAAGCCATGACTGCAAACGAGCTTTCCTTCCACATGACTTCGGTATCAAAACAGAGCATCGACTCGTCGGGCGCATCGACCGCCTCAGTTCGGCCATCGGGATAGTATTTGGTCCAGCCACTCCGGCGAACCCATTTCCGCGGTTTTGGCGGCGCGCTCGCCCTCGCAAATTGTTTGGCAAAAGAGAGGTACGGCTCGGCAGAATCGACGGCCAGCTTGTAGAAGTGCTCGTCCAATGTGCGTCCTTGGAGCTCTGGTAAATCGAAGGCGATGGGGTCGCTATTGTCCGTGTTCTTGCCGAGTAAATCATGCCGGCGCAAATGGTCTTTCGATAGTTCGATAAGTTCTGAAGGCGGCGGGGAGTTTCCATCGGGGAAGAGCTGTTTATACACATGAGCGCTGAGGTGCTGGACACCGATATCGTTGAAGCGCGCTTGCGACGGGACTGCAGATGTTAGCGAATGACCAGACATACATCTAGGCAGGCGCATGGTCGTACGAGCTAGGCTTTGTTGTGGTTCTGCATTGTCATTTGTCTTGGAGGCATCTGCAGCGATTGCGGATTGCCACCGAACGTGAGAGCGCCATGCTAGGCGACGGGAAGCATGGTGTCGAGCTAGGCGGACGAAGCTCGCAGTCGAACTCCTCAGTACATGGTTCGCAATCTCAACCATCGCTGGATCGTCCTTGCAGCATGCCGCAGCGATTTTGGGTGCGTATTAGATGCGTATTGTCGATATATGGTTGCGCAGCATGACCTGGATGCGAAGGAGAGGATGCGCGGAAACTAAGAGGTGCGGCGCTGAATGAGCGACGAACAAGGAGCAAGGCGAAAACTCGAAAGTTGCCGTCACCATTTCGATAGGCGTCGCGATAGGGGGCGGAAGAGGGGCGCGTTAGCTTGGGTCCATGTGCTGCTGCAAGGATGGCAGCCAATCGGCATCGTTGGGATTGCCTGCTTTGCTCAGCTCACCTGGTCGCCCCCACCTTGCGAGCATTCAGGGTCTCCCGCCTGCCTGGGCCAGGGGAAGCGACCTCAAAAGTGGAATGTTCCAACCTTCGAAGACAGTTGGATTGCGTCTAATATCTCGTCTGTCATCCCGAAGGACACTGTCTTTTCAACCCATCATACATCTTAATTTACCACTATTCGTACAGTCAATCAGGATTCTTGTGCAGGATCAGCTACAGCACCTGACCTCCATGCGTTGACACATTAAGACGAGTAGCGCAAGAGCAACTGCAACTACACATAATTAGATTCAAGTGAATTCTTGAATTTTAACATTATTTCTTGCAACTAGATTGGTGCATTCATCTGCCTACTACGTAAGCACATAAAATAAGGTATGAAGTAGCGAAGTTAGATCATGATATCCATGGTCTACGCCTTGGGCTACCTGGGTATCGAATTGTCGGATTCCGAGGGCAGTCGCCGCCCGTCGTCCCCACTTTGGTCGGCACTGTGGGTCGATTGCCTCCGGCCCGCTCCGGCAGTCATAATCCTCTTAACGGGGGTTTACCTTATCTTGGGCAGGCATGTCTCTAGTCCGTAATGCTACATGGTAGGTAGTAAAATGAACCAGGCACAGTTCGTCCAAGCTGCTTGGAGAAGCATACACTTGGCACCTGTGCCGTGTGTTGCGCCCACCTCGTGTCGGTGGGACAGAATTGGGGTCGGTGATGCCCGGTTCAAATGGCGGCATGGCGGCCACCTGTGTTGTGTCGCGCTTGCCGCACCAGTCTCAGGCCCTCAGCCAGTTTGGAACTGGTATCACTTTGCAGCGACGTATCACACCAATGAATGAGCGAAAACGCTGTGCGTGAGCTGCCCGACACTGGGCGACCGACTGGCTGCATGTAGCCGTGTTGTGCAACGCCGGGACCGGCCTAGATCCCAAAGCAGAGGCAGACACAGATGGAGAGGACCACCTAAATCGTTTCTTTTCTTATTCGAGTCGCGTTTTCTCCTCTGTCCACTGACGACCCGAGCGCTGCGTCTGCCACTTGACGCAATCGGGAATCCCGAGGCAGCTACAGAGGTATCCCTTAGTAGTGTACACATCCTGATCCGAGGACATTATTGGTTTTTTTCCTTTCTCATTTGTTTTCCTCTCAGATTTGACCCTGGCTGATCACAAATACTCATTAGTGCAGGTTGCCCATGAGTAAGTCCGCTGAGAACCTGGAAGAACTCAAGTGTCCCTCCCATCCAGTCGCCACCAGTGCACCGGCAAAAGAAGTGCCCTGCTGACCTGATTCACACACGGCCGCAGTTGCCGCTTCAGCTGTCATTCAGAACGTCCAGGTCGCGGAGCAATTGCCCGTCCACAGCAGCCCGCTGCCACTGGTCAGCAACAAATCAATCGCCGAACCGACGCCTAAACCCCGAAACGACCTGACGACACTAGCAAGGACGTCCAACCGTCATCCCGCCTTCTTCGCTCCCCTCCACCACTTTCCCTTCGTCACTTCGACATGGCGAAGAACCCTTTTGTCGACCTCCATTCTCCTTTCAGCGGATACCTGTCAGGTAATTAGCTGCCTTCTTGTTCCCTATGCACATTGTCTATCAATCATTGTCTTTTTGGGATCCCCAAACCTCTTGTCTCTGACCTTGGACATTGTTCCTTTCGCGCTGCAGACGACCGGCGCCTCCTAATTCCTCCCATGCCGGGCCTCATTCCGTTTCTACCCACGCCTCCTCTGCCTCAGCCGACTCGACCTACCTCTGGTCAATCTGTGAATCACCTCCAAGGCCTGGACCGGGGTGCTGCACGAGGCGGTAGTAGTCAGGCACCCATCGAGCTCGACGACGACGATTCAGAGCCCGCACAGGCTACGACTTCAGGGCCTCTAAACGCCACCACCGGTACTCAGCAACAGCAGCAACAACAGCGGTCTCGTAACCACGCAGTCAACCCTTGGGGCATATTGACACCAGACAACACCCAGCACCTACAAGCTTTACCCTCTTTTTCAGACTTTGCCGCCAACCTGGATTTCTCGCAGTTCGACGCGACAGCGCTTTTCCCTAACGGCGCCCCGCAGACGCCCGGCCACGACCTGAACAGTGACGAGTTCCTTTCGGCACTGGTTGATGGGAACTTTTCCTCGCCGTCCTCGTACCCTCAACAAGCTCAAGCCTATCCAGGCACCCACCAACCGAATCAGTCCTTGAACCTACAAAACCCTCCCCATCGCTGCCCTCCAGAAACGGCGCTGCGACCAACCCGCCTCTTCACCAGAAACAGCAGCAATAACACTCCCGCCGCGCCACCTGTAGGACGAGTACCGACGGGAAATCCTACTACTTTCGAGAGCGAGGTGGAAGAATCGCTTTTCGTCAGCTCAGACGACGAACAAGTACCAGCCACAATGCCTGTACAGACGCGCCGGAGAGCCTCCACAATACTCAGTTCCGACCACGATCCCGAGCCGGAGGAGATCGCGGCACCCACATCGCGAAAGAGAGCTGCGCCCTCCTCTGCACCGTCTCGAGGTTCTGCCGGCCCGAAAAGACGGCGGACATCACAGCCCCAGGGTACGCGCACTCAGACAGCAACCAATACTCTAGTCATAGACGACGACCCCTTTGCCGAGGAAAAGGAAGAATCGAAAAAGGGAAAGGAGAAGGATGAGGACATTATTGATCTGGCAGGCCCTAATGAGGCGTCGGAGGAGGTGAAAGTGCCCAAGGAAGACAACAGGGTCAAGCTCTCAGCCTTCCAGTGTGTCATCTGCATGGACGATGTCACTGCGTTGACAGTAACACACTGCGGTATGTGCCAACCTGCGCTATACTGGGAAATCGCACTAATGCTTAGCAGGCCACCTTTTCTGTTCCGAGTGCCTGCACTCTGCACTCAACGTCGACGCCACTAAGAATAAGTGCCCGATCTGCCGACAAAAAGTCGAGACCAAGGACCGAAACGAGTACACAAGCAAGACCAAGGGCTTCTGGCCTCTAGAACTCAAGTTGATGACAGCAAGCCGTCAAGGGAAACAGCGAGCCTGAAGACTTTTCCCTTCTCTTCTACACCATTACTTATTTTAACACACCCCTGGACTGCCTTCTTCGAGTCGCGGGCGGTACATACATCTTTGGCCAACACACACAGCAAGGGAGAGCATAGGGTTGCGTGGTTTTAGCATTTACAGTGCGTTTGGGGGAAATCGGGAGGGCCTGGTCATTGATTTCTTGTGATACCCGTTCAACCAGCATTGCGCTCACGAAGGGCGAGCGGAGGAGCCCTTAGACCTGTTTAGGGACAGCAAAAGCGAAATGACAGCCCATTTCAGCCATTTTCCTGACTACTCTCGAGTCTTGAGCACTATGAAACTACTTGAAGAAAACTACAGAGAGTCAGGACAGACCACGAGCGGCCAAAAAACTCATGTGCAAACAGATCTACACTCGTCACGACTCTGTATTCAAATATGCTTTCCTCGGGGAATATGTTTCCCGACGAGACTAGGTATGACCTCCGGCCAAAGGTGTCCCATTTCCTGTCCGACCCTTTGGACCTTCTCCCGAACGCCTGGTTCTATGCACAGATGACATCCACGCTGATGTTCAAGTCTTTTCTCCCCCCCTTTTTGATTCTTCTCAAATTCTTCCACTGATTACGCCTCGTACACGGCCCCTTGCGCGGCTCGACCCCGGTTGTTCTTAGGTGAATAAAACAGGGCCCTGCTTCTTTGGCTCCGGCATCACGTCATTTTCAAACTGTCAACAAGTCAGCAAACTGTGTCATGAAATCTCGACGAGGTGTAAGCAAAATCCTTACCTCCAGGAAGCCGGTCGCGGCAATCAAGACCATGAAGCCCTCAGCCAACTCCTCGATATTCTCCTCCAACGCGCCCTGTCCCTCAACGGTGCCGATACCAGCGCTGCGCTTAAGGGTGTGTGTCACCAACATGCGATGCTCCGTCAGGAACCTACGACCCTGGAGAACGTTGCTCGAGCCGCGGCTGACAATGGCGGCGCCGACGACCTGCGTAACCTTTGCGAGCAGCTCGTAGTGCTTCTCCAGTGCCTTGGGGTTTGTCGGATCAATCTGGAGCTCCGGGTCCGCGGCGAACAGGCCCGACGCCTCGATGGATCGGAACAGGTTTGCGTGCAAGATGTACTTGGCACCGGACTTTGTCTGGGCGAGTTGCAAGAGCAACGCAAACTTTGCGGCAACGTACGTCTCTTGCGCCGTGTTGCCGGTTTGAATGATCTCGTTCCAGTCCTGCAGAATGGTCCGCAGGGAGTCAACGAGAATTCCAATAAAGTTGAGTCGGTTGAGTGTTTCCACAATGTGCTGGTCATCTTCCTGTCGTCCGAGGTTGACCAACGCGTTGAGCAGGATGAAGGCAGCCGTTTGACATGCCGCGTCGCTGCCATACGCATCGTCGCAAATGACGTTGATAAGCCTCTCCCCGTACATCTGAATAGTCTTGTTCGTCTTCTGGCGGCCGGCAACGAGAAGTCCCTGGTCTACCATGCCCGTCAAGTACCGGTAGCATATGCTGTAGTACACTGCTCTGAGATCTGATGAACCGGTCCACTTGCCAATAGCCTGCAGGCAAATTTGGAACAGCTGGTAAAGCTTGTCGCTTACCAGGCTGCCAATCGCCTGGCTCTCGCGGTCAAGGGAAGGCTTCGCGGTCAAGTCAAGTCTGAAAAGGAGCACCCTGGCCAACTTGGCAAGCTCCATGGCCTCCTCTGGCCGCTCAAACGCAGAGGCCTCCAAGCCAGGCAGGATGGCCTGAAGCGCTTGTAGGTAGAAAGACGCTTCGGTGGTGCCCTTGAACTCGTTCGATGCAACCATGACGAGGAGCAGGCTTGTCCAGGTCTTGAGGACACCTAGACCTTGCGACGCTATGCGCTTTTGCCGGTTGGAGAAGATGAGATATTCAATGATTGTCGCCTCTTCCCGTTCCAGATTCGCAAAATCTTGTGCCGTGAGCACGACGCCGTCGTGTCTTCGTTCACTGCGCTTGAGTTGCAGAATTTCCTTCGCCCGTTCTACGTTGTATATGGGATTTCCGTGGTCGTCTTCTTCGAGGCATGAGCTGAGATCCAGATCCTTGTAAAACTGTAGTGAAGGGAGTGTCTCGTCCCAAATGCCGTCTGGTAGTGAGAAGTCGTACAAATCAAAGATTGTGGGAATAGGCATGGGTTCGTTGTTCTCGCCCACAATCTGGCCATTGAGAGCCTCAAAGATGCGTCGCTTGAGGGATGGCATTCGGCTCTGCGAAATGCTGCAGAGCTCCATCGATATGTACTCCAAGCTCATGCTGCGCAACGTAAGGAAGTCGATGAACGTCGGCGCTCCTTCCGTTAGTGGGAACTGGGGCATGCTAATTTCGTGCTCTTCCCACAGGAGTTGAGGTTGGATGACTACCTCGCGAAGCAGGAAGTGGAACAAGATATCGTTATCCCGCAACTCGTCAATGATGAAGGGAGCTGACAGCGGCGACGTCCACAATACGCGCAAAATACGCATGCATCTGCTCTTCAGTGAAATGAGCCAGTGACGCATGCAAGTGGCATCACCGTGAGGGCTCTCGAGAAGAAGCCTCAACATGCTGTGAAAGAGCGAATCTCTTGCGGCAAAGGTGCCATCTGGCGCTATCGAGAGCGTGTCAACGCCGCAGGTGAACCCGAGGAGAAGGTGAGCAATGGTAGGCTTATTAGGGCTTGCGGCCAAGCAGCTCGACAAGAACTCGAGTATGTAAGTCTTGGTGAGGTAGTTGGGTGACTCGGCTTGTCCGGCGAGGTCGAGCGGCGTGATCAGCTCCGCGGCGAGAGCCCGGGCAATGGCCTCGTGCTCTCCATTCGCCTCCAACGCGACGATGGCCTTGTTGCGGTGGCTCTTGCGGCCTGGCGTGGACGACCACGCAGAAGTGATCTTGAAAGATGCAGTCATCTTTTGCAGCAATCGCAGGCAAGACAGGGTCAACTCGGGATGGCCGAGGCCACAGTAGTTCCCGAGGTCGACAACCAAGCTCAGATGACCAACCAAACCGTCCTCGAAGGACGCGTATGCGGCGTTGGCCACAGGAGCCCGTCGGTGATTTGACTGCATTTTGATGATTGGGCGCACAAGATCAAGGAATGTTGCTTGAAGATCCAACACTTTGGAAATGACTTCCACCGCTCTGAGAATGCCCAGAATAATTGGTGATGTGGGCGCGGCATTGCCGACGTCTACTGCGTCTTGATGGATGGTTTGGGCCAGTGCAGCAATGACCTTGTCGTTGAACATCCACTCCATGACTCTAGCAAAGGGGTGCAACTTGACGTAGGTCGCCAGGTCCGTTGCGGCCATTGCCGAGTCAATGGGAATGTTTGTCTCATTGGCGATGATGATGAGGTTTTCGTTGAATGTCGCCAAGCAGGTTGCTGCAAACTCGAGGCAGCTCAAGCGAAGCATCCTCAGTTGATTTACATCGTTGACTTCGTTGGCCTTGTTTGCAAAAACCTTGCCCATGACAGTGTCGACGTAGACTTCGATGCCCGGCATGCGATTCGCCGAGCCGAGGTTCTCAGGGAATGGCAAGCCATCATTTAGAGGGCTACTGTCTTCCGGAGGCGAAATGAGCGCGATCAGCAGCTGGATGAAGGCGTGGGGCTCGTCGAAGCCGTGGCAAATGTCGTCGCTGACGGTGTCCATGGATACAATGGGAGAGCTCTGGGGCGATCGGTGCTGGCTTGGAGTCACAATGTAGGCACCGTTCATCCAGGCCTCCAGACACTGCCACATAATGTTGGCCTCTTCTTGGGTTTTCCGTGAGATAAGAGCGCGCAAGGCCATGAATGTGCCGGCCCGCAAATCCGCAGGGATCGGACTGCTTGCAAGCTGGAAGAGCATCTCGACGAGGTTGAAGCTGGGCTCCTTGAGGAGGAATTGCCTCGGGGCTTCGCTCTCGGACGCGAGCTTGGTAATGAGCCGCAAGTATGACTGCAACATCATGGTAGATTCAGGCTCTGCCTCGGCCTGGTCGCTGGTCGGTCTGCCAGGCCGGTATGTTGATGGCGCTTGGGGGGTCTGGGCTTTTTCTCTAATCTTGTTTGAGAAGAAGACAAGCTCTCTGAATATCTGGTGCCACGTGAGGGACTGCGACCGCCTCATCTTGCCAGAAGCATGGTGGCCTTCGTCCAAAAGGAATTCATGCGCGGCCGTGGCGCAATCCTCGTTGCTTGAAATGGCCTGCAGCATCTCGCAGAACGAGCTGACTAGCGGCGTCGAGGCTCTCCGTGATGCCCAGTGCATGAAGCCAGCCAAATTGCTATCGGGGTCTGACCAGAAATTCATTGCGGCATCGGGACGGCCCTCGTACGCGTAGGCAATGATCACCAGGAAGCGCTCCAGGTCGAGGTCCTGTTCGTGTGTCTGGCTAAGCTGACGCTGCTCGTCCTCCTCCACGCGAAGCTTCCGCAGGACGTCAGGAAGGTTAGAAATGAAGGCATCAACAAAGACCTCCAACTGAAGCATCAAGGACGACTGAAACTCGTCTGAGAAGGTGATGGAGTCTGAGATGAGCGGAGGCGCCTTTCGTTGGAGCCAGTTGCGCATCGTTATTCTTGACGGGTCGACCCACTCTGGCGTCTTGACATCTGCGGCAATGGAGAGGATGAAGTCGAAAGCACCATCTTTCAGAGCCTCCAAGAATTGCTTGGATCTCTGTCTGTCCTCCTTGTCCAAATCAACACCTTCCAGGCCACCAAGGAGCGAGTCGTCAAGGTACCACCCGCTGTACTCTGATAGCCACCAAGCCTTGACAGCTGCTTGAAGATACACCAAGCGCCAAGGGGTCGTCTCATCGGCCTGTGGGCAGATGATCGGATTGAGTTGTCTCGCCATGTTCAGGTTCGAAACTCCTTCGGTCGAGCCATATAGTGTGATGTACGCACCCAATGCGGGGAACAAATGCGCTTCAGCCCATGTCAGCGGATGTAGTTCGTCCGCAGAAGTCGTCGTACTTACCAAGAAGAATGTCATACTTGTCCACGTTGCTCAATAGCTGCAGGAACGCCTTGAAGTCGCCAACTTCAGCATCCCTCTTTTCGATTGCGCGGCACAGGATCATTGAAAGAAGCTCGTGCTGCTGGTAAAGGCTGACGCGGGAGAACTCAATCGTCTCCATCTCCTCGGGTACCTGACCACCTCTGCCATTGATCAGTACGGCTGCAGCCGTCAGTTTGTCGGCAATCTTCTGGAGCCATGTCCTAACATCCTGGATCGCCGACATGCACTTTGGAATCAGCCTCTTTTGCGAAGAAGCCGTCTCGCCTGGCAGGCTTTGAAAGACGGTCGCGGACAGATACATCTGCACACCATTGAGAATCTCGGGATCAACCTCGTCGTCGTCCAGCGCATCAATCTCAAACATGAGTCGAATACTGTCGAGAGTGTATCTTCGTTGTTGGTGAACCCTGATCAAAGCGCATTCGAGCAGTGGGCGAGCGATGGCGATGGGGTCATCCTCGGAATCCAATAGGCATCGCATGGCATCGATTTCGTTTATTTCGGCTTCGTCGGCGAGGCTGAGGACCAATTGCTGAAACTCGTCGTTGACGGCATATTCCTCCTCGTCAATCACAACCTTGCCTGGCGCATGGAGCTGTGTCAGTGTACACGTTTAAACAGGGAAGCTACAGAGCTTCAAACCAACCTGACTTGACAGCCTGACGGCTCTTCTCATCTCTTGCAGGCCGTTGCCATGTTTTTTCGAGCTCCCTTTCGAATATGGCTTGGATAACGGGGTTGTCCAAGGAGTCAACGCCTTCGGGACGACCATCGCGAATGGCAGCCAAGTCGCGGTGGAAAGCCTGCAAAGCTTCGAGGGTATTCGGTTCGGCCATTTTGAGGTGCTGGGCGCGCTATTGCATGGCCTCAAAAAGCTGTTGATGTCATGAGATGAGGGGAGGCCGCGAAGCTGTCGCGTTGGCGAAAGGCGACCGGATCTGCTCGTTTGTTCGGTCGTGAGTGGTCTGCGCGGGCGACGCTTTTCGAGATGCCGGGAATTTTAGTGTGGAGCTCAGCAGCAACGAGAGGTGCTTGTCCTTCAACCTTGGAAGTATGGCTTGCCGCAGGCGCGTGAACGGTCGGTGCTGTCAGTGTCCATGGTGGTGGGTGCCTGGACTTCCAGTGTCCAATTGGGTGCATTGGCGGCTGCTGTGTCGAGAAAAATTCGCGGCCCCTCCAGATGTTCCGCGCCGAAGTCAACAAGAGACGTACCTAAGCTATCCGCCTCGGGTAGGTGGTGAAACTTTCTGCCGTAATTTGCTTGCAGTTGGGCAGGGACCAGGGAAAGTCACAAGCTGAAGGAAGGAAGGTACCTGAGGTGGCGCAAGGAGCTCTCCAGGTGCTGTAGGAATCTATCTGTGAAGGAGCTTCGTTGCAGGCTATGAAGTGCTGCGTCTCACCGAATGATCTTCTGGAAGCTCATCAAGTGTCATACCTGAGCTTTGCGCGACACATTCACCCTTTTTGATAAGTCAGCCGCATGCCAGCAAATGATCACCTCGTGGTATCATTGAGACTTGTGAGCTGCCACTGCTGCACTTGAAGCTCCGTCGCGACTACTCGATACTACAATCACCACGCTTACGCCTGCCTCAACAGCACGCTCGTGACATTCAACATTAAAAGGTGCACTCAAACCTTTTTTTCAGCAGGCAGGAAGGTACATACACTGCAACCTCGCTTTTCATCCTCGCGCTCTACCCTCGTTTAATCGTGTGTCCGAGTCTATCAACTCTGTTTACATTCGTTTGGGAATAGTTGTTCACTGACGAGGCCATAGGACGATGGCATATAACAACAATGGCGCCTCCAAAGATCAAGACGGGGGACGTCACTGTTAATGATGCGCTGGGTTAGTAACACTGCTGCCATGCAATTTCACAACTGACAGCGCAGCAGATTTAATCGAGGGGGGCAACCTCAGAGAGCGTTCTTCTGGTTTGGATGGTGAGTCTCTCCTTGATGACAACAGTGGACTGCTCAGGACCAGAGATGTTGAACATATGGCAGACCTGATTTATCTTCTGGACAAAAAGGGCAAATCGGCCAGTTTGTAAGGAATTCCCCCTATCACTGATCCATTCTTGGCCTTGGTTGACGAATGTTGTAGATCCACCCTTCGCGACAAGCACTACCATCGCATACTTGAGATCCTCTTCAAATGTGCCATCAGTGAGAAGAAGACCTATACCGGGGGCAAGCGGACGACGGCTGCAGGAGCGGGAGGCAGATTGGGCAAATGCGCCGAGGCCCTTCGGCTTGCTGTTGGCCACGGAGCTTCTGCCAGCAAGCTCAAGAGAAAGACGATGCTTGCTCTCATCGACCACGTCACCCAGGCTCTACCCTGCCCACCTGGATCCGGGGACGGACCGTACGTGGAGCCACTGTTGAAAGACTATGTCAAATCCATCCTCGCCCTGCTCTCCCATCAGGCGAATGTCGAGCAGCTTGCTACACTGGATGCGGCCGGATGGAAGAACTGTGTCGACTTCTGCGTCGATGCCGTGCGGGTATATCTCGATCATGCTGACAGAGACTCCGGCTCACGGGGATCTCCAGCACCGGGCACGGCATCTTTGGGCTTCTCTACTGGAAGAAGCATCAATGCTAGCCAGAGGATGCCGGGTCAAATCCATCGCGGTACCGTACAGGACCTCATTCATTGCATCCACCTCCTCGTCCGCCCGCCAAATGCGCCGCTTCACGAAAGATCTATTGATCTATCCGAGACGATCATCCAGGTACTACAGCTACGCCACCTTGGGTTGAGCCAAGTGATTCAGCTGAGCTTTGCTTCAATCAACAAAGTCTTTGTCGAGATTCAAGCAAACGACATCTCTCGGGCTGCCAGCTTGGCCAGAGACCTTGTGCCACTGATAAGTCATTGGTGGCAGGCGCGAACAGCATCTCAAGACGGGATGCTCAATTCGATCCGGGACGAGATGCTGAAAACCATGTTGATCATCCACCTCCATCTTGAGCGTCTTGTATGCCTCGAGGGTGACGACACAGCCCGCAAAGAGATAATAGGACTCGCCGATTCCCTATGGCTGGAATACTCGCGGCGAACCAAACATTCCCAGCTTCAACTCGATGATCTCACATTCGCCCCCCAGAGGTTGCCCGAGGACTATTTCACACTAGAGGTCTTCGGCCTTCGTATACACAACCGGGAGGGAGAGCGAGGATGGGCTTTGTGTCAGAACCTCGCCATCTTGGAGCGAATCATTTGGAAGAGCCGCAACAAGGATATATCACAGTCGTCAGAGGAGCAACCGCGAAAAAAGCGCAAGACTCACGCTGCAGCGACGCGTTTGCAGGAAAAACTGCAGTCACCCAACTCGGCAGCACGGATACTCGCCTTGCAGCTCGTGCCTTTCCTTCTTCAATTAAACACTTTCTCTGTGGCTGAAGTGTCGGATCTTGTTATTGATCTCGCCGGCCTTGCTGGCGATAAGGACTCCACGGTAGTATCTTGGGCTATGCTCGCTTGCTCCAGGTAAGGCGCCTCTAAACTGTGTACAACTAAGATCGCTAAAGCTAAGGACGCAAAGCTCCGCAATATCACAGGTCAAGTCGGCCGATAATTCAGACTCATGGAGACAGCTATGGCAAGTAGCTGCTCGAGCAGTCGGTCTTCCTAGTACCAGTCGTGCCGCCAGCGTACTCTTGCACACTGTCCTTGAAAGAAACCTTGTACTTTACCACGATGTTTCCGATGGCATCAACAGCATTGTCACGACTGCCGACGCCAACGGCCCAGCCCTCTTGGTGGACTCTTCCATTACCCTCATGTTTCATTTACGGTCCCTCAGAAACGTCAAGCTACCCAACGCAAGCCAGTCAACAAATCATCACGTTATTCGATGGATATTCCAGAGATGGAATCCAGGTACGTCGTTCTACAAGCTGGAGCTATTCACCAATCTAACCTTTCTCAAGCCGACTGGAGCTATGCTCGCGACTGCTCTATCCACGCTCCGATTAATGAACTTGCCAACCTGATCCGGGCTTGCTGTGGCGCACGAGTTTTGACACCGACACCTTTGACAGTGACCGGAGGGTCCATTTGCGAGGTGTGGAAGGCACAGTACCACACAGCAGTCCTAACACGATACCTCCTGCTGCTGGACGCACCACCAGCATCGAAGCCACGCACCCTCCTGAGCTGTCGTTCGAACACTTCCGAATCAGTCCAGGCCAACGATGCCTCTTTTCATGCCGCAAAGAGACTAGTATTGGAGCTCCTGTTCCCAAAGGTCGAGGAGTTGCAGGACCTCTGTGATTCGTGGGCGAGAAAGGGGTCAGAGGGAGGCGCTCCCATGTCTTCAGACCGACTTTACAGTCTCTTCTCTGCAAATATCATAGGCATCCTCCTTGCCAGCCAGCTTGTCGACTTGAACTCGGGTCAGTCACGAGACATCGAAAGTCTCCTGGCCAAGCTTTCCGAGGCCAGCATAAGTGCTGCTTCGAACTCGAGTGACAACACAAGTTTCGAGCTTCTGTTGAGAACAATACGACCGGTGCTTCCGTCACTTAACACAACGGGCATCAACAGCCTCGAAGAACATGCTCCACTGTTGAGGCTGATCTTGACACTGACAGCAACCGTGGAAGAGAGATCCTTGCGGCAATCCTCGGGACAGGACCAAGATCTTATGGATGTGGACGATGATTTCGACTCACAGGAGAGCAGAGTCAGCGTTACGCTATCCGAAGTCCCCCGCTCGAACATCTCATTGAGCCTGGATGGAGAAGCATTCATACATGAAACTATACAACGTCTATACCATTTTGCATCGATGCATAAAGACAACGGGAAGGTGTTCATGGAACAGCTTCTGTCGCTCCCTGACAAGGAGTTCATGTTGTGTAGCACTTTCACCTCAGAGCTCTTCGAGTCTGACTTGCCGATCAGTGAAGAAGATGCGATCGGTGTCGTTGAAAGAACAGGCGACATCATGGGTGAGCCCGAATACTCCTGTTGCGAAGTAGCTCACTCGACCAGCTTAAGGATTCTGCAAAGCCTCATGCCGGTCTATAAGGACGACCAACAGCCCGTGGCCAAGATGTTCGGCGACTTGTACCATCACTTTGTCAGCAAATATTTGCCCAATAACCTCCTTTCCCCACTGTCGCAGATGTCTCTCTCGAGCTTGCTGCTTGCGCTTTTGAGGACCAACCCACAGTATGGGAGCAATCTTGGCCTAGACTCTTGTCGAACGACTTTACTGTCAATCATGCAAAGCGGCACGCTGCCCGTCAAGTTCTTCATCGGGTCCGCTTTGCCGGACGTATTCAGCTCCTACGTACTTAAGATGCATGACGATATCTTTCTTGACGTTCTGAACAGTCTTCCTACCAACTCCCAAGACCTCGAAGGCATCGCGTTCCGCCTCTTTGTGCTGTCTCAGCTCGCATGCCGCTGGCCAACCCTGCTCAGGAGATGCACGTATCACATCTTCGAGACGCCGGGGAATATCATGCAGTCCAGTCAGTATGCCAAACGGTGCCTGGGAACGGTTTCGCAAGCCCTTTGTCTGTCCTCTTCTCAAGAGTTATTCAGAATATTTAGCCCCCAGCTGCTATACACATGGCTTGCGCCCCCCGCAAACGACGAAAACGGCCCAGCCATCAACAAAATCGAGGACATACCATATGAGATTTTTGGCTTTCCGACTCTTAATGGCCTTCTACAGGAAGCGCAGACCGAGACGACAGCGTTGCAGATAATGCGCCATCGCTACAAAGACGTCGAGTCTCTTTCCAAGCGCCTGGGTATCTCCCTAGTCGACATGGTGACGCAAGGATTCACAAAGATCATGGCATACGCTATCGCACATGAGCTCAGCACGCCTATTTCTAAAGGCGAAAAAGTCGAAACCGGCGAGACGTGGGTTCGGACGCTTTTGGGTAACGAACCATTCCTCGATCAAATTTATTTGAACTTTGCCGACATTGTTGCCTTGTTGCTGGATCTTTTCGACCAAGAAGACCCCATCGAGAAGCATCTCTCTAGAGACAAGAGCTTTGAATACGCCTGTGAGGCACTGGACGAGATGAAGCAGTTATCTCAGTCGACAACCGCCCTACCGCCTAATCAACAACCCATGTTCAGGGCCAAATACCTCACCAGAGAGCTGTTCCATGTGTGTCGCCTCACGGAGTACGAGCTACAAGAGCTCTGGACACCGGCTTTGGTTGTCTCGGTCGCCCGGAGAATTTTCAATACTGTCCACCCTGCCTTGGGCTCGTTTCACGCCTGCTCCGTGCTGCGCAAGGTCAGAGTTTTGATTTCTCTTGCCGGCCCTGTCGCGTTGGAAGCTTATCCTCTGGAAATGCTACTTTCGTCCGTCCGGCCGTTCATTGTGGACTCGGAATGTGCCGACGATGCACTTGGTGTGAGTCGGTATCTCATCACGAAAGGGGCTTACCATCTCGAGCAAACCCCATCCTTTCTCGCTGGTTACGCCTTGTCTACTCTAGCATCTCTCAGAGTTTTCCTCGAGTCCAGTCAGTCAAGTACAACCCAAGAAAGTCAATTCAAGGCGACCATGAGCAAAGCCCAGACTTTCCACTCATGGTTCAGTTCCTATCTCACTGGCTACGACTCGAATAACTTTGGCGATGAGCAGCAACGGGAGGCATTCCGACTGATTACCCAGTCTGCATCCAAAATTCGATCTTCAGGAAACGCCGAGAAGGGCACGCACGAGAGCACTCTGCTGATGGAGATTCTCAGGGATGGCGAACGCGAGTCGAAGCTTCTGAACGAGGCAGCTCGTAATCTAGCACTCGGTTTATTGTGTGGAGATTTCGCTGTGCCCACCACAGGTCGTCAAGATGTAATTTCCGACGATGAGGAGGCCCTACGGCACACCGGACTTGTGTGGAAGAGCTGCAATGCGTTAGCTCTCAGTGACGAGTATCTCGCGTGGGCAGGCCGCGTTATGGGCAGGTCTTTCGCCGCTTCGGGAGAAATTCAAGCTGAACTTCTGGAAGAGTCCGAGCTATCACAGTACAGCAGGATTGCACCAGGAGCTAATGACTCCGAGAAGGGACTGCTGAGTCTACTGCAACAACTTACACAGAGCAAAGAATCTGCCATCGGAGGCTTGGCCGAATCGGCTTTGAGGGCAGTCGTGTCAGAAGCAGCAGCGCAGGAGGACGGTGCGTTAGTCTCTGCCGCCCAGCAGATCTTGACAGAATCCTTGTGCTTGGCCTCCGCTTGGGCTCAATATCGCACGCCTCCTTCCGACTTTGTCCTGTCCCCGATTGTTCCTGATTCGCAGGTCTTCTTCCGGGATCACGTGGAGAGTTCTGATTGGGTTCAGCAGCTCGCTGTTTACCTTGCGCAGTCGGTTTCCGAGTACACTGTCCTAAGCGCGCTGGTGCCAATTCTCAAGAACGTCAAAGGTTTTGCCCAAGATGCATTTCCATTCATCGTCCACCTGGCCTTATACAGTCAACTGGATAAGCAACCCCACATCAAGCGCAACTTGTCGGAAGCCGCCAAAGAGTGGCTCAAGATCGAGGATGATGCTGCGCGGACGAACCAGAAGCAGCTGATCAACACAATACTATACCTCAGAACACAGTCCATTCCTCAGGAGACATCCATCGCGGACCGGGCATTGTGGCTCGATGTCGACTTCGCTGCCGCTGCCGCTGCCGCCTCGCGTTGCGGTATGTATAAGACCGCCTTGCTGTTCACGGAGGTTGCCGCCTCTCAGACAGTTCGCTCGTCTAGGCGATCATCTGCGATCCGTGAGGACGATTCTACTGAAGTCCTTCTTTCGATTTTTGAGAACATTGACGATCCTGATGCGTACTATGGCCTCCCACAGTCCGCCGATTTCTCAAGTTTCCTGGCTCGATTGGACTACGAGAAGGACGGCTCCAAGAACTTGGTCTTCCGAGGAGCCCAGTACGACAAACACATTCGGACAAGGAACCCTGCATCACAGGTGGATAGCCAGTGTCTTGTCAGAGCTCTCGGTACTTTGGGTCTGGTGGGTCTCTCTCATTCCTTGTTACAGACGCAACAGAGCCACGACGGAGATGAAGCATCCTTGGAGGACACTTTCCAGACAGCACGCCGACTGGAGCTATGGAATCTCCCTGTCCCATCAACCGCCGACAATTGTGCCGTAACCATTTACAAGGCGTATCAGAATGTCCAACAAGCCACTGACACGCTTTCTGTGCGCAATGCCATCTATGCCGGCTTCAGCCAGACCATGCGCAGTCTTGTCAATCGTGGCCTGAATGCAGCCAGCCTTCGCAAGCATCTCGGCGCTCTCGCAGTTTTGACAGAGCTTGATGATATTTCCAACGTGGCTGACTTTTCTGAGCTGGAGGGCATGCTTGGCAAGTTCGAACGACATGGCCAGTGGATGAGGCACGGAAGGTATGTGAAACCTTGGGTCCCCCCCTGTTTTTCTTCATCCTGCTACATTGCCTTTATCATTGCCTTGATCATTGTCTTTATCATTGCCTTTACCATTCCACTTTCTGCTCGGGTGTCCGATCTCCCGCTGCCGCTACTCATTGAATATCTCTGCGCGAATACGATCAAACTGACAAACCATAGGTACGAAGATGTCAGCCACCTACTTTCTTGTAGAGGGACATCATTGAGCTTGATCAGACAGAAGCCCAAGCTTCGCGCCCAGGCCTTGTCAACAGTCGAGGCCAGACAAATCGAGATCCGGTCCATGCTGATGTCCTCGGGGATATATCGCTTCCATCAAGCAACGCAAGAGTGTGTGAATCTCTCCACGTTACTTGTCGGCTTGATCGGTACATGCGACGAGCTCGGCGTTAAGGTGGATGCCGCCATCAAGATTGAGACAGCCAACTCAATGTGGGACTATGGGGAAATGATCCCTTCCATTCGCATGTTACAAAGTATCGATAGCGACTCGTCCCTCAAGAAGCAGACAATTCCAGTGAGCCGCTCAGATCTCCTGTCGAAAATTGGCTACCAGGTGTCGGTAGCCAAATTGGAGAACCCTCATGACATCCAGAAAAATTACCTCGAACCCGCTCTCAAAGATCTTAAAGGGAATAGCCAGGGACAGCAAGCTGGGCATGTCTACCATCAATTCGCCATGTTCTGTGACGAGCAGTTGCAAGACCAAGACAGTTTGCAGGATCTTGCCAGGCTGCAGACTTTGCGGAAGGGCAAGAGTGACGAAGTCTCTCAACTTCAGGACCTCATATCGAGCACCCGCGATCCCCATCTCAAACAAAGATACCAGGGTCACCTGAATCGCGCTCGGCTATGGCTAGGACTGGACGAGCAAAAGCTCCGTCGCATGGAGCAGACGAGAGGCGAATTTGTGCGGCTCAGCCTGGAAAACTATCTCCTTTCACTTACCGCCTCTGATGATCATAATAATGATGCCTTACGTTTCACGGCTCTCTGGCTGGAGCGTTCCGAGGAGCCAGAGACCAATGAGGCCGTCAAGAAACACCTCGACAAGACGCCCACGAGAAAGTTTGCAACGCTGATGAATCAGTTGTCTTCTAGACTACAGGATCAACCGAGCTCGCCTTTCCAGAAGCTCCTGATTCAGCTCGTCTACAAAATTTGTCTGCAGCATCCATACCATGGGATGTACCAGATCTGGTCAGGCACAAAGGTGAAGACCCGCAAAGAGGATCAAGTGGCAGTCCTAAGACTCAAAGCCACGGAGAAGGTGGCATCGCTGCTGCAGTCTGCCAAGTCTGTCGCGGCAATATGGCAAGCGATCGATAGGACGAGCTCTTACTACCATCGCCTGGCTGTCGACCGAGATTCTAATAAGTTCAAGGCTGGACAAAAGATGGCGCTCAAGGACGTTCACTCGGCCCAATCGCTTCAAAATGCGCTGGCCAAGTACAAGATCCCGCCCCCGACCATGCAGCTCGAGGTGTCAGCGACCATGGACTACTCGAATGTCCCCATCATCTCAAAGTTAGACCCGCAGATGTCGATTGCGTCTGGAGTCAGCGCGCCAAAGATCATTACGGCAGTCGGGAGTGATGGCAAGAAATACCGACAACTTGTCAAGGGCGGCAACGACGATCTCCGTCAAGACGCCATCATGGAGCAGGTCTTTGCGGCCGTGTCGGATCTTCTTAAACTGCATCGCTCGGCACAGCAGAGAAACCTTGGGATCCGCACGTACAAGGTCCTTCCTCTGACATCGGCATCTGGGCTGATCGAGTTTGTCCCCAATACCATTCCATTGCACGATTTTCTCATGCCAGCCCACGAGAGATACTTTCCCAAGGACCTCAAAGGCTCTCAATGCAGAAAAGACATTTCTAATGCGCAAGGCAAGACTGTCGAGCATCGGATTACCGCTTATAGGAAAGTCATAGACAAGTTCCATCCCGTGATGAAATACTTCTTCATGGAGAATTTTGTCGATCCTGACGAGTGGTTTGCCAAGCGCCTCGCATACACGCGTACGACTGCAGCTATTTCAATGCTTGGCCATGTGCTCGGTCTCGGCGACAGGCACGGCCACAACATTCTGCTAGATAGCAAGACGGGTGAGGTCGTGCATATCGACCTGGGTGTCGCGTTCGAGATGGGTCGCATCCTCCCCGTGCCAGAACTCGTCCCGTTCCGGCTGACACGAGACATTGTGGACGGAATGGGCATCACTGGGACTGAGGGCGTCTTCCGGCGCTGCTGCGAGTTCACACTACACGCCTTGCGTGAGGAGACCTACTCGATCATGACGATACTCGACGTCCTGCGTTACGATCCTTTGTACTCATGGTCCATTTCTCCCGTCCGCCTGGCAAAACTACAGAGAGAAGTACAAGGAGATGAATACAACAGGGACGACGACGAAGGTGATGAAGACGGTGGGAAGGGTAAAAAGGGGCAGCAGGTCAATGAGCCGTCGGAGGCTAACCGGGCTTTGGAGGTGGTACGGGGGAAGTTGTCAACGACGTTGAGCGTAACAGCAACGGTCAACGACCTGATCAACCAAGCGACCGACATAAGTAATCTTGCCGTCCTCTACTCGGGATGGGCAGCGTATGCATAGATAATCAAAGATTCATTCCGAAGATTTTGCAATGCATTCAGTGATCAGTTTTGAAGAGGCGATCACGCCTGCGCCTCTATATCTCTATGCCTGTACAAGGGCAAGAAGAGGGGTGCATAAAGACTGACACAACTAGGTATCCGAAAAGTACGCTATCGTAACGTCTACTAAATGTTATTATGGAAAGGCGACTCTATAGTAATCTTCTTTTAATACGGTACCTTACCCAAGCAAGTGGGCGTTAATCCGATTGCCGCTCTATCGGTACCCTCCCAGGCTATTTTTCTATAATCCATGTGCCTATTATCCCTATCCCTATTCATTCTTTAAAGAGTATTCCCTAATGAATATATAGAGGACAATAACAATAGCAGAAATGGTAGAAAAAATAAAAAGAATAAGAATGTTAGGCATATTAAGCAGGTAAGTAGGCGTTACAATCTTGTTAACTAGTACAGACTTGAGTGAAGCATATTGTGGAGTGCCCGGGGACAATGGGATCGGGTGTTTACTGTGGTGGGACCGTTTGACGTGACGACGAGAAGTGAGGTGTGGTGGGGTCCATGTCTTATCTAATCCCTGTCACTGACGATAAGGGGACGTGCTAAATGGATGATGCTAACGACCGTGGTGGTGGTGATTTATTAATGGCGTCCATAGCTCCGCGTTTAACTCCGCGACAACTCTCCCGCAATCACGACTTTTGTACTCCCCAACCTCTCTGTGACAAGCTTCTCTGCAAACACCCGACAATTCACTCAAAAGAAGATTGCCTGCTACGATTTCAACCTGGCCACCCCGCCCTGCCCACACCATCCCATCTCCACGAGAGCGCATAGTACGTCTGTAACAGCTTGGACAAAAGTTGTTGCAGGGCCACACGGTCCATGCCGTCGAATTCACCCCCCGCAGTCGAGGGAGTTTTGCCATCACGGGCGACGGGAAGGACAGGCGGCGCAGCGCCGGTCAACGACAACCATAACCCTCTACGCCGAAGACCCCGCCAAGATTCCGACGTCTCGCGCTCCGGTTCCGTCGCCCCGCACCAGCAGCAGTCCAACAGACCGAGCCCGAAGCGCTTCAAGTTTGGCGCTGACGACCCTTCCTCTCACAATATCATGTCTACCAAGATGAAGGGCAAGCTGCCCGAGGTCATTGACCTGACGCAATCCAACTCGTACCGGCCATATACGGGCGCGAAGAAGCTGATCATCAAGAACTTTCGACATTCGGCCACCAACGAGAAGCTGGAAAAGTACTACGAACGGACCGAGCAGGAATTGGTCGATGCTTTGCACGAGATCTTCAGCGGGCGCAAGCCAAAGCTACCGTTGGAGAGGCTATCTCGGGCCGTGGAAGATATATGCAGGCGCGGCCAAGACAGCGACTTGCAGCTGTACGAGACCTTGCGGCGAAAGTGCGAGGAGCACCTCACCCAAGATGTACTACGGTCAATCAAGTCCCGAGCTGGCAGCACAGATGTAGCCATGCTTAAGAGCGTCCTCGAGCACTGGAGGGTGTGGAATGGCCAGATTGTGAGTCTACGAGGTGATTTCTACGCCCTGGCTTGGCATTAACGCGCGACACAGATGACGATCCGGTCCACGTTCACTTACCTTGATCGTACCTACCTCCTAAAGAATAAGAATTACCTTTCCATCAACGACTTGACCATTTCACAGTTCAGGAGGATGGCGTTCCCGGCCCGCGACGACCCAGATGGTCAGACGCCCGGTGGCAGGGCGTTGCGGGGCATGTACGACCTGATCTCGTACGACCGAACAGGGGACGAGCGGTTCGAAGCGGCATTGCTCAAGGACTCGGTCATGATGCTACACGTATTCAACATTTACACCAAATACTTCGAGCCCCGGTTCATCGAGTTATCAGAGACATTCTTTGAGGACTTCGCAGAGGAGAGGAGCGCGTCAAGCCTGAAGGAGTATATCTCGGCGTGTGAGAGGCTGCTGAAGAAGGAGGACTACCGCTGCAACGAGTACAACTTCGACTCTACAACCAAGAAGCAGCTGCTCGACGCCGCGCACGGTATCCTTGTGAACAAGTATTCCGACAAGCTTCTCAACAGTGAGAGTCTTTCCAAGCTCCTTTCCGACCATGAGGTAGACTCCATGAAGGCCCTGTACGATTTGTTGCGACTGTCCGATATACAGAAGAAGCTCAAGCAGCCCTGGAGCACATATATCAAGAAGACGGGTGCTGCCATTGTTGCTGACAAGGAGCGCGGCGACGACATGGTCCAGAGGCTTCTTGAACTTAAGAGGTCACTAAGCCTCATTGTGCGCGACGCCTATGGCGGCGACCAAGACTTTGTCAACGAGCTCAGGAACGCTTTTGGAGACTTTATGAACGATCGCAGCATTGCAACGACGTGGAGCTCCGGAACATCCAAGGTTGGCGAGATGATCGCAAAGTATGTCGACATGCTGCTTCGCGGTGGAATCAAGGCTTTGCCGAAAACACTTCTGTCAGATAACATCGACCGAGCTGCGGCAGAGCAGAGCGGTATAGCCAGCGCCGGCGACGAAGACGCTGAGCTCGACCGGCAATTGGACCAGGCCCTGGAGCTCTTCCGTTTCATTGAAGGCAAGGACGCGTTCGAAGCGTTCTACAAGAAAGACTTGGCTCGCCGTCTGCTCATGGGTAGAAGCGCTAGTCAGGATGCCGAGCGTAACATGCTGCGGAAGCTCCGCGAGGAGTGTGGTATGAACTTTACTCACAACCTGGAGCAGATGTTCAAGGACGTCGAGGTGGCCAAGGAGGAAATGGAAGCCTACAAGCAGTGGTCGGAAGGCACCGGCGTGGATAGAGCCCCTGTCGATCTGTCGGTAATGATCCTGTCACAGGCGGCCTGGCCAACATATCCCGACGTCAAGGTGCACTTGCCAGACGATGTTGCCAAGCAGATTGAGCGATTCGACCAGTACTACAAGAACAAGCACACGGGCCGGCTGCTCAACTGGAAGCACGCACTAGCGCACTGCACGGTCAAGGCAAAATTCCCCAAGGGTACAAAGGAGCTTCTCGTCAGCGCGTACCAAGCCATCATCCTCGTTCTCTTCAATGAGGTCGGCATCGAGGGCTTCCTCGGCTACGAACAGATTGCTCGCTCGACAAACCTGCAAGGAGAGGAACTGAACCGAACATTGCAATCTCTCGCCTGCGGCCAGGTTCGCGTGCTTACAAAGAGTCCCAAGGGGAGGGACGTCAACCCGACGGACACGTTCACGATTAACAAGGCATTCATACACCCAAAGATCCGAGTTAAGATCAACCAGATTCAGCTCAAGGAGACCAAGGAAGAGAACAAGGCGACACACGAGCGTATCGCCCAGGACAGACGGTTCGAAACACAGGCAGCCATTGTGCGCATCATGAAGAGTCGCAAGGAGATGAGCCACGGCGAGCTGGTTGCGGAGGTGATTAACTTGACCAAGAACCGAGGTGCAGTTGATGCGGCGCAAATCAAGAAGGAAATAGAAAAGTAAGTGACTTCCGTGTCGTTGGCGGAACGAAGCGTTGCTAACACCTCATAGCCTGATTGACAAGGATTACTTGGAACGCGAGGGCAACACTTACACGTACCTGGCGTAGAGAGGTAGTTGGCATTGCGGGACTCGTTCGTACCCAGGGCGTAAGATCACCCTGGTGAGTCAAGTAGATGGCATGGTTGATCTGTCCATATACATAAATGAACTGAATGAAAGAGACGCTGGATGGTTAGGAAACCGGCGTTTTCATGGAACAATGCAATTTGAGTTGGCTCTAATACACTGCCTTCACCGGTGCACTGACCACTCCATCTACACTCGGTGAGCTCGGTGACTGATGGTAGCCCCTGTCGGGACCCTGCGGATAATCGTTCCACCTAGCGCATTGCGGGGTTCAAGAAAAAAGTTGCGGCGGCGGTGGTCCCTCCTGCACCTGGGCGCCAAAATTTTGGGAAATTTTGTGCCAAAGGCGGTCGGCCAGAAATATTTCCCATTGTACGGTGCACCGCGAAACCTCGACGACTTGACTTGCGCCGATTCCCACCAACCACCCTCCCGGATTCGACGAAGTACCTCGCCGAGCCGTCCTGCAACTATCAAGGAAAGCCGAATAAGGGGATATTTGCCAATTGTTTAATTTAAGTCGACAACCCAGCACAATCCGCCAAGATGCCCAAGTCAAAGCGCAACAGAGTGGTCAACCTGACCCAGGTGAACAAGAAGACGCGCGAACAAAAGGACAAGCTCTTTTCCAACATTCGCGAGTCGGTGCCGCAGTACCAGCACTGCTTCGTCTTTGGCGTCAACAACATGCGCAACAACTACCTCAAGGAGGTCCGCCACGAGCTCAACGACTGCAGGTCCGTTCTTTTTACAGCTTCTCTCCAAGTCTACTCAACCCGTGATACCACACCTATGGTGGTGCACCATGGCAGAATACACTGGCTCATACATGAGCTGCCCCTATCTAAACCCACCAAGCTAACCCGCCCTGCCACCTAATAGACTCTTCTTCGGCAAGACGAAACTCATGGCCAAGGCCCTAGGCCAAGACCCCTCCTCCGCCGTCGCAGACGGCATCGAGCGCCTCACCCCCTTCCTCGCCGGCACCGTCGGCCTCATCTTCACCAACCGCGACCCGGCCTCCATCCTCGAGTACTTTGACGGCGTCTCCCCCGTCGACTTCGCGCGCGCGGGAACCGTCGCCACCCGCGACTTCGTCATCCCCGCCGGCGTGGTCTACGCCACGGGCGGTGAGGTGCCCGCCGAGCACGACGTGCCCATGGAGCACAGCATCGAGCCCGAGCTCCGACGCCTGGGTATGCCCACGCGCATGGTCAAGGGCCGCGTCTGCCTCGGCGGCGACGACTCTGGCGAGGGCGAGGGATACACCGTCTGCAAGGAGGGCGATGTGCTCGACAGTCGGCAGACGAGGCTGTTGAAGCTGTTTGGGATCTGCTTGAGCGAGTTCAAGGTCAAGGTTCTTGCGTAAGTTTCTTGTTCCTTTTTTGTTCCCCCGCCTTCCTTTCGAGGCCGGCTCCCCGAGAATTGCGAGTACTGACATGTGTACGTAGATACTGGAGCTCTGCTTCAGGCGAGGTAACCGAAGTGAACCCCAACGCCATGGACGGCGTCGAGGTCGAGAGCGACTAAGAGCCAAATGTTATGAACAAACGTAAAAAAGATTAAAAAAGCTTTTAGACTTTTGATGATTGCTTTCCTCATGTAGGCTTGATACCATCATGGATTGCGAAAGGGTGGGACCAACAAAAACAATTTTCACGGCGTTTTACGGAAGGGGGTTTCTACTAGATTATTATTCCTTGAAAACAATTCATGCGTCAAAGCATCAATCTCTTCCACTAAAAACAGGCTTTTCCTTCTGTCATCCTTGACGGAGGTGAAATGACATGGAAGCAAAAAAGTTGTGGATGGACGTCGAACCTTGTTAGGGAGCAAAAGTGCAGAGCTTCCCCAACGAGCATCATCCGTTGTAGTCGATAGCCGAAAGGTTTGACTGTTCCTTTCCATTCAGATTGGCCAGGAGCAGGCCGGGCTGGCTCTGAAAAATGCCGTGGGTAGTTCGTTTTTTTGGGCATCTTTCATCATATAAAGTTTGGTGCCTGCCAAATTGCCATGACACGCTCGCGCGCAGAGGTACCTATATAACGGATGGAATACTCTCAGAATTCGAGAGATCCCCAGTTCGAGACAACCTTTTGTTAGGCCGGCCCTTTTTTCCTTTCCCGTCTATTGAGGAAGCAGCCTCTTTAAAACACATAGGAATCCTGGGACGTTGACATGCACTCTCGGCAACGACTGGATACAACTCGAGCAGCCGGATGATAGGAAGCTGAAGTACGGATACGACGTCTGATCTGTCTGCGTAAGAAACTAAAAGTCCTCACCTATTGGTACAAGTAATTATAACGTGGTACATGTGGATTTTCCCCATCCTTTTTGATTGTTTCCCGGTACGAATCCTCCTTCACTAAGCTCCAGGTCAGTAGGCACAGAGTCCCTTACCTCTGACCTTACCTGCAGCATCGAGCCGTTGTCGGAGTTCCTTGTTACGGCAGTCGTAGCCTGGGCAGGTTGTGTATGCACGTGGCGAGGTTTACCTTCAACAAGATGCCGAATCAGTTCTTTGGAAGTTGGTGGTTCGTGTGATGATTTGTTGTGAACACTGCTGGCCTGCCTGGTAATTGCGTATACTTGCCCCAAGCTTGCATCCGAGCTTTGTCCGAGTTCTCTTTGGTCCGAATATGGAGGTACTCGAAATTCGCGCTTGAAACCTTCTGCTTACCCTCGAGAGAGAAGGGGAAGAAGAAAAGAGACGGAAAGAAGAGACGAGCTAGTCGTCACCCACCGCAAGACACTAGGTGTCTCGTCAGTAACGACGCAACTTGCGAGGATCCTCGTAGCCACCGCCCTCGTAGCCGCGTTTTCTACTGTCGTCTTCACGAGGTCGGTCGTAATCTCTGTCTCTGTCTCGGCCGCGGTCCCGGTCCTCTCTGTCGCCTCGGTCTCCGCGGTCACCACGGTCGCGATACCCACCTTCCCCTCTAGGCCTGATGGGTTCCATGTTGCTTCCAGTCCGTCGGCCACCGTCACGGTCCCGATCACCAAAGCGGCCTCCATCGCGGTAGCCGCCGCCGCCGCCACCGCCACCGGATCTGTCGTCATATGAGCGGCCACCACCACGGTCATACCCACCGCCGGAGAAGCTGCGGTCGCCTCGGTCACCACGATCGCCTCCGAAGCCGCGACCAGGTCCTGAAGGGGCGTCTCTGGGTGCGCCGTATCCGTTCGGTCCGCGGTCACCACCCCTGGAGCCGAAGTCGCCGCCGCCGCGGAAGCCACCACGACCACCGAAACCTCCACCGCCTCCCCTGAAGCCTCCACGTCCGCGACCTCCCTCGAAGCCGCCACGGAAACCGCCTCGGAAGCCACCGCCAAAGTTGCCACCAGGTCCGCCACCCATGGGACGGGCAGGAAGAGCCTTGGTGTAACCTCTGCCACCGAGGCCACCGCCAAATCGGCGGGGCACCCAGCCCTTGACGGTGCGGCCCCTCTCGACGTCTACCTTGATACGTCGGTCTTTGATTCGAATACCATCGCAGGCATCTAGAGCAGCTACTCACCAGTGCGCCAAGGCGCGTGTGTCAGTAAAACCTTGACGATATCATACCTTTGCATCGTGACTGGGTAAAAAGAAGGAAAAACAAGATTTGAGACGGGCAAGCTTGAGGGCCACAGATCTCGGTGTGAAGTGCAGAACGTGGGCAAGCTTGAGGGCCGCACGTCTGAAGGGGAACGACTGGCAGACAAGCCGAGTCTTGTCGGAGGGGGTGGGTTCGGCGGTATTACCTCTCATGTCTTTCTCTCGTTCAAATACTACAAAAGCGTATCCTCGGTGGGGCTTCTTCTTCTTCTTGGGTCTCTCATGGGCATGCGTGTCAGTGATGATGCGAATCTGTACAAATATTAGCTCGATGCAAAGTGTGGAAAGGTATTCGGGAGTACGTACGCGCTCAATGGGGCCGAATCGACCAAACTCTCTCTCGAGGTCTTGCTCATTTGCCTCGTACGAGAGTCGCGCAACAATGAGCGTCTTGAAAGCGTCGCCACGAATGTTGGGATCCTCGTGCGGCTTAACTAGATCGCGAAAACATCAGCATAGACTCTCGATGGATAAATACTGGCAGAACTAACAGTCCTTCGGCCCCTCGGTTTTGAGCTTCTCAACAGCTGCCTGCTTCTCAAGCTTCTTGCGGTCGCGCATCTGAAGCCAACTTTCCGTCGGCTTGTAGTCGTCCTCTTCCTTGTATTGCTGGAGCGCGGGAAGGAATTCGGCGAGTCCAGAGACGGGGAGAGTTCGTCGGGCCTCGGGCGCATGGTCGGGCGGCGCAACCCATCGCAGAGGAGGGCGCGGCGCGAAGAGCGCCAACAGGTTAGGAGGGAGCTTATCCGTCATCGCTGTAGTTGCTCTTCGTCAAATTCCCGATTCAAGAAATGTTTGTCGACTCGGATAGGATGCGTCACGCCGTAGCTAATGATGCATCGACGGAGCTTGGTGGGATGTCGGGATTTGGAAAGGGAGCAGGCGCGTCGTCAGAGTAAAGGGAATGAAATTGACACGAGCATGGGAAAGTTTGTAGCGCAGCCTGCCTTTGGCCAATCGCCGCGGTTTAGCCGAGCCATCCTGGTCACAGACGGGAGCTTCGAGGCAGGTACGTACCTCCGGAGGCTGTCACCTCAGGCTGCATCCTACGTTTTCGCGCTAAGAAATTTCCCCGTCCCTGGAAAGGAGCCTCTCGTGATCCAGACTGCGAACCAGATTCTGTGCGCCAAGCAGGATACCATGACGATCAGAGCATTGAAGACGGTGTCTACCGGCCGTGTAAGTTCCTCGGGAGACGAACATACTGTAAACCCATTGCTGACGTCCTTACAGAATGGCCTGGGCTCTTTCATCCTCCAGTGCAAGAAGCTGGACTTTCACTACTGCGACTGGGCCGGCAGCTCCAAGGGAATGAAGTACGGCAATCCGCCCTCAGAAGGAGACTATCGAGAACATTGCTAACGGTCACCCAGCGGCTTCATCAAGTCTCAGCTTCCCAAGTTCGCCGCCGCAAACCCCCAAGTCGAGTTCACCGTATCGCCCCGTCCGTCGAAACACCCCATCATTGTCGGCCACTACATCAACGGCCGCGAGAAGGCCATTTGCGTTCGGAATATGGAGCCAATCGAGATCTTGAAAAAGGCTGAGCTTCTGCGCGACGCCAACGGAGAGAAATTGAAGAGGGTCAACAAGCCGGTCAACAGTATCAACCCCAGTGTCAGAGGTGTCTGGAGTCCTTACCACGGAAATGGCATGGCTGTATAAATATGAGAGGCACGAGCGTATCGATTTGGAAAAACGTGTAAAATTACGAAAGGAACTAGGCGTGTACAGGACGAAAGCGGGAGCTTCTTTGCCGCGTGTACCATACATTGACCCGTCAGGGAGGGCAAAGGGTACCCCTTTAAGAACTCGAAATTCAAGAATCACAAACATTTCACCAGGTCTAACCACCTTCAGAAGATTGGGGAGGGGGGTATAATTCTTTTATTCAAGTCTACGGCCCTAGGAGTTGGCGACTACGAATGGTCACTTGGGGGTCATCCTAGGTCTATCCCGGCCCATCACGGCCTGATTTTAGGTCATCATCATCAAGTTTGTAATCTGGCTTGTTTACTGCTTGGCGTTGACAATGTCGACGACTGTGCCATGTTAGCTGTCCGTCCATGATGATGGTGCACCGAAAATACTCACAGCCAGGCTTCAGGGAGGCACCGCCGACCAAGAAACCGTCAATATCCTTCTCCTTGGCGAGGTCCTTGCAGTTCTTCTCGTTGACACTGCCGCCGTAGAGGATGCGGGTCTCGTCGGCAACCTTGTCGCTGACCTCCTTCTTGAGCCAGGCGCGGATGGCGGCGTGAACCTCCTGGGCCTGGTCGTTGGTGGCGACCTTGCCAGTGCCGATGGCCCAGATGGGCTCGTAGGCAATGACGACCTTGGACCAGTCGGAGATGGCGGCCTTGAGGGCAGCAAGCTGCTTGCTGACGACCTCGACGGTGGTGCCGGCCTCGCGCTCCTCGAGGCTCTCACCGCAGCACCAGATGGCGCCGACGCCGTTCTCAGTGGCGTACTTGGTCTTGGAGGCAACGACCTCGTCGGACTCGCGGAGGATGGTGCGGCGCTCAGAGTGGCCGAGGATGGCCCAGTTGATGTTGCTGTCCTTGAGCTGGGAGACGCTGATCTCGCCGGTGAAGGCACCGTTGGGCTTGTCGAAGACGTTCTGGGCGGCCACCTCGACGTCCTTGCGGAGCTGGTCGCGGACGAGCTGGAGGTAGATGGCAGGAGGGGAGACGACGACCTCTGCAGACTGTCAGAGAAGCTCAACGGCGGGACAGGACTGCAAAGACATGGCACGTACCGGTGTTGGAGTCGAGGGTAGCGTTATTCAGGTTCTGGACAATCTCCTTGATGGCGGAAACAGATCCGTTCCTACAAGGCCGATGGTCATTAGTCTCACGATGTTTTGGCTGAAGCCGCAGCTTCCAGGCTGCCCCTCTCCGGTAGGGTGGTGCAGAGATCGTCGACCCCGCCAATGGGACGAAACTTACATCTTGAAGTTGCCGCCGACGAAGAACTTGCGAGCCATGCTGGGCAATTGGTGGTGATTTGGTGATACGTGGGAGGTTTGATAGGATTGGATACGTCTGCGTTTCCGTCAGGAGTGAAAGATCAGATCAAAGTCTTGGGTGTAAATGACGCAGGATAGATTCGGAGAGCTTCGTAGTCATGGAAAAGACCTCAGGGTTGGGTCACGTCAAAAGCTCCAGTGCAAGGTGGGCTGCGCTTGTCTCATGGAGGGGCAGAGGGGCTGCGCAGGAGGGGCAACTGGTACCACAGCTGCCCACCTCGAGAGTGCCGCCAGAGTGCCGCCGCTGGCAGGCCGAGCCCATGGCAGCAACAGCAGCAGGCTGACAGCACACAATCAGCAGTTCTGGTGGGGTCCCCAGCGGCCCCCGGTCTGACCCGGAGCCTGCAGCTGCCCCGCACTCAACCTCACTGCAGCATCCAAAGTTGCCCAAGTGACCTGAGCGTCCGTCTACCGTGGGCTGAGACCATCCTCCAACATCGACCGCCCCTCAACAGTTTTCGTGCCCAGTCGGACCGTTCTCTTCCTTTCATCCCCAGGGTCGCCGAGTCTCTCATTTGATAAGCCAATCGGATGCCCGCTAGCTCCCAGGTGAATAGCAGCAGAGAACGACGGCTACCTTGACCGCGTAAGTCAGCAAAGATAGTGTGTAGTTTAGTATGTACAACCCGTCATTGTAGAGTAAGAGCCAGCCAAAGATGTTTCTTCATGAACGACTTGAGATTGACGACCCCGGACCTATCCTGCTTCGGTGAACTTGCATTGATACAGGCTGTCCATTGAGGCGTCAATGTTGCACCAAAAGAGCCAACGATGCATCCGCCAGATTTCTGTGAAGTAAAGACCTCGGCCAACCTGTTCACGAACCCTGTTTCTTCCGAATCGACGGCTACTTGAGCTCCGTCTCTTATTAGCCCCGGCAAAGCAAAGTGGCAGACATCTCGGTTGGACGCAATGTCGGCTCGTCAACGAAAATTATTCACAATCGCTCCGGCTCACGATATGCCCGGGCAGCAAGCTTGCTTGCTCTATTTTGTTTGGTGAGAAACACATCGTATGGCAAGTTTAGACTGAAGTAGACTGAAGTCTGAGAACGCATGCCCTGTATAATGTCTCAATAATCATATCTCCTTAATCTCGGCACTCACCATCCCTTCGTCTAATCAAGTCTGCGATGTTTTAGCTTCTCACCAAAAAACGAATAACAATTACCAGTTCCACACGTAAGTCCTCGCTGTTAAAGCACCCCAATCTCTTCGCTGTCTCGAGACCGCGAGTCTGGCGTCTTCGATCCGGAGCATCAAAAGCAAAGCTACGCGACGCCGTCTCAGATATTTCACAATCACGATTCAACATGCTCCAAGGCCACTGGGCCGGGAGATGTGGTAAGTCCTAGTCAGTTTCTCGTCTAATGCCAAATTCATGATCTGTACCCGCAGCCCCAGTGAAGGTCGCCAATCGACAAATCTGCAAATTTGATTGTCTTGTCCATGCAGCATCCCGTGCAGAGCACGGATCGCCTTGGTCGACTTGCCCTGACTTATGATCTTCGTTTCCGGATGGCATCCTGACATGAGAGGGGAGAAAACTTGGCAAGGGAGCATGATCCGGTCTGTGAAGTTGGCCGTGCTCAACTTCCTTGCGTCGCGCTCATTGAGAATCCCTTCATCTAGCCAGAACCACTTCAGCTCGGACCTTCCCAGATCCTGGCAACGTCGTGGTGTCTTCGCGGAGTGCTGATTAATTCGTCTCTGTTGTAAGACATCGTCGCATTCGATTGCGCCGTACCAAAAAGGAACTCCATGAGAAGGAAGTCTTTCACTACTTGTTAGACCAACCTAGCCCTCTTTCACCGTCTTTTCTGACGTCTACGCAAGTAAGCGGTCAATGCTGCTAGTAATGCAGCGTTCATATTCATTGGAACAGCATCGAAGTAGGATTGACGTGGAGTTTGCAGATGGAAGAGACGATTTCCAGATCTAAAGCTGTGTAAGCCGATCACCGAGCTCCGTAATGGATTCATACGCCTCCGTATCAGGCTCCTCAGACAGGAGCCTTCTCTCTCAGCTTTCGTCTAGTGCTAGCTTCGGCATATGCCCTCGCCTCATCTATCTATTGCTATGCCGGCGCCCCTTTCGGGCTGTTCTGTGCAATCATGAGCTAAACCTCGAACTCTTCGAGTACGGTGAAACCATTTTCAACTCGAATAGATGCAGCGAGGCGCAAAAGAACCGATACCACGCGGTTGAAGAGATAGATAGCTTCTGTGAATTAGACGAGTCTAAACCAGACTGGTGACCTCTGACATGGGAGACGGATGGCACTTTGGTGGCACATAGTAAGGTGCAAGAATGAGCGAGCTATATCATAGAGCACACTGTACTTGAGATGTGATGGTCTTGCCAAGAGTCATCCTCTCCAGCATGCTTCCGACGTTTCACGAACACGCGCTAGGCGGCATGAATATCGCGAGTCCCCGTCAGAAACACAATGTCTTCTCACAATCTGTCATACGAGACGCCTGGGCATTCTAGAAGTCCAGTGCCGTCTAGAACCCGTCATCTACCCGTTTTCGCGCACAATAGGTGAGCACTCCAGGCGGTATAATGAACCCATGTCAAGTGTCGTTATGATTGAGTCGGTCACGTAAGGGGCAGCCCCCGGGAGGCGCAGCTGATGGCAGGCCGGACACACGTGGGGTTGACAGCCCCGGCCTGATCTCAGGGCCCAATCGCATCTTCACCAGCCATGATCCAGACCGGGGAACTTGGCTTCACGGAGGGTTGCTCTCGACGGGCGGGAGGGAGAGAGGGCTGAAGACTTTTTTCTCCGTCGCCCGCTAATGACAGGAACACCGGGACCGAGCTGTGCGCTCGCGACATCATTCGCTGCCAACCTTCCAGGGCCCCAATCATCGTGTGCCGGTTGAAACAGCAGCGTACGAGGGGTGGTTCGGAAACGGCTCAGAAATAGCAATCTGGCCACCCAGCTATTGCGCGTGGTGGCTGCAAGAAGAAGCAATATGACATCCAGATAACAGTACTGGTTCGTTTCATTGAGTGTGGCGGGATTGACGAACCCAGAGGCAATGGATAGTAGAGCTGTTGAAATCGGCCTTGTGATATGAGTTGCTGAGTGTGACTTGAAAGGTGTCGTCTGGCTGATGACTAAGATCATTCGTGGTGTGGGGCAGCATGTCATGGCTCAAGAACCGAATGGAAGCCGCATCTTCCAACTAACACCTGCTGTCAACTCCTTGCCAGCTAACGACTTCACGTCAAAGTACGCCATCCTATTCCATCCTCTTACATATGAAGCCGCCTCTTCGCTTGATGACATGCGTACCCTGGCATCCGCTGTTCGTTAGACAAGGTAGCATTGGGGCGCCACCAGTCATGGGAACGCCCAGATCCGATGTGATAGGGACCGGAACCTGACAGGCCAAGACTACCATATCAGAGAGCGGCCGCATCACGGGGGCCTTGCAGCATAGCCTCTGGGAACACGATGACCTGCCTCTAGCCGTATTAAGAGACCTGTCCAGGATGTCGAGGTCGAACAGGCGAGAATCGAATTGGGGCCTATGGCGTCCAACACCCTCTGACACGTACGGTTTTATCATGCCCTCGCCCGGTCGTCAATGCGCCATGACGAACCCAAAACCCGTGCGTCCTGCCAAGCTCCAAACAGTTCTCTACCACAGTAACCAAAGAGAAACGAGAAGGCGGCGCGGCTTCGAAGACAACTCGCCAATCCAGATCCTGGATGCAAACATTTCTGATCCTCATCCAGGAACACATTGTCTTCCCCACCTTCAGCCTGCTTTCCGCTACGTCCACCGGCCGCCCACCTCCACCATCATGATGATATTCAGACCAGGGCCGGTTTCTGAGTTTGAATGCTCTCACCAACAAGCACCTTACCGCTCGAATGAAGCTGCCAGCGGCCAACCCGTTCTGTCAAATAACCTGACAGCTTCCCTTGACATGTCATGCTCATGATCGCAGGCCTGGCGCATGACGCTGACGATCATGAAAGGATTCTGACACTGTTGACACCTAGAAGTGAAAGCTGTCTCGGTAGCTTCAAACTGGTTCCGCTGCGTTAGCGGCAAATGACCCCGGTTTCTGAGCCTGGGTCTGCCGCGTCAAACGGCCTAGTCTGCTGTTGAGCCTCCTTAGCCGGAGAAACGGGCTTGTCACCCCAGCTGCAAAACCAACAATAGGGCTGGGAGACGTTCTCTCCCATAACGGCTCTAGAGAAGCGATGCGACGGTGCCGCAGAAGATGACTTACGCAAAGAAGCAAGGCGCCGAAGTCTACTGCCTTCCCGGCTTCTTTCACACAGACTTGCAACCGGCCAAGATGCCGTGGGATCAACGGAGTAGCATCCATCGTTCCCTTTTCAGCACCGCCCCGTGGATATCCAATGGACACTGAGAGAGACAACACGACACGACACCACCAGTTCCTCATGAGAACCCCGGTTCAAGCCGTCAGTGCGGCCTTGAGAATGTCTCGCCAACACTCACTCCTCGCACCACTCCCCCCCCCCCTCCCCGCAGTGCCGTGCCAGGGATGGGATGGCCACCATCGAGACCGAAAGGATATATTGGCCGGGGCTCGCATCACCATCTTGATGTCACAAGCAGAGTTATGCTTTGCCATTGCCTTCATCCGTTGATTAGGCTCAAGCACGGTCACCACCGCTGAAAAAAACGTCTTTTTGCCCATCCATTCGATTTGCCCATCCCCCCTCGTCCAGTGTCCTCTTCGTCCCCGCGTGTACTCGGACCACCTTGGACGCCGCATAGGGAAGGAATAAGGAGGAGATACTCCCCAAACTTCTCCTACACCTCCGCTTCTTAGCAATAGTCGTGGCCAACTCCCCGTTCTCCATGATGTTCACGCCATCTACGATATGAGAATCCCGCCTGTAGAAGTCATTCTCAGTTGGCCGACCCCGAACTTCGTCAATCCAGTAACGAGAGGCCCGGCCAACGAGATCGTTGCCATCATCCTACTGGCCATCGCCACTGTCATCCTCTCCATCCGGATCTATACACGACGATGTATCACTAATGGGTTCGGCTGGGACGACATTCTCGTCGTGCTGGCCTTTATTCCAGCCACGGGCTTCGTGGTGCTTGGAGTCATAGCTACGAACAGCTATGGCTGGGGGCGGCATGTCTGGGATGTGCCTACCGAAACTATTACGGGATCACTTCAAATCGGCCTCGCCAGCCAGATCCTGTTCGACTTGGCAACAAGCTTCACCAAGTTATCCATGTTGGCTCTGATGTACAGAATCGCGTGTGCAGCATCGAATAAGTTGAGAGTGCTCGTAGTAGCACTACAGGTGCTAATCTCCGTCAACTGCATCGTCTTTATGTTGGTAGCTATGTTGCAGTGCCGGTAAGTTCTCCGTCGATGGTGAAAGACGCGCAGTACTGACGTATCCAAGGCCTCTCAAGCTCTATTGGACTCTCTCGTTGGAGCCGCAGAACTGCATCAACGAATCCACCCATCTTCTCGTTGCCGGAACCATCAATACCGTCACGGACTTCCTGGTGGTTCTCTTACCCCTCGCCCTCGTACGTATTGTATACGCCGACAAGCTCACCTCAAGACAACTTACCATTGTCAACCTCTTATTTGGTGCCGGATTCCTCGCATGCTTTGCCGGTGTTGCTCGCACATACTTCACCTGGATCATGACTACGGAGCCCGACGCCACATGGAACGCCTGGATCAACTGGCTTGTATCTTGCCTTGAGCTATTTCTCGGCATCATTTGCACCAGTATTCCCTCTACAAAGCCATTCTTCAACAAATACCTTCCCAAGTTCCTCGGCACCAACGCACGCAAAACTCGCGCGACAACGGAGCCAGTACCTACCGACAAGGCCACCACCGGTTCGGCAAGAACCAGCCAGATGTCAAACGAGCCTACAGTGAAGGAGCTCGACGTAATTCCCTCAAAGTCCCCTGCAACCAAAAGGTTTAGTGAAGGGACGCTCAACAAGCCGTTACCGGCAGTGATGAAGAATCAATCAGTCTACACTATCAACATCCAACTGGACGAAGCCAGTCTAGGCCCCGCGGATAGGTCTCCCGACAGGAGAAGGGCTCCGAGGGGTCGAACGACGGAAAAGTCGGAAATGGCCCGGCGCCAAGCCGTCAATAATTTCAGCCGTCCAAAGATTCAACACATGAGGAGCAACTCAGAGCCCTCAAGTCAGCACCGGCCCAGCTTCAGTGCTGAAGACGGCCGGCCTGACAGCCACCTTACCAATGCGTCGGGCGAAAGCAGTCGTCATAGTCAGATCCTTTACGAAGTTGACGACGTTGTCTATCGTGAGAGCATCCGCCAGAGCATCGACGACCTGGAGGCAGGGATTCGCTATGGCACATACGACCGCAGCAGTTACACCGCCGTACCCGCGCCTCTGCGGAAACACGCGAAATCGGGATCTGTCGGTACATTCGGGGGCTAATTGACGGGCCCAAAAAGCTTGTACATTGTGTATAAACCTTGCAGACGGGAATATCCATTGTTGTTTCTTTTGAGGTAAAAGACCAGGGAGGGGCGGCTAAAGAATGCTTGCTCAAAGAGTTTTACGATACACCCTCAGGACATCAGTTCCTGCATTTCACTTCCCTTTACGGCCATGTTTATAGTTTCTTACCTATTTAAGCTTCTCGGGAGCCAGACCCGAGCTTTAGTCAACGAGGTCAATGACTAGTAATTCAGACTTCTTCCCTGTTTGCCTTCGCCGTGCCAACAACACCGCCATCTGCCCATTTGCCTCCCATCTCATTTTTTGTACAAAACTCTCAGTCAGCTCTCGCCCATCCCTTTTGTTGAACAAGGTGAACTTTCGTCCCGGCTTGGTCCAGACGGCCACCGGGAATGGGATTCTGATTGGCCCAAGCATCGTCCATTCACTTTCCGTTTCTTACAGAACAGAAGCGTCTCACTTCCCCCCTCCTCCTCCTCGGCACCGTTCCCGAAGGCGGCCGCCGAAGCGTAAAGGGCACAAACTCTCGCTGCCGTCTTGTCCGCTGACCATATCATCAGCTCATCACTTGCGTCTATCGAGGCTGCCGCTGATCATCATGCGGTCCTGCCCTTCTCTCACTCTCATTACCCCGACTTTTGTTCCTGGGCAAGCATGATTTTCTTGGCCGTCCTCACCCCCAATGGTAAGTTGTCCTTCCCGCGACGGCCGCCTCGATAGAGACCCCTCACGTGCATACATTCCCGTTCAAATTCAAAATGGTCCCTTTCGTCGGCGATGACCGTCCCGCCCCTCGCCATTGACCAGGACATGCCACTTACAGATAAGCTGTGCCACACAGAAAGGGACAAAGAATACCTGCATACTATCGCAGCATCGCTCATAGAATGCCCGTCAACGTCTCACTGCAAAGTGCGACCTTGCAAATTCCCACATCCTCCATCAGTCCACCTCCACGTGGCAGGCTGCACAAGCCTTCGACGCCATGGTCGCTTTCCCCCCTCCCTTACGTGAAAGTCTATCCTCCTTCCTTTTTCTTGTTCTTACCAGCCGCATAGTTCTGTCGCGCACGGCCTAGGGGAGCAGAAGGAGAAGGAAGAACGAGGTGACGATCTCTAGAGATGGTGGAAAAGTGAATCTCTAAATCAAACGCTAGTCATCGCGAAAGGAAGGGGGCTATTCGTGTTCGACCGAAGGCGATCTAGTTGATAGTCGCGTCCTTTTTTGCATGGGCGAGTAACAATCCTGTAAGCTCCTTTACCCCTTTACAGGAAGTCCGTACCGACTTCACTCACACTTTCATACTTTTCCAAAGCTGTGGCTTACACTCTCGCTCTCTCATACACATAGCCAAACACCATGCGCGCAAGGCCGATCAAACGGAGTCTAGGTAGACTCAAGACCAGAAGTAAGCTATGGTAAGCTGGTCAAAAGGCTATAATGGCATATCATTAAGTAAAAGGGGGGACGAAGGCAGTGACCACATTGAAAATTCATCTGGTGATCAGACTGATGATCGTCGCCTGTTGCGAGAAGTCTCTTCCGCGCGCTTGAACCCTGGACTCGCCTCTTCGGCCTTTTTCTTCCTGAATATCTGGAACTCCGAGGTCTATTGTGTTGCGCAACATTTAGCAATCACGAGAAACACACACCCCTCAGAAAGCCTTTTGTTCGTCCTCATCCATCCTCGTCCGCCCTCGTCCCTTCTTTATGCGCGGGCATGCTCTTCCCGCTCCTGTGTGCTTTTCTCTCCCTGTTTCTCCTTGTCGCCACAACATCAGACTCGTTTCCCGTACACACATCATCCCACCCGCCCACGCGTGTGCCTAGATTCCCCTCTCAATCTCGACTTGATAGTCCGATCATCATCCAATTCTTGTCTAATGTTCACGATCCCCTGTAAATGATGTGGCGTTCACGTCCAGATCGGCTTCAGGGGCTCACTGCGCAGTCGGTGTTCTTGCAAGCCATTTAGCATGCTCAGTTTCGTTGCTCGAGCAACTTCTCTGGCTTTTTTCCATCGTATCGTCACAGTCTGGGAGTTTCCTGTGTTAGGGAAATCTTGTACATGTCAAAGCAGGGATTCCCAGACTGGATACATCATGTGCCCATCATATCTAAGAGAGCTACGACGATCGTAACATACCCATTGTTAGAAAGAAGCTCTCGTGTTAGCCGAGCCCTACAGTCGGAATCTATACTCACATCACCAACCTTGCTATAAACTAAACCTCCTTAATCCTCATCCCATCACGGCGAAGTATTCAATAGCCGACATACTCCTTCGTTCCCAAGAGACTATCACGACCCCTACCTGCGCGCCAGCTATTGTCGGCTAGCTAGAAAAAAAAATTGAAAAATCCCATCTTTTTCTCTTACCGCGAGGTTATGTGTACAGACCGTCTCCATGCAAAATCACGATCACGTCTCCAGAGCGGGAGACCACCACGCCTCCACCAGATCCAGAGAGTAAATGTAGAGAAAAAGGTTATTTAACCCTACACCCGCGCGTTACTCCCCTGGAAGAAACCCCGTCGATAACGCAGGATGCGTATAGACCTTGTCAATCCCAGCTCTCCTCCTCCATGCCAACTCTCCCTCGTTGTCCCGTCCCTTTGCAAGGTTACTTGCCCCTGGCCATATCCTATCGAGGGGTCATAAGCGGGGACAGCTCACATCTGTCATCGACTCTTCTATCACTGTTGAGCAAAGACGTTCTCCAATTCCATTCGGGAGATCTCATGTCGACCCTGATGTCATCCGCTCCATAAAGAATCTCGATTCCATCAGCACGCCGGTGATATACCCCCGATAAGCCCCTCTTCATCAACACTATCCACCAATCCCTTCCAAGCAAATCGTGATCACACCCCAAAGCCAGAAGATCGCACCCTCGAGCCATGATCTCGGGAACCATGTGCAAGACGTGGGTGAACGTTATGATACCTCACAGGGAAAAGTAGACTTCGTTGATTCCAGCCCATCGACCGCGCGTCGTATCTTTCCAGGCCTTGGTCGTGGATACTGTAGAAGGGTTCGACACATCATCGGTCTACGCTTCAGACCCCCCAAAGATATGGAGCAGTTGTACAGAGAGAGATGAGAGAAGGGGAAAAGGATGGGTTGAAGAGGGGAAATCGTAAAAAAAGGCAACGAGGCATAGATCTAAACGTACCAGATGAAGCCAAGACCGGAGTTCGCTACACTCAACTTGTGTTCTGATCCTTTTAACCATTTTGTGTGACAGTTGAATACTTGGTCACGCTGTAGTCACGGTATTAAGATGCACATTCAGTCGAGCTGGACTGGCCGCCATTAGATCCTAGGGACACCATAAGGATGCTTCCGTATCTCGCAGCTGGAAATGTGTTCTGTCGACCGTCCCTAGACAAGTCTTAGTACGCACTCTGCTGTGAACGACAACTCCAGTGCACTTCAATCATATTCAGTCAACGTGACTAGGGAACCACAGAGTTTCAGCACCATTTTCTTATTTTTTAACTAATTTCCTTCTTCGTCACCTATCTACTCAAATAATCTAATTCCAGTTGCTGTTGGTCCATTTCGATCGAGTCTGTAACTTGCCACAGTTGTGGCGGAGCCTCGCGCTGTGAGGGTCTTCTCCAAAATCCAGTTCCAAAAACAAATACAAGTTCTGTTGTGTGTCGAGCGTGAGCTCTTACATGTACCCTCTTCTAATAATTCCATCGTGCGTAAATCAAAACAGTGTGCCTTCCCTTGCATCGCAATCGCACTTCCTCCATCTGACCGCGGCGCGGGGGCGGCGCGGCCTTTCGCTAGAGCGCATTTTGTTGGCTCTTTGGGTACTCCTTGCGGTGTCCGTTGACTTCAATCCTAGGTATCCATTGCCGGGCGGCATACGATGTGTATCCATCCAGAGGTGTGGATTTATCCAGTGTGAGAGAAGCTCATTACGACACGAAGACCTCGTGATAGCGTGATGGTTCCCCGGCAACATACAACGTCCACAATTTAGAGGATCGAGTTGTAGTCGACGGTACCTGATGCGCTTGCATTCAGGGCTGGTAACATTCTGTGACTGGTGTAGTCAAGTTCTGCAAGCAATGACTAGTCAGTGGGAAGTCTTTTTTATCGATGGTGTAGAGTGGGCTTTTACGGACCAAAAGTAGGTATTCATCCAGCGTGGGCGTAGTTTCCGTGGAAGGGGACCTTGGCGTCCATGGGTTGAGCGGTAAGGTTGTGTCCGATCTTGCCCATGGCGGACAGGAGGCTGTGGGCATCCTTGATGAGCTGCGAGTTCTTCATGTCCTCGGGCTGGTTGAGGTCACGAATGATGTTCTCAAGAGCCTGGCGGTGGGCCATCCACTCCTCGATAAGGGGCTTGGAGGAAGGCTCCTCCTTGACAGCAGCCTCCACGACGGCCGCCTTGGCGGTGACCTTGCGGGAGGGTGGTGCGGGTCCGACGGTGGCGGCCTTGGGCGCATCCTTGCGCTTACGGCCCTTGGAGCTCTGCTGTCCGTTGCTGACGCTGGTAGGGGATCCAGGAACGCCGTTGTCATTGTGAACACGGCGCATGTGGTCCTTCAGGTTCCACTGGCGCGGGAATCCATTGCCGGGCATGGCACGGTCGCATCCCTCATAGGAGCACAGGAAGGGCTTATCGCCGTGGCCGTGCATGGCATGAGCCTCACGCTCATGGCGGAGCAGGCAGGCAGTGGAGGAGAAACGGGCATTCTCGCAAGAGTCAATCTTGCAGCGGTAGGGCTTCAAGTGGGAGTCCACGAACTTGCTGCACAAGAAGGGGGTGGTTAGTCTCGGGGGACGGGACGGGTGTGGAGACGAGGACAAAGGCCGACTTACTCATAGTTGCACTTGAGCTTCTCGGGCTTGTGGTTGCAGCTGGTTTCTCCTTCCCATGGGCAGTGGAACAAGCCATCGGCTTGCGGGGTCGCGTTCTTGTACAAAGGGTGGTCCCGGGCGGTGTCACCCTCGTTGGTAGGCCGGCGGCTGGGGAAAGCAGGGGGCAGTGCGGCATCGCCGACGATGGTAAGGACGCTTCCAGCGAGCTCGTCGCTCATGAACTTCCCGTTGGCGCTGTACAAGAGTGTCTCGTCAGAGGCTGACTCTAGACTAGAGCAGCTGATCTGAGGAACATACCTTGGAGACTGGCTTTGAATAATGGGGGAGACGTGCTCCGAGTGTGACGGCGAAGACATGAGAGGGGCGGACAGCCACGAGTCCTCAGTGCTTCCAGCCGGCGAGGACAGGTGCGACTCTGTAGGGCTGAAGGAGTTCCAGGAGGCAGAAGGAGAGTGAGCACCCAAGCTCGAGTCCGGGTCAAGCTGCATCTGAGCAGGCACAACGTGCATGTTCAGCTCGCCTGAGGGCAGGCCATCGGGCATCATGCCGAGCTCCATCGAGTTAAACCATTGGGACGAGACGGCGCTCGTATCCGTGTCCAGGAAGTAGGGGTTCACGTCCATCATTTGGGCGCTGGGCTGAGGTCCGTAGACCGTGGCATTACCTGTGATGTCCATGGAGGACAGCTGAGCAGATACTTGAGCTGACGCAGCAGCAGTCATTCTGGTAGGTCGTGCCTTGGGAGATGTGACCTTGGAAATCCGGTGCTTGCGGCTTCCTGCTGAGCTGCGCGAAGTTCCTCTCCGCATGGGCTCGCTACCAACAGTTGCGGGAGCAGTCCACTTGCTCTGCAAATCCTCGGTAGTTTGACCCTGTCCTCTGGGCGTGATGTGGCCATCAACTTGGAATGAGTAGTCCTCGGAGTCTCCCGGGTGGGCAGATCCGTTGTCTGAGAAGTCTTGAAAGTTCTGTGCACCTTCTCCTGTCGTTTCCCACGAACCACTCAAGGGGTCCGATGGTCCTGTTTGAGAAGAAAAGGAAAACATTCCTGAGGGCACCATTTGTGCGTGGAAGAAGCTGTAGTCGCTGAAAGGGGGGGTTAGTGTGCTGTTTCTCCACTAATCATGTGTGCAATGCAAAGCAAGTAAACAAGAAAACATCTCAGTATGGTACAACTTTGTTCCTGTAGTACAAGCATGTTAGCAGACTGGTCTTGTGCCTCATAGGTTCGGAGTTATGAGTTGACAGACCAAGCGAGCGCAGATCAACATGATCATGCCAGAATACAGTCCGAGGAAAGATGGCGAAGATGGTCCAGTGTGAATCCGCGGATCAGACATGTGAAGTTCCAGGTGTGTAACAGAGATGGGTCGGAGATCCTCAGGGTCAAGAGTCGTGAAGATAGAAGTCCTTGGTAGTATGCGGTATCGGCGTTGCAGTCTTCAGGATGAGATCAAGTTTCCTCGGTGCGATGATGTTGTCCCCATGTCGGCTCACAAGGCGTGAGCAGTCGTGCAAGACCTCAAGATGATGAATGATGCCGGTTGTGTTGAAGAGTGATATTCCAGAAAACAGCGTAGTAGCAAGTCCCGTCCGTCAGGATGTGCTGCTGTGGAGGTAGACCAGGTAATGTCAAGTCGAAGCAGATGGTCAAAGCGAAAATCCATGAACAGAGAGAACAGAAGCCGACGCGTGCTGGAGCACCGTGATAGTCCAGGGTCTATTTGCCGAAATGTGTCATTGTCAAGCCTGAAGTAAGGCAGTAACAAAGCGGTAGAACCGGCATATCCACTGTCGTTGGGTGAAGGTATCCAGGGAAGTCCATCCAAATGCGAAGCGGGGCAGCCTCTATAGCCTCGGGTGAGACGTCCATGGGTCCCAGTAGGTCATATCCATGAATATCCATTGGGGAAAAGGTTTCCAGGTATTGTCCAGGTTTGTTTGGTGCGAAATATTCCAGTGGAGTCCAATTTGCTGATTGTCTCGGGTTTGCTCTTGTCGGGCAGTACTCACCGGTAGAATAGTATCAAATATTGTTGATGACCGCGTCTGGCACGACAGGCAAGAGGCTAGGCCTCTGCACTACGGTCTCCTGTAGTCCAGCGGAATGAAAGTATGTCCCGGGCAATGATCCTTCGGAAAGTGTCCAGGCAGAAAATAGTCCAGAGTCCATGGGTCGATATATCCTTTTGAGTTTGAATGCCTCCGCGGCGGGAAAGATCTGGTTGGTAGAGACGCGAAGAAACTGTACATGAAGCTTGCAGTACATGACTTAAAAAGACGACGGACCACCCTGGGAACAGAATAAGAAAAGACAATACCTAGAAGGTGTGTGGACGTCGTCCAAATCAAGAGAATTGTAGCCAGGCATATCCGGGCGCGGAACAACAAGAGCAGTCATTGATTCCTCGGGTCGCGTAGTCATGCAAATCCAGGGCAATGTGAATCAACTCGGCTGAGTTGTGTCGTGTGAAGATACCAAAGAAAAGAGCAAACACAGCGGGTCACTTGTTTGCGACGTTCCTTTGGAATGCTTTGGTCGAGATGGTGTCGAGTATGGTAATCCTTGGGTGGCAAGATGCGGAAGATCTTTTTTGATCTTTCTTAGCTCAGGTTGACCGTTTGTTTGAGGGCTGAAGGGATGTAGGCGGGTAGAAGAAGACAATATTGGCGCTTGTTGGGTTGCCAGAGATCAGCGATGCAGAATGCAGAAGAAGTTGGGTAGGAATGAGGTTGCGGGTTGGGCTGAAAGGATAAGAAGAGAAGCAGACGTCGGGCAGGGACAGAGGGGGTCAGCGGGTTTTAATGTTGCGGGACGAAGCCATGTCTCTGCTGGCATTTGCACAAACGAGCGAACGAGATGAGGTCTGTGAGGGAGGCATCCAAGGGGCTGCGGGCATGGCAGACTCGGGAGGGGAGGATTGGGGGTGGAGCTGTCTACCACGTCGACATGCGTGGCCCCCCCTGCCCATGTTCTGCTGGCCAGAGACAACCCCTGTTCCGAAGCATTGGCGCCCTTGGTTTCTGCAGATGGATGCTAGGCCAAGGCAATAGCAATCACATCTTGGAATATCTTGTCCACCACTCATTTCCAAGCCCATCCAGTCTCATCTCTCTGTCTTGCGTCGTGGGCAGCTGCTGGCCAGAGTGTCTAGACTCCTGGCGGCGGCAGCAGCAGCAGCAGCAGCAGCATCATCATCATCTTCTCAGCTTCTGCTGGCTGCCTTGGAAACAGACAGATATGCGGCCAGCGTCCACCGCCGAATCGCCGACCTCGTCGTATCCAATATGTGCCTTGGTGTTGGCCGTCACAGAAAGACCGCAGGTCAAACTCGAGCTAACACACGGCGCTAGCCAGCTGGCCTCATTCTGTCTGCGTCTGTCATAGGCCCGTTCCGAGCGAGGATGGCGGTGACTGGTCTTGCTTCCTTGATTTTCCTGACTTGAACTTGGGTCCCGGGTGGAGACTAGTCACGTCCCTGGCCTATCGCGCTGCCAGTATTTCGTCCGTCTCGGCAGCGTGGAGGGATCATGGCTGCAGCACCAACACATCCGTGCAGAAACCTCAAGCGTCCCGGCGGTAGAAGAGTAGGCCAGAAGACGCAGAGAAAAGAAACAAGGCTGCGCAGCTCGTCGACTCGCACCAGGAGCGGAACTTGCTCATCCTAACCATCCATATGTGTTGCTCTTGTTCCGACTGTTCCTTGACTTTCCCCCTTTCCCTCCTCGCACAGACGTGATAGCCTCCCGTAACCCGTTTCCAGTAGCCGTCTCGAGCATCAAAGTCATGGCGCCATCTTGAACCAATGTTTTGACGCGCATCAATCGACGCTTGCCGAGGTGGCATCGACACCGCCGGCCGCTAGAAGAAGCCAGGCGACAGACGGCGGCGGAGCAACTGAGCGAGAGGGTGGAAAAAGACGCACACGACACTAACAACAGACAAGTGTAGCACCACAGCCGAGCGGGAACTGCGGAAGGCCGGACTGTCAGCCCGTTTGTCCGTCAACCTCGTGTTACTCTTCCTCCTGGTCGTTGGCTGCTTCATTGGTGTAGGCACTTCGCCGGCTCACGCGTTGACGAAGCAGTGGCCGTGGTTGGCGGGCCGCAAATGGCTGACACACACCGGCCGACAGTCTCCGTCTCAACTTGCACAATCTGCCAGCAGCTATTTTGGCGTGTTCGATGCTCACTGGCTCGGGTCGCAGTCAGTCGGCCACACACCACAAGCAACGACGCAGTGCATCACGCCCGCAAGACACATAAACGCGCTTCGCGATGCGGTCTTTCGGTGTCTACCAGCTGGCCTGCTTCTGGCGGAAGCGGTCCTTACCAACCATTTGCGACTCCTTTGATGTTGCTGCATTACGATGCATGAGTAACGTGCAGCGTGTGGCCTTGTGATGGCTTGATAACATGGTGCAACTTGTCATGTTCGATCGTATCATGGAGCGCAGCGGTAACGGTAGCGGCACCGGCAACGACAGCGGCATCTTGAGTAGTTTGATGCGATCCACGAGCATTCGACTCGATCACCAGCAATCGCTCCACGTCGTCTCTGACTTCGTTCTCCGGATTCCCGTCGAGTTTGCATTGAACAGCTCCATCTTCTTGGCCCCCCACCTCGGTCTTCTCTGACGCCGATGAGCTGGAAATCGACGAAGCCGGTGCTCTTGACTCTTGTTGACTTTGAGGCCAGCATGAGCTTGAGACGCGGGGAACCACTGGCGTGTGGCAGTTCAACGCAGTTTAATGCGGAATGGCTAATGAGCTGACGTTGACACGGAATACGGGACGAGGGGTCAGCGAGAGACGTGAGACGGAAGCGCCCGTCGTCGAGCGGAGAGCATTGACGATGGGATGGAGAAAAGACCTTGGCGATGGACGCAGACGACGAGGCGTTGACATTTGAAGTCGAGATCGAGAGAGTGTGTGCAAGGTTCTTGCCTTCTGTCCCAGACTCTCAGATGGAGTTTCTTATGTAAGGTGGTAAGGTCAAGTGTAGGAGCAAAGACTAAGACACATGGCATTGGGGAAGCCACGATGCGCCATGCGATAGCGCTGTCCGTTTTCCGTTTTCAGAGTCGTCTACCTACAACGTCCCGTCAGTATGGATAAAACAAACAAACGGCACTTAGCTTGACGCAAGCCACCCGCAGCCCCAGACCAGCGCCATAGCTTGCCGCCTTTCTACCCATCTTACCTTAATTGTCTAATCACCGGTACTTGCAATCAGTAGATACCTCGTGTCGGGACAATAGGGTAGGTGTACGATGAAACCACCTTCCTTCCTTTCTTCACTTTTCCCCCTCCAGCATTTTCCTACCATTTTGCATCAAAGGCTTCACAACTCTTGGACGCAACTTTTGCACGTGATTGTCCTTGATATTCAAGCATAATGATCAGTACATGAGTATCCACTGCTGACCCATCCGTACCGGCAGAGTTACAACCTCCCGTTCGGCAGCTTCCCTTTTACTCGGCTCATCCTAGTCGTCTTTCCACACCATTGAACTCTGTCACGCTCGTCCCTCGGTAGATGCTGCCGAGTCGAAATCCCCCTTTAACACAACGTGAGGCAATTGGCAATCATGGCGATCTTGCCCTTGCGCCTCGCCGCCGTCGCCGACACGAACCGGAGATCAAAAGATGCCAGTCGGTGGATCTTTCTTCAGCTGCTAGTTTTTTCACTGTGAGAAGGAAGGAAAACAAGTTTCGGATATGAAGCCGCCCGTCTGCGCTACGACAAATTGGGTGTTGCTGCGCATCATCCCCTACCTAAAACGCCGATCTAAATCTCGGTGTACCGGCTTTCTGACTCAAGCCAGGGTCGCCAGCCTCCAGGTCACCGAAAACTTGATACCGGATCTCGACAAAACGTTGCTCCGGCATGCAGTCGGCGATGTCATGTACGGAGATATGCACAGACGTATCTCTTTCTGTCGAAATGGTGCTAGAGGGCAATGAGCATGCCGATTCGGAAGCTGGAAGATCTTCTAGCCGTGTTATTCTTGACTTTCAGCCACTCACGTCGTCACGTCCACTTCATGAACGCAATGTGCAGAGCCCGTACGACGCAAGACGGCTGCTTCCCATATGTCTTGTAATCTCCCCTCAGCATCTGAGCCGTCAGTCCAGGCAACTTCCGCCAGGACTGCCTTCGCGTCGTGCCAGCTGTCGAGCTGCAGCACGTGGCTGGCCAAGCTCAATTTCGCAGCGTACAACTCTCTCCACCTCGCGAGTTGCTCTCTGCCTGTTGCGGTAATTGGTCTGCCCGTGTAAGCCACAGCAGCTCCGAACAGGACGCTCCATAACCAAAGGCTGCGACTGAATGTCCCGGCAATCATTTCCTCCTCCTTGTCGCAAACATCGTCAATGAGCTGTTCCAGCAGCCACACGGTAAGGACGCAATCCATTTCGCTGTCATTGACCGCCATGACGAGGTAGAAGAAGGTGGCAATGTAGCTCGCCCTGCTGCTCTTTGCGTCGCTGTTGAGCATCGTCGCTATATTGCGCTCTGGATCGAATCCACGGGAAAGCTCCCAATTTAGGTTTTTGGTATAGTCCTGCCAGAGCCTGTCCGTGGGCGTCTCGTCGCCTTCCCACCATCCGTATCTCGGTGCTTGCCGCGGCGGGAGACTTTCCATATCCCACAGTGAAGTGAACAGCAAGGCGATGATACTGGGCTGGAAATCAGCACTAATGGCATCGTGGATCACATTTACTTCCCCTAGACGTAGGCGATCGCCAGCCCTGTCCAAGTAATTGTTAATCGGTCAATGCTACACATTATCCGCAAGGGGCCACTCACATCTGCAGCATCTGTTGCGCTAGGTTTGATCTCATCAAGTTGTAGCCGTTCTTCCTGAGAGTCAGCCTGTGAAGACCGCGCAGGTGCTTCGAAGAAGCATCCAAGTCCCCAACCGCTCCCTGCGCATGCCTTTAGCATACAAAATTCTATCATAAGGACGTCATGGTTCTTTACCTCAGTGAGTGCCAGGCTGGCTATAGCAAAGATGGCTGTGTCGCTGACGGTTTCCTCAGACTCGGAGAGTTGCTGCTTCGCAAACTCATAGGCGGCTGTCTTGTGATAGAGAAACGGCACCTTGACGTGTTCAAGGGATCCAGTGACCCATGCCCATTGGCAAGCCGCAACCACAAGGCAGCCATGAAGCAGGCCCGGATGCAGAAGTGTCCTTTGTACGCTTGCTCATGTTAGCCCGGATGATGCCGTGGGATAGGAGACGAAACCATACCTGCATAGATTCTGTCCCCTTTCTACCGGAGTTTGACCTCTGACGTAAAAGGCAGTGACTGGGCATGGTGTTAGTCAAGTGATCTCGGAGGTACAGAAGGCGGCTTACATTGGTGCCAGAGCCATTGCGACATTGCCGACATCTGGTAGTCGCATGAGAAGCCGGCAAATGGCTGGTTTGACACGACATTGGTTATGATGGAGGCTTCTTCAGCCGGGACAACGGTGAGTTCGGAACCAGGTCGGGACTCTGAAAGAGAACCTGATCGAGACTCCTCGTCAGGTTCAACGTCTGGATATACACAGTCCTTGCCGGTCTGCAGACAGTTTGTGCTAAAGCCGATGTTAGGTAATCATTCAACGGGAGGAATGTCTTGTGCGTTGGTCCTCCACGGGCAGGACGTGGGATAAGGGGCAGTTGAGGGGCACGAGTATTGTCAAGGGGACGTGGGCATGGCAGATGAGAGAGAGGTGCATACCACAAAGGCTTGCGCTCGTCACATCGTACATGACGCTGCTTGCACGTCGAGCAACCGTTCTTGCTGCGACGGTGGAATTTGCGTATTCGGTTCTTAGGCGGTGCCATATCAACGCAACACACCTCGTCATCAATGATTCTCCACACAGTCCTGGGGCTTGAAGCGGCGCCGATTGATCATGCTTGGTGGGAACTGCGGCTATGCGGACCAGAGCGAGATTGATCTTGCGGCTGCATGAGATCCTTGGGAAAGCTCTGGGCAAGAAGGGGACAGCATAGAAGTGGTAGCTGGGAGATTGGAATTGAGCGAAGAGATACACGTAGTTTGCGACTTAGAAGTCTCTGCCTTCCGTCCTTCATGTTTAATCAGCCTCCTGAACTTGACGAAAACGTCGCTGATGTTGATGATGATTGGCGTAAGCGGTCAGGTGGAAGTTGCTACACGAGAGGTGCATAAGAGTTCGACCAATAGGAGATGAAGGGTGTCAGTTGGTGGGTCAGGGAAACACCCGATCCAGCCCCGCCAAGCCCCTACAGGTCGGTTCCAAGTACGTCCTGCCGTTGTTTTTCCGGTCATTGGAGTTGTACCTTAGGTAATGGATGGTGCGTATTCAAGAGCCTGGAGAGGGAGGGCCGGACCTGCAGGACCTGAACTTGGATGGAAAAAAGTGAATATTCAAATGGGAAAGCGGCGCCCTGCCTCATAGGTTACTACTCCATACACCATCAGGCAACACATCTTCACTTCGGATTGACAGTACCGTACAACCACACTTCCTCCCGCCCAGCATCCCAGCCGAGGATTCAAACAGACGAACAGAATATTCCAGAATTCAACCTACCTGCGCTAATAAGCAAGGCATAAACCAATCTTCCATACCAAAGTGTCCTCTTTAGCGTCGAGCATCAACCCTGTCATCCATTGAATCATCCTCACAACCTAGACTACCAAGCCGGTGTTGTTCCCAACGTCAACACCGAAGATTCGAAAATGCTTCCATGGCCGGATCCTTCCATAGGTGCGACCGTGGCAATCGTGGCAGAACTGGGCCGACCAGGAACCCGCGACGGGCCTCTCGATTGAACTCGATCTCGAGCCGTTATCCCGGAAAACGGAATAGAAGTATCGACCCGACGAAGCAAAGACGCATTGACAGCTCGGTGGAAGTGGCCGGTCATACCCTTCCGAATCGCCAGATTTAAAGTGGGACACACCGGTTGTGATTTCGGCCATGTCATGCGCATTTCGCTCCGCCATGCGCAACATCCCGGCCTTCTCAATGCCCGGAGACATGGGGAGCCCAAGAATCTTTGCTCCTTTGTTTCGGCCAACATTCAACGGTCTACTCCGCTCCAGAAAGACGTCGTCTCAATGAGGCATACGAAACAACACAACAAACTCCCCACCCACCCTGTATCAATGCGCTGCTGGAACGACAGGTGTCGCCGTCCACAGACCGACGAACGACGGCTTTCCCCCAAAATCTTGCAGCGCATACACATGGCACGAGATGTATCTGTAGTCGTTGTCGCCATTACACCAAAATAACTGTCAAATGTGACAGCAGCTCGATACGTTTGTGACGAAATTGGCAACAAAAACAACTAACGTCATCCATCTCATTTTATCTCTTTGGCGATTTGATCGTCCCGCAATCCCCGCAATCCACGAGGCGCCGCCTGACAGCTCATCAATAGACGAAATAGCCATCCTGCCCCCCTCCTCCACTCGGCAATCGTTGGCTCGTTTCGACTGCTTCTGACTGTTACTGCACCCCGAGATCGATTAACCTGTCTAGGGCATATTATGCACAGAGATTGCGGCGATCGTCCGACCACCACTGTTCGCCCTTGGATTCGGAACAGTCGAGTTCGAATCGTTGAGGTTATCGAGAACCTACCCAGGCACGCCAGGATACTGGGGTTAACCGAGGCGCACGTCATCCCGCTTGATTGGCGATGGAAGTCGATGGCGATGGGCTAGTCACCCGCAGCCAGCCGAACGACCAGCTTGAAGCCTCCGGGGTGCACACCATTGGCCCTGGCGGGGGGGCCCAGACGCTTCCGCCCAAATCTTGACCAACCCCAGCAATATCTTCTTGGATCCATAAGCTTTCCCTTGCCTCAATATCGCCGTGACTAGCTTCACGTTCACTACGTTCAGATCACACATACCATTTGTCGGGTCCGCGAATCATTGAGGCTCCAAAGGTCACCGACCCGGTACTGCTAAAGCAGCAGAAGCCACCCGGGATTCAGCGGAGCAAGACGCCCACGATTTTGACAACGATGAACGTCTGCTAAAGCGCTGCATGATTGGTTGACTGGTAAATAGTCAGTCGACCCCTTCCGAGCAATGCCACTGTCGGGGTATTCGATGGGGGGTTCCTGATTCAATGATGCACAAAAGCAACTTCGACTTACCAGGTGGGCATCAAGGCATGGTTGGGCACGCATATTTCGCACGTAGCGCGCGTCCCCTCATCGTATCGGCCGTCGGTGTTTGCTTGTCCAATTTGTGCCCAACCCGGCCTGTTGTCACCGCTTCTTCTCCCGCTAGGTACAACCCTGCACAAATCATCCCATCCGGTACCGAAAAGCTACTCCGACCTTTCGGGCAACAATCCTCCAGCCCAGCAAAGGAAAAGTTTCTGTCACAGCCCAATCGGTGCCCTACTCGACACAACTGGCTCCGTCCTCCGTCAGGAGTTGGCACGTCCAATGGCTTCCACGCGTGAGCCTACACAGGCCGGCCATAAGATTTGTCTTCCTTCTGGGGTCTTCCTTGACTGAGGGGCCAACTGTCAAAAATTCGACCTGGCATCGCGCGAAAAATAGAGGGGGACACGAAGAGCACCAGCAATCAAAGGGCACGCTGATCTCCCTCGTCACTCGCGTGTCGTGCCCACGATCCACGCTCGACAAGCTAGGGATGGATGCCAACTTGTCCTGGGGCTCCCACCGTCGACCAATCTATTCCAGGACGCCCGACAGATGAACCTTCTGGACTACAGCGCTTGGCAGTCACGTATCCTCCAGCCCATGCGGCAGCCGTCCCGCTTGAAACCAGAGACGTCTCCATGAGTCCATGGTGTTGGTCATTGGGGCGAATGCAAATCTTTACTCGAGTCTCGCCGGCCTGCGTCTGTCCTGGTCCCTGTCCTCCCTTCGCCTCGACTTCCCAACGGACCACATCATTTTGCTGTCTTGACCAGGATCAACCATTGTCGCCGCTCCAGTACAACGCCCCACGAGGAAGGACATCGCAAGCAGACATAAATGCCTCCATTCCGAACTTAATCATCCACTGTCAGGATCCTGCCCGCTCCCCCATCCTCGTCCATCCCAGGAGCTTGTTGGTTTCTTCTTTCCCATTTTGCGCCAGCAAGATCAGACATCTCCCACTAACCCCCTAGTGTCTTTCACGTCAAGCCATTCCCGATCATCTTATAAGTCATTTAAGGTGTCTTCGTGGAGACTGGTCGTTTCTTGGACCGATCACCTGCTTGCCCCCCATCACGCACACCGCCCTTGCAACGACCCGGAGTTCTTCAAGGGTCCCATCCTGGAACAAGACCATTTTTGTTATCGTGGATTCCCTTGTGTTTGAGGAGACAACCTGCCGCATTTTCCCAGGAATACTTGGCCGAAGATCACAGCCCAAAGGACTCTTTTTTGGACACCCAGGGCTGACCTGCCCGCCCAAGGACTATTCATATTTCACGTGGCTTCCATCTCAGGACACTTTGGACATTTCCAAACATTTTGCTGCCTGATTTCTTTTCTCTTTACCGTTATGCCCCCGGAAGATATGGCCCAGCCGGATTTTGCCTACAGACCATCAGCCATGTCCAACGGACCGTGGAACTCGACGCGGAGGTACGGACCGCTCTCCTAATTTCCAAACAATGCCCGAGGAGGGGTGACTGACCGTTGAGAAAAGTTCAATGTACAACGATACATTCCCGCCTGCCGGAGGATTTGATACCAACTACTACCGTTCATCGAGGTAAGAACCAGACGTCATTGTTCATGATGTATTCCCACAAAGGAGCAAACGAGTAACACCGTCCCTTTCAAGCGTGTCCACGTACTCGCCAGGAGCTAGTAACTACAATTTGCCGATCGGAACCAATCCTCATGCTGTTGCCGCTGCCGCTGCCCCGGCGTACGGATCGCGCCCAGCTTCTGGCACATACGGCACCAGTGGTGCCGCCGGCTACGGGTCGTACAAGAGTACGAACTCTCAATCATGGGATCACCAGGAAAGATACTCCCCGACGGACTCGGTCGACGACATTATTGCGTCCCCGAACCTTTCTGATTATTCACTCGAGAACGGGGCTGGCACCACTCCCCCGAGTAAGAGCAAGGTGAATGGCAAGGGTCGGCCACAACGTCGACCTTCTAACCGCGACGAATTCGACGGCCCGCATCAGTTTCTCGCTCGCCCGCCGCCAGAATACATTGCCATGCAAGAACGCGAACTGCCCCATCTCCCTACCAACCTCCACGTTCAAGAGCAGGACTTGGTGCTCACCCAAGTCAACGACAGGCTCTCTCAGTGCGCGTACGACTTCGTGGCCAAATATCAGTTCCCCATTCCTTTGACACAGGACATGCGACCTGTCGAGCGACCTCAGGACCGAGAATGGACAGAATGGGTTTACCTCCTGAAGCGCCTGGCTACGAAGCGCCGCATCCCGGCGCGGGTACTCTACAACGGCCAGATTAAGCAGTTTGTCACGATTCTCGAGAATTCATTGGAAATGCGACATGCGGCCAAGCACCAGAGTCGCCCATTAAAGGACGACCGCAACATTTTACAGCTCATTTCGGCGGGCATTCAGGTAGCCAAGATCCTCAAGGACGCGAGCGCCATGGACTACCTCGACCGACTATACGTTTCTACGGAGAAGCAAATTCAAGATCGCGCTGCACAGCGGTTCAGAAGCTAGTGTGCTTCCATGCTTCCTCCTACCATATACTCGCCCAGGCCGAAGTTGACAACCTCGCCGTGCGCAGCAAACCACGGCGAGTGTCTCGACGCTGGCGGCCAACGTGGCACTTTGTTTACGACATTTTACGGACCTTACGAACTGAAAGTTATTGCAGAAGGGCGGAATCCACCTCATTCTTTAGAAGAAGAGAAGAAGAGTGTAAATGATTCCACGATACGGAACCGGGACGTCATCAGGACGACAGCGCCCTCCAAAGGCACGACGCAGGAGAACACACCCACAGGCTCTAGCTTAGCTCAACACTCCACCTCTCGGCAAAGCGAGTTGCGTCTTGTTTGTTGTTTTTGAATCTGATTTTTGTACGAGAAATGGTAATGGCGCTCCATTGTGGGCAGAAAAACCTCGCTTTACTTCTGCGGCCTCCAGGGACTCTCGACTGAACTGCCTCTTTACACACGCACACGACACACACACTTACATACATACCTTTACTTGACCCTTTACGGTTTGGTTTCGCAAGCAAAAGAGGGCATGAGCATGCTACAGGGAAAGCGGTGGGCGCTACAGGTTCATCAGGAAAGGGCGGAAACCTCTTTGTACATTGGCCCTGTTATTTTGGTGGCTTGCTATTCGTTTCTGCACTGCCACGGCGTGGTTTGGGGGCCTGGAGTTGTTTCAATGGGTCATATCTTTTTTTTGACAGACACCCTTCACTTACACTGGGCTACCGGATGGCTGTTTTGACAACGTTTGTTTTGCGCTTGTGCGTATTGTTTGTCTCTGTTTGTGCGGTTCACGAGAGAGAGAGAGCAATTTGGACATATCCCTACTATACTAGTGCTGTCTTCTTCTCTACTCACTTGATTTGGGCGGCTTAGATGAGCCTTTGGCAGTTTGATATCCTATAGCCCGTGGCTGGGCGCGCTCTCTCAGCGCCAGAAATCTACGCATTGTCCTTCAAATGTGCCGGTATCCAGTTTGTAAACGTCATGACTTGAAGCGCTCTGTTCGTCGCACGGCTCCTGACTCCTGCCATCAAGTAGGGGACGGGGGGTGCTCACGCGTCTTCCCTGCGCGAGTTCCAGGAGCCAAAGTTACGCCATCTGGCTTGTTAACCCGGCATGATGGCAGGACAGGTGTGGCAGGAACCCAAGTATCCGTCGCCTCTGCCCCTGTCCTATCGGTGCGACTTTGTTAACAACCCCCCCCCCCCCCCACCCGACGGCGCTTGGGTTGGGCTGAAATGAACGGTGATCATCAGCCGATGGGGTTCCCGCTTGCGTGCCTGACGGAGTGACTTCAGCGGGAAGGACCACCAAGGGCCATCAGCGGCGATCGATGGATGTATCTTACACTATCACCTGGCCAAGAACGGGGAACGCAAACTGTAAAACGACCAAGGGAGCTCTGTAAGTCGATGGGGAGACCGTTGTGTCGCATCCCGCCTGATGGGTCCCCCGGGGAAGAAGGGTCAGGGCCGGGGAGGCGAAGCAATGAAACCGGGGGGTAAGCAAGCTGTTGGAAAAGTGAATTGAAGATGGATGGGAAAGAAGGGGTGCGATCTGCGTGCCGCATAGAATCCCGTCGGACTGCGCCGCGTGCCCCCCTTGACAACTCATGTCAAAGGCGAGGCAAAGAGCCGGTGAATAGTGCGATGTAGACTTACAGTATCCGGTGATTGGTAGGGTTACATAGACAAGTATGCGATGAGGTTGCTGGTGGGACTGGCGAGGTCGTGTTGAAGAATGACAAGCAAACCGGGGCACATGGCAGACAGGCCAAAAGGCCCCATCTTGGCTTGTGCTCTGTTTTGCGATTTTCTCCAGTTCTATCGCCCAGATAGCGGCGTCCGATTGATTCATTGTCGCCAGGAATGGAGTTCCTTATGCTTTGCTATCAGTACACTCCAGGGCGCGACCAGACAGGCCGGTGCTGGGAATAAAGCCCATGAGCACAGGGAAGCAAGGATGCGAAAAGAGCGGAATTCTGGAAGAACGTTAGAGTCCGGTAGAAGGTGGTTTCGAATCTTGGCTGACTAGAGAGTGAATAAGCAGAGCTGTGTGACAGAACAAGGTTTGCAATGCCCATGGTTGCGGTGGTTTGGATGTTCTATCTTGGGGACATTATCCCACTGTATCGACTTGAAGTGGTGGGATCCCAAGCAGATTGGAGGACGCAGTGGAAGAAGGGGGCTCGTCCCGGCACGCGACTCACTGGGTTTACCCGGGCAGAATTGGAACGTGCTTCTGTCTGTGACGAAGGTGCCGTGCCAACTTCGGACTCGGGATCCTGAATCATTGTTTCGAGGTGTGAGAGCTAGTTTCGTGTCGGGGTGGATCGTGAACAGGATGACCAACGATGCTATAGCCGGCCTGTCGTAGTTGGATATTCTGCCTTCAATTTCGCTAGTTATCAACGGGGTCACGAAAGAAACCACCGGCCCTTGTGTAGTGTCGGCCAAGATGCCTAGAGGAGGAATGGAGCAGGCTAGGAATGACGGCAGGATGCCGACGGAAGCGGCATATAATCCAGCAAACCCAGCCGTTTCCTCTTTTTCTCACCCTGAGGCGAGTGGCAATATGTGACCCTGGACACCGGCGTCGGCGGGGAGGCCGTGCCGGGCGGCATGGACCCGTTTAGCTTCCGCGCCGAACGGGGTTTGTGGTCTGAGCTGTGCCAACTTGGAGTCTTGGACTTGCAAACAGACGGACAGATGTATCCTTACGTTGTGCGTGTAAGTGCTAGTCAAGCGCCGCGCGCGCTAAACCTTATCTTGGCGGGGGATGCTGGGTGTTGTTCTAGTCACATGAGAGAGGAGGCGTGATGATCAGCTTGCCAGACTCGACATTGTAATCGTGGTAGAGAAACGAGGTTGGCGTTGGTGTTTCTACAGTGGTGTCGTGAGGACAAAGGTCGAATGCCGGCGGGTTGGGAGCTTACCCACTCTGGTAGATCCGGGGAGCGATTGTCCTCTGATACATGAATGCAGCTAGATGCTTGGAGGCGGTTCGTAATGCGAAGAACGACAGGACGCGGAGTGGCGGAGTGTGGGAGGTCGATTTGAGTCAAGTTGCACTCGAGGCTTGATGTTATGACTGCTGGGGGTTTTGATATCGACGGGGAGCGGGATGCAATCCTGAGGGATGTTGGATGACGGTCAATCATCAAGGGTCTTGGGGCTCGGGCCGGTTCGCTGGTATGAGCTTTACTGTCGATCTCTGAGGCAATTATAAGAACGGAATAAGAAATCAGTCTTTTCGTACGTTAAAGTTTCGTGGTGAAAATAAGTTTGACGTCGGGTTGGCGTTGCATTGATAAAGCGCCTCTCAGGTGATGGAGGTCAAACGGAGGAAACAACGTTGGTTTGATTGGGAGAAGGGAAGAGGACAGTGCCGATTGCTAGAAACGCAACGCTGATGTATAATTGGCAAGGTAGGTAAGGGTAGGTATCTTGTGCCTTCCGTTCATGCCACTCTAATCCAGTTGAAGTTTCCTGAAATTCAACCTTTCTCGCCACGGAACGGAGCCGCGGCATCAAGTGCGTTCTCCGATGGCAAGAGCCGGAATCAGCTTCGGTCACCACGGTCACCGGTACGGCAGTAGGGTCCTCCCGCAGCTCCGGGCCCCGGTGAGCTGCCGGTGATGGATCGGGTTAGTGCACCCTCATTCGTGGAGCAGTGGATCCACCTTCGGTCCCAGAAAGGGCCTAGCGGCTCAGCTGGGCCGAAGGAGCGGAGACCAGGACCAGCTCATCCAGCAGCACAGCGTGCCCACAAGAAAGTACCTTACAGGTTGACGGGTCTGCGCGGGATGGCTGCGGCGCCGCTGCTTACTGGTCCCTCTGCTCATCTGCTGTCATGGGGGTTGAGTGTGTGACAGTGCTGTTCTCCCCCCTCGTATTAATCTTGTTGGCTGCCCTTTTCGCACCGTCTCCCCTTCGTTCCCGCTCTTTTGCATGACTTTCCCGAGCGGTAAAGAACGGTGAGAAAAGGGTAACTCGTGAGATTGAGCAACATCTATTCGAGTCCGGCCAACGACAATTCGAATCGCGACTCCGATGAGTGTTGAAAGGGAGAAGAGACGAGACAAGGCCTAGCATTTTTTTCGCTTGTCCGGAGAGTGACCCCCGCGCCAGTTGCAGAATTGGAAGTAAGCAGACACAGCCTCCCCGGATTACTGGCCATTCGACGTTGTGAGGAAACAAGGACCTGTTGTTCTGTTTTCTCAACAGAACCACAAGGGGCTACGGAATCATCGAATCGAACTCACCGAGCGGATTGAAAGCGCCGGGCGACTCAACGGTTCGCCACTTATAGGTTCTGCCTACTCACAGAAACTACAATGGCTTCTGTTTCCTCAAGGGGCCCGACGCCTCATTCGCCTTACGATCAGCAGTCCGCGGCCGACACCGAAGAATCATGGCAGTATCTCGACTACGCCTCGTATCCGGCCTCAGTCGGCTTCCTACCTAGCCCGGCCAGCGGCAGTCTCAACGGCTTTGCCGTCGTCGGCCACCATGCCGGCTCGGACCCGGCGGGCCTATCCCCGCTAAACCTCGACCTCGACCAGCCCGCCTTCTCCGCCTCGAGCTTCCCCGACCAAGCGGAGGCGTTTGCTGCCCCGGCGCCGTCTGTTGATAGCCAGTTCGTTCCCAGCGGCCAGGAATCCAATTTTTTGACACCACAGGGCTTCCTCTTTGCAGAGGAGCAGCTGAACCTGAATGGTGAGTCCTCATTCCGCCCGTGGCCGACTTTCAAGTATACGTGAGCTAACTGTCTTTGTTCTCAGAACTGACATCTTTCGTCAACTCATTCCAATCGAACAATGCCTCCCTGACCGGCTTAGACACATTCCCGCAACAACAGCACGATGGCGATATCGACCTGTCACAGACCTTTTCTCATAGCATCAACCCGGGCCCATGGAACCCCACGAACCTCAAGGTCGACAATGGCAGCTCAACGTTCTTGATGGAGGACTTTTCCGCAACCTCGTCTCAGAGCTCCACATCCACAAGCCCCTCCCAGTCCAACTCCAGCTCCCCGGACCTCAAACATGAGGGAGACAGGGCAGCATCAGCCAGCCAGATCCGCAAGGTTATCACCGGCAAGGTCGAGAAGAAGAAGGCTACCGAACCCGCAAACAAATTCGTCATCGTGACGCCCAACTCCATCAACGCCTCATCGGGTCGCCCCAACCCGTGGGAGTGCTTCGAAGCCATGAAAATTCAAACGCGTGGCCGCAAGGGGCCTCTGGCAAATGCGACAAAGGAGAGCGCATTGCAAGTTCGCCGTCTGGGTGCCTGCTTTTGCTGCCACAGCCGCAAAGTCAAGTGCGACTCGCAAAGGCCGTGCAAGAGCTGTAAAAAGCTTGCCGGCCAGGTGCCGCAGGTCGTCTGCTGGCAATTCTCCGACTTTTTGACCGTGTTGTTCCCCGACTTCATGCGCAGCCACTTCCGCAAGGATCAAATGTCGAAATTCATGGAGGAGAATGTCGACCTTGACGCGGTGCAACTAGCGCCCCGGGAGGTAGAGCTCTTTTCTGGTCTCTCGGCGTCGCTCAAGGTTCGAGCGAGGTTCTTCAAGCCTCGAACGGAGGAAGTACAGCAGCACTACCATCTGCATGTGCAAAAAGACCGGATAGACCTGCAAGCCAGAGGCTCGGCACCTATGGTGTTGGAGTTGGATTCGGCAGCTCAAAGGGAGGCCTTGAGGAAGAAGGTGAAGGAGTACCTCGCTGCTATCGCAGCCGAACCGAGGTTCGCAAAATCAGTGACAGAGTCAATACGGCACACCGAGTTGCCAAAGAAGGTCTTGGACGTTGTGCAGGTATACGCTAATAAGTCTGATGTAAGTTACCATGCTACTGACTGTCTTGCGTAAGAGCATTGGTTGACCCGACCCAGTCGTCAATGGTGAAGAAGGCATTGGCGATCTACGGCGCCCACTTCGTCATGACCCGCCACCTCTGCATCACACGGCAGAGTGTCGTGGGCCTCCAGGATTCTGGTCTCGTCCCTCAGGAAGTACCATGGGTGACCCCACGCGTCGTCAACAGGCAGATCAAGGCGGTAATTGACGAGCTCCTGATGAGGGACATGCAGCATCTCTTTGAGTCCTTCTCAAAGTTGCTCAAGCCTAAGTCAAAACAGGAGTGGGCGCCGTGTATGGCCTCGTTCCTGGTACTGTGCCTCTTTATGGAATCGGTCGAGACATCCGCGGATAACTTTGTTGTGGCTCTCAACGAGATTAGCCTGCGTAACCACACGCCACCGGAATACAAACGGCAAGACGCCCTGAATATTAACGCAGCGGTCGAAAACATGCCGTTCAAGCAGTTCGCGTACCAGTTCCACCAGATCTACCAGACCCACAGCCGGGATACGGCGAACAAGCCCTTCAATCCCATGCTCGACAACTCATGGGCCCAGCAAGGCGACTTGGACGGACCAGCCATAGAGATGGTCTTGGGCCTGAGGAATTTGATCCATCAGAATGGTAGGCTGACCCGACAATCCAATGATTAAACCGTCAATGCTGACTTGTGGTGTATAGGCAAGGAACTCGAAGGATTGGCGGATGACCCAATCCTATCGACCGACCACGAGCAGCACCCGTTCCCGCGAGATGTAGCGGCCAACTATACGGGTCGCCTGGTGTCCAAGTTCTTGTTGTCTTTCATGGACGAGAAGCACATCTTTGGCGAGCACTGGATTTGACGGAAGTTTAATGACTCGAGGGATGGAGTGGAATTGCAATTCTTGCGCAGAGGATGTCGGAATACCCTTCATATATATCTGATGGCAGGTACAACTCGGTGACATGGGCTTAGGAATAATGACTCTACTATAATGACACCAATCACGGTAAATTAAGAACGCACCACGTGCAACTCGTGTGAGATGCCTTGTGATATGTTCGTCCGATTTTAGTCCTGAAGCCGCACTATCTCGACGGTATCAGGGTGGAGCGGACCGGTTGTCTAGACCGTTGGTTTTGTTCTCCCACTCGAACGAATAAAAAAGTAGTTGACACTCTTGCGCAGTAAGATCGCGAGGTGTAGGCATATCGTGGGGTTGGTCCAAAGACCTTATGTGCTGTGAGCACACATCAAAACGAGCTCGCGGGCTTGTCCGTGTCGGTTGGCTTCAGCACTTGCTCAAAGCCATGGACGACGGTTTGGTTCAATACCGAGACGCAGTCTGCCGTGCGATATCACACGGCAGTCTAACGTCATCCTGGAATCTGAAAAGGACCATGCATAAGATCCGTAGCCCAAGCTGGGATGGGTGGCCCGCGAACTGTTGTTGATACTGATGAGGAACACAAGAGAGGAGAGGGAAGGGGAACGCGTGAAAATATACTTTGCGAGAAAAACCAGGTCGAAAAATTGTGGAGACGCCGTCTTTCTCCTAGGTCACGAGGTTTGACGACGTGCTAGCCCTGATTGGCTCAAGCTTAGGCAGCACATGTCATTAGCTAAGCAGGGCAGCCTGTAGGCAACGACACCTCTTTATTTGTCTGGCGGACCACAATTCCCCTCTCTCTCGAACCCTTTTTCCTCTTTACACACTTTGCACCAAAATAATCAACCGATCTCGACGTAACTTCTTCCACTTGTGGTTCGGTCAGTTTGAGTGCTAGAGGGAAACTGGGCTGTGCCTCCTATCCCATGTTTCTTGGGTTTCCGGTTCCGTCAATCAAAACGGAGCCCGTCACCGAGAAATGTAATGGGGGAGTGATTCCCGACATACTCCGAGTTTTTGTAAAAATGACTGTTCCGCCGCCTCTCCGTACCCGTCCCGCAAGCCTCACCGGCACCATGTTCCAGTCAGCCTTGAGGCCTTCGACTCACCACCGGAGCAAGTAATGCCTGTCGAGAGTTGCCCAGTTTGTCCGAGATCAGTCACACGGGCAGTGACAGCATTGCATTGCCCCGACGTGCCTCTATTTTGTCATTGTTGTTCCGTTTTCCAACCTTTTTTCCCTGCCCCTCGCGCGCAAGGGCGCAAACGCGCCCTTGCCGTTTTACACCGAAGCGCAAAGCCACACCCGCTAACAATGAGCAACTTGGTGCCTTGTCAGTCATACGCAACGGCGCGCACATATCCGTTGCTCGTGACGAGACCTAGCACTCCGTTGGCGTTGGATTAGTTTTCCCTTTCTCCTGTCTCCTTGTCGCCGAAAAGCACTGCATTTCCAGGGCGCGGACTCCCCTCGTGCCTGGAAAATATGGGGGTTGCTGCCTCAGACCGTCTAGGACCCCCATGTCATCTCCGTCACCAAACACGTCTTAACCCAGGCAACCAAGTCGTCTCCCAACCCCTCCATTCTGCAAACGTCGATGCGTTTCTGAGGCCGTGGTCATGTCCTCATCAATTCATCCATTCCGGGAAGGAGGGGTCTGCAGTTGCACCGATCTGACTCACTGGGATCTTGTCTTTGATCTGCCTTGCACTGCGGCTAGCTCTACAATCTGTTGGGGTCCATTACCTGATACACATCGTTAAGGCACCCAGGCTTAGATGTTGACAACCTATACCGTAGACGAATCAGACTTCGCGAATCCCTGGGTTTTTAGGAATTACATTGCTACCGAACCAGGATCGCCATACCGAATATGCGCAATCGCGTGCAAAGATATGGTATTTCCATTCACATTGTCGTAACGAGTCACCGTGCACTGCCATGTCGAACCTCAAGTCAACGTTGACTAGGGGGCACTAAGTCGTTGAACCTCTCAGATTGTCTTGTCTGCCTCCCCAGGCACACTCTTCTGCCTGAGGGTGACTCAATCCAAGGTCGATTCAATATGAAGCTCGATTGTTGGTCCGTTGGAGGTTCGTTGGAGGTCCGTTGGATATAAATGCTCTGTGATTTCTTGATGCCTTGAATCTCTTTTGTTTCCAACAGACTCATCACACTACACTTCACACCAACAGTCATACACTACTTCATCACAAGACTACCACTGCCTCATCCTACTTCGACTCATTCCCAATCCTCAATCCTCTTACGACCAATCGCCACCATGAACACTACTGCCCACGCTACCCCCATGATGCTCCAGAAGGAACGCTCAGATGAGACAAGTTTCCCCGTTGACCCTCGTGAGTTCTTCGAATCTAAACGTAACGCTTCCTTTACTAACTCTACGAAAGTCCCGGGAAAATAAGCCAAGTCGATTCCAGCTACAATTAAGCAAACACATCTCTATCGACGGCGTTTACGGGAATACACACAACATGAAAGAGGCGACACCACACAACCGGAGCATGTCGTCTGCCTCACGGCGCTCCATTGGCTCGAACACACAAACTGTACTTTTACTAGATTGGGGGACACGGGTTGGATAGTTTTTTATTTCAGAATGGCACGATGTCGGGCATAGGGCTGCAGGGCACAGCATGCGTACCTTACCTACGCAGCCCTAAATACCGCCGCGGGATCTTGCATACAGAGGGGCGTTTTGGGACATTTCTACGACGATATCATTGGAGGACGACGATGATTCCGATATGAGGGGAGGGGTACACACCACGCTCACAGTTACGATACGAGAAGGGAAGGCTACGGCATCTCTGTTGGGCATCTATAGGCTGAAGTTGACCTATATATACACACACTTACACCCTTACACACACACGCCCTTCATGCGGCTATGGGGCTTCTCTTGTGGCCACCCCTTCTCCAGCGAGTGAATGACCCTCTCAACCAATGCCATGCGTCCTTCATCCGCTTTAGGCAATCGTGACATGTCGTCGGGGTGGATGTACGCCCTTTGCGGAGGGGGCTAAGCGGAGGTGGGAGTGGGAGCGGTGGGATGTTGGGCCACCCGTTGTCGTCTGGCGGGTCCCTAATGACGAGGCTCGGAGGTCGGTTGAGTGTAGATCCTGACTGCATATTCTGATGGACTGAGGCACCTGTAAGATCAGTTGAAGCGTGGGATAGCTCGTAGACAGGGGTGCATACCTTAAATGCTGTCCGCTTCTGTAGTGCTGTTGCTACTGCAGTCAACGTTTCTCAACATCACTTTGCACAATTCTTCATAGCGATGCAATCATGTCCAATTTATACAAACTTCTCTACGCGGCATTGCATTTCTTTTCGTTGATCATGTGTCTTGGTTTGAGAATCTCAGGGACCACGGCGATCCTTACATATGAAGCTCGGCTTTGCCGGGTTGAATGCGATCAACCCCAAGCACTGTGAGGCGGGTCACATGGTACTCAGAATTACCCTCAAATGGCGCTACAGAGAGCAGATTCTTTTTGAAAGCTTGTTTACGTGGTGCTGAGGTGACGAAGGGTGATGGAAAACGCTGGAAGACTCTGGTGCATGGGCTGCTGAGGGGTAGGCATCCCGTGGCCAAGTAACACCACCACCTGATGTGAAAAGATATGGCAACAAGGGCTCATCGGCCTGCCTCTTTGATAGCCTTTATACTTCATTATATCAAGTCTACTCTCATATTGGATTGGTTTCCACCATTTTAGTTGCCACTGGCCTAGCCTTTGCTAAGATTAGAGACAAAAACCTAGATTTATGAATGTCTTGAGAGTTTTAGGTTTACATAGCCATTGGCCTACATGCCAGTTTTGGACTTGGAGTCATGTACGTTTGGTAACACAGGGATGAAGAAGTAGCTACGCTAAAGAGAGTTGTCTGTTTATAGAAAGACATCTGCGGTGAAAGGACTTTTGAAGCATAATGGCTTTGTGGCGATGAAGAAGTAATGGCCATTCCTCTATTCTCTCCTTCAGAGCATTTGCAAGGCTGAGACTCACTGAGCTTGTGGATTTAATCGATCTTTACCTCGATCGATAGTCTAAGACTCAAGATTCATCTCCAAGTGTGATTTTCCTCTTAGAGATAGCCTCCGCCATGGGATATTCCTGTGTCGTGGAGGACAAAAAAGGTACGTAGCTCCCTCGAGGCAGGAGACCCCTTACTATCAAGTGAGACTTCAGAGTTGAGCTTTTTTGATATGCTACCTAAGTACCTCAAGTGAGCCTAAATCTGAACAACAGGGCTGTGCCTAAAATCTTCCCGTCAGGCAGTCGGCCTCCCGCATACGACCAACAGATGTATGAGTACCCAATCATGTACTCATCTACATTCAAACAAAATTAAAACCTGCTCCTACCCTGCCTTATTAATTCTTCTTCTTTTTCTTCTTCTTACCACTTCTTCTTCTTCATACCTCACCCAACGCACTCACCTCGAGGACCGAATCTGCGAATTTAGCTACGATAACCAGGATCAATCAACACCGACGCGTTACATCATCTTTCAATCGCCATGGACGTCAGGGACGTTTCTAATCTCGGCGACTTTGCCTCCTTCATGGAACGGCTCCAAGCTGCCGCGGAACGATGTGGCCGCAGAAAAGGATACGTTCCTCATGATCATCCTCCCCCCGATGTGTTGGTGATGCAGTTCATGCTGGCAAGATCAATGCGCATATCACGCCCGGCAGCTTCTAGTGGAGGGTCGAATATTGCAACTACTCAGGTTCCACCGGCATATCTGCCCTGTATCCAGCCTGTCAACGAGCTAAAGCCTCTGCCAATCTCCAAGATGAGGTTGGAAGAGCACCACCGAGGCAAGCTAGTCATCGTACGGACAATGACGCCCACGGATCAGATCAACGCAATCATGGCCATTGCTGAGGACAAGGCCGGCACCGCCGTCTTACTCCAACTTTACAACCAGCCGGATCATAGGGTTATGCAACCTGACGACATATTCCCGGAAGGCAGCATCTGCCTCATCAAGGACCCGTTCTTCAAGGCGACTACCGATGGCAAATACAGTTTACGAGTGGACCACGTTGACGACATCATCCTACTACCCGAGGGCGACGAACGCATCCCGTCGCAGTGGAAGACGTGGACTCCTAGTGCCAATTCCGAGAAGATCCGGCAGCAAGGAAACAATGCTGTAGCACAGCAAGATTGGGGAAAAGCAGAAATCCTGTGAGCAGCAGATATGATGACTATTGATATCGAGGAGGTTTTTACTGAATGCGGTTTAGATATTCCAAGGCACTCGACTCTGCTGCCACGCCTGAACATAAGCGTGCAGCGCTCCTTAACCGTTCCTTGGCAAACCTCAAGCTTCATCGCCCGGAGAAGGCACTGAGCGATGCCATTGAGAGCCGACAGGACAATGACCCAACCGAGAAAGGACTGTTCAGAGAAGCCAAGGCCCACTACGCGCTGGAACAGTTCTCGCTCTGCGCCGAGAAGCTACGTCAAGTTGTTATCCTGAACCCCGAAAACCGTGACGCAGGGAAGGAACTGGAGCGGACTATGTGCCGTATTCGTGAGCAAGATCAGGGGATCTACCAGTGGAAGCACATGCACGACCAGGCCAAGGCCACCCCCCCTACAATCGACTGTGCGACCTACACTGGTCCTGTCGAGGTGCGCCAATCCCCTGGACGTGGACGAGGGCTCTTCACAACCAAGCCCGTGAAGGCTGGTGAACTTCTTCTCTGCGAGAAAGCCTTTGCATACAGCTATGCTGGCGACGACGATACTGTCAGTCGCCAGAACATCAAGATACTTGTGAGCTGGGACACAAAGAGGATGACGATGGGTGGGCAGGCAGATCTTCTTTCCGGCCTTGTACAGAAGCTCCATCACAATCCCCAGACTGCCTCCCGCTTCTTTGACTTGCATCGCGGAAAGTATCGACTAGACGAGACTGCAGAGCAGATCGGAACCGTGGTAGATACGTTAGTATCTCATGGGAATACGCGAAGGTCTCAGCACTAACTCTATCACAGGTTCCTTGTCGCGAAGATCATGGGTCTTAATTGCTTCGGTGCACCGCGAGCATCCGTCCTCCACTTGACTGATACGGAAGTTCAACAAGGAAGCTATACCACCTGCGGCATTTGGACTCAAGCGTCCCACATCAATCACTCATGTGTCGGCAACTGTCGCCGCTCGTTCATTGGAGACGTGATGGTGGTGCGAGCTTCGAGAGACATGGACGCCGACACGGAGTTGCTGATCAGCTACCGGCCGCCTGATGAATGTGCGAGCTATGATGAAACTCAGAAGCATCTAAAAAATTGGGGGTTCACTTGCCGATGTGAGCTGTGCGAAGAGAAGAAGTCGATCTCGAAGCAGACTTTCCAAAAACGCCAAGGGCTTTTCCGAGAGTTGAAGAGCACCATGAAAGCTTGCAGGACTCTAGCTCAAGAGTCCAAGGCACAACGGCTAATTGGCCAGCTCGAGGAGACTCACGCCGCCGGAAAAGGATCTTATCGTCTGGAACTATGGGACTCGTACCTTGCGCTCGCCCAGAAGCGACTGGACAGGGGAAAACACTTAGAGGCTCTCGAGTTGTCCATCAAGAGTCTCGAGGCTCGTGGCTTCATTCTCGAGGCTAGCCGGGCTGTGAAAGCATCAGGCAAGCGCCATCTAAAGATCATCAAATGGGGTCCACCTGGCGAGCATATCGTAACGGCCTTCCTCGTCATGTTCCATGTGTATAAGATTGTGGCCCCTGAGCTATGCGCACCGGCGAGGGAATATGCTAGGACGGCTTACGCAATCTGCTACGGAGAGAATGACAGTATTGGGAAGGTATTTGAGGAGCTTGTGTGATGTTTGCTCACACATAGCTCCTTTGACAAGCAGGTCATACCAGGAGGGGTGGCATTCTCACTCTCATGTATCATACTGACTACTGGGGCTGACACCACGATGAGCCACTCGCTGCACAGAGTATAGCATTGATGACATACAATAAATAGTTTACAGGGGACCAAGAGAAAACACCAACGACCTTATCGTGTTTGAAATGTGCACGCTGCTGTAGACTTCCCGAAACACCCAGCCTGTAATTGAAGTTATCGATTATCAGGTAGGTCTCAATGAGTGGTGAACGATTTCAATGCTATTTTCCGCGCAAGCCTAAATTACTACTGCTCCAGTTCTTGAAAGAACGGAAAGGCCAGGTCCTTCAACTGTGCCTTCAACTGTGTTGAGTACCTCACCTCTCGGAAGTGGTCGGTGGCTCATATGAAGCCTCGCCCATGTGAGTCACTGAAGTTCAGCTCTACCAGCTCGACCTGCCCGTCCTTCAAGCTATACACTCAGCAAAATCAGATTCAAGGTTCAGTTCCAGGTTATAGTTTATCTCATTGCGTCATGAAGCCGCAATTATGTGGACGCTTCTCAAAATTTAGGATGCTTCTTAGAAGCTACGCTGTTTAGCACTCAGCAGGTGCACCAGCGATGGATGTAAAGCTGTGAACAGCTGCTGCCAGATGAGTTGGGGGTCCCTCTGCCGGAAGGGCCTTATGTAATTTAAGGTTCTGGACTGACCAGGGACCCTGTAGGCCCCTGCCCAACCCGACTTTAATTGACGATAGTGGGACATTTCCAACCGCGTCTCCAGACGCGTCAAACCCCATGCAGCTCGTGATGGAGCTCTCTTCGTCCTTGACGGATTTATCTGCCGTATCATCGCCAGACTCATTCAGGACGGCCTTTCAATCGCCGGATGCCAATTCCGAAAAACCGACACCCACAGATCCTGCATCACCCCAACGCATGTACTCATCCGCGACCCTGCTCCCCCGTGAGCTGAAGGAACATTGCCAGATCTACCTGGAAGAGCACCTCTGTACGTTAGCAAGATGCCCACCCTCCTCGCGACATACGCTGACTATGCTAGACAATGGCGCACTCGGCCTGTACAATAGCCTTCTCACTGCCGGGTTCTCGCGAAAGATCAACACCAACCCGAAGCGCGTCCCTGTCCCTCCGTTAACCCACCTTGCCCTCCTCAACACCCTGACCATCCACCCGAGCCATACGACTCGAGCCCCCGGCGCCGATCGTCTCGAGGTCTGCTCTCAGACGCTAGACTACCTGCGTAATTTGCTCGCCATTGTTGGACCCATCAATGCCGGCTTTAGGAATGCGTTCCAGTTCCATGGGGTCCAGTATGGCCGCCGGAACCGATACCACGATGAGGAGGACGAGGATCTCGACGGTGATCAGATCGGTAACAACAAGTTGGCCAACGAAGATAGCATATGGCAGCGCGCGCAGGACTTCTGGGCTGTTCTCGGCTGGGCCTTCAACTGCAGCAGACTACATCCTCACCGTTGGCGCTTCTGGAAGACCTGGCTGAAATTCATGATTGACGTTCTCGAGGCTGACATCTACGAACGGAAACGCCTTGATGAGGAGTCTTTGGCCTCATCACAGCAACCTCAGAACTGGACACGCATGCGAGAGTCAATCCTTGTCATGTACATCAAGCAGAAGACTGACTCCGGGCGAGGTGCTCTGAGGATGATCCTTCAAGCCGTCTTCGCTGACGGCTGCACCTCATCCTTGGCGAAGTTTCCTGAGGTGTTCAACAAGGAGATAAAGGGGCTACCGAGCGAGGACAAGAAACGCAAACGAATGGCTACGCTTGATATCGAGAACGACCAATTTGGCGACTATTTCAACGAAGAGTTGACGGACGACGAACCCTCCGAGGCGGGTACACCGGGCACGCCTCGTACACCACGCACACCAGCCAGGAAAGCTGGAGATTTTGTCGCTGCCCCACTGGCAGATTCGATTCCCCTTCGTCTGAGACTGATGGAGCTCCTTTCCGAGGTTGCCTACAATATGCCCGAGGAGTTCATGGACCACAACGAATACACGCTGGACTTGTGCAGGTTACTCAAGCAGCAACCCCTTTCGTTCTTTCACCAATTCATCACCGACATGAGTTCGTACATCCAGCGATACGGAGCTGCCTTCAAGATCGACTTTCTGGCCGTTCAGCTCGATCAACTGCTGCCCTCCGGATATGAAGACCCGAAGAAGGTCATCAAGGGGGAGGACAGCGGGATCATCATAAACGCAGACGTCCTCGAGTTGTGCTACCTGGGTCACCATGCTAATACCATTGACCCAGAAGACAACGCCAGGGTGGCGCTGATTCTTGAGAGCCTGCTCTACACGATACCGACGGAAGAGACCAAGGAAGCCAGAGACAGGCTCCGAAAAGCCGCGCTCAAGGGAATCGAGGCACGGAAGGCCAAGGCCAGGGGTACGAACCGGAGGAGCGCGACGACCCCGAGCCGTCGGGGCCGCGGAAAAAAAGGCCCTAGTCCGCGTGACATCTACGCCAAGGAGATGATGGATCTGGCGGGAGAGCGCATGCTTTTCTATATTGACATCGTGGGCACTCAGGAACCTGAAGACGACGTTGACGAGGACGAGAATATGGATGACTGAGGAGAGTTTTCATTTGCGAGGGACAGTGGCGGATTGCACGTAGAAGGGGATTTAGGCGTTTTGCAGAGTCAGAGACCTCATGATACCCATACTCGAAAGTATCGAGAATCAATACATTACTTGTTACGCGTATGATTCTCTGTAATTACTCATGAAATCATATGAAGATGGCTACGTTATGGGCAAGCTGCGCCAATGACTTGAGTCCCGATTTGGTAGGTGGGGTAGCTGATCGCAGATGCAAAAAATCCCCAGAAACCCCGCCAAAGTCTGTCACTCACGTTCAACGACAACCCCTCCCAACACACGAACCGCCAGTATGCCGGTGAGTCTTGCCATTCCTGGGCTCGTGGGAGAAAGAAGCTAACTCTGTGACAGTTGATCGTAGTATCGGGTCTCCCGACCTCGGGTAAGACGACCCGCGCAAAACAGCTGCAAGCCCACCTGGCAGCACGCATCGCCGCCGCCGCCGCTGACGGCAGCAGCAAACAATCACCACCGTACCGACTCCATTACATCTCCGACTCGACGCTCTCGATATCGCGCGATGTGTACGACCTCGACCCGAACAAGGTGCGCGCGCACACGCGCTCCGCCAACGCCTCGGAAAAGGACGCCAGGGCGGCTGTCTACGGCGCCGTGAAGCGCGTGCTGTCGGACCGGGATATTGTTATTTTGGACGGGATGAATTACATCAAGGGGTGGCGGTACCAGTTGCACTGCGAGGCTAAAGCTATGAGGACGCCGAGCGTCGTGCTTCAGATTGGGTGTGGAGTTGAGAGGGCTAGGGGGATAAATGAGGAGAGGTTGAGGAAGCGAGGGGCGGCTGCATCGACGACGACGACGACCGCGACAGAGGAAGCACAAATGGATAGCAGTCAGATCACGGAGGACGCAAAGGAGGCAAACACAGAAGAGGAGACGAAGCAAGACGACACCGACGAAGAGCAGCAGCCCTACGACACGGACAACTGGGACAACCTCGTCTTCCGCTACGAGGAGCCAAACCCGATGACGCGCTGGGACAGCCCGCTCTTCACCCTCATCTGGGACGACGACGCGGCGCAGACGGCAAAAGTGTGCGACGACATCTGGGACGCCGTCGCGGGTACGGGGCGGAAGGTCGTCAAGCCCAACCAGGCGACGGTCCAGCGCAGCCGCGACACGAGCGGGGATTACCTGTACGTGCTGGACCGCGAGACGCAGGATGTTGTGAAGAGGATTTTGGAGGCGCAGGCTGAAGGGGAGGAGGGCGGGGAGGTCAAGGTCTCCAGGGGGGATGATGGGGCGGGAGGGGAGAAGAAGGAGCTTGTTGTGCAGCTTCCTGGTCGCAAGGTCGGTCTGCCGCAGCTTCAGAGGCTGAGGAGGGCGTTTGTGGGTTTGAACCGTGGCGGGATCGGGCTCGAGGGCGTGGGCAACTTTAGCGCGGGGAGGATGAGGGAGAGCTTTGTTGGGTATCTGAACGATACGTTTGAGCAGGAGGGTTGAGTTCACTCTGCTCCTGAGGAGAGGAAAGGGGAAAGGGGGGGCGGCGGGGGTGAAGTGCTAGGTGTGGAAAGAGACAAAAAGGCGTTTGCGATAGAGGTTGTATAATTGATACCCCTGAGATGGTGTTCACGACGAATTGGGAATATTCTGTGAGGGTTTGCTTGTGACGTGGGTGAGGCGACATAGAGTTACGGTGGCGCATCGCTCTCGTTATCGAGAAGTGTTTACCCTCAACACACACTGCCAAGCACTTTTTACTTTGGTCCATCTGGCCTACCGCAGAGGCATCTGGTTTGTGAAATCTCCTCCGGCGGAATGTACCCATCATGCCTCACTGTGGTCTCTGAAGAATTGACATTCTTGGATCCTCAAATACTCGGTGTTGGCAGAGAATGAAAGAGAGAGACTCTTGCGTCACTGTCTGTACTTGATTGGTACAGCTCACGGAATCCGAGTGGTCGATTGATTGCACACCGTCAGGAATGCTGCAGAGGTCTCAAGATGACCCAGCGAGGCCTAAATGAGAGCCGCCACGCTGCCAAGACGATTTAGACACTTGAGCAAAGTCTAGATCATGCTGGCGTACAGATTCTGTGTGATTCTATCTTAGCCATGGTCTTGGTGGTGTTGCCTATTTTGGAGAAATGCAACTCGCCGAGGGACCTTCCAACTCTACACAGCAGTAAGGCAGATCGCCAAGATCCGCGTTACTGAGTCCCAGTCAGACCATTTTCTCCTTTCCAAGACGGCTTGGCATCTCCTTGGGAGAAGGTGGTCGACAGCAGAAGCTAGCCGGATTCCGGATACCGAAAGACGAGAAAAACAAAGTCTCCGTTCCAGGTCTCCCGATCGGGGGCAGATTCAGCAGCTTTACAAAGTAGCCGCCGGGTTCATCGTGAAGATTGTAGAAAGCATCCACATCATCCATGGACTCACCTGGCATACCGCTTCGGGACCTAGACTCCCTTACTTGGCCCGCGAAGAGAGCAGACACATCAGGTAGACAACCTTAGAGGTGCGACGGACTACGACGGACACACCCGACTTGGCGATAAATCATAGATCTCAGGTGATGAGTTTCACCACGCCCTGAATGCGAGTTACGAATATTAGCATAGGAGTCTCGATACAGGGTAAAGGCTTGTCGTAGGCCAAGAGAGGAGGGAACTGTGGTCGCGGCGAGTAGCGCCTCGGATGTTAACCTAAAAGGTTCGGGACGGGGAATGCAAAAGAAGCGGCAAAGTCTAGGAGACACCGGTGAATGCTAAACCGCATTGGAAGCGACGTGGACGGCGTCGTGTCTTGACTAGCCGACGCCGGCTCTATAGAAGACTGTGTGACTGGGATATGTGGTTTTGTTGCACTTTACGAGGTACGCAGTCCAGACTGAGACGACTTCACTCATGCCAGCTGGTGTGTTTGGCGAGGCGATTTGGCACTGGCTTGATAGCTCTCGTCGGAGCCTGATTGTCTGATTTGAAGCTTTCGACCGCTTCCAGCCCCAACTTTGAGATGCTCCTGACTTGTCTGAATCTCAGCATTAATCAGTCCTCATTATGATCAAAGCGCATCGGTTACTTGAGATCTTGAACTCAGCTGTGTTGTCTACAGCGCTGTTCCTGGTGGGAATAATGCGTCGTGTGGTTTCCATTCCGAGTTAGATCTCAATCAATCAGACTCTCTGGTCAAATGGTCTACGGATACGGATACACAAATAGATCGACGAGCTTGAGGCGAGGTAGATGGTCGTTTACTGGCCAATGCAGAGAGTGTGTCGCGTGTCGTGTCAGCCGGCGGGGTTTGGGTGTGAAAGTCGAGACTCGGCCGCTTGCCTCACTTTAATTCGGCCGGCCTTGCAAGCAAGTCGCGTACTCCTTAGCTCAGACTGAAGCTGGGTGATGCGGGTCCACGATCAGGAACACTAAAAAAAAACAAAAAAAAACGCACAAGCTGGATTGAGCCGTACGACTGTGTCTGTGTTGAGTAGGAGCAGGTTGTGAACCGTGACACTAATGCTGCGACAGTGTCATGAGGGTAAAGTAGCCGTGTGGGCTGATTATTTTCGCTGGAGCTGCGTGTCAGAGTGTGCGCGCCGTGCTATGGATGCGGTTCGTCTGGAGCGGGCAACAGCAAAGGGAACAAAAATAAAATTGAGAGACATCCGTCAGATTCAGAGACGGGCAGGACGGCAGCACGGGCAGGCGCAAGCAACGGCAGCGGCAACGGCAAGGACATAACGGCAGGCTGCCCCCGCCTTGAGCCAGTCAGAAGCAACCTGACGGTGTGTGCAGGTGGGTTGGACGGGAAAGGAAGGGACGATGAAAGACGGATGAGAGGAAAATCCAATCGCCAAGATCGCTGGCCAGCCACGAGTGATAAGCTTTGCCAAGAGGAACAGAGCCAAGACGGGCAGGTGTGGAAAAGACGGGGTGTCGGGTTGGGGAAGTTTAGGAAGGAAGCACGAAGAACGGGGGAAAGAAAGAAAGCACAAGCCACCTCATCTGCTTACCTTCCCACGCTTTCCTTACGGATACCTACGGATGGCATACCACCTACCTATCTGATGCTGCAGGCTGTAGCCCGGTGGCAATCACGACACATTCGTACCTAAGAACACAACACTCACTTATTGCACCACCGAAGCCTGCCAATTCGTCCGGCTGCAAGCTCCCAAAGGTCCAAGAATAGGTAACTTAGCAAGCGCCTTCCCGTGCCTGCCTCCCATGATTCCATCTGTACCTACAGACCAAGGTACGCACGATTATCTGCGGGGTTGAATGGGGGCAACACCATCTGGTACTGGCCACTGGACTGGACAGTACCTAGAGCCAACAACAGGTTTTGGCCCGGCTGCCACCTGCCGTTCTGCTGATTGTCTGCCACTCCTCGTCTGCAGCAACGTAGGCCAAGTCGATATGCTTTGCCGGATACCGACATCACCTCACTCTCCTTCAACACATGTATAATGTATTTATCACACCATTCGTACGAATACTTGCACATCAAGCATCCTTCCAAACAAGCAACACCCAGAAAACTTTTTAGAACCCCTGTGTCGATGAGGATTTGCCGTTGGCCTGAGCTCTTGATCCCCTTTTTGCGGACTCGGGAACGATGCAAATGGCCGAGAAGGGACGGACGGGAAGCTTGTTCCAAAGCAAAAGAAAAATCAATCCCAGCGCCTCATATCCGTCACAAAAGACAGGGCTACGCCGCCAAAGGACCTGCTTAGTGGTGGCCTGTCAGTGGTGGTTTTTTTTTTTTGCACAAGTTTCCCCTGCTCATTTCCAACACAGGTACGTACTCGGTCAGTCACCCATTTGGACGTTGGCCCGCGTCCATGGGTTGCGGATGACCCGCAGTTCTCGCCCAAAGACTCTGCTCATTGGACGTCCCTTGACCGGATGGGTGAGCCCGGGGCAAGGGGCGTGGTTGCAAGAGGGAACGCCGTGCCCGGGGACCCTGGCACAGTGTGGGATCCTTCCGCAGCGCTGGCCTTTCATCATTTCCTCATCCAGCTCAGTGGCCGCCGAAGCAAGCCAGCCCTGGAAGACTGTCAGCACTGGGGCTCCTTCCGTTCTCCTCTCCGTCTTGGTAGCACAAACCGTCCGTCCGTTCAATTCTTCCGTCTCCGTATTCAATCGACAGCGATCACAAGCATAAACTACGGATACGCTCTCACCTCTATTTTATTTAGAGTTGGCAGAGCCACGATAGGCGACGATGAGACCGAATTTCCTGATGTCACCGCTCCCCCTCAAGCTTTCATCAAGTTCAGAAGAAAAAAGTACAAAGGTAACGAGTGATGAATCGACAGGGTGAGAGTCGAGTACCAGTCGAGGGGTTACACTCTTGGTCAGCCCTTTTACCCTTTTTCCGTGTTTCATGAGCCAAGACAAAACGCTCCGAGCTCAGGACTCAAGAGACGACTGGCCGGCCATCTGAATTGTGTACTTGATCAGCGCGGCTGCCCTTCTCCGTGTCAGGGTGCTCCCCTCGAGACGGGGAGGCTTAGACACCCACCGTACCACCGCACCGTTCTCGTTCCCAGCTTCAGCCAACCCTCGCGGACACGGTCTTTCTTCACTTCAACGGTGGGCACGGCGATGCAGCCTGCTATTGACTAGCGCTGGGCGTACAGTGTCGTACTCCCCAGAGTACGTACTCTTTCTGTATTAGATAATGTCTACCACTTATTTTTGTAGGTAGGGACACCCACGATGCAGGTGGCTGACGGGACTGGCGGCGTCCACTTGTCTGGCTCACCTGGCACGCTGGTCTAGGTATTGCAGAACAGTACCGAGTTGACTTCTCCCATTGTCGCCGGATATCGAGCAGCACCGCTTTCTGCTTGCCGAATCCGTTAGATGGTGGCGCGCCTGAGTGATTCTTCCTTATTGCCCAACGATGATTCAATAGTCGAATGCCAGCCTCAATTAGACGACGACGGACTCTCCACTGCTAGGACTCGTGACAGCCCGCGAAGAAGCTTTTTTGAACGAGCCTTCTGTCATACCACGCGATGCAGGACGTGAACGACAGCCGACAGGCTGATTTGTTCTCTAACACCAACTTTCCCCTCCCGTCTGATCTCGATGGCAGCGCTCGTCCTGAGTGCTCACAGTGCAAAGCTGACGAAGAAGGGGCATAGGCGGGGTCTTTGCACGCCTTCTCGCTGCAATTTCAATGCGACGGTATTGAATCTCATACTTGGTGCCTCTTTGGAAGCAAGTCAATCAATTATTCGCAGCCATACCCTGGTGTCGGATAGCACGTGTCGTACCTACTGTACTGTGTTAGGTACGCAATACTGCGTATTTTGTCTCCCATCTGACAATCCCACGAAGCTGGAGCCAGCGTCCTCACGGATCGACGATGGATTGCGGAATGGCGTCCGGCAATGCCATGCAGAGTCGGAAGCTTCTTCACACGCCTTCTTGCCAAACGGCGAAGGGCCCTTTTCTTGGTGTCTGTAGATCGCCCCGAATCTCGTCGGGTCTGCCAAGCTGTCACTACACGATCGCGCAGTGCTTCGCAACAACTCTTGAGATAGCCAGTCCCTCTGACTCGGGAATTCACAGTACAGCTACTGTGCGATGGAGATGAGGGCTACATGAGCCCCACTCCTCATGCCACGGCATCCACGTACAATCACCATGGTCCGAGTCGTATCCGATAGCATTAAGCACAGTTAGCGAAAACGCAGAGCCGGAGAGGGTGTGTAGATAATCCCAGTCCCACGGCTTACAGTGTGCTTCGCCTTCCTCGCACCAAAACCACGTACCGCCCCGGCACCCCCCTCGAGAATCAGAATGACACTGGGAGAGTCGCTGCTCCCCCCCAATTCTATCCCATATCCATCCGCGTCCCCCCGACTTGCTATTCCAAAACACTTTCGAGACGGTCTACGACTCCACCAGACGAGCAAGAACAGCCAGATCTGGCCAGCACCAATCTAACAAAGCGCAACACCGTACACACCATTCAGCACGCCGCCTTCCCCTCTACGGCGACTCAGCAGCCCCCCCGGAAGTAGCTTTTACACTCTCCTTTCCCCCCGGCCTCCTTCTTTTGCCCTCTCTCTCTCCCCCGTATTCTCTTGTCCTCCCAAAATCTCTCGGCGCCCAGCCTGCGATCCCTCCCACATCCCCCACACGCAAGCCTTCTTGGAACGCTTTCTACCGACAACCTCAACCTCGACCCGGTTTATTAACAATTCGATTGTGACCTTTGGCTATTTTGGTCTTCGCCTGGGAGAACTTGGAACATTGACGACTACTTCGAACCAACTGCTCAACCCTTCGACGACTCTGTGCGCGACTTCAGAACGCCTGGACTCGTATCCTCGACGCTCGCCGCACCCATCCGCCCGACCGAGTCCCGGAACTCGCGTCGCTCGACGACAACAACTCGACGCCTACGCCAATCAACACTGCGAATCCACCGACGACTGCGAAGCTTATTCGATGGCGAGTGTTCGCGAGTAGGACGAAGCCTCTTTCGATCCTCGCCTGCGGCTGGCCGCTCTGTTCTTCATCGACAAGCATCCGACGAGTCGGCGCCGCCATCATGGTAGATCTCGCCGCAGCCGCGAGTCCCTTGCCCTCTCTGGGCGCCGCTGGGGCAGCAGCCGCGAAAATCGCGACCGCCGCGCCTATTATTATTGCGAACAATGGCATCAACTATGAAGAAACCACGACCGGAGGCGCGGTACAATACAACGACCTGCGTGACCCTTTCTTCGCCTCCATCTTCCCCGTCTGCTACGCCCTCGCCGCGACGACAGTAACAGCATACATGCTTGTGATCATGCTTTTCATTACTCCCCGATCATTTCTTGACGGTGGAGTGGTATATCTGGGCCGACGCGGGTTTACGAGTGGTGGAACATCGAATGGAATCAGCATCGGAGGTCGACCATGGCTGCAGAAGGTGGCCGCCGTCACCGTTGCAATTTCTCTCACCATAGCAAGCGCCGATACGTTTAAAGTTGCCGAGCAGCAGTACCAGTGGTCAATTCAAGACGCCAAAAAGATGCAGTCGGAGGTTATGGACGGAACCGAACTGAAAGTCATTCGCCTCATTTCAGACACCTTTTTGTGGCTTGCACAAGCCCAAACTCTCATCCGACTCTTCCCACGTCAGCGGGAAAAGGTTATTATCAAGTGGACTGCCTTTGCGCTGATTACGTTGAACCTCATCTTCAGCGCCTTGAACAGCTTCCAGTATCCCACCAGCGGAAGCAATGGCAACGCCCGTCCACGAAGCTTCGTGGACGCCGTTCCCGCTCTCAGCTACCTATTTCAACTGTCCCTCGGCCTGTTATACGCCGCATGGGTCATTTACTATTCACTTATGAAGAAGCGATACGCCTTCTACCATCCCTTGATGAAGAACATGATTCTGGTCTCTACACTATCACTCTTCGCCATCCTTGTCCCAGTCGTTTTCTTCGTACTGGATATGGCACAGCCAGAATTCGCTGTCTGGGGAGACTACGTTCGCTGGGTCGGTGCTGCAGGCGCCAGTGTCGTGGTTTGGGAATGGGTAGAGAGGATTGAGGCATTGGAAAGAGAAGAGAAGAAGGACGGTATTTTAGGACGCGAGATTTTCGACGGCGATGAAATGCTGGAAGTCTCGGCGTCTGAGTTCCCATGGCTTAGGAGGAGAAAGAACAGAAACGGTGGTAGGGACGGTGACGGTGGCGAAGACGGACCTCAGGGTGGTTCTGGCGCTCAAGGTCCTCCCTCGGCCGAGCGAGGCAACCTTTGGCCAGGCATGACACAAATCGCCTCCAGATATCGCTCTAACCACGCCCACACCAACTCGGGAACAAACAATCAAGGCGGCCAGAGATCAAAGGGCGGTCTGTTGCGTCCGCCCATGTGGCCCTCTCGGCCCGCACCCGCGGTGACGCCCGTCAGCCGTACAGACACAGCCAGCGCAGCGAGCACCGTATATGCCGTAAGATATCAGCTGCCTTCAGAGACAACTTCACGGACACCCGAGGCAGTCATCCGAGCTGCGAACCAAAGAAACGCTGCAGCTGCCGTGTCGAGGAGTAACTCGACATCATCTAGGAGCGAATCGACAACGAGTGACGACGAGCTCTCAATGGCAGCGCCCGTGCCAAGACAAGCAACGCACAAGACCGTTGAAATCGACACAGAGGCCCAGGAGGACATGACAGAGAAGAACCGCAATGGATGGAGATCCTTAGTGGCCAATCCACTCTTCCGCCGCACTGCCCGCGATCCACCAGCGGAGGTGATGGCCCACACCGAGTCAAAGCCCGAGGTGCGTGGAGGTCACGATGATGCGGGTAGATGGGATCTCCGGGCTCGTTTGGAGGACTTTGCTGCGACGCAGGCCGAGAAGATCAGAGAGAAGATGCGACCAACTCCCGAGACAGATAGCCTTCCGGTGACTGTCATTCCTGCCCCACCAAGACAGGGAGCGGCACTGGCCCAACTATTGGAAGAGGAGCAAGACCATGAGCAACCGGGTCTCAGCAGAACCATTAGCGACGCCTCTGCACTCTCGCCTCAAGCTGCGGCTGGTCTGGGAAGGACGCAAAGCAATTTCTCTCGTCGGTCCCCTGCCGCAGGTCAAAGTCAAGAGCCTGCCACTCTTCAGCTCAGCAGACCACCTCTCTGGCCTGGAGTAAGAACTCAACATCAGGACTTTGAGCCGCATTCACCAAATGCGCCGCCTACGCCCTGATGATGAGTTTTACGCGGTTTACGAGTTTCTTTGTCGATTATTCAAAAGCGTGGCGCCGTGGCTTTCTGACTCTTTTGCATCGCGAGCAAGCATAACAGCGCATTACTACGGGAGAACGGACGACTCTGGCACGAGTCTCGATTGGTTGTTCAAATTCAAAGTGTATATTGCAGATGGAGTATATGGGACTGGGGAAAACGCCCTCACGAGGAAGCGGAAACCAAAAATCTTTTGCGAATAATGAGGAGGGGACCCAATTGCGGTTTCATGTACATGTTTGGGGAATACGGAACGAAAGCCTACAGTTGGGCGGATGCAGCGTATAGAAACGCGGCGTTTGGCGGCTTTGTATGTACTTCAGCCTGGCCAACAGGTGATCCCTCCCTCTCAGAGCAGGAGATGGTGATCAAGCCGCGCGCGCTGTATGAGATGGGGCCTCATGTTGTGGAGAGATATCTGCGAGCCGTAGTCAAACTGTGGTGAGGTGGTTGAAGCGCGCAGTACCAGGGGCCGTTTAGGGGATGGACATGAGGTGGTGAGAGGCAGATTTAGCGATAGCCGCAATGGTTTCAATACGTTCAATGGAAACCTTTCCAAATGACTTGTTTACGGAGTACACTTGCTTGACGTGAATTGTATGACGGTCTTTTTTGGATTACCAAGTCAGAATGATGCATGCTCGAAGAATCGTACTTGACATCCATAGTTGTAAATCACCTGCACAGTAGTCAACAGTTGAGACCACGTTTGCCGTTCACCGAGGTGGCAGCATACATCTTTCTATCTCTCGTATCCTTTGTATCCTTGGCCTAGCCTATGCCACTTGGCAAGGCCGAGCCGTAGACCTTATTTCATCTGCTTGACTGGTACTCGGAGCAGACATGACACGGAGGTCGCGTAGTCAGGAGCTCCAGGAGCGTGTTGTATCGCCGCCACCACTACTACCACCAGAGATCGCCGGGGTGTTCCACCGGCAAACGGCGAAGTGAATGTGAGAGACAGCAAAAGTGCGGCCAGTAGCACCCCCGTGAGAACTCTCCGTTTCCAATATGACGGGAAAATCTTTCACTGTATTGGGTCTTGGCACTTGGCAACTGCAAGAGAGGCTGTGATAAACTCTCATTTGAAGGTTCAAGGGGGGTCCGGCTGAGAGTCCATGGGGCTTGAAGGCTGGACTTGGCAGACGAGCGGCCTGAAATACTGGATACCCTCGGGCATTGCTGGTGAGCATGGGCGGAATTCGGGGCGTCCTTTGTCGAGGGCGAGAACGACGGGGCCAAGAGATCTGCGAATGCAGCCGTTTGACAGTGGATGACTGGAACCGTCTCAGTGGCGTGAAAGAAGCATTCCACCTTGGCGCTCAGGGGTGTCTCTCTCTCTCTCTCTCTCGGATGCCTCCAGCAAATTGCTGAAGATGACAGAGGGCGTACAACATGGCGCAGAGGGCTTCGCCAAGTTTTGCCCCGTCGTGGCTGATGGCTACGATGCGTCAGCAGCATGATTTCGGCGGCCCTCCACCGTGATGTTACAATCTCGACTACGGCGGATGGCGAAGGACATTCGTTCGTTCTTGACGGTGACTCTTCAAAGGCAAATATCGACAGAGCGTTGTAAGTGCACAAGGTTGTACCTTTATTAGCCCCCGACGACAGCGGCGGAAGATGGACTTGACTGCAGGACGATAGCAAAACTCCGAAGGCTGTGCAAGTGGTGTTATCCCGATCGTATCCGTACTCCGAGATCTTCAGGAAAGCTGTGCTATGCCACCTACGCAGGCCATTGGGCACCAGAGCAGCGAGCCGAGGCGGATTGAGATGCTGCCATGAAGACTACGGAAACTTTGAGAGAGACTTAGATGACGATTTTCCCAAGGTATACCAGGCGTGCCAGGCCATCGGGTTAAGGTACGAATAGGCTGTATCCATACTCCGTAGTCATACTCCGTAGCGGGGGCGGGAATGCATACATTCCTCAGTGTGTGGCATGTGAGAGAGGGTCGGCGGGGCCAGCATCCTGGCGTGTCATTTGGCGGGGTTGAAAGTCTGAGATGGTGTCCAACTGGACATACTGAGTGGAATGACGTTTCTGGAGACTGCAACTCGTCTGCCTCAACAAGAAACGACCTGCAGATTGATTCTCTATTCAAGTGGCACGAATCTGTAGAACGCAACGCATAGGCTCGGTGGATTGGCCCCGGTAGATGTGGTTCGATCCAAGGCGAAGGCAGTGTAGGTGGCCGTGAGGCCGACAATGATGTAGCTGCGCTAATCAATGGCAGCGGGCTGGCCTGGTCGATGCTCGTCATCGCAAGTCTTTGAGAATGGCAGAGGAAGTCGATATATGCGCCACGACGATTGTCCAAAGTTTGTTGTACATAACAATTGTTGATTAGCGAGAGAAGACAGTCTAGAAGAATCTAGCGTACGTCACTCTGGGGAATCTGTCATGCATGAACAAGTATGAAGCTTCCGGGCGAGGCTTGCTAGAGGCTGTAGCTATGCAGCCTTGCCTATCATTACCCCCTGAAGGAGGAATCGCGCTCATGCCACAGCTCTATGCCCTGGAGCATCATCGTCGCCGTCGACTTGGGCCATAACAATTTGTCGGTTACGGGGTATGGTATTCTGAATCCGATCTCGATCGCAGAACTAGCTTGACTCGTTTGCATGGCTGCCAGCTCAACATTGTGACATTGTCTGGCCGGGTCAGATTCCAAGGCACTCGGTTTTGAGCTTTATGAAACCTAGGTGCGAGCCGGGGGCATCTCTGTTCGCAGGTGACCTGGCTGGGGGAAAACGGGGAAGAGTGCTTTTCAACTATGCCATGTTGTCCGATCCAGAGGGATGGCCCTGGTTACGTTGTCCACGTCGCTGTTGCGTTTGCATGTGTAGCTGGAAATGTGGAGGCATTGTGAGGCGTGGGCGGGCATCTGACTGCAAAGGCGGAAAGACGATGCAACAGCACGGCGCTGTAAGAGAAGGGAAGAGAAGAGAAGGGGGTGGTGCTGGCTGCATCAGGTTGCGATCGAGCTGAGTTACAACAAGTTACAAGTTACACAACAACGGCGTGGCCAAGCACCCAAGATGCAAGAACCAACAGTCGCATCTCTCCTACAGTGGGTACGCCAAATGCAAGCCCGATAGATCGTCCCGGAAAGGAGGTACCTTAACTCAGGTAAGTATGTATTCCAGGTCCCTCTACGACCCTTACCACCCATAAGGTACTTCGTACTTCAGCATGCATTTCAGGTCTCCCGATTCCCGAGCAGGGGGCCATCGCGGGTAAGATGGGGCACGCACCGGTACCCCAAGCAGGAACCGGCAGATTAACGACGCCTCCGGCCAGGCGTGTGCAACCATTTGCTACGAGGTGCAGCTTTGCCATCGAGACACCTGTAGCACCTTACTGCAATTGTATAGCTTGCTGAAGTTGGTGTAAGCTCGTTGGCTGTCGTCAGTAGCTCCCGTCTCCATTCGGTTGGTCAAATTACCATCAACTCCGAAACGGTTCTTGGCGAATTTCTTCGATCCTTACTTGATCTTAATTTTTTCCCTTCCTATTTTTCCATCTCCGTGGCCCTTACCCGGTTTGATCATTTGAACGAATCCTTCTTTTTTCCTGACATGCCACCATGCGCTTGATCTCATCAAGGGCACCTGCACTTGTTTGCTCTGACGAAAAACCAGCGTCTGACCCCCCCCCCCCCCCCCTGGGATTGACTGAACATCCTTCTCACCCAGCCAGTCCTTCTATCACCTCGCTGTTCCAGCTCCTGCTCTTTGACCGCATTGCGGTGGTAAATGGAAAACAGACGACTGGCCCCTCGGTCAGACGAATTCACACGACGAAACACAGAAGGCTCAAGGAACAACCTTGAGTCCGACCTCGAGTTTCCCCCCCGTCGCACTTGTTCTTCAACAGCTCCACTGACCCGCCGACCACGTTCGCCCTGTCTTTCCTTGACCAAACTTCCATGATCGACAGCGGGCCCCCCTGACCTTCTTGACGTCTAATAAATCAGAACCTGGGAGCTCCTTTCCAACCCACGACTAACTGGCCCGGATTTCCTCCTCCGCACCCGCCGACAGCTTCCCAAACTCAAACTCGCTGGCTTTCTCCCCTCTCTTACTTCATTGCGACTTCATCCCGCCGTCCTGCCCTCCGAATCCACCGTCCGACTGCTTTAAATCACCCGAGACGCTGTCAGAAGCGTCCCTCCTTCACCATGGCCGACTCCGAACCCTTCCCTCTCCTCAATACCTCTGTCGACCAACTGCATTCTGCTATCGACCACGCCCCCAGCTCGTCACGAACAACACGACGACGAAAGTCAAGCGCACTCGGCCAAGACATCCGCGCTGGCGATACAGGCCCGGCACTTGCAACAGCCCGAGACAACACCTCCGTCATACCTGTAATTACCCCCCCCCCCCCCCCCCCCCCCCCCCCCCCCCCCCCCCCCCCCCCCCCCCCCCCCCCCCCCCCCCCCCCCCCCCACCCCCCCCCCCCACCCCCCCCCCCACCCCCCCCACCCCCCCCCCCCACCCCCCCCCCCCCCCCCCCCACCCCAACCCCCCCCCCCCCCCCCCCCCCCGGGATCCCATCTTTGCTAGTCGCCCCGGGCCTTGTTCCTAGATACTGGGCTGTGTCCAACATTCAACTAACCTCTCGCCTACTATAGACTGTTCCTACAAAACGTCCCTCGAAGCGCCGGCGAGCTCGTGGCGGCTTCGCTCGAGTTCGACAAGCCATGACCAAACACACGTACCTCGTGCCCGCCCTCATTATTGGCCTTACTCTGGCCCTTTATATTGTTCAGCCAAACGACTCGAACCCGCTTCATCGCTTTATTTTTCTCTCATACCGCTTACCATCCGACCCGGTCAATCCTGATGCCCCTGCTCAATATGGCAAGGGGCTATGGGACATCGCCTTTGTGGCATTTTGGACCGTCGTCTTGACTTTTACTCGGGAATTCATCATGCAAGAACTTTTGCGGCCACTTGCTCGCGCCGCCGGAATCCGCTCGCGTGGCAAGCAAGCTCGTTTTATGGAGCAGATGTACACTGCCATTTATTTTGGCTGTCTTGGACCTGCCGGTCTGTACGTCATGAGCAAGACGCCCGTCTGGTACTACAGTACCCGAGGCATGTACGAGGACTTCCCGCATATGACACACGAGGCTGGTTTCAAGTTCTATTATCTTTTCCAGGCTGCCTACTGGGCTCAACAAGCAATCGTCTTGCTGTTGGGTATGGAGAAACCCCGGAAAGACTTTAAGGAGCTGGTTGGCCATCACATTGTCAGTCTTTCTTTGATTGCTCTTAGCTACCGCTTCCACTTCACCTATATGGGACTGGCAGTGTACTCCACTCACGACATCAGTGACTTCTTTCTTGCTGTAAGTAGACGCTATTCCATGTGAGGCCACAAAGCCAGAAGAGGCTGGTCGGGGAGCTATAGGCAGTGCTAACTCATTCAACAGACATCCAAGGTACTGAATTACATCGATTCTCCAATCGTCGGTCCTTACTTCTTCCTCTTCATGTGCGTTTGGATTTACTTGCGCCACTTCATCAACTTGAAGATCATTCTATCTCTGTTCACAGAGTACACTACTGTCGGGCCATTCGAATTGAACTGGGCCACTCAACAATATAAGTGTACGCTGTCGCAGTACATCACTCTTGGACTTTTGTCATCACTGCAGGCCCTGAATCTTTTCTGGCTCTTCTACATCTTCCGCATTGCCTATCGATTCCTTCGCTACGACATCGCTGAGGACGACCGCAGTGATGCAGAAGTCACTGATGTCGACGACGAGGCCGAGAAGAAGAAGGCTCTTTCCGAGAAGACCAATGGCCACGCTAGCGGAGTCAACGGCACTGCGCCTCAGGCCAGGCTTGTCAATGGCCGCGCATGATAGAAACCCTCGACAAAGAATAGAGCAAGGAGAGGATGCAAACTGAAGCACCGTAGGTGTTGTCGGTTGCCATCGAATCTTTCGCCTACGACTAAAGTTACAACCGGCGGATATACCCAATTGCTGCGAAGAGACGGAGGGAGACACCAGGACATGTCGAGCACCCATTCATCGCTATCCGAAGTCGCGATAGTTTGTCGATTTGGAACAAGAAAAGTGGCTCAGCAGTTGCCGAAACGTGGGGTGCAGAGCGTTTGAATCGCGACACGTGCTGGGATTACGCCTCCTTACCGCATTGACTTGCACACATTCTTACGAACTGTGTGCGATAGGTGCAATCAACGGTCATGCGCCGAGGGCACAATACGTGCCCGATGAGTCCCAGAGAGACACTAACTGGAGACAGTCATTGTCAGACCGGTTTTAGGCAAGGAATCAATACCTAGACATTGGAAAGCATACGACCTCGGGTGTCGGTCATCGCTGATCGGTTAGCACCGGGAATACTTCTGCAAACAATCGGCATCTCTGAGGCTTAGCGACTATGAGCCGAGGTCAAGGCGTTTGTGGCCTTGGTGATGGTGGTGGTAGTGGTGGTCCCGAGAGGGGTGCGAGTGCGGAGGCAGACGAAGTGAGACAGATGTGCGTCTGTGGACGATGACGGCGCCTCCTCCTGCGCAACCAGGCAGCTTGACGGCATCCTCCCCCACACCGCCTGAATACGGTCTCACACCCACTGGGCTCTCGTGCTCCTTGTGCTCACGACATCCGAATCCACATCTCACTCATTCCCTCCCGCCCTCGTGATTTCATACCGCTTTAGTACCTCTGGGAACGAACACAAGACGGGAGATGACTCTTACCAGACTGAGACATTTCCCGGCCTATGGCTGTCGGTTCAGCGACAAGATCTGGAGAGACTCATGATGGGTTGGGAGGAAGTATCGCGAACGAGTAGACTAGAAAACTCTGCTATACGTGTGCGAAGGGAGGCGGGGAGGCGGGGAGGTAGAGAGGTGTGTTGTTATGTATGTGGTCTTACACTGGAGAAGAATGTCTTGATGTCTTCGGAGTCTCCAGTGTTTGTTCCTGTTATAGTCAATACTGTCTAGACCCCCATACCAACGATTTCAGAACAGTAGCTACTGGTTCGATCCAGTTGTATGCTCCATTTCCGGTGTAGTCTTCACGTCAGATGCGTACAGTTGGACACGCAGGACTTTTTTGAACCTATTTTGAGCATTGAGCAATATTGGATCGCTCCCGGCGCAAGGCCACCTTGCGCGGGGATCGCTACCGTCTATGGACCTCGACCTTTGGGTTGCCGCGAAGCTACCGAGTGTAGTAGCTACAGTCTTCCATAAAAAAGCAAGAAGAGAGGATTGGCCTGAATAGCCGCCCGCCGTCTCTCTTTCCTCATCCACCCTGTCCGGTCTTTGATACTGTGACTAGGAAAAAATGCAAAGTAGACTTGCTGATGGTTCCTCCACAATTAAGGGAAGATCCATCGTCCATCTACACCCACTGCGACCGCGTGGGATTTGGAAAAAAATGATAATGATGCTGGTCTGCCGCCGCTGTCCGAGGCCGTTTTCATCCGGCCCACGACCTTCGAGATCCAACCCCTTTTGGCCACCCAACTTAACCTGGGACAAGAAAAAAAAGGTAGGCCTCGTCGAATGTAAAGAATCTGGTATCTGCGATGCAATGTCGAACACGCTGCCCATGGTAGCAGGTGGCGATTTGTAGTCGAAAAACAAAATCTTATTGCTGGGAACCCATGATTAGTGTAGAAGCCGTCTCTCCTGTATAATGATGCTGATGATACCGAAAATGCCCTGTCCAATCCAGAGAGAAGAGACAAGTCGCTTGTCGCTGCTGTGAGGACACATGGTGTGTTGTCAACGCTGGATGGGTGTGTCGCAGCCGTGTGTCCGTAAAGAGCGTTTCTGGTAGCGAGAAATCGAGAAAAAGAACCCCCCACCCCCTGAAGAGTAACCGACCGAGCCTGACCGAGAGACCGTTTCTCAGGGTCAATGTTTTTTGTTCTACTCGTGAAAGTCCTTTTTTGTGTTTTCGGGATCCTGATGATGAAGGGGTAAAGAAATGTGTGAACTCCAAACTCCGAGTCGCCGGTTTGATGCAATCTTAAGCCGTTAATCCGTTAAAACCTGAGTCATAAAAGGCCCAAGCCTTGTTGTGTTCGTGAAGGGAAATGTGCGGTACAGTTTGAAGGTCCGCAGATTAGGGATTAGTGAGAAATGGTGACGATGGGTGGTGTGTGTTGATGTGGCTGATGAGAAGTAGCTTTCGCCAGCAATGAAGCATAGGTAGCCAAATTCATGCCTTTGTCACACTTGTAGAGATTCTGGCTGGAAGAATCAGTGTCGTCGAGAATGGTGCGAGTCATCAGAATGATGTGAGTGATCAGAGTGATGCGATCGGTCAGAATGATGTGAGCGATCCGAATGGTGTGAGTGATCAGAGTGATCAGAGTGATCCGAATCGTGATGAGCACTGTGTACAGACTCGACATCAGAGCTGTTAGAGCTGGACGAGTCCTCACCCGTAGTGCCGGCCTTGGAGTTGTTCCCTGAGCTGCCTGGAAGGATAGTCGAGGAGTCAAGGCTAGTGTATCCATCCGAATGTCCATCTGTCTGCTTCTTGAGGCCACCAATATTCGCCTTTCTAAGGAGCTTCTGTGCCTTCCTACTAGCAGCACGAGCTTTCTCAGCGGCACGTTCTGCCTGCACTTGTCGCTCCCACATCGAGGCGTAACGTCCGTTGGCGTTGACGAGTTCTTCGTGAGTGCCCTTCTCAGCGATGGTGCCGTTGTTGAGAACAATGATTTGATCAGCATGCGTAATGGTCGACAAGCGGTGTCTGCGAGCTATGTTAGAAAAAAACAAACCAACTGTGAGGCGGAAAAGGTGAAACTTACGCAATGACCAAAAGTGTCCTGCCCTGACCAAGGTGGCCAAGCCGATCTTGAATTTGTTGCTCTGTGTGGGCGTCGAGGGCTGACGTTGCTTCATCCAGCATGATGATCTTGGGGTTCTTGAGAATTGTCCGTGCTATTGCGACTCGCTGTCTCTCGCCACCACTGAGTTTAAGACCACGCTCTCCGACCTTTGTGTTGTACTTCTCTGGGAATGACATAATCCGGTCGTGGATGCTGGCAGCCCGACATGCTTCAAACACCTCCTCATCAGTGGCTGACTGGTTAGCGTATCTGAGATTGTACATTAGGGTGTCGTTGAACATTGTGGTATCCTGGGGGACGACTCCGATGTAACGTCTGACCGAATCAATAGTAAGGTTCTTGACGTCTTGACCGTCAATCTCGATGCTTCCAGAGGATGTGTTGTAGTACCGGAACATGAGGCGGAAAACCGTCGATTTTCCACCGCCAGATTCGCCGACAAACGCCGTGGTGGTGCCAGGCTTACACTCGAAGTCGAGATCCTTCAGGGCCTTATTCTTTGGATCGTAGTTGAACGCTACCTTGTTCCATCGGATGTTGCCGTTGCATTCAAGCAAGGGTTTGGCATCGGCGTCGTCAACCACGGTGGGCTTGACTTTGAATAGCTCCAGAAGACGCTCGCCCGAGATCATTGACTGTTGAATGGTCCTGTAGAAGGATCCGAATATGTTCAGAGGTGCCTGCAGCTGGTTGAGGAAGGTCATGAGGGTCAGGAATCTGCCGACATCCATTCCTCCATGGGTGACCTGGTAAGCTCCAAAGACCATGACCACAGTGAATCCAGCCATGAAAACAAAGGCTTGAATGACGTTCATCTTGTTGACGCCCCACGTTACCTGCTTTTCGGCGTCCTGGTATGCCTCGATAGCGTTGCGGTATCGTTGAAACTCCCACTGCTCGGCATTGAAATATTTGACCGTCTCGTAGCTGGTAATGGAATCGTTCTTGACGGCCTCTTCTTCTCTATCGGCGTTGGACATGAGCCTTCGCTGGTCTGCCCTAGTCTGTGCCATCCTAATAGTGAGGAACAGGTACCAGAAAGTTAGGCAGCTCACTATCGCGCCATAGGTCGCGTCGAAGTACCAGCAGAAGAACACAACGGCCAAGAGCAGATCGAGAATCATGGGTGCCACCGAGAACGTCACTTGCTCGAGAAAGGAGTTGATAGACGCGCCTTTGTTGAGTGCGGACAAAACCTCGCCGGTTCGCTTGCCGAGGTGGAAATCCAGGCTGAGAGAATGGACGTGCTCGAAGGCTGCTGTCGTCAAAGCCCTGTACGAGTTTTGTGAGATTGGTACCCATAAGATGGCTCGTGTCGCATCCAGAAGCATGCCTCCTCCTTGCAAAACCCGTAGGAAGATGAGCAGGCCCAACATATACCACGGAGCCTCTGCGAGGGTTAACTTCTTCGTGAGCCATCCAACAACGATTGGTACAGCTACGTTGATGGCACGCTGTGCCACCAAGAGGAGGACGCAGAGTGCATAGAGAAACTGCAGGTAAAGAGAGTTCTTGGGCCACTGGTAATCGAAGAACATCGTGTAGCTTCGCAGGTAACCCCACCATGTCGTTTGCGGCGCTTTGTCAGGTCGATAGAAGCCCGGCTCCTTATAGTCCTTGGTGATGTTACCACCTTCAGCCGCACCATTAGTGTTGCCGACAGTGCTTCCATTCCTAGAGCTTCGTACTGATCGACCATTCAAATCTCGGCCGTTTTGGCTGCTGTATGACGTCCGATGACCGTTAAGCAAAGGCGTCGTTTCCTCGGCGCCTTGAGACGAGTTTTGCAGCTCAGTCTTGTCTGCCTCCTGTTTGGGCGTGTGGAGCCAAGCAGCCCAGTAGATGCTGAGCATACACATTGTGAGTGCGATGCGGATGATGTAGAGAACGACGTCAGTCAAATCCCACTTAGATATATGCAGCGTTCTAGTCTCGAGTTGGGTTGTTTCGTCGCTTGCAAATCTCGGGTCCGCGGCCTTAAGCAAAGTGCATATGCAAATGACCAATTCGCCAATTAGAGAGAGAATCCAGGTGAGGAAGTGAGCTATCGTTGGACTTTCGTTCCATTCGAATAGTGTCGTGATGAGGTATAGGTAAAGGTTCGGCGATCCAATGAGGTACACCTGTTCCAAATTAGCCTGCGGGTTGGAGTATACATGGGGGATAACTTACAGTCATGGATTGGGACTCCTTATGTCCCTTGATGACGCCCTCGAGTTCTCCCATAACGTAGCTGAAGTGAGCGACGGCATTGGCGACGAACGTCAAAAATACGACGACGGAGATCCAGGTGAGCCATGATCGGGATGTTGGTGACAGTATCGGACCGTATTGTTTGCGTTTGGGTTCTTCTCCATCGCGGCGCTTCTTCTTCTTCGACACGGGTAGTCGCTTACCGCCTGGGCCCAAAGGTTCTTCGTCCACGTCGTCTTTCGGTGTCGTCAATATGCTGTGTGTCGCGGCAGAGATGACGAAGACCAGCAACAACAACAATGGGTAGTATAGTAATGTCGCCTGGAGCAGGAAACAGTAGAACGGGTCATCCTCTCGGCAGACCTCGTTCATTCTTGCCTCGTTTGCGGTCCGCATTGGCAGGGGCGGCTTCTCAACACCAACCATGGTGTGGACTATTCAGAGGAGGGAAAGTCAGATGTCAGGAATAATGATACAAGGGAAAGTAAACCCCCCCTGCGCGGGTGAGAAAGGGAGAAAGAGAAAGGAAAGAGCAAAGGAAAGAGAAAAGGAAACAATAGAAACTTACAATTCATGATCCGGGAAAAAGGGTTAATGATTTCATACCTTTGCCAGATATGCCACTTGCACGTCGTAGCTGGGACGCAGTCGGCGTCGTTCCCGTGGCAAGTTGGAGGCCCGGTACGGTGCGGTACCTCGATGTGTACGTCGCAAGGAAAGTGGGAGTCCACAAGAGAGATGCAGCCAGAGACACGAGATCTCGTTTCGGGACCAAGATGTTGGAGCGAGACACCAGTGACTGGAGACGCGAGTGGTCTGGCAGGCGATTACCCGCCCGTCTAAAAGGTTCTGGGTCTCGCTGGATGCAGGTGGCACCGGGGGGAGGTAGGGGTCTCGAGCGCTGAGACCGGGGGGTGTCGTGCAAAGCGTGCGTTCCCAAAGGCTCGTGGTGCCGGGGTTGCAGGTCGAACCCACAGGACCACAGGGCGGTACAGACGGGCCCTGTTGAGTTGGAGTCGTGGTGGGGTCGGCTGACTTGCTCAGTGGCGAAAAGCCACTCCGAAGTCCCTGGTAGCCGAGTCAAGGAAGAGTCAAGGACTTGTAGGATACTCGGCGGCCGAGGGCTGGTGGGGCGGGGGGTTTTCTGGCGAGTAGTGGGCTTGACTGCAAAGCAGAGGCAGGCTGTGCCACGATCTGAGAGGCAAGACAGGCGCGGCCCTGGGTGAGGTGAGGTGGTAGAAGCTGGATGACAGAGTGGATTTCGCCTTGGGTTCGCCGCCACAAGTGAGACCTTGGACGGAGGGAACCAAGGAAGTGAAGGCTTGTGACCTGGGTGGATATCCGTAAAAGTTGAAGAAAGAGAGGAATATCGAGAGGCCTCGGGTTCGGAGACGGAGCGTGACGTTGAGAAGGTATCCGTTAGGTACAAGTATTTGTGTTGACGAGACAGCGGACAAGCTATCTAGCTGCCGAGAGCCGGGGTTAGTACCAAGATTTACCCTCTTTGATTTTTCTTCCCCCTCTCTCTCTCTTCCGCCGGGTTGAAGAAGGTGTTGACGGAAGTTCTCAACCGGGTTTTCTAGTCGAGAAGAGGAGGGCAAGTAAAAATGCAAGTCCCGGGGAGGAGGTTGCGGGACTGGGACGGCGTAAGGAAACAAGAAGGGCGTAAAAGAAATGGGATATGGTGAAGAAGAAATTGAAGAAATCGAGAGGAATTAGAAGACCAAAGCGAATGAAAACATGTGGTGGAAGGTTGGGATGGTGACGATGGCGAAAGAAGAAGGGTGGGAAGGGATTATGGTAGGAGACCGCCTGAAAGCAGGTACCAAGTACAGAGTACAGCGCCCACCTGCCACACATCGATTTCGAGGCAGGGACGAGTCGCCCAAAGTAGTAAGTGCGATCCAGGCCTAATGCCACATCCAGTTGTACCTTCCTAGCTGCAGTGAACGGAAGGTTGTACCTCCCACAGCAGACGTAGGTAGGTACCTGCCCACAGTACCTTAGGTAAGGTGAGGAAGGTGTGTACTCCGTAGCGCAGGATGAAGCCCAGCTGCCCAGTACGCCGAAAAGTACGGATACCCAAGCCTCAATCAAGGCCATGTAGGCTAGGAGGGAGGAAGTGAGGCAATAGAGCTGGGCCCGTACTCCGTAGTTTGTGTAAGGCAAGGCAATGGAAGGAGAAGAGAAGGTTGGTAAGGCGAGGTGGAATGGGGACACTCAAATTAAGGTAATGAATGGGACTTACAAGTTACCCCAAAAGGTACCTCGACATATCTGTAATATCGGATTGGCAGAGAGCGAGCGAGGTGTGCCGTGTTGGTGCTTGGTCTGCCAGGTTGTTGTCACAGGCTCAATTCCTCCGTTGGTAGGAGATGTGAAGCCTACGATGGCAGCAGCCACCAGACAGAGCACAGAGGGTATCGCGCCTGTAGCGCAGTTGTGGTTGGCAGTAGTGGATCGACGGTGTGTCGGTGTGGTGCTTGTTAGCGACCAGCAGCGCAGCAGCGAGGCAATGGGTGGCTGGTGAGGTAGACTTGGACTATCGCTCGTCGGACTAAATGGTTCGTGAAAATGGATATCGATGTGAATGTATGTGAGAGAGAGAGAGGTGCTGGCACTGGCAACTGGCACCTCGGTGGGCAATGGGCAGTTGTAACTTGTGAGTGAGATGAAGTGGGCAGTGGCCGGATAGTTCAGGTGAGAAGGAGGCAGCGAGAGGAAACAAACGAGAGTCTGGAATCCACACACGGCGCGTCTATGTGGGGACCTGTCCCGGCTGGTTTGCGTGAGAAGTGGAGTACGAAGTAGTGGCCGGGGCTGATGCTGGTGTTCTGCCGGCGTTGTGGTTGTTGTCAATGGCGATGACGAGATCCAATGCTATGAAGACCGGGACGGCTGCCCTGTCGTATGGACCCAAGGTACCTTATGCACGTCGTGGAAAGGTAAGGTAAGGTAGGTCCCGGAGATGGAATGAGTCTCCCAATGGTGGGTGGACGAAGGAATGGATGATTGGACGGCTGGGTGTGAGATGCTCAAGGTATGGTAGGTAAGGTACGGGCACGTAGGCAGTACGTAGAGTAGACAGGTGGATGATACGGAATGCGAGGTGTAAGTCGATGTAAACGGAAGCCAGACAGCTGTGAGTTGCGAGGTGCAGCACCAACTGCAGCAGCTTCTGGGCCGGATGCCAACGAGGGCCTGGACTCGGTTGATGGATGGAAACAGGAAATCGCCAAGGGTCCTGTTGTGCGCCCTGGTTAGTGCCGGGGCTACTCATGCATATGATATTGCTCGTAGGGGCTTTTTGGGGCCGTAGGGAGAGCACGGAACATGGAGAGATGGAGATGGAGCTTAAGATGGAGGGGACGCGAACGGGGGATGGAGATGAATTGGGCCCCCAAACAGGAACCGACGGCCAGGGGAAGGCAAGAAAAAGTAACACATCCGGATGCTACGCATGCAACGCGAAGAGAAGGTTAAATGTGGAGGGGGGGAAGGATGGGATTCTACGGATACATGCTCTAAAAAAAACAACCACGCGATATAGACTTGGACAGATTTGGTGGGAGAGAAAGCAGTATCCGGACAAATTATCCATCTGGAGACAAAAGACAACGACACAGCCGAGGACCCAGTGACGATTCCAATATAAAAAGATTGGGGGGGTGTTCATTGAAGAATAAAGTGGAGGGATATCCGCAGTAACTTGTAACGATGGACGGATGATCAACGTCGGTCTGGATTCTCTTTTTCTTGTCTGCTCTACTGTATTTGTCTCTCGCCCGCCTTAGATACCTAGATCATAGAAGTACCTCATCAGGACAGACAGTCCGAGCAGAGTTGGATAAGGTAGGTAGGTAGTCAAGGTGTGACATGGCAATCCGACATGCTCGTGTTGAGAATACTCCGTACACACTCTTGTATCATCAATTGTCAATGCAAATGACAGCAAGAGGCTGTGCCAACGTGCCGGAAAGCCGTCAGGTGCTTCCCAGAGTCTCGAGATCCCATGGTCTTTGACCGTCCTGTCAGTGGTGACCAACAGCCGTAGCCGTGTACGGTGGACCATAGTTCCAGTGACCCAGAATAGCGCATCTCATCTCCTTCTTACCTTTCTGTCACAGGCAAAGCGGAGCGGGGCGGGAGAACAGGTTGGGATGAGGGATCTGAGTCCCGAGACCACACACACCTTGGCTTAGCTCTTGCGATCAAGGGCGCTAGAGCCTATCTTTGCAGACAACTCGACAAGTAGATAGAGCAGTTCGAGAGCACGGAGCGAACACCCGACCACCACTGCGATCATCAAGGAGGTGTTCCCGGGACGCCTCGAAGCGGAATGTTCTACGGTGTACACAGGACGGGTTTAAGACGGTGCGAGACAATGTTGCAGCTGACGGGGGGACGAGGGGGAGCTAGTTGGAACGACCGAGGTCATCCAGTCATCTGTTTTGTATGGGCAGTTCATCCTTGATCTAAGGTAGCTACCCGGCATTGCTTAGTACCGCTCTTCCCTAGGCTGGCGGTACATACAAAAGTAACAAAAGTTTATGAAAGATATCGGTAATAAGACACGAGGGGACGGGAAGCTTGGAAGGGAAAAAACGGAAACACGGGAACGGGAACGTCCAGAAGAATGACGGCACGCCGCACGGTAGTGAGAAAGAAAAAAAAAAGTAAGACGAAGAAATACGTAACGATGGTGAGGGATGTTGAGAAACACAAAGTTACAAAGTCATCTTGACGGATGCCCCCCCCCCCCCCCCCCCCCCCCCCGCCGAAAACAGCGGGGGGGGGGAAGAGACAGAGAAAGAGGGGGGAGAGAAAAAAAAAAAGAAAAAAAACAGAAAAAGGGGGGGGGGGGTGTGGAAAAACAAAAATTCAAAAAGCCTCTTGCGGGGACCCCCCCCCCCCCCCCCTACCTGAGCTGAGAAGACCCGGGAGGAGGAGACTACGAGAGAGGAAGGGGGAGAATCGAATCAAAGATTGTAGCATCCAATGTCCCTCATCGACCCTTGTTGCTTGCAAGTTCTGAATAGAGGCAAGTGCGAATGTACCCAAAGGTTAGGTCCTGCCAGTCAGCTAGTGAGGGGTCCTGCAGTCTATGAAGCATCTTACCAATGGGCTATCAACAAAGTTCTTTTTTTTCTCTCTCTCTCTCTCTATGTTTTTATTCACTCAGTCATTGCTTCCATGTCGTAGGTTTTTTTTTTCTTTTTCCCTCCTTCTCACTCGTGTTGTCCTTCCTTCGTCTTACCGACAAAATACTCTTGGCCCCCTCCATCTTGAAGATCCAGCTTCGAATGGGAATTGATCCAGAGTTCCGTTCATGGCACCAACGGAACGAGCTAAGTAATAAATTGGCCGTCATTGCATGGGACTTGCTGCATCTGCATTCGACTGCACGCGCTTGCTGCTGCTGCTGCTGGAATTCCTGCCCAGTCCCGGCCTCGGGCCTCGTCGTGTTGTTTCCGGAGAGCTTCCGATGCGTTCCTGCCATGCCTGCCGTGGTGGTGCTGATTGGGCGTTTGGTCGTTTGGTGTAAGACTGTGAGTGAGGTGAGGTGAGGTGCGGTTGTCGCCGTCCAAGGTAAGAAGGTAGGGAGGTACTCAGTACTGAGTGAGGTACGAATACTTACCACTGCTGACGGAGTAATAGCTTACCTTACCTTCCTTACTTGCATTGCCAGCTTCCAAGTTGCAAGCCCTTTCCCTTCCAGACCCATCGCTGGTTCCATTTGGAAAGGGCCTCAGCTGCGGAATGGAAGGATAAACGGGAAGGGGAAACACCAAACCCTTGACCGATCCTTGCCTGCCTTGGACCTCCCCTCCTTCACGCCTCCTCGCCGTCTCCTTCTATTGACTTGCGCAGTATCCGTATGCCTCGAATTCCTCTCTTTTGCTGACCGTTCTCGGATCGAGCTGGAGTACCTACCTATTCAGTCAATCGCCAGTTCAGCATTTATTCTCTGGTTTCATTCACAACCGATTCCTACCTTACGATGATCATCCTTGAAAACAATTTAGCCGGGCCACTTTGACCCGTCCAGTCATCAGTGTGGTATGGCATGGCTGGGTCAAAGGCTGGCTTACGCCTCTGGCTAACCAACTGACGGACTGTCACTTCGCCTCAACTAACTCGCAGGCTAGCACACTTTCTCGACGCCAGGTCTACCTATCTCTCGATTCTATGAGTCCTCTGACTGCCATGTCAACATCCTCCCTTCTTTGTATCTATGCGCAACACGCGTGGAATGTTTCTTGCTTCCTCGACCCCACTATGCTCGAATTGCCCGATGCCTCCGTTCGAGATGCCGAATCACTCACTGTAAATACGAAGGAAAACCAAACAAGGTTTTCGGGCTTGCGCACCCAAAACGCCAAGCAAGAACCTATTTCTCTAGATTCTAGACGTTGTACTGCCACGACAACGGGCAACGGGCATGTATGGTACAGGAGTAGTCCTCGGCCGAGATGCGCACCGACACCTAGACGCAAAAACAACCGCTTGTCAGCCACGACAACCTACAATATCAGCTTTCGCCTAGCCGACGCAGCCTTTCCGATCCGCCGCCGCCGCCGCTCTATGACTGGGTACAACCTCCTTCGTCGGGTTCTCTTTCTTTCTGCCCCGGCCTCGGTTTCCCAGCCCGTATCCGGTGTCAGCATCCGTCAAGGATGTTGCAAAAATGAAAGACCATCGAGCAATCATCAACCTTGTCACTCACGGCTTCCAGAACCCCTGGAACCGCCTGCACCGCTGCCGTCACTGCTTGCGATGCTGTCGCGGTTTGATATCAGCCCGCGCTTTTGGGTGGTCAGAATCCCAACCAAACGGCTTGCATCCAGGCCCTTCTCACCGCTTGAACTCCACCATCAGCTGCGTTAGCAGACGAGGGCACAGTGACGGCAGCCGCAGCGTGCATTTACGCATGCATAGACCGGACCAGCGAGTGAGCCTATGTGCCTACCCACCTGTGACCTAGACACATTCAGGAGCACAAGCAGGTCCAGGTCCGGCACCCACCATCTCAAAGACAGGCCGGACTACCCCTGCAACTCGGCAGCTTGGATCGTTCTCGGGGTGGTGAGTTGCTGTTGCTCTTTGGCTGAACCGTCCGACGCTTTGCGGCACTAGATGGTCTCTGGGATTGGTCGGGCGCCCAACAGCCTCTGGAATCTACCTACCAAAAGTATCCGCCCGTGGATAGGCGGATTTCGCGAGCACATCTCGCCCCCAACGAGAACCAATTCGAACCCTCCTATTAGTCGTAATCGCCATAGGATGGCCCAGAAGCTGCGGAGAAATGTCAAGGATTCCAAGACACAGGATCCCTTTTCGTCACTTTTTGTTCCTCCCGTTGCTTTACACGACCTGGACGCGGTCGATAAATCCGTCGGTCAACCGATGGCTCGATTCTCATGTCACATACGGTAAGTTTTCGTGCTTAGCCGCCTGTTCAGTTGCGCTGAAGGCTTCCGATTCCATGGCTGCTAAGAGTGAGTGATCTACGCTGTTGCGTTTTGTCCGGTCGCTGGAGCCAGATCTGAGCGATCACACACGGTCAGCCTTTTGCAAGAGATGCGAAAACTAAAGCCTAGGGTTGTACACTAGAGGAGCATGAGTTGTGTTTCCGAACCCAAGTAAGCTTCTCAGCTCGTCCTGTTTACACGAGTGTAGACTTAACCACTGCAAGGAAGAGGTCAGTGACGGATCTGCAACGCCAGCCTCGAGTCACGTCGCCGCTGTAAGTTGCGGCTGTTGCAGACCGTTCGGGAGGGAAGTCGCCGAGGCTTTTAATAGCTGTTTCACCTAGACCGTCCGACACTTATAACAGTCCGATGTGTGTAGGACGCGCAATGAAATGTCGGATGAGACAAGCTGCGCCATTGCTCCAACAACCTTCCAACTATTCACGTTGACCTGGCGCGTCTCACACATCGCTTGCAATTACAAGAAAGCCCTCGATTGGGAACCGATGGAGCATTATCAGCTACCTCATGCAGATGGTCGGTGAGCGTGTGTGTGTGTGTGTGTGTGTGTGTGCCTCCCGAGCGGCCTACGGCCCGGTGTAGTCCCGTCAACAGCTGAAGGTCGCTGGCGGCCTGTGAAGATTTGGCCTTCCTTTCGCTTGCGGTTTCCTCTCACGATCTCCGTCTCACGCAAATGCTTCTCACGCGATACAAAATGATCGAGCGTTGGCCTTTGCTTAGGCTAAACAAAGCTTCTCGGTTTCGAGGTATAATTCACCTGCGCAGCCATCGTGGTTCAATACTGTACAGTAAACGTATCGCCTGCATCGAAATTCCCCGTTCGATTTACGTGTCTCAGCTGGGCAGTGAGCTGTTAGCCGCACTGCAGGCCGATGCATTTGCCCCTACCATAAAGACGAAGCCATCTCCGGCGGGCGTTGCCATCAAACAAGCGGAGATCAGCCCGCCGTTGTCCGTCAACGTTGGAGGGCCGATTTGGGTACGGATGCAGCTGGTCCTCTCACCGGGTTGCTATGACCATGCTCAACCGCGAAACGGGAAGGCCGTCCGAATCACCGCCGGCATCTTCTGCAGGTGTCTAGACCACACTTTGACACCTCCGACAAGGGTGTCTACGGTAGATCCCCGAAAGTGATGACGGCCACCGACACATTCTCAGCTTCCAGCTTTCAATGTGTGTTTGTCCGTCCCACAGGGCTCCTCCACGTGGTCGAAGTTCCCGTCGCCGACAAGGCCTGGATTTCCTTCTACATTGCATATCGAGGACAGATGTGCCGCGCTGCAGGCTCATGACGTTGAAATGGAGCAAGTAATGATCTGGTGTCACAAGGCTGAGACGTCATTCATTCGACACAACATATGCACCCCGTATGCAAACTTACCTTGATTGGGGTTTGGGGGAACATGGCTCGTGGGGGATGGAAGGGGAATTCTCGGAAGTGGGACTGCACAGCACACCAACAGTGCCCGTTGGCCCCCCACATCGTGACATTGACTTCTTGAGCCTCGGTGGACGTCGTTGGCCATCAACGATTTGCAGCGATGAGGTCCTTGCCCAACCCGGGGCCGACCAAGAACACGCAGCCACAGTATTTACAAACACTGAGAGCGTCGGTGACTCTGGTCAAGTTGTCATATGTCTCCGTTACTTCCAGCTGCGTCGGTCACACTGCCAGACATCATACTACATGGAAACGGGCCGCCTTTGTTACAACATGCTGGGTTTGATGCAGTAACCGAACAACATTGGTGAGATCGTCGCAGATCGGACAATCTTGCGGTCTAGACCTTTGCGATCGTCAGCAGGCCGTCCGTCCTACGTGCTAGTCAGCCACACACCGTGACACCCAGTGGCACGGGGCGACCCTCTTGGCTATCACTTGCTGCTGCTATCAAAGGCTGAGTTTCGATATATTGATGTCGGGCTTCTGGGAGGGCAAGGATTGACCACGATATTTTTTTCCCCCGCTAAGCTGGCCCGCAAAGGTTCAGAGTATCAGTTTCGTCTGTTTCAGCGGCTTGGAGTTTCCGTGTGCTGATTTACACTTTTCGTATCGAAACATCCTTTCAGTATTTGTGTTTTGTTGTCGTCACTGACTAAGTAGGGTCGTACCGATAATCGGGGGAGTGGTAAACTCAAGTTTCTAGCGAGCCTGCCCGCCCCCCTGTTCTCCTACCGGCTGCCCTTCCGACCACAACCGACGACGAGATGGCAGTTTCACCTCCGGTAAGGTCGGCTTCAGGGTCCAATGTTCCAACTTCGATTATGGGTACCCGTTTCGAGATGGATGCGCGAGCATGGGATGAACTTGAATGGGGCGTTGACACCAAAGACCTCCAGTGGCTTTACTTTGAGGCATGAAAAGCACGAGTTGTGTCTGATGACGCTCTGACTCAGAGAAAAGCTGCGAGACCGTCTTGAATTTTTTTTTCCCCCATTTTGCTTTTCTGCAACTAAACTCGCCTTCCACCGCCGTTGGTGGCTGCCGCTGCTGTGCGTCAATAGCCAAGGCGGGTGGGCGGATTGGGGTGTTGGGAAAGATGTCACAGCATTTGAGGTGACACGAATCGGTCGCAAAGTGATTTTCTCGGATAATACCCAGACACCTAGGTTACTAGGTAGATACGTGCAGACGGTGCCCGCGTACCACGTTGTACGAGTTACCAAGCATCAGCTTTTTGTCAGGAAGAAGAAAGCTCTTGGTAGGGAGACAAAGGGCGGTGATGCCCAGCCGGCGGCACAATCTGAGACAATGCTCATGGATTTCTTTTCTTTCTTTTTTCCTTTTTTTTTTTTGTGCTTGCACCGTACTTTATCTTTCCTTACTCTAATGGCCCCGGTCCATATGTGAGATGTTCTGCATCGAGAGAGAAGGCGGTAGAGCGCCGGACCGAGGAAGCGATCTTGACAGCCAGCCACCCCTTTCCGCCAAGGTAGGAGAGCGGAAACGGATAGCTTCGATGTCACCTTCTCGTCACATGTTTTATTTTATTTTTCTTCTCTTTTCTGGAGCCAAGATACTGGTAGAAACAGGTAAGAATCTGAGAAAACTTACGAAGAGCAGGGTACAGTACCGGCGGTAAGGGGCCTTGCACGACACATCAGGCCTGGGGTTCATATCAATTCTCCTGAGTTTCGATCTGATTCAGCAAGTTACAAAGTTACTGTACTCCGTAGCTACTTACACTACAATGCCCAGGGGGTTGGTTGGTCGTTCAGAGTCGGAGCTTCTCCGCTTGTTCCAACTTCCATTACGCAGATCTTTTTGGGGGATGTAAGCCGAAGGAGCAAGGGTCTCAAAGTACCGTACTCCGTAGACCTAGGGGGGTGGCAGCGGCGAAGGGAAGGGTGCGAGAAAGAGCATATCGCAACGACTTGTCATCAGATTGGACTAACTTGCCATCTAGCCCGAGGCCCTCTTCCAAGTACCTCCCGACTCCCGTGTATTGCCAATGGCAGTATGGAGTATACAGCCCCGGTTACGAGTCTTCTGTTGACTGACTATTGATAGATCGTGGAGATCGTTCTCCAACGGTGGCTTGTCAGCATATATAATGCGCCAATGGACGCCGAGGAGCAGCTACCTGCCGTTGGAGAGCGAGCGAGAGAGAGAAAGATACTTAGAGACTGAGAAATGTCTAGAAGAACCGCGGCTGTAACGATGAAGGTTCGAAGACACGCCCCCCGGCCGAGCTGAACCGGATGGGCAATGTAGCAGACCGCCATCCATTAGCTTGAAAAAACCCAACAAGTCAGGTCTTTGCAGTAAGGTGAGATTTTGAAAACGCTCTTTTCCGCGGACCAATAGGTTCTTCCGGAACTTCTAGAAGGGGTGAGGGGGGGCACGCGAGCAATGACCTCGAACGGTCGACCTGAGATGAGTGACGATTCAAGACAAACCGTTCATGGCTTCTTCAAATCTGCGCCAAGTCAAAGCTTGCAGCCCCCCGGAGGATGCATACCTAGATACATATAAACTCCATCACAAAACCATCAAATCGAGATGCTTGATAACATCCCAGGTCCCCCTCCCGACGCACGATATCACGAGGTAAACAACGTAGACGCGAGGCTCCCTGGTCACGTTCACACGGGAACACGTTCGATGGAGGGAAGCCCGCCGTCACACAGCAGAGCCAAGAGTTCCAAAAACACAACGTAAAACATCAAAGGCTTACACGCATACAGACGAGAAGGTCAGACCTACATCTTTCACGTCGAACGAGAACTTGCCTGCCGAAACGAGCCGTCATAGACGAGGACCCAAAAACCCACATTCACGGTTCCGGGACCTCGGTCGTATCTCACTCTCACACTCCCGCTAGACTGGTAGATGGGATTTCTCTCGCTGCTCTGTCCAACATCTCACGGGCCCACAGCCTGCTCCCAAAGAGTTCACTTGTAAGACGGCAATAAAGGTGCGGCCAAGCAAGACGTTGGACAAGTCAGGGGTCGCGATTGGATCTTTGGCTAGCAACACGAACAGCATCCAGTCGCGTCGCCGAAACACAAGAGACCCTGCAGCATGCGGTGCTTATAGGCTCTGCCAGCTTTTTTTTCTTCCTCAAGGTGGAAGAACGGCTGATTGGGATACCTATCGTGCCTATGAAGCAAAGCATTGGACAAGAAATGGAGGTAAGGAAAGAAAGGTTGTAAGAACTGAAAGAAGGAGATACGTGTGATACGACGAAAACCAGAAACGGCATCCCGTGGAAATGGGTTGCAGACTGCAGTCCTTGGTAGCTTGTACATACATACGGGAGGCCCACTGGGAAGTTGGCTCCGCGGCAGCCCTCACATTTCGTTGTTACCCTCCTCCCTTCCTAAGAATCCCGCCTGCATTCGGCTAGCTGCGCCGAGATGGGGGAAAGTAGACTTTCAAAGTGGACTCTCGCGGCACGGTAACCTAGTACCGTGCCGGGGTTGTCGTTCGTGGGCTCGGCTCTTGGAGCTGGGGGGGTTTTATCAACCTGCATAGCGGGATAGTAGCGGTGAAGGGGGTCGGTGTACTACATGCCTGTCTGGGGTGGTTCAAGAAAACGGGTCCCAACTTGCTTTTCTTATCGTTAAATGGCCCTCCAAGTTGTGAGAAGGAAAAAAAAAAAGAATGAGGGCATTAGAAGAAAGAGAGAAAGCATTCCAACCCCCGGCCGGGAGGTGAGATATCTTGCCCCGGGAAACCTTCTCTACAAATGGAAGCATGGCAATGAATCGCTGCGCGCATCTATGATGCGACCAAAATACAATATAGATGGGACGCGACAGCGAGAACGCCATCCGGAGAAGTATTGGCTGAGAGTCCTGTGACTTATATCCAGGCATGTCTCGAAGGCTGTACTCCCGCGATCCGGCCGAATGGGAATACACCACATGGATGCCGCTTGAGATACACGCCCACTTCCATCACGCCCTCGGTGTAGAGGTTGTCATGCAAGGTCGGGATGGCATAGGTTCTAGATAGGGCTTTGCTTCTTTGCGCCGGCGCCAGCGCCAACGACAGCGGGCCAGCGAACCCGAGAAATCGCAGTGCAACCGGAAGCAGGTTCGGGAATCCCCTTGCTTCTCGAATCGGTGAGCCGGGTCGAAGTCTTGACCGACAGTGTGGACTTCCACATGGGGAGTCTCCGACGCAGCGAGCGGACGCAACTTTACGACTCGCCTTGCAGTAACGTCGTCCAGCCTCCGGAAACCATACCCGGGAGACAAGAACAAAGAAAAACGACGTCCCGCAGAGATGCAAGTCCCAGACCCCCGGTCCCCGGCAAGCGTTTTGGTTCGCGTAGGCGGTCCAACGTGACCGTTGGTGATCTGCTCGCCTCGCATGGCTCGGTGATACAGCGCCCGGCTCGGCTACGCACACTAAGCAGTCGTAAACGGAGCATCTTCTCATCGTCCAATACGCAAAGAACGTCTTCTCGTCTTCTCTGCGGGCCAAGGCCTAGATTAAGGGGGGCGGAAGAGACGGGGGCCCTGCCACACTTTCTCGGGAAGCGATTATCGCTGCGGGAAGGCCCGGTTCGTGAGAGTAGTATGTCGATGCGTATGTAGTGGATGCCAGGCCGTAGGTTTGGACCTAGTTCCATGCGCGGTGCGGTCATACTTTTCGGGGACGGGCCGGAGGAAGTCGGCCGTCAGTGTGGTCCTCATGGGGAGACTGTGACATCGCCGCCCGCCCGCCCCGCCGCGGCGAGGGCGGGGCGAGCTCGCCCTAGAACTTCCTAGCAGCTACTAGACTTTCTGGACGCATGTTGGAGACGGTGTACAAGCGAGATACTTCCTGTGCGCCTGCCATTGGCATTACTAGGGGTTAGATCCTCTCGAAAGTGTATGCAGTGCGCGGAAAGACAAAGTCTATGTGACTTGTTAGAAGATCAAGCAAGGACCTTCACCGACAAGCGGTCGAGATATGAGCTGTCATCGGGCTCTTGGCCACCAACTTCGATGGCGGTACCATGGCTCGGTGTTCGGAAAAAGCTGTTAAAAGGGAGTGTGAAATGAGTGAAAATGCGCGGAAAAAGACTGTAGTTATCAGGCAAATTGGCTTGACAGTTTGAGACGAAGTGTGAGTTTGATGAGAGTTGAAATTCTCTATGGTGCTCCGTTTACGACGTTGGTAATCCCCATTCCACGTCGCTGTGTTGCCTTGTGAGTCGCCTGGCGTATCATCCATCTCACACGAGACTACCGGAAGAGGAGTGGATCTTGATGGTTCGGATGAATGCGAGTTGATGTTCGATGGTCGTTCAATCATGACTATGAAAGTAAAGTACAGATAGTCTGGCGGATAAAATGGAAGCTTGGGGAAGACGGGTCCCTCATTTTCTGACAGAAGGAAAGTGGGGTCGGCAGCTTTTGGTGTGGAGGGGCGCTCCTGCTCCATGGGAAACTGAGGTGGAGTGGCCCTCCAGCGGCAGGTGGCAGTCTCCTCCAGGTTTTAGGCGGCTCGTCGTCGCAAAATCCAGGCCGGCCCCACGTGCCCGCCGCCTGCCAAAACCAGAAAACCCCTGCATGATTTCAGCCTTGCGCACCAGTGAGCACTGCCAGCTGCTGAGAACCTGAAGCTTCCCCGGAGGCGGCTCCAAAAAAAAGTCAGCCTTGCCACCAAAGATCACCACTTTCTGCGACCGCGAATGCTCAATTAACCACAGACACTGCGCTTTTTGACATCGATACCCAAGAATTTGCTTACACGTCTTCTAATCAGTATGTCTCTGGATGCTAAGCAGATATTCTACCTGCTAACAACGGATTCCAGGCTCTCACTCCACCGCGTGCGCGACACCTGCCTTACGTAGCAGCTCCATCATCAATCGACCACGGTAAACGATACAGCCCTGCGCTGCCAGAATTACCACCAGTGACACTACTTCATATCACAAATCCCTTACGGATACCAATACGAAGCCTCTCCGGGCGCATTTTTACCTCGAAACCCTACACATACACCTAGCAGATCAGCAAAGATGAGCCAGACACCGTCAACCCCAGTGAAGGTGCCACCTTCGGCCGCAAACCACTCAGCAGCCACTCTAGACCCAGAGCTGAGATCACAAATCAACACATTACTGCTTAAGGACGGTCATGTTACAAAGTAAGCCCTCCCTCATCCTCCATCGAACCCCACATGGCGCTGGTTGGGAAGAGAACATCGCAAAAGCTAACCATCTCTAACCTCTCCTTTCCAGAATCCAGGAACAGCTCCTCCACTCCCTCCACGCAAACCAAGCAAACTGGCCCACGCTGATCCAGAACCACGCCCTCAACCTCCTCCGCACAGGCGAAGTCTCAACCTTCCCAGACCTCCTCCGCCGCGTCCTTGACGACGTCCGCCAGGACACCCTCGACCCCTCAGCCCCCTCCAACGCATCCCCCTCAACAGCAAAAACAAACGGCGCAGCGTCGGAGAAGGATAAGGACAAGGACAAGAAGACCAACGGCACCGCCTCCTCTACGCCGGCGCCCGGTGGCGCAGACTCGAGTGCCCAGCCGAACCTGGCCATCCCTTCCGCTGTTATCGACGAGGCCATCAAAGTCACACAAGAAAGCCTGGAGGCTGTCTGCGAGATTGATAGTACCAGCTGAAGATGAGGTGTGAGCTTGGGAGATGGAGCTGGGCAGAGATGACGGTGTTACCACGGCAATGACGACGGATTGGGAAGAAGGCTATAGCAGCAGGCCTTTGGGAGAAGATGGTCACGAAAGGTGGCCAATGATGAGCACTGCCTGAGGATGGGAGGCGACGCCTCTGTGATGTTCACAAGATGGTTCACTCAGCTTTGAGATGCTTATGGAGCATCTCTTTGCTGGCTGGTTTGAGCAAAGTGCTATTGTTGATGATAAAAGATATTGATGTCAGATAAAGACGATGCCGAGACGTGCATCGTGTGTACACATAAATCAGATTCTTGGGATAGTTCGTTCTGCAGAAGGGACGAGCACACACGAGATTCAACTTCTTTACGTAGCCGACTATGATTAGGGGGGCAAAAATGAATAGGTTGACCAATATGCTTCATCCTCAGCATCTCTGTACCGTTCAATCCCATCCTGTCACGAGTGATTCCCCGTGCGCATCCTACCATTCTTGCAGACTTGGAGCTCCACCTCGCAATAACAACGACTAAGTGAATTAAGCCAAACAGTCTTGTGAAGACATGGTCTCGCGCAATATCACACATCGATCTGGGAATTAGGCTTGATATGGTCAACTTATCATGGAAACTACCTGTCTACCAACTCCGTCCGCCCCCAGATTTCCGTCGATAGGCTCGAATTTCTGTGACTCGGCCCATCATCTGTACGCGTGACGACGCAGATGCATCGGAGAGCAAGGAAAAACTAGAATACAACGAGGGCGTGCTTGCATTAAGTGGCACTCTAACCCACCCATCCCTTAGTCGTAAAGATCATCATCGTTGCCTGCGTCGCCGAAGCTGTTGGCAGCCTCATTTGCGGCACCCTCGCCTTCGGGGAACTTGAAGTACGCGCCAGGACCAGCGTTCTTCATTTGCTGGGCAAAGGCCTCGTACCGGCGAATCTCCACGTCGCTGACGGAACGGCGAGCCATTTGCATGGCCTCTTCGAAATGGCGCTTGGTAAGCTCAGGGACGGGGTCCTCTTCATCCTCATCCATCGCCTCCTCGCCTGCGGCCTCACGAGCCTTGGTCTTCTGGATATCGGCGGTGATGGCCTCCTTGATGGCAAGCTTGACGGCACGCTGAGTGATGAAGCCAAGATCGGCACCGGAGAAGCCGTGGGTCTTGGAGGCGATGAAGTCGATGTCGACATCACCAGCAACAGGGGTCTTGCGGAGCTGAGCCTTGAGAATACCAGCACGGGCGGGCTGGTCGGGCAAAGGCACGTAGATGAGAGAGTCCAGACGTCCAGGACGGCACAGAGCAGGGTCAAGCTGCTCAGGTCTGTTGGTCGCGCCAATGACGAAGACGTTCTTCTTCGAGGTCATACCATCCATCTCTGCAACGGAATTAGCTCATGTTCGTCTCATTCTAGTCTTGAATGCAGGAAAGACTAGAATGCGGGAAACTTACCAGTGAGAAGCTGGTTGACAACACGGTCAGAAGCACCACCAGCATCGCCCATTGATCCACCACGAGCCTTGGCAATGGAGTCCAACTCATCGAGGAACACAATACAAGGGGCAGCGGCGCGGGCCTTGTCGAAGATGTCACGAATGTTGCTCTCAGACTCACCGAACCACATGCTGAGAAGTTCGGGGCCCTTGACGGAGATGAAGTTGGCAGCGCACTCGTTGGCGACGGCCTTGGCCAACATCGTCTTACCGGTACCGGGGGGTCCGTAGAATAGGACACCTCTCGACGGGGAAAGACCAAACTTGAGGAACTTCTCGGGGTGGTCGACGGGGTACTGAACGGACTCCTGCAGCTCGGCCTTGACGGTCTCGAGACCACCAATATCCTCCCAGCGAACGTTGGGCACCTCGACAACGGCAACCTCGCGAAGGGCGGAGGGGTTGGAGACACCGAGAGCGAAGCGGAAGTTCTCCATGGTAACACCAAGGGAGTCGAGGACCTCAGCGTCAATGGTATCCTCGTCGAGATCGATAAGGTCCATCTTCTCACGAATCTGCTGCATGGCGGCCTCGGAGCAGAGGGCAGCGATATCGGAACCGACGTAGCCGTGGGTCTCAGAAGCGATCTGCTCCAGGTCGACATCATCACCAAGCTTCATGTTCTTGGTGTGAATCTGGAGAACCTCGAGACGTCCGGTGGGGTCGGGGATACCAATGTCGACCTCACGGTCGAAACGACCGAAACGACGAAGGGCAGGGTCGATGGAGTTGGGTCTGTTGGTGGCAGCCATAACGACGACGTTTGAGCGAGCCTTCATGCCGTCCATGAGGGTGAGAAGCTGAGAGACGACACGGCGCTCGACCTCACCGTTGGTCTTGTCACGCTTGGGCGCAATAGAGTCGATCTCGTCGATGAAGATGATGGCGGGAGAGTTCTTCTCGGCCTCCTCAAAGGCCTTGCGCAGGTTTGACTCCGATTCACCAGCCATCTTTGACATGATCTCAGGACCGTTGATGAGGAAGAAGAAAGCACCAGTCTCGTTGGCGACAGCTCTTGCCATCAACGTCTTACCGGTACCGGGGGGACCGTAAAGAAGAACACCACGGGGAGGCTTGATACCAATCGACTTGAAGAGCTGAGGATGACGGAGAGGAAGCTCGACCATCTCGCGGATCTGAGCCATCTGCTTTCTGCAGCCACCAATGTCGTCGTAACCGACCTCGTTGAGGTTGCCCTCCTCCTCGTCACGCTGGATAGGCTCGCCCTCGCAGTGGATGACAGTATCTTGTGCGACAATGCCGTATTCGGGGGGGTCGACCTCGACAACCTTGAACTCTACTTGTCTCATACCACCGCGCACGATGAAGAGGTCGCCCTGGCGGACAGGTCTGTAGGCCTCACGGAAGTAGGGAGCGAGGAAAACGTCGAAGAGGGAGCCGGTGATACCCTCAACGGTATCGGCGATGGGAAGAACAGCAATGCGCTTGGCCTGTGATGGGGGTCAGTAACTTGTCCTCAGAGAAGCCGTGTCCTGTTGGCACTTACGTATTTGATATCCGGGCAGGGGTGGATGGTGATCATGTCACCGTGCTTCACCCGCAGGTTGTGGCGAACGACTCTGTTGATGCGAGCGCTGCCATCGTCCAGCTCATCGTCGGCGAGGACGATCAGGACGGTGTCCTTTCTCTTCTTGCCACGTACGAGCACGGTGTCACCACGGAAAAGCTGAAGAGCCTCCATGGTGTTCTCGGAGAGGGCAATGATGGAGTTGTCATCGTTGACGGCATCGGTAACCCTGCGTCAGTTAGCGTCATGAAGCTTGCCCCACGCTTTCCAAAGCTCACGTACATCAGCTGGTTGGGCTTCTTCTTCTTCTTGAGGATAGCGGTCGCGGTGTCATCTTGCTGTTTGCTCAGTCAGTATCAAAATAATTATCACGATATCCGGTTGCGTCGATCGAGACTCGGGGAAACAAACATCCTTGACCTCAGCACCCGAGGCATCCCTGGTAGTAGGTATCGTCAGCACAGTTCCTTCCTTTTGCGAGCCACATTATGGAGTAGGAACGATAGATGTCTACTCACATAAGGTTGACCTTCTTCTTGTGCTCGGCAGGCTGTTCCGACGGAGGCGCCATCTTGATCGACTGTTTCTGATGATTCGGGAATCCGTATGCAGTCGTAGTGTGAAGGTGAAGGCGGGATCCTCAGCTGGGTGGGGTAGCTGTCAATGGTAGAAATTCCTCTTCGGCAGGAAAGCAGAGAGGAAAGACGATTTGTGTTTGATTTATATCCCTTCCTACGGTGTGAAGGAGAGAATTCGTGGTTGGGGCGGAGATAGGGTGGGAGGTTTGCAGATGGGAAGCTTTGTTTCGGAGACAGGCAGGTGCAGCAATGGAGGTAGTAAAGGCCAGCCAGCAAGAGCAGGAAGGTGTGAGGTGGTGACGGGAGGCGGCGGCAATCCCTGGGTCTGGTCCCCAGACAACCAATGAAATCATAGAGTGGGGCGGATTAAGTGCACTCCGGTGCATTCGGTAGCTTAAGTAAGGCACCGCTCCAGGGGTCGAATCTGGCCCAAGCTCTACGATTCAGGTGGTGACGGTGTCGTCAGGGCAGTGGAAAGTGTTGGAAGCTTCCACTCTTGCTGACCTTGAGGGTCCGACGGTCTCCAGACAGGCAGGCAGGCAGCCTTTGGGCCACGCACTCTCTCAGCGACTCGGTGTCGCACGCACGGCCTCCACCTAATCCACTATGCCATTGGAATCCACCAGTAAATCCGTACTAAGTCTTATCGCCTTTCTGCATTAGTGAGCTTTTATCGATATGGCAATTGCACACCTTGGAGTTCACCGAGATCACATCACATCACCATAATATGGGTCTTGTCATTAACTGCCTTGTCGCCTCAGACTTGCTTGAGATGGACTTTGCGGTCCCAGCAGAAGGATACGTAAGGATGTGCCTACCTTGTTTTCCTTACCAAAAATTCTCGCGTGGCGGGCAGAGACAGACGGAAGGAGCGAGCGACTTCTTTGTTATTTCTGCTACAAATCGTCCAAAGGAGCGGCGAACCCGGACCACCAGCTGAACTTCTGTGAATCCAAAACGTTTGTTCATTTCCTCCGAAATTCGCCATCCGGGCAGCCCCATACCCAAGACTCAAGAGTAAGACTGGGCGCTCGATGCATCCGGAGGCAAACGAATGACGGCTGGCTGGAATGCCAGCACACTGCAAACAAACGGAGACACCTTTCCCCCCTCCATCATCCACTTCTCCGATTCTGCTTCTCTACAGGCATCCCTGAAGAACGAGTCATCCGGCGACGGCCTCCCGCGCCATCATCCACTCCCCAAATCCGCACACCCATCCCCAATCAAACGGCAAAGGTGCGATTATTCATCGCCTCCTGCTGGGAAAGCGGCCACGTCGCCACCTTCTGCCGCCATCCAAGGTATCTGGCGCTGCCGACCGCCGCATGGTCAAACATTGGTACCGCGTCGGCGTGCCGCATAGTCGGGAGCAGGTTGATGTGGTGCTCCAACAGCCCGAGCCCGAGGATGCCGACTCCGGAGCGCGGGCTGCCGACGGCGATCCTCGCGGAACGGTCCTGCGTCTGCAGGAACGCCTCGGTCAACCAAGACAGCGCAGGGTAATTGTTCATACGGCGCCCGATGCTATGGTCGTGGCTTGAGAGGTCGGCCCGCCTACGCACATTGGTTAGTTCTAAGTACACTTTCACAGCTTTCCACTTCAAAACCTGGAGCGGACTTGCTTACCCCTCGGGCGGACTCCCGGCAACGGAGCCAGTCTCCACCATAACGGACCTGAAGCTCATCTGAAGTGGGGTTTCGGCGGTCTCGTGATGTAACGGGACGGACCGAGCTGTCTATAACGCTGAGGAAATTTGGCTTTTCGTCGTTCGTCTGGATTTGTCTTTGTTCTGAATTTGGAGTATGTCGATCTGTTGAAGGTCGCAACTCTCTTGTTGTCTGTGTCGGCCCAATGGTGAGGTCCCAATACCACATCCCACGCTGGAACCTTTCCAGCAAAGCCGCAGGCCAACAAAGTGTTCTTATATCGGTACTGTACGACTGTCCATCCGCCCTACGGAATGTAGATGATCGATCACAGCTCGGCGTCCTCCCGCTCTCGTTGGCCTCCCATTTCTTCATTGCCAGGGGTTATAGCGAGGCAGGCTGCCGCTGCAAGATGGTCTGCAGCCCCTCTAGGCTACCTTACCCTGCTTGCAGATTTGGGGGCCATATGGCTGTATAAGCCCCCCCCGTGTCACAATCCCATCACACGACACCGCATCGCTAGCCTGACGCTTCCAAACACGCTTGTCCACCATGCCTCTTTGTTCTCATACTCTCTTTTTCGATAGACTCCTTTCCATTCCTGCACAACCGTCACTAGTACTCCATAGACGTCGCATCGATGAAATAGTCGCTGTCAACTACATCGAGTTCCCAAGAAATAGGTAACCAAAACATGATGCAATGGAACCGCATGAGCCTCCAAGCTCGATAATTGCGACCCGATCTGGCCAGGGTAACAGCACAATGACGAGATAGGCATATCCCACTAGGAGGCTGGCGGTTCCTCAGCCTCAGCCATGGCGTGACTTCCTCCCCTCCCCTCCCCTCTCCGCCGCAAGACAGAGTTGGGAACATTCTGTCGTGATGGCGCATAGCTGCTAGTGCGTTAAACAACTTGATATTGGCTGCCTGTAGCAAATATCGTCTTTACACAGCCCCTTCTGGTCGGTCTTCTGGAAGACCCAAAATTTCCCTTGTCATCCATCTGCGGGTTCGTTCTCCATAGTCCTCTCAAGCCCAACCTGACCCCGCCGGAACCTCCAAGTCCACCTGGGTAGCAACACACGACCTCTTGGCCCGTGGCTCCCGCTCCCAAATCTCGAGGCATATCTAAAGCCCCCAAATCTGACACTGTCGTGCAACTACATGCTGTTCTTTTGATGGACAGCCTTACAGCAAAACCTCGTATTCGAGCGCCATGCCCACGATTTCAATCGTGGTACCTAGGAAGGGCTGAGACTGTTGAGGTCTCCCAGGATGCCCCATACGTGTACTCCATCGCTCATGAGGTCACCCATCAAGCCCAGAGTCAACATTTCTACAAATCATATCCCTAAATCATATTCAAGACCATAATTATGACCAGTCTCTCATCGCAGCCTCATTGTCTTTCAAGTTGCACTTCTTCTTCTTCTTCTCCCCGTCCCCCCACATCCACATTTTGGTTGCTGTCCCGTCCGTCAGCACTAATACCACATCTATTGATGCAAGCGCTGCACCTCCCGGCCCCCAACGCAACCTTCACCTGCCACCCCGATCTTTTGTCTTGCCCCGAGTATCCACACGGGGATCCGGCCGGTTGCCTCTTCCCACGTCCAGCGATTGCAGGGCTCATGATGAGACCTACATGGATCTACCACACATTTGGTCTTGGTTTGCGCTTTTGATGCTTCGCAGCTTACAAGACAACACTGAGAGCGAAATAGCAGCATGCAATTGATAAGAGAACACCGGGCCATGCTCGGTGATAGCTGCTGCTAATGGAATATCATACAAGATCATGTCCACCATCCCCCCCGATGCGGATATAATAGAAGGCAGGCTGTGCGCAAACTCCTCTTCCCGTATGCTGTCCCTCCTCCGTCGTGCGATAAAGAAAATGCCTGAACAATGCAGTTAAAAAGACTCGCTTTTATGACCCCTTCCCCATGAATAACTCCGTTGTGAATCACCCTTTTCCTCGTCAGGGCAGAAATCACTGCTCTTGAGAAAGCGCTGGCTGGTACCGCATTTGAAGAACCCACTTGTTGTCAAAGTCAATGCCTCTCCGAATCTTGGTACCCGCCTTCTTCCAGACTGTCGCGCCGAGACCCATGTCGGCAATGAATAGCTTCCAGTCTTCATCTTCAGCCACAGCACCATGACCGTCAGCCGCTCCGGCACCGTGAACACTCGAGGGGTCCGTTTCGGAGACAGGTGCCATGGCCTCGAGTAATCCCTTTTTCGGCGCGCCCATCGCCACCACATACCGAGGCTTGACATACAAGCGCCCACCGTCGATGATGCTGACCTTTCCAGTGGATGGGTCGATGCCCGTTGGTACATCCACCGCAAGAACAAAGGCCTCGTTTCGGTTGGCCCATTCTATCAATTCATATACAGTGGCTTGGTCGCCAGTTCGAAGCTCCTCAAACGAGATCGCCAAGCCTAGAAGAGCATCGATGATGAGTGTTACCGATGTTGCTGGGGTGGAAGCTGTCTTGCGAAGCTGTTCGAACAGCTCGATCTTGTTGTGCACGCGACCTCCAAAGTTTCTGTATATTCTCACTTGCTGTCGCATGTCTTCGAGCAGATCTCGCTCACGCTCGATGCCAACGACACAGACTAGTAAGTTGAGACCCTTGTTGCGTAGGTGCCGGGCAGCCGCAATGGCTCTTATTCCGGATTTGTTGTTGCCGGCGAGAATGACGACGGTCGTAGAAGCCGACAAACTGTTGCTTTGAGCATTTGCGCCACCGGTTCCGAAGCGGACTTGAATCGCGGGGTCCTCCAGAGCTCGCAATGTCACCTCAGCGATTCCTCGGCCTGCATTCTCAGCCATCATGTCTTCCGTGAGCCCGACCTCGTTGGCTGCGATGTTTTCCAGGTTCAGCATTTGAAGAGCTGAGACGGTCTCTAGTCGTCGATTTGACGGTTCGAGATAAAATCCGGACTGTGAAACGTGCTGTAGGTGGTTAGTACCATGAAGACTTTTGGGGCTGTCTTGAGAACGAAGCAACGCTTGGGACTGTCTGTTCAGACGTACGTTGGAGTTGACGCGATTGAGGGGCTGACTGGTAAGTTGCGCGCTCGCTTTCCGCGATTGCGACCTCCTCGCAGCCCCTGGTTTGCTATCCGCCCTGCGGCTACTCTGAGCACTCCGGACATCACGACCGCTTAGTCGATCAACTCCATTAGCGGCATCGTCAGCTTCGCTGTTCCAAAAGTCCTGACTCGTCTTTGCCGATGCGGCTGGCAGGTCGAGTACATTCTCAGAATAGTGGAGGTTCTTCCCTCCAGCTGTTCCTGGCTTGGGCAGGCGGTTGTGCGAAACCAGCCGGTCTGCCTCGTCAACCAAGTCCTCCTTTCGCATTTGGTCGAAGATAGTACGCTTATCAAACTTTGCCAGGTTGTTTTCGAAATCGAACTCGACCATATCTTCAGTAACGTCTTCCGAGGCCCATCCGTTTTCGGGTAGGTCTTTCTTGCCCTTAAGGCCCCGTTTCAGTGAGTTGAAGGGTTGGAAGGAAGGCGAGCTTTGCAGCATCGGGGTTTGCCTCCAGCCTTTCCCACGGTTAGTCGCGTTACCGCGGATCGGGGTGATTTCTGGTATCGTTTCCTCCGTTGCGCCGTTTCGAGCTTTTTGCTTTGCTCGCCGCCTACTGCTCTTCTTTTGTGTTTGACCCTGTACTTCGCCAGCATCCTGCGACACTGCGCTGTTTTCCGCGGCAAATCGTTGTGCGTTGGGCGTCGAGTCGTCCACCTCCAGCTCCTGCAAAGTCTCGCTCAGGCTGACAATGTCATCCCTCAGACCTCCGGTTAGGTGGACGCCGGACAAAACTCCTGGCTGCCCCGGCCGAAGGTCCATCGGTGCGCCTGCAACCTGTTGGGGTACAGCTTCCGGGAGTATCTGGCTTTCGCTCCCACTCACGATACCGGAGTCGGGCCTCTTTCCCATACTGAGGATGGCGGGGTCCGCAAAGGCGGGTTGCGTAGGTTGATTGACGACGGGAGCAGGAACAGGACTGACGCCCGGCGCTGTAAAGGTATTGGGCGCAGCATCCTCCTTGAATTCGGAAAGCTCGAGGACGTTGGCGGCATCGATGATGACCCTCGGGAGCCAGTGGTTTGTCCCGTGAGTGAAGACTATGTGGGCGCTTGTTAGTGGGACCGGGCATCTAGTGACGTTGATGGAAACATGAACGTACCGTTACTCAGCGTGAGGCTGATACCGGGCTCTATAGCACTGACAGTGCCCTTCAGCATCGTACCGTGAGGCTGCCTCAATGTCACCAGCATTTGCAAGCCGATGAACTCCATGGTGACGGATGCGTCGCAGCGTCTGCGTGCTGAGTCGTTGACTGTGTCAGGATGCACCAGAGCAGCGTTGGGTTGGGGCTTCGTCGCAAACACAACTTGCGCGAATTGACCGAAACTTGAGCTTTGGAGATATCGCAAGTGGCCAAGAAAGATCGCAAGATGGAAGCGGCGGCAGTAAGGTGCTGTTGGAGTGCAGAAATGAGGTTGACGTTAGCAGTGAATATGTGTGTTGACCTTGGATCTCGACGAATGACCAGACCAGAGAGCTTGCTTCCCCCAATTCCCCCCTCGGGCACATTTACCTGCTGGGTTCAGGTTCCCTTAACTTTTTCCCAATGCTTATCGATAAGGCAAGCGCAGGGGACTTAAGCGCAGGGCAGGCGCAGGTCCCAGGTGCAAGGTCACGCGGATTTCTGCTGGTGGCGGGCAGCTACAGGCTACAGCATGCCCTGCCCAGGAAGAAGGGACGAACGTCATGGACACAAGCTTCCCGGCCCATCTGGGGTACGAAGTTACCAGCCCGAGGTACCTCAAACTAAGGTACTTGAAGCCTACAAGGTAAGTACCTCAAAAGGTCGGTTGACTCGCCAATTAAGGGAACATACTGTGATCATAGTTTCTATCAAGTGCGCAGCACCTCCTAATCAATCAGGAAGGTAAATACGCTGGATTACCTACGTTTCAACGCACATAGTAGGCGTCGCATCCAAGGTACCTAGGTTGTTATGACTCTTGGTTGTTCTCCATCCATTTGTTGAAGAAGGTGACAGTATATGCAGAGTGGGCAACGATTCTGCTCTTGGCGTTCCTTAACTTACCTTACCTTACTTGCCACTACGACAATGAATCAAGTCGCCAAAGACAAATATCTTCTAATATTGTTTTTTCTTATTCATTCGTTACAAGAGCAGAGGTATTCCCTCCCAAGACGTGCGTTCCGAAGCAAAACCAGAGCTTGCGAGTCCAACGCTATCCATGTCCAGACAATCATGAAGACTAAATGAGCCCCTTCCAACCATGCATAGACCGGCCACTCGAGTAGAGCCTTTGATCACGAGGTGCCTCTAGAACGCCGTATTATGTTACTGCCAACACCCTTCCTGGGTCCCATCTTAAAACCCGCCGTAGCTCGCCATTGCCTCCTCCTCCTCGTCCAAGTCGATCACCTCAACGCCTTTCCTCACAAACGATTGAGACCGCGCGCTCACTCCAGAAGTACTCCTGACGGGTTTCGTGTCCTTTTCCTTGTGCAGAAAATCAGCCATACTCGGCGGTTTTTTTGCAATGGCTACGTCGGCACTGTAGAGCTTGTTGTAGAACCCTACGACCCGAGGGTGAGCCATCACTTTGTCCTTCCGGAAATTCAGGACCTGTAGGCCTTGTTGACAGGTCGCTCGACTGAGCGCGACATAGGCCTGACCCTTTTCGAATACTTTGCCCAGATCGACCTTGACTCGTTCCAATGTCTGACCTTGTGCCTTGTGAATCGATAGTGCCCATGCAAGGATCAGAGGCAACTGGCTTCGACTAGCCTGCACCTCGCCATTAGGCAACTCAACCTTCCAATCTTCTGGAACGCAAAGGATGGTACGGGTACATCCATCCACCGCCGCGAATTCCACGACAGGATACTCGGCTTTGCCCCTAGTAGCCTGCTCTACTTCTCTGCTGAAAGCTTTGATCTTGCGCCTGGCCCTTGCTTCTCCATCCTCGTCTATGTCCTCGACACTCTGCATCATGAGTACTGGATTCCAGTGTTCAAAGTCGTCCTCGCTCATGAAATTGACCACTTTTCCAAGGGAACCGTTGACAAGTGTATCGTCCATGTTTTTGATGAGCATGACTTGAGCACCAACCTTGAGCTCAATCATTTTGGGTGCCATCATATTTTGGAGTAACTTGTCGCGTATTTGGGGGTCTCCGCTATCGGCTGCGTCGTACCGTTTGGGTATTCCGGGCAATCTGCGCAGTCGACTTTGGTTGGCGTTCTCAACCTCATATCGTGTAGGGAACAGCTCTGTGACCTCCAGGCCATCTGTGGCGGGAATCGCCCTAGCTAGGCTTCTAAATGTTTGCACGGTCTCGTCGGTAATTCTGCCAAGACGCATTTCGTTCAACATATTGGCAAAGACTGAAATTGGTTAGCTACTGCGCCGGTCTACAATGTCCAGACTCGTGTTTCATTTCGACATACCTGGATCCCTTTGACGGAACACCTGCGTCAAACCAATCGTGTGGTCAATCGTAGTGTTCCAAGTTGCCGCTTCGAAGGCGAATTTAGAATCCCTGCCTTTATCACCATCAGGTACCGGGGGCAGCTGGAAGAAATCCCCCGTAACTACAAGCTGGATTCCGCCCCAGGGCTTGCCGTTGTTTCTGATGGTTCTGCCGATTTGTGAAAGCTTGTCAAACAGGTCGCCGTCCACCATTGAGACCTCATCAAGGACGAGGATCTTGGTACGAAGCCAGCGGTTCTTCGCTTTGGGGTTTCGCCGGATCTTCTTGACCAATGCCTGGACGTCTTCCTTGCCAAGGCCAATCCCAGAAAAGCTATGCAGTGTTTGGCCTCCGATATTGCAGGCTGCGAGGCCTGTCGACGCTGTGACAGCTAGCCTTTCCAGATCTCTCGCCCATTTCTTCGTGAGCTCTGCGATGATCGATCTCATCAGGACCGACTTTCCAGTTCCGGCCGGACCTGTAAAGAAGACACTCTGGCCTTTGTTGACAACGAGGTCTTGGACGTGCTTTTGCTCTTGAGTGAGAGCAATTACCGATGCCTTGGCTTTGGGCTGGTTGCTTTTCGTCACCTCTGCTCGAATCTGGTCCATGGACCACTCTTCCTCATTGGCGGTTTTCTTGGATTGTGTTTTCAGCTGTTTCTTCTGCTCCTTGAGGGCGCTGGCAGTCATATTCCAGGTCTCTTTCTTCTTCTTGGGAGCAGGCGTGACACCACCATCCGCCCATCGAGAGACCTCCGGCTCGTCTTGTGGCACTGGGATGAAGTCCTCCTCAACTTTCCATTTTGTTGGCAACTTGCGCTTCTTGGGCTGCGGCGCCACTTGAGACTCGAAGTTCTCTGGGGACTCACGCTTCAGTGAGCTTTCGGCAGATGTGGTGCGTGATAGTTGAGGGTGGACGAAATGTGATGCGGGAGACGAGGACCACGGTAAAACTTGTGTCGAAGGTTCCTCGGGCGGCGGGTTGCTAGCCTTCTTTGCTACAACAGGGGGCTTGGGGAGTGATGGTAGAGCTGACGGGGCTTCGAAGTCCAGGTCAAGCTGGTCGTCGTCGCTGAAGTCATCTTCGGCAAAATACACAGCGGGTTTCGAGTTGGCCTGCCCACTTTGGGTGGAGATATTATCCGGTTCGTCTCGAAAAGAGTCAGACCTGGTATAGAGAGAGGCGAAAGATTTGCCGTTAGGCGCGGATATAGAATCCAGAGCAGACCGATTGCTGCTTGCGAAGTGCGTTACACTTGCAGTCCTGCCCGGCGGGGGTCGTATCGAGTTCGTCGTCGCGGGTGGCGCCGTGGTCGTCGGGTTCGTCTTTTTGAACTGGTCTATGATATTTCCATTCTGAGTGGCGCTGGGGCTGCTCGAGGGAAACAGTTGCTTGGCCAATTCATTCTTCTGGGGCGGCGGAGCGCTGGCCTCGTAGGCCTTCTTTGCTCTGGCTAACATCGAATCGGTATGCGGACCTAGATCCGGATGGGAGGCAGAGGTGTGGACATGAGCGACACGAATTGCTGCTCGGTGGGTGAGTTGGCGGAGTACTGGCGGATATCGAATGGGAAAGAGGCTGGTGATTCCAGCCGTCATCCGAGGGGCTGTCTTGTTGACGTTTGTTGTGTGACTCTGTACGTGAGAGGCTTTGCTGTATCGCACGCTGACCGAGGAAGGAAAGAATTCGATCTGCGTCTATCCTGGAAGGGCAATCCCGATTGTGGTCGGGACGCGCCTGGACGCGTTAAGCCCCTCCTGAATCTCAGCGCGAAAGTTGCTCCAGATCAACTTGGCTTAGTCATCCAATTAATCACCACTACCCAGCCCTCCTCACATTGCCACATTCAACCTCACTCTTCCATGCAGCGCGTCAAAGGGTCGTAGCCATGAATTATGCCACCTGTTTGTACGACTTATCCCCGATGATCATTGGCCGTTTGTCTACCTTTTCTACGATTGGAATACGCACATACACACTAAAGACATATTCCACTTTCTTTAGGAACAACTGATGGACTGCTGGCTACCTAAACGGACTATTCAAACTGTCCAATAGCATGTTACTCAATCACCGTCATTGGCTGCGGACCGTCCACGTTCACCACGTAGCTCCTCTCTTTTGCAGAAAGAGCCTGCGCCTCGATGCAATGTCGTCGAAGGAGAAGCTGTTCGTTCGCCTCATGTTGGGCGGGGGGGATTGACTATCTGCAGTCGACCCCAATAGCAACCTTTTAGGCACAAAGGTTGGGTAGAGCTCCTCCAGCCGGACCAGGCACTACTTATTCAAGCTCTCGCCTTCCATGTTTGTGCTGTGCTACCTCGGCGTCTCTGCAACCTGCAAGCTGCATTGCCATATTTTATTTTCACTGGGACGAGGAAGATCCTCACTTTATCAAACTGATTGTTCGGATCTTCCATTGGTCAATTTCACTATGCTGCCCTCCGGAAAGACACTGCCTGTTCGACTTTTGTTTCGACTAAAGCATTAACACAGAATAGTTTCATTCTTGCCGATCAACGAGGCGTATAGCTATCGACGACATCCTCAAGCGTGGAAGAAAACCCCGGAAAGGACTGCAAACTTGGGCTACCCTAGTTATGGTACCTCGCCCCTGATCGCCCTAGCGGTTCAAACGGATTGTCATGGTGCCGGCTCATGTACTGTTTTGCTTGTCGCGCTCTCTCTTCGTACGTTTCCTCGTCTCGAAACAAGGCGTCTCTTTCTAGAGAAGACCGACGGAACCGAGTTTCCAGTCGTCGCCTCCGTGTGTCGGCAGCCAGCTCCTCCTCGCCCACACGTCGATCTTCAAATCTCACTTCATCACGGATCGTCATTTTCCTCACATTATCCAAATCATCTTCGTGTCTTGCACGAACAACCTCTTCCGAATCAACAATGCGGAAGCTGGGTCGCCTGTGGATGACACGGGGCGGGAGCACAACTGTTCGACGGCGGCCGAGTCTGTTCAATAGCTCAATGTCTTCCAGGTCGTTGTTATAGGCCGTATCTGCTAGCCGCCGGGGCCGAAATGCTTCATGCTCGAAGCGGTCGACTCCGCCAGGCATTATCAGTGGTGGGGGTGGAGGTGAACTAGGCATACGACCGCGAGGAACATCGTAATCAAAGAGGCGATAGTCCTGTTTCGTATGGTATCGACGGTGGCTACGGCTACGGCTACGGCTTCGACTGCGACCGCGACTTGGATGACGGCCACGGCGGTGATTATGCCTGCCGGAATCGGAGGACCCAGTGACGGATGTACTCGGCGTCCGGTCCGACTCGCTCCAACTATCGTCTGAACGCGAGCTTCTAGAGCTTCCTGAGCTTCTAGAAGGGATGTCATAGACCTTGGTTTTGCCCTTCTCTGTCTTGATGACTTTGACGTCGGCTTTCTCTTTGCCAGGCTTCGTCAGCGGGAACGGAGGGCGAGGCGGTACAACCACTGGTTGCGGGTGAAGTCGCTGAAATTCTTCATGTTGCTGTCGCATCGCCAACTCGTGGCCTTGCTGCCGTGCCAATAACTGATGATCAAGATGGTACTGCCGCTGTTGGTCACGCAGGCGTTGTTGATATTCAATCTCCCGTTCTCTCTCCTTGAGAATGGCCTTTGCATCCTCGCCGAAGCGCGGCTCTCGTTTGAAATACACCGTCATCGAGATCGTCTCCAGGAGGTTCTTCTTCGACTTCCTTTCTTTAACCTTGGTTACCACGACCTTCTTAGCCTCTTTCCCAGCCATGTACTGGCGGTACTCGATAGAGTCCTTGCTAAGCTTCCTGATCTTGGTGCTGATCTGCTGCAGAGTGTAATAGAACCGTCTGTCAAGGTTATGTGTGTCGAGATTGTTTTGCGCCTTTTCGATCTGACGCTGCTGCGTCCCTGTGAGGTCGAGCTTCTTCTGCATTGCTGTCTTGCCCTCGGCATCAAGTTGACGGATGGTTCGAGTTATGGCCGGCTTGGGGAGGTCCTGGACCTCTGTGCGGATGACATTCTCCCAGGTCGATTTGACGGGGTTTCCTTCGTCGTCAATCTCGTTCGGGTCATGAACCTTTTCGAACCGGTATACGACATACTCGGACAAGGCTTCGCGTGCATCGGCATCGGTCATGCGTTCGTTGCGAAGATCTGATCGCTCAACAAGACGCTTGCGCCGTAGCTCAGGTGGAATCACATCGTTGGGAGGCTGAACCGGCATGGGCCGAGGCATCATCATTGGGGCTACCATCGGGGCTGCTGGACGTTGAACGACATGATGAGCCGGCGGTCCGTGGACGGGAGGCTTGGGGACCGGTGGTGGAGGCGGTGGATGCGGTCCGCCTTTCGCCCCTTGAGGGTGTTTCGGCGGGCCGGGAGTGAGATTGATAACACCAGATGGAAGGGGAGCCATGATGGTGACGAGAATTGTAAGGATGCTAGGACTCGGAGGCTATCCTCGAGGGGGGTTGAAAACAGGTAAGGCACGTCTTATATGATGAATCCGTAACCGACGTCTCATGAAACTAACATTCAATGAAGTAGGAGGGAGATACTTATGCAGAGTGGAATGTCGTACCAGAAGAAGTCGAGAGGGTTGTGGCTGTCTCGACTCGGAGACTGTGCTAGACAAAGTGAGGCGAGCGCAGTCCTTTGTGGAAGGGTGTATGAGACCAAATGAGCGACGGGAGGGTGTGTTGGTACTTATGCTGTTGGTCTGTCTTGATCTGTGTTCCTGACTGTAGGATGCAGGTCTGGGCTCGGCGACAAGAACGGAATGGCCACCATCAACAACTTTGGCCGCAGCAGCACGTATCTCAACTGCTTTCTTTCCGATGATACGAGCCTTGTCCTTGGAGTGTCCAGTTCAGCTATCCGGCCTCTTTCGTCTGTTGAGGGGAAGAGAGAAGATGGAAGAGAAGGGTGGGAAATAGTGGCCTTGAGAAGAGGGGGCGGGCGTTGCGAGCTTTCAGGAAGCCAGGAAGCTGACTTTCACCGCCAGGAATATGCAACTGTCTACCATACGCGCAACCTATCACTCAACCCAGCAAGCCACCTACTCATAAAATACTTCGTCGCTCTCGAGGCATCCATTTGCACCATCCCTGTCGCTTCGGTGAAGTGGTGGGCACCGCCCAGTCGAGCGCCACGTTCCTCGCCTTTGGATTGGCAGCCTGGTCATCAAACGGCAATTACTTCAACTGCGATACTTGAGACGCCTGTCTCCCTCGCCTGAGCCAGAGAGTTTGACCTGGTCGATGGATGAACTCGACAAAACGAAATAAAGTCTGAAATGCTACTCGGAGTCCAACGGGCCTCGGCGACTGTGCATTATACGTACCGAATATGCCTGAGTCGTCTGTATTAGAACTGCGCTTGGAATCAGAAGCTGTCACCATGTCTTGGCAAACACGGGCCTCTACACTACACACCGAGAGCTGCTCGTTTATCGTCTCTGCCGGTGCTCATTACCCCGCAAGAGACTGACTTTGTCTTGCACGGGCACGGGCGGATTTGACGGGCGGGAGGGAGGGTCGACCCGGAAGGCGAATTTTGCGGACAGTGGAAATGGTCCGCGCCGCACGAAACAAGGCAACCATCCGGCTGAATATCTGTCAACCTCGATTCCTTCACCGAAGACGTGCCGCTTTTTCTCGAGGTGTGTGGAGGACGCGCATTAAAGAGTGTGTCCAGCTGTATGGCTTGATCGGCAAATCCACGCAGGCTCGCGGTCAACACTGTCCAGGGCCGGCTCAATCGGATATAGGATTCTTACACTTCTGGGTGCCATCATCGACCCCAATCAACGACCACGACTCCCCCTCAAAGACGACTCCAATTGGTGAGGGGTGCATCAAATGACTCCGATAAGGAACATCCAGCAACGACCTGCAGAAATAATGTTACACGGCAGAAGCCCTAGGTGCTTGGCCAATCAAGCTGACATGACACGAAGGAATGGGCAAGAATACAAGATTCTTGTCGGTCATAGGATGCGAATTCGAGATGCCAGCGATCGAGACATGCGTACGTCTTTATGCAGGACGTGAGAGAGACTATTCTGAGTCCGTAACAACCGAGACATTAAGGCTGTTCGTCGACGAGGGTGGTGCAGTCGGTACCGCCCTCGGCTTCGTATCAAAGATAGGATTCGAAGTGCGCCTCTCATCCAGGTTGTGGTCTGGACCGTGCGAATTCTACCTCGATCTTTGGAGCTGGCCTGGTCGGTGGTCCATCTGACACTTCGACAAGACCATTCTGAATGGAGCATCTTACGTGGCTGGTCTTCTGATACGAGTCCAATCCAAACGCCAATTTTTTCGCAGGCGCCTATTTCCTCCCATGTCCACGTCGTTCTCATGGCCTCACAACATTTTAGAGTGCTCGAATGATGTGTAGTGGCGGAGAAGAATGAGACAATAATGCCAACTGGTCTCAGTTGCCATTGCAGAGCCGCACCTTAACTGACGTGACTGACAACTGCTCTGATCGGTTTCCTGCTTCCTTTACAAGCACCATCCATGCAATAATGAAGGATCTTTACTACCTCGCGAAGCCTCTTCAACTCCTTCGATCTTCAAGAGACAAGGGAGGCCTGTCCACACCGTCTGCCAGTTAAGCTTGATGATATTCAGACGCCGCGGCTGATCAGCAGAAGCCTAGACCAAGGCTGTCTGCTGTGTCGGTACACAACATCCACGGAGCTGGCACGAACTCGCATTTCCTGACGACACAGAATTCTACCACCTCGGCGACTTCGATGCGTGTAGTCCCAACGTTGTACTCATCGGCACTGCACGTCGAGAAGCCCGGGTCCCACAGCAACTGAAATCGTCTTTGTGCAGGGCCTTTGCGCGACGTTGGACACGCATATTCTCACATCAGAGGTGATACAAGAAAAATCTCCTCACGTACCCTGGGATCTGTCTTCGTCGTAGCCATTGCAGAGATGCCTAATGCCACAGGGACTTCCCTGCTCACCTCATGTACAACGCGTACAATCGAGCGATCTGGCGGCTTTCCGTCAAACTGCGGGTCTTTTCTTTGTCCTTCAGAAGCCGAAAAGCTGTACTCCATGTCACAAACGAGAGGCCTGGCTCCTGGGTCTCACCGTCTACAAGGCCGCCGCCATCTGTATATATGCCCAACGGTCGAGGGAGGACAAGAGCTGTCATTCTCGCCGTCTCCATTGAATTCTCAACTGATCGTCATGTCAGTACATTCAAGAAGTTTCGGCAAAGTGGCACTATCCTCGAACGTTGAGTGTTTGGTGTAACATCTACAAAGCACCTGGCTTGAAGAGGAATCAGTCAGTATGCTGATAATCCCTGCAAGCAGAAGAGCCCTTGGCTTCTACACAACAAGACACCACCCCTCATTCACATGTACCAGCCTGCGCCCGGTTGCAACACCAAGGGTGTAGATGGGTGCAGAATTCCCAGCTTCTCTCAAAAAAAGTTTTGCCCATTCTCAACGAGGCTAGCGAAAGTGCGGTTGCCTCGTCTCTTTTGGCTGACGCGACTGACTTGTTTTCTGCACATTGTAGAGCCCTTTGGCTGGTCATCTACGGCGTTCGGCCTTCCTTTTCCGACTCCCTCGCAATCCATCTCTTGCTCACTAAGTGTAGTCGGAGATGGTTGGCTCATCTGTAACACGGCGTCAAGTCGATGCCTCTTTAGAGAATTAATCAGCAAGGCAGCAGTAAGGTGACGATGTGCCCAGATACATGCTCGGTATGACGCCAGACGTTGAACACGCAAAAGGCGTTGCCTCGGCGGATAGAGCCTTTTGAGACAGCGGCTCGACCCGAGGACACCATCACACATGTCTCAACTCGCGCCACTTATCCGACCGGATAAGTCCGAGGTCAAGAGATCAGTGCCTTTCCGAGAGAGTGTGTGCTTACGGCTTGGATGCCTGGCTCAGCCTGCGGTGCGAGATGCTGGCCCCTTTTCGTCCTCTGCGGGGGAACACACAGGTTGTGCCACTACTCAGCTGGCACTTTTCCAGATTCGAGATAAGGACAGCGCTTGCAGAGACAATACTAGTATACCTGAAAGGGGTGGTATTCTTCGTCTTGAATCGGTGGACAGCTTGGGGACCTCACGATTGCAAGATGATTCTGTTGCCCAGTCGCATCGATGTTCTAAGGAAGAGAACTTCGTCAACATGATGAATTCCAGTCACGGTATGTCTGAAAAGAGGAATCGACCAACGAGATTCAAGCCACAAACATGAGGTAGATGATTTAGAATAGTATGTAGCGTAGTCGTATCTCGTACACATCGCCCCAAGTTGTCAGAGGTAAGCAAATCAGGTAGGAAGATCTCCCATGCGTAACCACAACTAAGTATACAGGAATAGGATTGGGAATTTTTGACCAAAGTCTAAGAGGGCTTGTTTCAAACAGCCCGGTTATGAAGGTTTTGATGAAGGGAATCAACCTAGGTAGGTCGTTGCATTGATCGTATCTCACCCCTTATTGAAGTTATCTCACTTACCAGCTATGTTGAGACACATTTCCTCGTCGTGAATATCTCAGTAACATACTCAATTGTCCATGGTGCAACAATAGAAGCCATTTGCAAACAAACTTTCCACGGCTTGTTTTTGTTTGCTTCTGCTCAATGGGCTGGAGGCACCTTCCCCCCAAATCCACTACTGCCCCCTTTTCATTTAAGACCGTGATGGTATTCACCATCAAAAATCGCACACCGCCCTTGCCTGAGTGAGTATTCAATGAGAGCTTCACATCAAAAGGACGAAAAAGTCTCTTGCCCCTTCCTCTCTTGGAAAAAATTCCTCCCACAAACAATTCAACCCCACGAAAGTCTCATCGACAATCAACAACAGACAATCTCAAACACCCTCTACACCTCACATCACAATATCCCATCCTGAATTCAATCCTTCACTCACAATCACCGCCAAAATGAAGAGCATCACCATCATCGCCTCCTTCTCGGCCATCTTGGGCGCAATCGTCACCTCTGCTGCTCCTGCTGAGCAGCCGGTCAAGGCCGACATGGCCACCATCTGTGAGGCCACTGAGGCTCCCTTTGCCAACGCTGTCTGCCACCCCTTCACAGCCTCCGATGGCAGCGTTTTCGCCGTCTTCACACTCAATCCTGCCAAGTCCAATGAGGGTAACTTCGACAGCGTGAAGAATGCTATCAACTCTGGAGCCACCACCTGGATTCCCAACAAGAAGACTGGCAACGAGGACTTCTGCGACAACGTCAATGGCCTTCACTCTGGCCACATCAACCCCTACATGCCCCTCGTCTCCGACTGCCTCGCCATCAAAGACTGGGCCGCCTCTAACGCTGGCCACTGGGCCGTCTCCAAGGCCGACTTGGACAAGCACCGCTGGGTCGCTCTCTCTGTTGTTGGCACCTGCGCCTTTGTCGTCGGCGCCACCAAGGAGAACCGCCCCGAGGCTGCCATCAACATTGGCAACCAGGATGTCACCGAGATCATCCAGCAGGCCATTGAGAAGCACAGAATGATGGACCAGGTCGAGGTTGCTGGTCGCTCTTCTTGCATCGCCTCGGGTGGCAAGGTCGCTGCCGACTGGTACATCGCCAACCCCGACATGATCAAGTGGGACAACTGAGGAGTGAGCATGCCTTGTGAGATTTGGCTCCTGAGAATAAACATCATTACAGGGTCGATATGGATTCACAAGAAACGGGTTGCAGGAGCGGGTAGTTCGTGGCCGCATCTTGGAATTCTTTGAGGCCACATTGGAAGGAGGATACTTTTAGTCCCAATACACAGGCTTCATTACGAACACTATGACTGGACCCATGTGAATGGAATACTCACTACAATAGTCAAGTCTAGTGCCTTGAACTACAGAAGGTTGACTTAGCCTCAGGTGGACAAGATATCTCACCTTGACCCGGCTATTGTGTTACACAGCGCACAGAGAGTGAAATACTTCACATCTGGGCCTTGTATGTGAATATTGTGTTTTCAGGTTCCCTCATTCAATGATTGTCATACCTAAGGTATCATGTTTTTCTTTCCCTCTTCACCTCACGCTGCTCCTCCGTGCATTCCCCTTCACAACTGGCGTTTCTATACACCCACAATCGCACCTTCTCCCTTTGTTTTCCCTCCTTCCTCTACTATCAAGCGAGAAAATACAAAGATTTCAAAGCACCCTGTTCACTGCCTCGAGCTTCCAGTAAAGCAATTACCATCCGAGACTACTTGCTTTTGGTCTTCTTCACCTCTACCTACCCGCCCACCCCTCGACTGCCAAATACGACGGATACCACAGCCAGAAGCAGACAAAGTTCTACCTTTTTTTTACTCCAAGAGACAGCTTCCATCTGTATCACCAATCGAGTCTCCCACATAACAACCCTCAAGATGGTTGTCATAGTTCGTCTTCTCGCTACCGCTACCGCTGTGATGGCGCTTGCCGTCGCCGCCACCCCGGTTGCCCAGGGTCCTGGAATCATCCGCGATCCTGCCTGTGGCTCTCTCTGCGCCTTTACTGAGCCGCCTTGTCCCAAGGCTGTCTGTCACGAGGTCTTTCTCGGCAACGGCAAGTGCAAGGCCATCTTCACCGTTCCGAAGGTCGATAAAGCCGACTCCATCGATGCCGAGGGCGCGGTCTCCTCGGTTGTAGAAGTCAAGCAAACCAAGAAGAGTGTCGACAACATCGCCAAGGATGACATCAACACCGACGATACTCTCCTTGCCAGAGAGACCCTCATTCCCGTTCCCATCATCAATCACTTCAGCACCTCTTCCTTCTCCAAACGTCACATTTTTCAGAAAAGCGAGAAGTCCGAGAAGGTCTGTCAGGGACAAGGCGTTACCTGCTACAACCGCGACCAGAAGGCCTTGGCTAAGGACTGCATGGAGATATACAAGCATATGGCCAAGACATCCGGTACCTGGACCTTCTCTGACCTTGATCTCCGTGGCACCAAGTGGGTTGAGTTCATGCGAATCGGCACTTGTCTCATCGCCGTCGGTTCTGAATTCGCCAATGTTCAAGGTTCCCCGATCAATGGCAAGAGTTCCAAGATCGGCAACCTCGACATGTATGGCATCTTCGCTCAGAGCTTCCATCACTGCGGCAAGGACGATAGCATGGAAGTCAGAGGCAGTATCGGCTGCAAGGAGTTCCCACTCAGTTTCTGGATCGTCGCAACGGACAAGTACGACTGTTGCAAGTCCGACCCGCCTCTGAAGCACGATTAGACGTTTGGAATCACCAGCAATATCTGAAAGGTTGGAGAAGGATACAAGGGAATACTCGGGAAACTTGGGTTAGCTTTGGTTCACAATCATCAACTTTGAGAACACCGCCAAGGAATTGTGCATTTGGTAGTTGCAGTCCACTGCGTAGCTATCAGTAGCCAGAGAAATACAAAATCGCGGTTCATCCGACACAACACTTGTCTGTCTCATTGTAACATGTGTTAGATGCCAGGAAGGGTTGACGTTGTTCCATGTTGAGCCTCATCCTCTCCATAAACCTTCGTGAGTCAGGCATTGTTTGACCTAGTCCTCTTATCTCGTCGGGACGGAATCCTCTTCAGAACATAGAGTTTAACTCACAAGGGACGACTCAGTAAATGTGCAAAGGGCACGCATCAGATGGCGAACATGACGGACGGTCTCCGTTGTTTCGCCGTCCTTCTTGGCGTCTTGCCACTACCGCAACAACAAAAGTGTAAAGAGAGACATGGAACGATAGAACAATCGAACGGGCTGCATGGAAGCAATAGAAGTCAGATTGATCCATGTCGTTTCCCGACGCCGTTGTCGTTCATCTCACAACGAGCTTTCTCATCTTGGCCAGACCTTCTCGTTTTCATGCCCTCGCTCTTGGATGTTGACATGGTGTTACATCAATCCACCCCGCACTGATCCGAGTTCGTAGATCATACTTGAGAATGCAACAGCAACGGCTCCGATTACGACGTTTTGCCAAAATTTCGGGTGTTCGGCAATCGAATAGCACCCCAAACTTATCCTACAAGCCCCAACGACACCCACACCATCAAGTTCTGGTGGAGTGAGGGTTGCAGTGTCAAACAAGAATCTACCGGCCCGTCGGAGTAATTAGAAATCGAAGTTGCGCCAAACGCGATACCTCCACGTCGTTTGTGTGTATGACTGTCGCGGGCCAGGCGAATGAGCACGGCGCGCGCGAGCGCGCGAGAGCCTTGAGTTTTGAAACCTGAGCAACCTTTCCGCCAGCCTGCTCCTGGCTCGGACCAGAAGCATCGGCCCCCGCGCGATCTCATGCGCCCAGCCTAAAACTCGTAGAATGCCCGCGTCCATCATGCTTCCCTGCTCGGGGTCTCTCTCGTCTGCCATTCCAGCCCTGCGGTCTTCCCGGTAGAGAAATCACTCTAACACGGATAGGCTGATCCCAAAGCTTCGATCGACTCTGGTGCCTGGGCTTTGTTCCCAGGGCCCCGCGGTGAGGACGGAGGAGGGCCAAGTGTGTCGTTCTGAGTTGCGAGGAAGAGCAAGACTTGGGCACCTAGTCGGACCGTGCCGACTCTTCCTTTCCCGCTCGCCTTGTTGCTTGGGAGATCCTTGGCCTGCTTCTGTCCTATTCACTCGGCGCAATGGACAGTCCGGTTGGGTTAAGTTGAGCGGATGTCCCTGGAACTCCTTTAATGTTGAAGTGACTGCCGCCACTTGTGTTGTATTTCCAGGTCAACGTTGCTCAGAAGGAAGAAGCAGACAGTTCTACAATCCATTCCTTTGGTTTTGGTTGTTGATTTTCTCCATGCTTGTATATATGGGTTCCGATATTCTTCTCGGCGAATTGTCATCTCGGTCTCGGTGTAAGACGTCATGCCTGCGGCAGCGCTCGCTCTGGTCGCCATACTAGCTGCAGCTGTTTCGTGCGTACCGTCGACCCAGGACCTCAGGACCGACATAACCATCATTCGAGACAATGACCTCCTGGGTGAGTCTCAACCAGTGTCACATATCCAGAAGCCTCTGACTGACGATGGCAACCTTCTAGACTCGAAAAGCCCAGCGGCCAATACAAGCGCTCTCTTCCTCAGGGCCCGGGTGCCTTTACGAGAGGCCAAGTCCATGTGCAAAGATCTAGGCGAACAGCTGTGGAAAGCAGATTCAAACTCCACGCAGAGGATATTAGACATTCTCGACTATCAAGAGCCCGATGTTGACTTGTCAGCAATCTGGATCATGCCCGAGAACGGCGATGATCCCCAAACGATCAACCTCAAAGGCGAGGTCTCCTCTGCCGGCACATCCGACACGAATACCGTTCTGTGCACGCAGACGGCGCCCTACTCCAACGGCATAGCCCAGGACAGCAGTCCGAGGTGGCAGACTGTGGTGTACTCCAACAGAGAAGCAGTACTTGGCTTTCGCGATAGGAATAGCTTTCGCTTTCATGGTATGCGTTACGCTACGAGGACGAAGCGGTTCGCATACCCTAAAATGTATCGAGGCTCTGGCGGTAATGCTACCGCACTCGAATTCGGATCCCCTTGCTATCAGGGGTTCGGCGGCACAGAAGACTGCCTGTACCTGAACGTTTACACGCCGTATCTTCCCCGTAACAGACGCATCGATAGCGGTCTCCGGCCGGTCATGTTTTGGATTCACGGTGGAGCTCTGACGAGTGGCTTTGGTAGTGATCCCCTGTTTGACGGGGGCAATCTGGCATCTCGTGGCGACGTAGTCGTCGTGACCATAAACTACCGGCTTGGGTCTCTGGGCTTTTTGGCCATTGACGATGGCGAGACAAATGGCAACTTTGGTCTCGCTGACCAGATTCTGGCGTTGGACTGGGTCCGACAACACATCCGAGACTTTGGCGGGGACCCAAGCAAGATCACCATATTTGGCCAATCCGCCGGAGCTGCCTCCGTCCGCGCGATGATGGCGTCTCCAAAGGCTGCCGGGAAGTTTGCGGGCGCGATCCCGCTCAGCAACCTTGGAGGCTTGGCGTACGGGACGTCATACTCCAAGTACTTCTCCATCGAGGAACAGCTAGACCTCGTGGGTAACGCCATCCTCGGCACCACGAACTGCACCAACGCAACGTCGCAGCTCGACTGTCTCAGAGACGCGCCGCTTGGAAGTCTCGGGCCAGGAGCGCGGTACCTCGTCAACGATGGTGTCTACCTGACGACAAATGAGTTGTCTCTTAGAGGCGACTCTCTCAATGTCAACGTCATGATGGGCATCACATCTGAGGACGGCTTGCCGTTTCTGATTCTCCCGCGGAATGGGACAGTCCTCAACGATACCCAGTGGCTCACATCTCAGGGCCTCCCAGCTCCGCCACAGCGTCTTTTCCCTCCGACAGATGTCAAGAACCAGACGCGGGCGGCGTTCGGGGTGGGTGCCAGGCTCGCCACCGACGCGATGTTCCGCTGCGTAGATCAAGCTACGGCGTACGCGGGCTTGGAGAACGGCGTCCTTGGGTCCAAGGTGTACTACTATGAGTTTGAGCGGACGTACCAGACGCCCGAATGGCCGCGACTCGACATCTGCGAGGCACCGAAGTCAAAGGCTCACCCCAATGGAAATCCTGAGTCGCCCATCAACAACCTACGATGCCACTCGGGCGAGTTACTTCCGCTGTTTGGCAATCTTGTGCGTCAGGGAAACCCGCTCCGAGACGAGAACGACTTGCCCTGGATGCAATATCTCGTCGACACATTCACCTCATTCGCAAGGACTTATGATCCTAATCCGGATAAGGCCTTCCTCAAGGCCAGAGGGTTCGACAGCACGTTGAGGGCATTGGAAAAGGCCGGGCCCTGGGAGCCATCTGTGAAAGGCGACATGAAGATGAGGGCCATCGATTGGCCCGTGAGAGACAACATGATGAGAGGATTCAAGGATGTCGAGCAGTGCGAGTGGCTCAAGTTGCCGCTTGACTTTTACGTTTGAGTAAATAACTTACAATGGACGAAGGGGAAAGATGCACATACCAGCATTCAGGACTTACATAATTAGATACTTAGTACATGGCACCGAGTAGAAGGGTTTTATACAACCCCTAATAGATGCATTCTTTGTTAAACATGAAATGGAAAAGATCACCTCACTTTCCAATACCCCCATTCGATAGCCAACATCTGGCGAGAAAGCAACTCACTACCATGGGTACTACGGTCGGAAATGGAACCAACTGCATGTGCAATCAAGATAGCTGTGGCGAAGCTATCTGCGGCAAGGTCTTATTGGGCCACGACTGTATGGTCGCATGTAGGGTCCGGGAGGGGTAAATCTGCCTGACAGCCTCGTCTCGCTGACTTATTCTTGCTCGACAGTAGAATGTCGAATTGCTTCATCCTTCTCTCTCAAGTCTCTTGTGAACGTTCGCGTCTCCTCGTGTCGCCTGTTAGTTGCGGTCCCACGCGCCTGGTACATCGCCCTCATCATCGATGGAGGCAGCTATCGGAGTGATTGGGCTCTCATTGCAGCTCATCGACTCTGCCATCAAAGTCAAGAGAGTCGTCACAACTTACCGGTCTGCATCGGCGGAGATCAACCGGCTGGCACTCAAGATCGAAAGAGTCGAGGCAATATGCGGTGCGATCAAGGACAGTCTCGAGGGAGACGCATCTTCGAGACAGTGCTCTGATCTCATCAGGACCTGGGGGGTATGTGTTCTCAGAAGCATCTCATCGACGCTCGCCGAGATCCATGCCATCGCCACAAAGCTGGAACGGAAAAGTGAAAAGAGACGTCCCTTCAACACCATGGGTTTGGCATTCCTGGAATGCAAAGATGACATATCTCGGTTGAGCAAGTGGCTGGATGATGATCTGAACTACCTGCAGCATATGATGACTGCGGAGATACTGTGCGCTTTCTGAGTCCTACTTCTGCTTTTTCCAAACTGACTCTGTGATAGCTCTAGGTGCAACATCGTCCAGCAGCTCACCATTCACCACAAGACCGAAGCATCTGAGTACTCAAACATGAGGCCTATTCATATGCAGTCCGCTTCGCAACAAGATCACAACAGCGACCTGCCATCCGAGCCAAGACATACAACAATGGTGGAAGCAGGTGATCAGAAGACGGTCACAGCATTCGGCTTTCAATTTCAAAATCAAACCAGGACAGTTCTCAAGAGGTCTAGCTCTCACGGTGCACCGGAGGTGTCCAATACAATCGAGATCAAGACTTACACTTTCGGGCACAGCAGTTTTTCCTACAGGATAGAACTGCACTGGTCCATGAGCAACTTGAGTCCCATGGTCTACGCCCTCGCTTTCCGCCATGTTCTCACTAAAGAGAAAGACGGAAAGCTGGTAGAGAGGATGTTGTATATTATGTGCGATGGAGACTTGCCAGCGCTGCAAGACCTACTCTCTACCAGGAAAATCACGTTAGGCACCATGCTGGGGGATAGGACGCTGTTTGAGGTAAGATCTGGTTATCAGCACTCGGTGGAGATCTTGGGAGGGCTAAATTCTTGTCGGTCACAGTCGGCAGCGATGTGTAGCCAGCCGTCTCTTTGCCGCTTCCTCGCCCAGCAGAATCTTGATGTGTGCATAGATGAGAAGTAAGACCGTGAATGCACACATATATTGTCCAGGTATGCGGGCTAATAAAATGGCTAGCATCTGTAGGCCTGACCACTGGGCCGGGTTGATTAATCAGCAACTTGAGCCTTCTCATGCTCGGCGCCGTGTTCTTGAAGTAGATGAAATTGTTCAACTCACACAACTATCCAGACCCATGAGATTTAGGCTACTAGCCGGTTGTGTCAATGATCTAGATTCTCTGATTGTTGTATACAAACGGTGCGGAGTGCCTGCCGTGGATCAAATGGAGAGAAAGGCTTTCTTCGATGCTGTCTGGGACATGGCAGTTCGCCTTTTGGTGATACAAGTCCATGATGATCCGTTTTGGTACCCAGAAGGTCGGCGAACAAGTGACTGGACTCGCCTTTTTGTTGAGTTGATCAACGAAGGCGTGAATATTCACAGAATCTGCAACATCCGGACTTACTATCAGTTGAGTTCCTCTCGATGGCCTGGAACTGTACTTTCTCATCTCATTCGAAGCTCGCCCTGCCATTGTGAAGTCGAGGCTGCCCTCTCACACTGGGTAAAGATTTTGCTGGTAGCTGGAGTTGATGTCGCCAGGTATCTCCAACGCGAAGAACCCTATTTTCAGAAAATAATCGATTTGATAGTCCCTTGCAAAGAGACCAGGGAACGGGCTACAGTGGCAGGTAGAACAAAGATTGATGGGTTTGACATCCCTCTGTTTTACCGATATGTCGACCCAGACAGCAAAGCATATGAAGTCAGAATCGAGTTTAAAGACTTTGGCAGCTCTATCAAAAGAAATATTTGGCCCGATTTCGAAGATTCGACGATGGCAGATAAGGCGCATTGTCAGCAGCATGTTTTGTGGAAATCTTGCGAGGTCTCTGAATTTAATGAAACTGAGTGGCCATTTGTTTTCAACTTTGTGCGGGACTATGAACCAAACAGGTGGGCCTTTTTTGCTTGCAGCCATCGACATACCGACGACAATCCTCCTGCAAGTTTCCAATACGCCCAGAAACTCATGCAGGAGAGGTTCAACAGAAGGCAGTTGAAAAAATTCTACCGATCTGGATATCTCAAAAGAGAAAAACGGCCGTTGAAGATACCGGGGGCTTGGCCAGATTCCGCATGGTAGTTTGGAATGGCGATTACGAACCTAGAAGCTTTTGAGAGATAGTTTTCATCCTTCTCTTCAGTGGTGAATTTGGAGAAGAAAATCAATCACACATTCACGAGTCCGATTGCGCGGCTCATAAACTGTATGCGTGAGAACCGCTACAAATTTGATGTCAACAGAAGCAAGAGGAAGTTCCATCAACCAGGCTGTCTCAAGAGACACAAGGAACCGAGAGGCTTATAAGACGACTGGTGTTGATAATCGAGAGAGAGAAGGTAGAACACACTCGAAATTCACAGCATGCGTTCATTTCAACTCTCCTGTCATGGCGCCCAGGGCCCATATGTAGTAAACTGGTACTAGTCAGGTTCATGTGAATGTTCTCTTCATTACAAGATCGGTAATTGCCAGGCCAATGCTCCATCATGCACAACCACCCTTGGCCCGGTTCATGCGGATTAGGCGCCTGTCTACGCTTAGGAAACAGTAAAGACCACCTTCTATCTGACAAAACCTCTTACCGAGGAGGATTGGGCAGCGGCCTGGGCCCGACAATCTGTCTACGACCCGCCCCGATGCCCTGAGCACCCCGATTCTGGTTGTCTCCCCCAGTGTATCCCGCCCACTGGCTCACATCCCAGCGGCCTCCAATGCCACCGCCGATACCGTCAACTCCGTTGCCACTGGGAACCGCCTTGGCCGTCTCTTTTTGGGACTCCTCCCACTCACGCTGGCGTTCACGTTCCATCTCCATCTCTCGCTCGAGCAGCGACTTTGAAGCCCAACCACCCGCCTTAGTCTTGGTCTGACTTTGAGCACGCCGACGGTCCTCGCTATCTTGCTCGGCAGTAGCGCCAAGCTCGCGTGAGTATGTCTGCTTGGCGACCAATGGCGCAGGCGCTGCGTTGTTGTTGAGATATCTGTCAGTTCGGCTAGGCGGGGCCCGCGCGGCCGCCTGATAAGCAGCAGGATCCGGGAGGGGCCGACCACCAGTCGTATGCGCTACAGCCTTTTGAGGAGGCGAAGCGACCGCCATCGGATCGGGGAGAGGTCTCGGCGATCTTGGTGGCGGCGCGGGGGGTTCGTCGTCTTGATGCGAGTCTTGATGTTGCGACCACGCCGTCTGGAGAACCTCACGCTCATTTCTGGACCATGAGTCTTGACGGCTAGGGGTTCCATCGGAAGGCCGGCTCCTAGACCGAACGCGTTCCTTGGGGTCTTTGGTGACGGCCAGTGTCCTGCCCGTTCGTCCCTGGCGTTCAAGTTCATACTGCCTTTCGCGTTCCCTGGCCTCTTCGAGCTCTCTCTCCAGTTCAGCAATCCGATCGGCTCCAGTCTTCTGTGCTTTGATGCCCTGCTCAGACTGATATTGGCTCAGAAACTGGCCCCGGAGTCGTGCGTCGCTCTTGCTCCTTAGACGGCTTTGCTCTTCGTTCAAGCGTGCTTGAGCTTCAGCCTCCTTCTTGCGGCGATCCTCGTCCCTCGCACGCCATTCTTTTTCCTGCCTGTCCCACTCAAGCTTCTCCGCTTTGGCATCCTCTTCCGCTTGCCTCACTTTCAGTAGTCGTTCTTCCTCTTCTTCTTGTTTTCGCATAGCCTCGCGTTCGTCCTCCAGTTTCTTACGCCTTTCCGCGTCCTCTTGCTGTTGCTGTTGGCGCTGATACTCCTCCTCGAGTTCTTTCTCCTTTCGAATGCGCTCCTTCTCGGCCAAACTAGGCACTGCAGGGCCAGCACTCGTGATCTGCCTCCGACTGCCAAATGAGATTCCTAGGTTTCCTTGGCTGGCACCGCCCATATAGCCGTATTGGGCGATGTTCCAAGCGGGAGACGTGGCGCCTTCGTGTTCCTTTCTGCTCCAGCTGGTAACTGGGGAAGTAGGTTTAGTCGGGCTCCAGCGACCCGAGCCGGAGTCTCCGGTCTTGGCGCTGGTCAGAGTAGGCCGAGGCGAGCCGAAGCCTGATGCATTGGAGAATCCGCGCGACCTTGTCGGCGATGGGGTTCCGCGACCAGTTCCTTGGGGACTCATCACTCCTCCCCGGCTCCGGCTTCCGATTGCCGTCGGGAACTTGGCTGGGTTTGCTGCGTTCGCGGCTCGACTGAAAGCGCCCAGGCATTGGAGCACTTGGGCAGGGTCTTTTTGTTCAAATAAGTCGACGGTCAGGAAGACATCGTGGTCTTGAAGGTTGAGAGGAGGTTGTTTGCAGGCGCGCAGAAAGTGAGAGATGTTTTCCATCTGTACGAATGGCATGGCCGACTTCTTGAATTTGACGCCTGGTGGTGGTACCGCGAGATTGATCAACCTAAGGTATCTGGGTCAGTATTGGTAAGTATGGGATATGTTAACCCACGCACTTGCAGAGTGCAACGCCATCCTTCAGTCCCTCCAGCAAGTCGCCTGCTGGTAGTCTTTCACCCAAGACCCCTTCGATCCAACTGCTGACTTCTTTTGCAGCAGCCGGTGTGTACTTGTCGAGGCGCAATTTGCGCAAATCCTTGTCCAAGGACGATACAGAGGCCATGATGGCGTCGTTGACTGGCGATTGATCAAGATAGTCTTTCGTATCGTTGTACCAAATCGAGTCTTGCGGGTTCAGGAGCTTTGAGGTTGGTTTCGCGAGGGCGTTTCAGTAGGGTAACGGTTGGGCGCTGACGTCGGCGGGGTCCGGCGATGACGGAGTTGAAGTAACGGATGCAAGTTTCTGTCGTTCGGCGCGCGTTGCGCGGGACTTGCTTCAGATGATATGGATGTTTCCCCGATCGCGTGTCTTCAGTCTTTTTGTGGGTGAAAACAAGTGTTAGGCCAATGTTTTGCGGGGGAATCAAGGCAGTCGGGTGGCAGGTTGAAGTGATTGGAAGGCCCGATGAAGAACGGCCGTGGTGGGGATGTTTTAATTGTTTATGCATCTAGAGCCAGGCGCCGCTGGCGGGAACCTGGATAAGGTGACAGGACCCAGGGTCCGGCTGGACCGCCGCGGTCTTGCGGAGTGACGTGTGCGGTGGTGGCTGGCGGGGCCAATGCAACTCTGATGCTGCGAACGCTCAGTATTGCCATTACAGAGGAAATATGTGGCTGACGATAAGATACGCCATTCCTCGGCCAAATTTCAAGTGGCGGTGCAGTCCAAGGTTGACCTCATTACTTTTCTAGGACTTGGCGACTTTTGCATCTAGAAGCCATGGGTTCCTGATCGAAGATATTTCTTTCCCAACCACCCATTCCAACAGCGCAAATGTCTTCAACACGGATATCACCAATTTTAGAGGCGTGGTACAAGTGGAAGTCGCTCAGACTGCCATGGCGCAAACGCTTCCTTGTCGGCATGTTCCTTTCCCCGTCCCCGGCCCATCGACCCCCATTGTCAACGTCCGAGGAGAACTAACACGCTCGGTTCTAGGCCGTGACCTGCAGGGCTATACTTTCTGGGAGTTTCGCGAGTCACGGGGGAATGGTCCCGGCCGCTTCCGCCGTATTGTTAACTATCCCCGATCAACCTACCTCTCCGACGTGAAGGTGTCACCATTGTGGCATCAATGGCTGCGCTACACCCGAGAAGACCCCCCGACACTTGAAGAACAAACAAGAGAGGCATTTAGACAGGAGCGGATGAAAGTTTTGTCCGCGCAGGCCGACGCGAGATGGGAGGCAAAGCCTAGGCTTACCGATGCTCCAGGCCAGCAGACTGGTCAACCTCTGCCGTCATTGAACACTGCGCGGTCACAGCCCACGGCGCCGGAGCTGGAAGCAGCCAACACGAACGCAAAGACGACAGAGCTGCCAGAGGATCAGGCTCAACCTGCGACCGATGCGAAGAAGAAATATGGCAAGGATCCTTGGGCGAAAGCCAGTGGACTAAGCGAGGGCTGGCAGCCAGAAGCTTGGGTTCCGCCATCAGGGAAGAAATAACAAATTAAGAGGCGGCATGCCAATTGTGTATTACTAGACGCCAGAAGAAATCTGCGCCCATGTACCAACAATAATTGAAACCGAACCCGGCTGTCGAGTCCATGAGATCATCCTTGGTACCGTTTGCTTGAAGAATAATGCCCTAGCAGCGTGTCTGTATTTGCTTGCCCTCCAATGCAAACGCCTGAACGCCTATTCCCTGCTATTCCATGCCCAAGTCCTGACGCCACGTTTCGTAATAAGAGCTCTACTGCGTAATCGGTGCTTTAGTCGACGTCTTCCCTCTTGGTCTCCTTCTCCACAGAGCTCCGAAGTCTCTCCTCTTGTCTCCTCCAGTGGCTTCCCTCCTCGTAGTCTTTGCTTATTCTCAAAGCGCTCCTGAGTCTCTCGCTCTCTTTGATCTTGGCGTCTGCCATCTCGTGCACCTGATGGCTCTTGAAGTGCTTCCGTACGGGACCACCACCGCCGCCGCCGCCGCCACGGCTGTTCTTTTGTTTCTCGAGGTCGGTCAGTAGTTTCTTTCGCATTTCGTCGCATCGCTTCTCAACTTCTTCCTCGTCGAGGCTAGAGCACCGTTAGTATCCTTGCAAGGCCAGGGACGGGGGAGGGGGGTAAGCTTACCCTTCATCTTCGAGGGTGTCGCGCAGATCAAGGACCTTAACCTCGACCTCACGCTTGCGGTCATGCTCTAAGATCTCTTTATCGGGCTGTCGCTGCTTGTGACGGAGCGAGTCGGCGTCTTTGGGAGGATAGGGCGCGCCATAGTCGCGTGGGCGCATGTGCGCAAGGTTGCGCTGAACATAGCCTGAAGTACCGCTGCCACGAGGCGTTGAGAGACCGACGTTGTCGGACATGGTTATCGAGATTATGTGGTATATGTCAACTCTAATCGGAGGAAGTAAGGAATGCGCTGTTGATGCTGTTCTCTCGAGTCGGTGTTGGCGGGAAAATCAAGATGTATCTCGGTACTTTGGATCTGCAAGAGACGTCACCGAGACTAGACCCTTGGCAATGGTACCACGGACGAAGTTTGGTTGGGCTTCGAAAGGCGGTGAAAGTGTATAGAGAGATGGGGCCGGCAGAAAAGTTATGACGGGTGGGATGGTGGGGTACTTTTCCGCTTTGGGCGACAGGAAGACTCACTTAATGTGAGAAGACTCATCGATGTAAGTGAGGAACAGAGCAAATTTCACCCCATCACATTTTTTTGCCGGAACCTCGGGATCCAAACTTACTCGTGTCCTCGACTATACAAACTGAAATCGCTGTCGAGACACTTAGGCCAAGCTAGCCTTCATTCTCAACAATGCCGTCTCTTGAAGGTCTCACTGAGGGGCAGCCAACCCTGGACGCCATAAATAATGCAACTGCTCAGGAGACCGAGGAACTTACCTTTCCGCCAGTCACGAAGGAGCATGTTTTGAACTGTTCATACGATAGTTGGTTCCCGAAGTACCGGACTGTGTCGATCAGATCCAGGATCATCAAGCTGTCGCCTGACTTTGTCCAATACATCCGTGACGACGGCATTATTCTCGCCGACGACGATGAGCCGCAAGGGGACGAAGCAGAGGAGGAATGGTCCGCTTCATCGAATACAGCCGGCGCACCACGACGGAATCAACATCTCGAAGAAGATGATTCCGACGACGAACCCGAAGCTGACTGCCGGCCGCCCAATGAGCGATTCCCTGAAATTCACCAAGAGATCAAGGAGAGGATCAAGGAGCTGGGCGGTTCCGTTGCGCCGAAGCTGAACTGGTCAGCACCGAAAGATGCCGCTTGGATTTCGCCGCATCAGAACACGCTGAAATGCACAACGCCCAACGATATTTACCTCCTGCTCAAGAGCTCTAGCTTCGTGAGCCATGACCTGGAGCACGCCTTTGAGGATACCGTCCCCTCCTCCGCCAACCGGCCTTTCCAACCGGTCCTGGTCCTGAGACCCTTCTTTGCGCCAAACCCGGCCCTCGAGTTCCGGTGCTTCGTCAAACATCGCACTTTGATTGGTCTTTGCCAGCGTGACTGGAATTACTATCCCTTCCTCGATGGCTTACGACCCGCGTTGGTATCCAAGATCACCGATTTCTTCGAAGACCGCCTGCGCTTCACCTTCCCAGACGGCTCATTCACGTTTGACGTCTACGTTCCCGGTGACAGTGATTCACGCGACGAGCTTGGCAAGGTGCGCCTTATCGATATCAACCCCTGGGCGCCTCGGACAGATAGCCTACTCTACAGCTGGGTGGAATTGCTAGAGTTCAAGGTTCCAGGACCCATCCTAGGCTCAGTTGTCAACGAAGAAGAGATTATTAGAATAGGTCCAGGTGCTAACGAGGAAGACCTTGTTGATGTCAGTGGCGTTGAAGAAACGACAGACGATGAAGACGTTGACGAATTGGTGCCTGAATTGAGGTTGGTCGAGAAGGATAACCCTGCTGCCTTCAACTTCAGCACACCGCAGTACTCAGCGCACAAGCTTCCCAAGGAGGTCGTTGAGGCCAGCATGTCAGGCGACGGTGGCTTGAGGGAGTTCGCCCAGAGGTGGAAGGAGATGACAGAGGCTGAGGGTGGAGGCGATGTCTGGGAGAACCCTCCCACAGCTGAGTCGTGAGGTTCATCGCAACAAGATAAATGACTGAAGGATCATGGTTAGAATGATCCGGCCCGCGGTCAGGCCAAGATTCAAAAGAGCTTTCTCAAAGTGGAAGATTTAAAACGACCAGGATATGCTCTCCCCCTTGCGCATGTCTCTTGCTTCCTGTTCCAACCTAGTTGCTTGGAAGGTTCTTCCCTCACGTTCCAAGGGATGTCTTGGCTCAGCTAAGGCAGACGTATGAGATGGCCGTGTTACAAGAGACCTGCATTGCCAAAGCAGTGTAGGTAGCGAAAGTCCATTTCCCCTCCCATGTGCCTGCGTCTCCAGTCTTTGGTATTAGAACGTCGACTGTCACATGAAAGCCATAATCATCAAGGTGAGGTTCAGGGAGTGACGTGATTGGTGACATGACACCTTTTTCAACTTACTGGACCGTTGTGCTCTCACTTCCAGGCCTCTTTCTATCGATTACATAATTCTCGGCAAAGCTTAGGCGGAGAACTTCTGGCCCGAGCTCCCAACTGCACCACAATGGAAGCACCCAAATTGTGAGTGGGACCGAACAGCAATCAGCAGCTTCTTCCCGCTCAATCAACACCAGCTCTTTCGAGGCCCCCAAACTCCTCATCACACACTCTCTGCAGCTGACACCAGCTGCCCACTCTCAACGCCACTTATCATCGCCGACTAGCTAGAGCTCCCTCACCGTCCACCATCGTAAAAGAGGCAGCGTCCTCTTCGATTACCCCATGAGTGCCCGAGGCGGAAGCCGACCACCTCCTCGAGGCCGCCCAAACAAGGTGACGAAGCCCACAGCCGGCCTCAAGAGGGACGCCCACGGCCGCGCCAGCCGACACTCCTCCGTGGCTGCCGACCAGCTCGAGCAGCTCGCCCACGATGCGGAGGCCGAGGCCGAACACGAAGATGACGACGAGATAACCGCCCCTCCCCAACATCACCAACATCATCACCAGCAGCAACACCACCCGCACCCCTTCGACCTAGCCACCGCAGGCATCCTAGCCAACGGTCCCCCCGGCACAGTACCGGGCGCTGACCCCGATATCCATCCCGATCTACACAGCCTGCCGGCCCAGTTCGCCATGGAAGCCCAGATGGGCGGGCATGGTCCTGGCGGCATGTCGAGGACGGCCGAAGATCTCGCTTCCGAGAGTGGATACGGTCAGCTACTCATCGACAGTGCCCTCGCCAAGCGACTGGCCAACAATGAAGGAGAGCGACTTGCAGTACAGCGTCGCCAGGATCAAACTCTGAACCTCAAGAGAAGGAGCAATGTCGAGGCACTACTGGCCCATGTATCGGGACAGGAAGCTCATAGTCCCTGCAAGAGCTGCCATAAAGGATACGGACCCTGGAATGGATGTGTGGTCGTCAGTGGCCAAATGTGTGGTAGCTGCGCCAACTGCTGGTTCAACGCGAGCGGTTCACGCTGTTCTTTCCATGGTAAGCAAAAATGACCCACAAGCTCGACCAGATGTCAAGGTGTTGGGTGACTAACGAACTTGGCCACACAGAGAACAACCTCCCTCAGCACATGCCAGCCATACAGCTACAGCCTGTGCCACAGGTGTCGGCGAATACAAGCTTTGCCGGCACAGCGCCGATGGCTCCCGGCATGGCCCCCGCAGGCCCCAGCTTCGGGCAGCCAGGCGCCGATCCGACCATTGCCCATTTTGTGAAAGATGTGTTGGAAAGAGCCATGACGGAGGCACGGAGCGATAACCCCCACGTTCGATTCCAGCTCCGGATCGAAACGGCGGCGCGGCAGCTAGCATTGGCTAGCGCCGAGTACGCCGAGTTCCTCGCTCAGCAGGGGGGTCACGATCCGAGTCAGCATCCCGACCCAGAGGGCTCCGTGCCGGAGGCGGCGATGGGGGAGGGGGATAACGGGGCGTGAGAGAGGCTCTGTTCACCTCTATTCCCCTCCATGCTTTTTGCTTACATCTCTGAGTACCGAAGTATAAAAGACGAGATGAATTCGATCATCGGGACCGTAAGGCGTCTTCAGGTCTGCGAAGTTTCTTCGGAGTTGCCAAGATAGGGTGCCCGAGTCGCCGACTCTGCGCCTTAGCAGTTGGGCAGCAACTATCACGACGTATGGCCACAGTTTCTTTGGCGTCATCGTACCACTTTGCATTTGGGAGCAAGTTGGAGTCAGGTGTTCGACTTACTCGCTCATCAATGTCCTCCCTTTAACTCCCCTTGGCGCTTGCATCGTCAGGCGCCGCCCTGTATGCGAACACATGGACTCGGACAGGAACACGACAACGTCACGACGAAACAGGACGCGAGAAGGATTCGGGATATTCCCTGCTCAAAGAAACCAGAGTAGCCATGCAGCCAGAAATCAGGATGGACAACACAGACGACACTGAACAATAGCGGACATCGAAGGACAATGGTAGTCTGGCGGCTGGCTAGACCTCGAGCACACAGTCGTGTTCTAAGAAAGGGCCGGCTCACAGTTACTTGGATTTGGTCGTTAATAGTCGTGCAAACGCAGATAGATTGATACCAAGAGCTTGTCAAAAAACGCATAGGTGAAACTTTCACTACACCATTTCCGAGCCCATACACTGTAACCAGCGGGTCTAAGAGGGGCAAGCGAATATCTGGATGTATTGTCTCATTCATCCTCATTCGCTCACACTTGACTTCTTGGCTTACACAGTACAGCATCTCATAACGGCCACACTCCATTCCCAAACCTATAGGCTATGATATTGATCACAAGTCCGTCTCTGCAGGGGCTAGGATGTCTACTGCTGTCACACAGCCGGGGCTGTACAAACAATCTCGCCGCACCATGGTCCCGTCGCGGGAAGCGAAAACACACCCCTTGTGCCCTTCCCATCTATATTCCGTCTTGTCATACATCCTCTAGTTTGGGAAAAGATCCAGCCGATTTGCCTTTATCATCCGTTGCTGCTACGCCATTTCACCTAACCCGCCGGCTCCGTCCCCCCAGCCTGACGAATCGTCTGACATTCAACGTGAGGCCACCCATCCATCATCTGTTGCAACAGTCCGCCTTACACTACGCTGAGATGCTCACACACCTGGTATGGATATGGTTGATAAAGGGTGAAGGGCGGACAGCCACTTTACAGACTCCAGATGCCTGACAGCGTAGCATGCGCCCTCCCGCTGCTGAATCTCTCGCGTGCAAACCTCTACCCGAGTAACCTACCTTCAGCGAGTACAATATTCTCAGCTTCTTTCTCTGCATGTCTCATCAGTCCAAACTATCTGCCCAATCAACTCGTCGGTTTCGGCTTCGCTCGGGGAGGGCAAGAGGGATCCATGCTCCGTCTGCGGTCTGCGGACTTATTCCAACCGTGCTCTTTCTCCTAGGGTACGCAGCTTACGCACCGGCATGTACTGGATCAATCTTCGTCCCAAGAACGACAGAGAAACCCCCATATATAGTTCACAATCGATCCCAAGTCAACTCACATAAACCTTGGGAGCCCGATTTCAACGCCCCCCGACGGAAAGCTATTTTACACACAGACACACACCAGCTGCCAAATTAGCCCCCCTTCTCCCTTCTCAGCGGTCAACGTGAACTCTGATCTGCCCGTAGTACTCCACCCCACCCGTGATGGTCTACAGCAAAATAGACATTTCTCTATTCCCGGGAAGACGTGGACGGTGCCCGTGGGAAAATGTTCAAAGCGCGATCCCTTCCGCAGTCGGTGGGCAGAGGCGATTGCGAAAGAGAGCCCTACAATGCTGTGTAAGTGTATTAGTGTAATTAGTGTACATGTAAATTTGGGCAAAAAAACAAGAACAGCAAACGCAATCTGGATGAAACGTCACGCCGGCACTCCACACAACCCCCAACTTTATCTCAATTCTCTCTGTCCTTTTCGTGGCCCCCCTTCTCATCTAATCTGAAGCCTCCAAAACAAGTACACGTGTGTTACGGAGATGTTGTAAGGAGCGAGATCGCATCGTGCCGAATTCCCCGACTTTGTGAGGCGAAGCAAGGCAAAGCATACCCAAACCCTGCCCGTCCAAGTCTTCTTGCTCCGCCCTTTGGATCGTTGGAAATGAAAGAGGCCCTTTGGCGGAGTACTCGAATCCGGTCTACGTTGGAGACGGTATTTTCTGTATCGAGCAAGGTCACGTCGCAAGAATTGGCCAATATAACGACTGCGTATTAAACATATCACAACTCATATAACTCATTGGTCTGAAGAAGGGAATGGAGGGGCCGCTGCGGGCAAGGGCAGGGCATACCAATCCTGCGACGTGTTTGAGAATCGGGGGAGAGGGTGAGCAACAGCATTCGTTCTTCAGACGGGATGAAAGGAGATGATCCTTACCCAATATCACGAAAGAACGAAGCCGCCCCCCCCCCCCCTCGCCTTCCGACCCCGGCACCGGATCTCACCTCCAGCATCACCAACACTACATGCCACCAAACATCACTGTCTATACTCGAGGCAATCCGTCTGTGTGCAATGTGCAGATTCGGGGGCGGCGGCGGGCAACCACGCAACGCAATACCCGCCAGCCCCATGAGCTTAGCTCGCCTCCGCCTGTCCTTGGTAAAAGCACTTTATGCCCAAGGGCCTGCCATCCTTGTCGACGATCACTCCAACGGCTTCTTCACCATCGATTCATCCCCCCTTCACCTGCGTTTGCACTTCGCGATACCTATACATGCCAAGCTTCAATTCACTCACCTTACGAACGTACCTATTCCCCCCTTTTCCCTCTCGTCTCGAGTGGCAAAGACCCAAGCGAATGGCAATAGGTGACGCCACCTCCCAGAGCAAGCTCGCGCCACCATCGCTTGCTTCTACACACAGACACAGCCGATAACCGCGCCTCCCGTCCCGTCCCATCCCAAAATGTGTCGTCAAAGTCTTGAACCATATCTCCTTATTGCAGTACTGGAAATGTGTGCGTGCTAGTGCGTTCTTGGAGACCTCTCCGTATACACACGGCCACATTCGACTCTCTCTCCAAGCCCCCCGCGTCCCTTTCCCATTTACCTTTCCCTCGTCGCCGTCCACCCTCTATCATGGAACTCAAAATTCTGGACCAAAGAAAAGCGGACAGAAGAGGCGGGTAACGAAGACGAGGAGGCGGCCGCGGCGCGGCGGCATAGAAAGTGTAGAGTAAAGGACCCCTTGCGGCCTTAAACTGAATTTCGAGAAATAAAGATGGTGTGGTGATTGTGAGGCAATTGCAGTTGATGACGAAGACGAAGACCTTCAACCAGACCTATACCAAGCTACGCTACACTTCGTCCGGGAGGCTTAGGTATGATTGGGCGCTTTCCCCTTACGTACATTACGGGAAATATATCCCATGAACGGAAGCGGTGTTGCCTTGCAAAGACCGCAAACGGCGCAATGCGGAGAACGGAGGCGGGCACGACGACGCCGGTCCTGGATGTGGCGCCGGTTCTCGACCAGCCTTCCGTCCTAAGCTAGCTATCCATCTTGGCCTACTGCGCGACGGCAGATGGCGATCTTTACAATGGGATTCTGATGGATGTTGAAGGTGATCATGTCTCGCAGACTAGCTGCAACCGCAGAACGCCATGTATCACCAGATCTCAACGCTCCTGGATGTGCATCGTAGACAACACCCGGTAGACCTTCCCGTCGCGGGTTCACCTCATGAGTGAGATGCGTAAAGAGCCTTCGAGGAACGGCCACTTAGCTACGCATCATGTCACAATTGCACGAGATTAAGGAGATTTTCGTAATTAAACAGAATATTTAGCCACCTTCCATCCATCAGGCTCTCTCAAATGCATTCAAGTTCATTGCTTCTTTTCCTCTTGCTATCCATCCATGGGGGCCAACTTCCCATCTCTCTCCTTCTCTCCTGCCCCCATCTCACTCTCTCACTGCCGCTGCCCGCCCGCAGTAGGATTCCGTCTTCCGCGGCGAGCCCGTCTGCTGGTCGAGACATCATGTTTGGTACAGAACTACCTCCCACCTTTCCCCTCTTATTCCTGAACGCGGGCCAACAATAGCACAACCAAAAACGTATACCGCCTGATTCGCGAGGCAATATACGAGGGGATAGCCGGGAGGTAGGAAGAAAAATACAGTCGCGTAATCAAGGGAATCTTGGGAAACCGTCGGGTCGCCGTCTCATCGTCGGGAAGAAAGTTAATTTCATGAGCCAGCCTCCCCACGACGCTTTCTGGCTTGGGTCATGCAATTAGAAGTAAAGGGTATTGTAGAAAAAGCAAACGTTTTTGTTGTTCAAATCAGACCGCACAACCGCAGGTTCTCTTGAATGATGATGTCTAGTTAAAAGGTTAGCTTGAGTCTCTTTGTGGGCCTTGTCTCACGCAGTGCATGATGAACGTTAGACGTACCATTCACTGCCGCCATGACGAAGCGGATCTGAGTTGTGTCTGTCGCGCAGGTGAAGTGCGTGTAGATTTGCTTAGTCTCATGCTGGTTCAAGCTGACGAATCGGTTGAGAATGTAGTCGCACGCAGCAGCATAGTCATCTCCGCCTTCGTAATCGGGGAAGTAGTTCTTCATCGGGCTGACGGGGAGCTTCTCCTTGAAACGATCGATCTTGTTCAAGAAGAGGATGATAGACGTCTTGATGAACCATCTTGAGTTGCAGATGGAGTCGAAGAGAGTCAAGGCCTCCTGCATACGGTTGACAGTCTCGTCCTCGAATAGCAGCTGGTCGTACTCGGAAATGGCGACCAGGAAGAGAATGGTAGTGACGTTTTCGAAGCAGTGAATCCACTTCTTTCGCTCAGATCGTTGACCACCGACATCGAACATTCTGTAGGTCAGGTCGCCAATGATGAATGTGGTTTCCGTGATACCCGTTGTCTTGACACGCGATCGGAGGACATCCTGGTCGTTGGGCATGTAGTCAGGAGCGGCGATACGCGCGATATTATCGAAATAGCTGGGTCTCGTTAGCGCACATGGCAATTTCCCACACGAGGAGCAGTCACTCACTATCTTGCTGAATCGTTGAGCTGGTATTCGCGAGAGCGCTTGAAGCACTCTTGCACACCTCGATCCTTCCACAGCGCCTCAATCGCGCTTCCAACTTCAGGAGGCAGAACATCGCCCTCGATCTGGGCGGGCTGCATGAAGATGGTTTGGACGTGGTACTCCATGCGCTGGTCCTCAAGGGGCAGCTCCAAGGACTCCATTGCCTCGAGGATGACACGCATGGATTGCACCGTGTTGCTGAAGATAATCTCCTTGAAGGATTCCCGTTCATCGCGTGAGTAGCCGCCCTCGTGAATCAGCTTCATCTGTTTCAGAATTGTCGACTTTCCGGATTCACCAGCACCTATAGAACTGTTAGAGAATCATTATGCAGCGATGTGATGATTGAACGTCGTCGGATGGCGCTAGGTACGGCGCGCACAGAACATGCAATCGCGGGCAGATGTTGACGTACCCAGAAGAAGCATCTTGATCTCGTTGCGCTGCATCATCTTATCCCTCTTCAGCTGATTCTCGATTTCCTCATTGCGGGCCTTGCCCTCCTTGTCCTCCGTGCTCATTCCGCAACCCATTTTGGCGGCTTGGTGTCGTTGGACACGACGACTGGTAGAATAAAATTGATGGGATTAAAGGGAATTGGGGATTCAGTAAAGAATTGGGCGTTGCGCGTTGGAGACCTGAAAGAAGCAAAGCTTGTTAGCCAACCACGTCGCAGGTGGATGTGATGCCGACGGGCAAACGAGAGAGACGGGTCGAATTGTTTGGGGGCGACGGGCTGGAATGCGAAGTTGATCCAGGCGATGGCGGATAAGAGACGAAGAGTCGAAAGGTCGAGGGAGGATGCTACCATCGAGCGAGCGGGCAGGTGGAGGTGTTTCTCCTTTCTAGGCTGTCTCTTTTGCGTGTCTCGTTCGTTTCGCTTTCTCAATTCCCAGTGGCTCTATGTCGGCGCCGGCAAGTTGGAAGATTCGTGGTGTGTGTGTCTCTCTCTCTCGCCTGCATGCGGTAGGAAAAGTTGGATGAAACTCACCTCTTGGTCGTTGGATTGATGATGGAATCACTCAATTGACGATGAGTCGTCGAAAGACGCAGCAAACAGGAAAAGAAAACACGAGCCGTTGGGCGGACGGTGGGAGGATGGGATGGTCGCGACAGGATTGGGAGACCAGGAGCAGGAGAGGGAGAGAGAAAAGAGAGGAATGGGTTGGGAGGTGCCTCTAATGTGGAGAGGAGAGATGGGAAAGGGCAAGGGTGGAGGAGTTATGAGCAAGGATGGCGGCGACGGTGCTGCGAGGAACCAGAGGGTAGTGGGAGAAAAAGAGTGGGCGGCAGTCGTCGCCGGGGCGGACAATGCGCTTCGGGGCGAGGTACGGGGATAAAAGTACACTGTGTGAAAAAGACGGAGAGAGGCACGGCGGAGGCGAGGAAATGGCGAATTGGCGGTCTTTCCAACTTGGTGGACAATGAGGAGGGGGTAAGGCACGCCGCATGGGGGGAGGGCACGGGGGGGGGAAGGAGGGAACCAGTGGCACCAGCCTGTGGTGCCAGACGTGGTCCACGGGGTTTCCTACCAGGCTGGTGTCTGTCTATGTACGCTGTACCTGTACCGATATGAGGCGTCCCGTTCTTTTGGACTTCAGATTGACAGCCCCGACTGGCTGTACCTGGCCATGATGGAGGAGTTGGCAGCAAGACTAGTGGCTTTTTGGGGGCCATCGCCGGGCGTCCTCGACACTGAAGCAGCCTGGTGGGGGACGCTGGACTCTGGAGGCTTCTTCCCGTGGCCAGTGCGCGGCAACGCACCTCACTTCACTTCACACCTCAAACTCGGGCTCACTTGACTTGAACTCATCACCAGCTCGCACTTATTTCAGCCATTTGCATTTCACATATGTATATACACACTATGAAAGTACTATAATTTCCATGGCTTTCGCAAGCAATACATAAGAAAAGCTTCAGAGATCAAGGCCACGAGCATAGATAGGTACGATGTGGGCAATGCTTTGGACGCGAATATCCAGCTACCTTCCAACCTGTCCGTACGGCGCGTCCCTCTGGCTATAGTGCAGGGGCCAACAGGGGCTGGGAGTTCCAGAAGCACGGACAAGGTACATGTCCTGGCCTTGGTTTTGGTGCTAAGCTGTCTCTGGTGCGGCCCGGTACGTATCCACCTGTACCTGCTTTATGTGATATATCGCCTTACATAAGGGCATGTACGTACTTCTCGATGCATTTAGCCCCAGTTTCTCGTCTGGCCTCCCCGGTCGCTATTGTCTTAGGTTGTCCTGTCATCGCCTGTCTCTTCCTTTCCTGAGCCAAGCTAACGTCGATGTTCAGCGCCGTCTTCTCGCCCCGAGCTGACACTGAGAGATGCGGTTAGAGGCACCGCAGATCGGGAAGCCGATGAGATGGATGCTTTGTACCGTCCACAACCTACCTATTCCTTACGCGCCTACACCCACGCATACTCCGTACCTACACTACCTTTGCTCTGCTCCTGTGCAAGTGTCAGAAACACACGGCCAGACTGACGAAGACCTCGCCGACCAATCGACGACAACCTGCTAGACCTGGATGGAGACGATGACCAGGAGTGTCTTCCAGCGGGCGTGGATCCGCACCCAGGCCTTTGCAACGTTGAAATCACCGCGACCGGGCCAATAGCCAGTGGAGAAGAGCTCGGCGAGGTCTCATCCAGCCAGAGGTTGCCCGCAACGAAGCCGAAGTCCCTTGGAGTCCCTGGCGTCTCTGGGCGGGAAAAGAACGGGGGAAAGGGGTCTCGCACTGGTCTGCCTGGCCTGACTGGTCTTGAAAAGTCCTTGTTCGCCGCCCTGACTAATGTAAAATTTCCTCGCGCTACCACTGACCATAGACCAGGCACGGAGATGGCCTCTCTGGGCCCTGTGTGAGCTCTTCCTTCGGCCGGGTACGAATCCGCTAACTGCAATGGGACTCCATGTCTCTCCTAGACTACCGCTACGGATACAATCTGTTGCTGTGTGGTAGTTAATATGGATCAAGCCACCTTTGGTGACTGGTCTAGGAACAATAATTAGGTGAGAAGCACGAGCCAATGCCAATATGAACCGGAACTTTGACATATTATCTTGAGCTGACGCCCATTTAGCAAATTGACGGTTCGCGGTCTACAGCGACTTGACAACATCATGATGATTCCTACGGGTGCAATCTGTGAACTCCGTAAGCGTCGAACGGCAACCCATCCTCTGCCGACCGGCAGTAGCATCTGCGGATGTGGAGGACTCGGGAGTCGGTCGGGGAGGGGGGACCGCGGGCGGGCTCAGTTCAGATTCAGTCCCAACCAGGAAGAAGAAAATCTGCACGCTTCCTTTTTCGCAACCATCTGCACCATAGCCTGCAGCTGCAAGCAACGCCAGACCATCCGCCGCGGCCAAGCAGACGAGAGATCCACCCATCCACAACCTACCCAACATGGATGGGTTATGGAACATTGGAATTCGAGTAACGTCCTTCCATCAAAACTTCCATTGCAATTCTCGAAACACTACTGTCCTCGTCAGCCGCCTCCCTAGGGCAAGGAGGTGAACGAAGTTGTTGCCGTGGGCAAGGTCCTATCCACACCTTCAGGTCCTCCACAAGATCTACCCACCACCACGGCCTCGTTCATTACGGTGGCCACCCATCATGGAGTGCGGGTACTCCGTATTTACCAGGCCTTTACCCTACATACTCGTTGGTGTGCACAGATCTGGATCTTAGTGTTAGTTGGACGCCAAACTGCATTGCACACTTACCAGACAAACAAGCAAAAGACCCAAACTCTCCATACACTTGGCCGTCACCTTTTGATTCGCCCGCAAACGCTTCTGCAATCTGCACTGCCTCGACCTTGCTTCAGAAGACAGACCATGGATGTTGAGGTGGGACAAAGAACCCGCATGCTCAAAGGCAGCCTTCTCTCAAAACAGGCCTAAAGTACATGGAGACCAGTAGCATTCCCTTTCTTTTCTACTCCAAAGTGGGAACTCATGCTGTCAACTCAAAAAAAGAGCCAGACGCCAATGGGCCGGTCCATCGCTCTAGTTCTCTTTCATCCATTAGGAAGAACCGGGGCCGCATCGGAGCTACGGTCCCACGGCCATGGCGGCTACTCTACTCATCACCGTTCTAGCTCGTACAAGCGTCTCTGCCACCACATTCGGCGTCAACGATATTACCTTCAGACCCGGAAATCGTATGCATAGTCTCGTCCTGAGATCGTCCTTGCGCTTATTGGGGCAGGCAGCGGAATCTCGGATTGCCGTGATATCGGATTATCGCGAGAGATCCCGTCTTCTTGTCCACCCTTGCGTCCACTTAAGATGTTTGGCCGCTCCACCTCTTTTATGCGGTATACCACACGCCGTCTATCGATAATTGGACAGTGTTGGCCAACTACTCTCAACGAGATCGTCGTCTGGGACACATTGAAAGATCCTTTTGATCAAAGAACGATATGATAAAAAAAAAAAAACCGCTTGCTTGCCCTGGCCTATGTGTTTGCTTCAAATCTCGTCTCATTTAGCAATTCTCTCTTGTGTGCGTGGCGCAAAGACTCCAGAAGCAAGAAGCTAACGTAATGGGAAAAGAGTAAGCAAAATATACTTAGACACATACAAATCCTATCATCAGGGGCAGTGGCGTCCAACGCCTCGACCAACTGTTCGAAAGCCCAGTTTGGATCTTGACTATCTGAATAATATTCTAGCCGGCTCACATTAGGAGCTGTCATCACGCCAAGACAAGGCTCTATGTCGAATATTCCTCTACCCAAACCCAATATCAAATAACTGGTCGACAATAACAGCATTGTTTGCGGCAAGTATTCATTTCACTATTTCCGAGTTTCCAACATCTTTGGGCCTCCGACTCAGCCCGAGATGTTTGCTTTTTACCAGTCCACGTACTCCTTCGCGTCTGCCCTCGGGCGCTTGCTACTTTGCTGCAAGCTGCCGCCAAGGTGATTCACCTACATACGAGTTCAGTGTTCAGTACTGGCTACCGCTACACACGATTCTGCTTGCACATGGTACCATCGGCGGATCAAAAGCTAGTACTAACAAAATCCTGCCAGTAAACAAGATCTACGTCTGAACGCGATAATCTGTTCCGGTACCCAGATCCCCATTGACGCACGGGCTTAATAAACCCGAAAAGTCGACTTCGATGTCTGTTCAAAGAATCGCTCGGCCGTGTTTGAGCATCGAGCAAAGCAGGCTTTGCACTAAGAAAGCCACCGACCCAAGCTGCTCGGCAATAGACGAAGCTGTGAAGCTCAAAGAGAGACATCATTCATACTGACTCGGTCCTGTTGCATTGATTGGCTGTCAGAGCGCCTCGACGGCTTAGATCTTGGAAATGGTACTTGTAGGGCAATCATTGCAGCCAGCCAATAAAACGCCACACGAACATGATCATGTATCGAGAGCTAAGCACCACATTAACCACAAGTCACGGTATCGAGATGGGCGCTCCGACTTGCGATACTGCCGGAGCCACCCTCTTAGTCGGCCGACTTAAAATATGAAAACTTACTTCTCTGGAAAGCAAACAACAGAGCAAACAGACCAGAAGCGGTATCTACTTCGCAGGCTCACCGGGGAGAACCGTCTGAAGCCCAGGGCATTCGGCGCTTCGTCGTTACGTCTAAACCCTTACAGGGCGCACAGATTATCACGTCTTTCACATCGAAGTCAACGTACGCGTTGACACATTGGAGAGGGTAGGTATCTCTTGATTTACCGCTCAGTGACATGAGAGCCAACGCCTGGAGTTTGGGACGGTTAGACTCCACCATTTTAGCTGCCTTGAAACACCAAGCCATCTTAGCCGACCATGCAAGGGCAAAATATCACCCACCCTTGCTGGTAACTGTATGCATTAACACAGTCAGGCTGTTGTGAATCTCATCTGCGTTACGATAATACGATGGCGGTCGAAGCCTCCTCGAGGCGGGCACAGAAAGATCGGACAGTGATCTCGGGGTTCCATTCCGCTGACCTGCAGGCGTGCACTTCCCGAACCTGTTTGGACTTGTCGATCATCACCAAATTTTGGACGGTTTTCTGGGGGGGCACAACGGGGCTATCGAGAATGTGCCCCTACCATGCGGTATCCGTACCAGGTAACACCATCCTCACTGTCGAAAATACGGTCTGAAGTGGATTCTCAGTATTTCATGCAATGGATAGACCTTGCTCTGGCCCCTCGTTTGTTGTAATTCGGAGTCCAGACTTCTTGCCTCTCAGGTCTCACTCGATGGCACGTCTCAAAGGCGAGACTCTCTACAGTGTGCTGGTGGGGAAGCAGCTCCAGATCGACAAGCCAGATGAGGGACATCTGCTTTTGCAAACCAAGGCTTTAGCAGCCGCCGTCCGAGAGACTTTGACAAGAACGCCGTCTAAAGCGGCTCTCAAAAGGGAACCAATAGAAGCATTTGACAAGCCGGCGTACCTAGACATCTCGCATCCGAAATAAGGTAATTTCGCACATTCACTAGATGCATTGCAAGCAGCCGGTCGGAAACTACCAGAGAAACTATTCCCGCCTGGTACAGGGAGGCCACATGGCAGACGAGCTGCCTTTTCCTCAAAGTAAAGCGGGATCCATCCAAGCCATTGGCAGAGGCTGGGGGCTCATAGTACGTAGTCATCGCACGCCTGAAGAGGCAAATCTGTGGAGTTGCAAAAAGTCGTTCCACGGGGGATCACGAGAAGGCTCTTTTTAATTGAAGAGGACCCAAAATTGTGGAGGCTCTCTTCGTTTCCGAGGCCCGGTCCCATCCACTCACACCGTCTTCGTCGTCAAGGTCGTCTTGCCCATTTGCCTCTGCCGCCCACTGACCCAGTGCAACTCCATGAGTGGACGAATAGCAGTGCGTACAGTTGGTGAACGCGCCCTAAAAAGTTGGCAGATGGAGCGTTCCCTGCGCGTCGTCCTCTTGCATGTCATGCAGGTACGAAGATGGTGCTCTGCAAGGTCGTTGTAGTAATGAGCGGCACCCTCTTACGATCATCTGCTGTTCCCCTGAAGACTCCCCCTAGTGAAGGTTACCTTTCGCGGAAAATCGTCATTATTCCATCTGGACTTTGGCCGGCTAGTTCGGACGGCGTGTGCTTTGACCTTGGGTACTGACGATTGGGTTTCTCCTGTTATGGAGTATTACACAGTAGATGCTGAAGCATCCGGAAAGGAGAAAAACGAAGAAGAAAAAAGAGAACGTGGTGTTCTAGAAGGGCCCACCGAAGCTTTCCGCCCCTGAGCCTGCCTCTTGTGTAACCACCATCTGGCACATCATACAGACGAGCTGGCGTCCAATCCATGACTCCAGCGCTCCTTCGTTGGCCACCGTGGATATCGTCCTCCACTCCGGCTGTTCGAGTTTTGTTTCGGACTGGACTAGATCCTCATGGATCCGGAAAGCTGTGAAACGAAGCCTCTTCGCTGTGTGCTCTAGAATACTGTTATGCGGATGATTTGAATTAGGACAATTGGGAGACGAAGGATATCATTCTACCTTGGGGAGACATACAGAAACCGCGGAACATACGGTAAAGCGCCACCAACCAGAGTACGGGTTCAAGCGATGCCTGTGGCGTTCGCAGCCGCCTGAAGAGTTAGAACGATGTCCAAGCATAGCTCCTGCCCCTGTAGATCACACAAGTCACTTGAGGAGGGCTTGTGCGTCCCCAGAGTCCTGGACACAGAAGACACAGCCACACAGCATAGGAATGGAACCTAGACTGATAGACCAAGATGGGGCGAATGGGTTCGCCCATCATGGAACCGGTCGTATGGCAGAACCGTACTGCACCGGGCAGCCAGAGACGGAAGCCGGACCGGCCAGCACAAGCGTCATCGGCCGGAGCAGAGCCCCGCAATTACGTTGCCGGCACCGAAAAACAAGCTTGCTTAGCGCCGTCATACCAACCTCTCTGCCCGCATCTTGGACGCGAACTTGAAGCTTGTTTTGCTCGCGGCCGCATTATTCTTCTTCATTCCTCTGCCAATTCCACCACGGACAGCGTCTTGAAGTCAATTGAGCGCGCAAACGGGCAAACATGTCTATCCCTATGAACCGCCTGGGCGGCCGCGGTAAGCATCTTCGCCATGTTTCGTTTTCGAATCCTCCTAGAGCCATGGCTCGAAATCCGAGACCGCCACAAACAGGCCCGGATCAATACAATGCTGCTGCTCGACATTTGGGCCCCGGACGCGCGCTGACACGAGCATAAATTTTGCAGCCTTCAGCCACGCCGACAACGACGACGACGATACGGAGCGCGAGTACGATCGCCTCCGTGACCTCGCCCGCGAGGAAGCCAACAAACGCAATCAGGCCTTTGAGCGCGTAAGTGGCCACAGCCTAAGCCTAAGCCCAAGCCGAAGCCTTGTCCAAAACACGTGGTTTTGAGTTTTGTGTGATGCCGCAAGACTAACACCAACCCTCGATGCTCTCCAGTCTCAACAAGCATACCAGTCGGGCGATGGCGCGGCCGCCAAGGAGCTCTCGAACGAGGGCAAGCGCCACGCGCAAAAGATGGAGGACTACAACCGCCAGGCGTCCGAGTTTATCTTCCGGGAGAACAACGCCGCCGGCCGTGTGACGGGCAGCTGCGTCGATCTGCACGGGCAGTACGTCGAGGAGGCGGAGCGCATCCTCGAGGAGCGCATCCGCGCCGACCGGGCGCGGGGCCAGGAACACTTGCACGCCATCGTCGGCAAGGGAAACCACTCGACGGGCCACGTGCAGAAGTTGAAGCCGAGGATCGAGGCCATTTGCCGCGAGATGGGGCTCAAGTACTCGACCGAGGAGAACGCCGGCCGGATCTACATCAACCTCCAGGGCGGGGATGCAACGATGCCGCCGCCGCCTCACACTGGTGGTGGACAGCAACACCACGGAGGCGGCCAGCAGCAGCATCATGGTGGCCAGCAACAGCACCATGGCGGTCAGAACCAGCAGCACGGCGGGCAGACCCACGGTGGACAACAGCAGCACCACGGCGGCCAGAACCAGCAGCAAAACCAGGACGAGACTGGCGACTTGGTCGTCAAGATTCTCAAGAAGCTGGAGAAGGCTTGCTGTATCGTCATGTAAGGGGGTCTTGGTCTCTGTTGTGGCCTTCTCCGCTTGCTACCCCCTTTATGGCTTTCGGCTGCCGAGACGCATCATTGTATGCGGCCCGGCCTTTTTTTGAACCTTGGATACCCAGCGGACTCAACGTGAAATGGTAATGTCTTCTATTCTTCTGAACCTATGTATATATAGGCTTGATACCCTGGCGAGACGTCACTGGACTCGGTCGCTTCGGGATTGGATATAGGGCGACGTGCGTTTTGTCCACGTCAGGATAACTTAAATACATCATTCAAGAATTTTTTTGATATAATTGGAACCAATTCCTCGTCCACGGTGTTTGCTGTGTCTTGAAAGAAATAAACAATCTCGATACCTACGAAATCTCGAATTGGAATTGATCTTTTGAATTTGACAGCCGAGGCTAACGCTTCAAAGCTGTGTAGAGAGCCCTCGCCAGTGCCGGATGACAACCAATATCGGCTCGGCATTCAAAGTAGTAGAGCAGAGTCTCCCAGATAAAGGCAGTGACTCTCGCGCATCGGAATTCCCATTGAAGTCTATGCATCTATCCGAGGTGAAGCTCCAAACGAAATCCCGATAGGTTCTTATCGTTATCGGAGCTCTAGCGCTGTCTGATTTATAGAGATCTGATTGGCCAGCGCTGACTGGGGGTAAGGCAAGCTTGCCTGCCATCCCGTTCGGCGCAGCGCTGCTCTGCTGAGGAAGTGCTTTAACCAAAGAAATTTCAACCATCGTCATCGCCCCCAGAATCAACCACAACTTCCATCACGTACCACCCGGCCTCGCATATACCCTGTCAACTTCACGAGTTCATCAGATCAATCACATTTCAAAATGGACGCGTAAGCTTTACCCCCCTTGAATGATCCCCTGGAAGTACTAGAGGAACATAGAGATCAGACATAGCGACTAACGCGCAATTCATCACCAGCCTTACCAAGACCGAGGAGGCCCAGCTCCAGCAGAGACTTCAGAAGCGCCAGGTCAAGGAGTTCATGAACGTACGTTTCTCTCTTCAACCTCCCATTCCGCCATTCACAAAAAAAAAACACGAAACAATCCGTTCCTCCGTCTCCCATGTTTCTTTCCTCCTTCGGTCGCTGTTCGAAAAAGCGATAAGACTCCCAAGACTCTGTGGCTAATCCCTTCCCCCCCTTTTTACAGCTCTTTGGCAACCTCGTCGACCACTGCTTCACCTCGTGCATCGACGACTTCACCTCAAAGTCCCTCTCCTCCCGCGAGACCGGCTGCATCACCCGCTGCATCCAGAAGCAGATGTTCTCCCAGCAGCGCCTCAGCGAGCGCTTCCAGGAGCACAACGCCCAGATGACGGCCCAGATGCAGGGACAGTAAATCCACAGTCGAGAAAGAAATCCCAAATGATGTAAAAAAGAGAGAAGAGAATGGGCACGCAGAGGGTGTTCGATAGAGCGAGCGCGCGCGCGCGTGCTGATGTAACAGTATTCCCAGCAAGGCAGGCGCAGACAAGCCCAGTCGGAGGGGAGAAGGCCCTGGGATTTGCAACATTTACCACACACGATCTCCAAATTAACGAAGCCAGGCGAGTGAGGTGGGACCGACAACCACGAACGAGGAGGGTTTCCTGTATATTACATTATGTTACGTTTTCCTTCCTCTGACCGGTGGTTAGAAGACGTGGCATAGTACCTTTATGCGGGTTTGGAATAAACACCGCTGTATGAAGGGAGAAACGAATGGATAAAATATCTACTCCATGAGCCGTCGAGACCGTTTGATTGTATGCCATCAATTCGGGAGACAAAAATCACAGTGAAAACGGGCGTCATTTTGGTCGTACCCAGCAATCTGCTAGGGGTATCCACAAACTTGATCCTACGTAGACTATGGGATTTCCCAGTGACGATGGCTGGAATAGGTATGATGCACCCACGTTTATCCTACACACTTAAACGCCTAAACCCTTTTGTCGTTGTTCCCCTCCAAATCATTCATTCCCTTGTGGCCGACGATAACCCCTTCGGCTTCATTATTTCTATCTCAACGTCCATCCTCATCCTTCCTCAAGACTCTTCGAGGTCTTCGCTTAATACTTCCCTCACAGCCTCCAACTGCGAGAGGACCTTGCTCTCCAGGACATTTCCTGGCTGGCCATTCTCATCCGACGCGCCAGTCTTGATGCTCTTCCACTCCACCTCACGCTGGCCCAGCGGCAGAAGTCTGTCGCGCAGCAACTTGCGGCTCGATAACCAGAAGTCGATGTTTTCCAAAAGGGAGGCAGCATCCCATTGGATCTCTGGGGTATCACGGTTGTTGGCAGTTCGCAAAGCGGCGATAACTCTTGTCAACAGAGCAAGAGAGTGCACCTCTGATACTGCAAGGAGCGTCACATAGTGCGGCGTCTCTCTCGATGCTGTACGACTGGCGCCAGGTGCCTCGAATCGGTCAACGCTAGACTTGAGAAGCAGAGGGAACTGGTTAAGAACGTAACCCAGTTCAGGCGCAACCGTTCCGCCCAGGGCAGTGAGAAGATTCAGCAATAGGGGCAGAACACCCTTGACCCAGATGCTGTAGCATCGCTGGGGTCCAACAGCTTCCGAGAAGGGAGAGATATTTCCGCGGCGCATAAAGTTGGTGATGCCTGCCGAAGTCAGGTGGCTCAGCAAGCCGTCGCAAGCCATCTGTTCTGCCACCGCCGGCAGGGTAGAGAGCTCCAGCAAAAAGAGCAAGCTCAACTCGCCATAGATCGGGTCGCCGTTGATGGAAAGTTTGTCAGCCCAAGAGAAAAGTGATGTCGCTGCGTGCATGGCATCATATGATGCCATAATGTTGAGTACCTGTGTTTGACATTGGTCAATGGTTGGCATGTTGAGACAAGCTTGCAAAATGGCCGTAAGCAGAGCAAGGTCCTCAGGTGCAACGGCAGCCTCGGAATCGTGCACAAGGGCAACGAGAGTTCTGAACCCCTTTGCGACTACTCGGTCGAGAAGGTTCAGAACAGTCTGAGTAAGTGTGATCGAGAAGCCGTCACCTCCGTTCTTCGAGGCTCCCAGGGACTTCTTTTCCGCAGCACTATACGCACGCAGGGTAACATAGATTGCCTTGAGCATCGTGCGGTAGTACGAGATTGATTCCGGGTTGAAGGGCTCCTCGACAGCGCTGATGATGGTGAACAATGTTCCCAGAAGTTGGTTCACATCGTGAGATGAAATGGGACGACCAACGAGACGCTGAACGAGAAGCAAACTCAGATCAGCTCGCTCTTCGACAATCCGCATGAAGATATTCTCTGGGCCTTGGTTGGACCGATTCGCTTCGAGACATTGCTGCGCAACTTGCAACATTTGTCTGGCGATGGTTTCGTTTTCTGCCAGAGAGCTACTAAGCTCAAGAAGCAGGTATTCCCATGCGTGGAACAGCGACTGCGGCAATATCAGTACGGGCCGAAAGGGCAGGTGGGTGTCCAGGTGAGAAACTTACAATCTGCGCGTCAACTAGGGACAGGTTGGCGTTGGCAATCCCCATCTCGTTACGAAACCCATTGTTGCGACGACCATGCCAGCCTGGATCGAAGCTCAACATCTCGGTTGCACTCTCCAGATCATAGAAATAGCTTCTACCTAGCTCGCCAGGTCTCAGTGATGTCCTTTTGAAAGCTTCTAACGAAACTCCGGGGTATTTGCTTGTGAAGTTTTTGGCAAAGTTGCTGTGCAGAGAAGTATTGTAGCTCGAAACTTCTACGCCGTCCCTTAGATAGTAGTCTAGGTCGGATACCAGGCTCTTGGCGAATATGTCGGCCCCGCCCATCTGCCGTAAGTGATAGAGCTGCATGGCGAATATCTCGGCAATGTAAGCGGCCATTTTGGCATCTGTGGCAGCCTTAACGGCATCTGTCTTGCTTGTGACGGTAAAGCTACTGAGGTCCTTGACGTAAAGGCGCAGAGAGTCCAAGAAGGACGAGTCTTTTTGCATGGTGAAGATTGTCCAAGGCCAATGGTTCTGAGATGATGCAACGAAATCGAGGATCCTGACTGCCTCGCTTGTTTCCAACTCTTTGATCTTCTTCAGCTTTGCAAAGGCTGTCGCTAGCACCGAGTTGGGCGTCGATGAAGCGTCCTTCTTGACGCCCTTGAGGGCATCTCTGGGCGTCTTGCCTGTCAAGAGACAGTTTGATAGCCACTGCTGGCGGTTCTGCACAATTGTGGAGAAGAATTTCCACGTTGTCTGCACATCCTTCGCAACGAGGAAGGGCTTGTCGAGTCGCGACAAGACTTCGATAAATGACCGGGACAAAAGGGGACCTAGGTATCCCAGAAGGGAAGGAGGATCATCGTGAGCTTTGGCAGCACTTAGCACCAGAGCCTCCAGGAGGAGCAATGCTGGTCGCCGGAATTGCTCGCAGATTGCACATAACCTTGCCAAAATCGATGACGTCTTGAAGAGGTGTTCTTCAAATGTCGCTGATGGTCTGTCCAGGTAGCTCGCAACACGTAGTAAGGTTGTCGTGAATCGCAAAGCGCATGTGAGCTGTTCCTGAGCTGAGGCTAGTCGATCTTGGTAGAATGTTGAGTCGGGGATTTGGAGACCATTGACCAAAGTTGTGAGGAGCGGCTGGAACCTAAGAGACCCTGTTGAGGGCGAGAGGAACGCATCGATAATGTAGGACGCTGCAGGTTCCAAGCAAGCCGCCAGCGTATCCGCGCTCTCTTGGTCACCCATCCCGTAGGTGTGCTCGATGATCTGATCCATGACAGGGACAACGTGCCGAATGAGCAGTGCTTTGTGAAGCTCTGATCCGAAGCGCCAAGTTGAGGAGGTCTCAAAGACGTCAACCGCGGCTTGAGCAATTGCGAGGCTGACTTTGCCCAAGACTTTGTCCGCCACGCCGAGCCAAACGTTGTTCGATATTTTCTGCCGTCCAACCAGCTTGTTGCCGGATTTGCGTTGAACAGCGCTGCTCTTGACGCTGTCAATGAGGCTAGAAAAAAGCCGTACAGCCGAAAGCAACAGTTCATATCGGTCTCTAACTAAGTCGAGATTACCGGTGATCTTTGCCAATTTTCCTGCTTGGGCTTCCGAATTGAGAAGTTCGCAACGCGCCAAGTAAGACCAGACTCTCGTGGGGCAAAGCGGCAGGATTGCATGTAAGAATTGAACGCATGAGTTGAGCACTGCGATGCCCTGTCCTTCGGTCGCCTTCTCGTCTTGCATATAGGCATCCATGGTCTCGCAGACAACCGCCACAAGGTCTTTGTTCCCGGAGATTTGCTTACCAATTTCATCCAAAAGCTCTTGTCCCGACTTGAGCGATGTTTCGCCGCTCAAGCCCTGCTTTTCAGACTTCAGTACCTCCGCGCGCAGTAGTGTTGCTAAGAGAGCAATAGTTTCTGCGGTTTCCTCTGGCTGGAACGCATCCAGCTCGCTGCGGTAAGTCTCAGGTGCCAGTTGGATTTCGAGCCTCTTGCCAAGCAAAGCAAGAGCAGAGTGCTCATACTCCAATAGAACCACGCGACCCGTATCCGTCACAAAGCGTCCTACTGTTTCCGCAGGTATCCTAAATACGTCGTCCACCCGAGTTCTGCGATTCCATGCCGTGGCAGGCGTGAAAAGCGGTATGTCTTCGAGTAGATAAAATGTGTTGGTATTGTCCTCCTCCTGGGCTAGCTCGTACTGCTGGTAGTCATCGGGGAGAATGAAGGTAAGTGATGGGGTTTTGCGCAAGAGGTTGACTACCGTATCCGTCCGGTCGTCAGCAACGGTGCAGTTCGCCAAAGTCCTGCAAAGATTGAGGAATGGCAGCAACTCAAATGGATATCGGTTGAGGGCCTGGTGGAAGTAATATTCGAGTGCAACATCGTCGTGGAGCACCTCGGCCAAAATATCACTTGAGGCATGCAGCGAAGGCTTCGAAAGGTCCCAATATTGCTGGCCAGCTCCCAGGACCGAAAGGAGAGAGGTGACAGAGTCTGACTGATACCCTACGAGGGGATATGTGGCTTTGAGGAAGTCGACATACGAAAGCCGGATTCTGGAACTCAGAAGTGCCGAGAAGGCTCCGTCACTGGAGGCCCCAATAGCCAGTGCCATCTCGGACAAGACTTCGTAAGCCCGTCCATGCGATGTGACAGCTACTGCCAGCTGCTCCACAACCTGCAAGTCCTTGTCCAAACCCGCATTGGTCAGGAAAATGTCAAATGACTTGCCGTCGAGAGAAACAATGCTCCCTGCAGAAAGACGGCGAGCGGTAGTGGGCCGAATCAAGACACCAGCCTCGAAAGTCTCCTGAGATCGCTGGTTCTGTAGCGCATCTCTCTTTTCGATTCGGTCGTGATGCGAATAGAACATGCGGTGGACAACGACGGTCCATGCAAATATGATGGGGCTTTGGCTCTCGCAATCGGCACTGGCTGCGGCGAGGATTGCATTGTGGACTTGCTCCAATACTGACGGAGCAGTAATGTAGGGGTCCTCGTCTCCACGATATTCAGGGGCCTCTTCGGCGAGACACTCGATAGATCGTGTAGGGTTCAGGAGCTTGATAGATATGGCTGAGATGAGAGATCTCAGGGGCATGATTAATGAGGCAATGGCATCAGTCGGCTGTCCGCTGTTAGTCCTGGCTTCCCAAAGAAGTCTGATTCTTGGTGAACTCACCGCGGTAATCCCGTTGAGAAAACCATAGTTATCCATCAAGGAAAACCACTGGCCAACCACCGCGGATGGTACAAAATCGTCGCCGCTGCCATCGACTGACTGAAAGACGACCGACAAGGCGTGTACAACTTCAGTGAGTGCTGTCCGCATCCATTCCAGCTCGATTTCTTCTCCCAGCAGGCTTTTATCTTCCACAACTGCTTCGAGCCCCTCGGCCAGTCGACCAATAGCCTCAGTGACATACTGCAAGTAGGTCGTGAGCAGATTTTCGAGGTATTTGGGACGCTCGTTCGCGGCGATCAACTGAGTTGTCGCGATCGGAAGATCAGCCGCAGAGGCTGGCGATGAAGGTTGGGTGTAAAGCACGTTCTCCTGCACCAAAGCAGCAGTCATCAGAAAGTGGCGTCTCTCTGCAAGATATGTCTGGAAAATTCGCTGTCGCCTTGACTCCTCTTTCTCGAAATCTGCCCAGATCGTCTCCGCATCCTGGGCGGCACCAGCGATAGGGACGAAAGATGACGATTGTACATTTGCGACGCCAGAAGCTTCCTGGAGGTTGATTATATCCTGGGAGGAGAGGGTTCCTGTTAGGTGGCTAGCTGGTCGCGACTGGAACTCGATGACTGTCGCGCGAAGCGCAGCAACGAGGTTGACCTTGGCATTCTTGCTCAACCACTGCGCATCCTCCTTGATAATTTTGATGTCGAAGTTGTCATTCGGTTTGGGAGTGACGTGTATAGCGGCGGTCCTCGTCTCGAAGTTCGACTTGGTGTGATCGCTCGGCGGCGCAAAGGCGGTCGACGGATCTTTTATGAGTGCTCGTACGAGATCATCTTGTAAAAACTGTACAACAGCTTCGCTCTTCCGCCTGGAGTCATCTTTGTCTGCCAGTGCAGCTGCGATGAGCTTCCAGGAGCTAGTTCAAGGATCAGTTTTCTGGACAATCAGCAAGTCAACAAACGCAGGTCTACCCACATAATGATGGTGTCTCCATTCAAGCATTCCTCCAGAGGAGGAAAGTATTGACGGTCTGCCACTTGCGCCATTGCCGCAGAGGTCGATTGGGCAGAGCAGTCAAGGTCCAGACTGCATCAGGCGAGGCTGCGATGAGCTATGTTGCCTGAGATGCAAAGAAAGTAAGTGGACGCGCTTGTACGCACTTGGACCCGCGAATGCTTTTGCAGCCTCTCTGCAGGTGGTTGACTGGAGCTCCCAAAAAAAGTGAGCTCAAGTTCCATGGTTTTTCCGGAAGTTGGCGCTAAGTCTAATTCGTCTTAGCGCCCGTTCTAGGCTCAATGCCACAATAGGCAGTCCCGGGCGCCGGGTCGCGATATAGCGGCGGGGCGGCCTGTCAGGGTATATTGCAGCTTGCCTCTAGGTACTTGTGCACTGTATTCTCAGTCGCAATGATCATCAATTAGTACAGTAAAAGTATACTCTCCGATATACTGTGCTACAATCAACTTTAGTGAGTCGCCGCCTTTTTATCTTCATTTCAACCCGTCCCATTGACTCACCTCATTCAAACCTCGAATGCCATTACCACCGAAGCGATACTTTTCGTGACAAGAGGCATTGGGATTCAGCAATTCTCTGCTGATTTGACTTACATTCGGCGGCCCCGGCACAATTTGCAAAATGCCGTCCTTAGATATCATCGATCACTCACCCCAGCATCCGGACCCTTCGCCACCAATTCCCACGGCATCCAACTTGATCTTGATCGACAACTACGATTCCTTCACCTGGAATGTCTACCAATACCTCATTCTCGAAGGCGCGAATGTGACGGTCTTCAGAAATGACAAGATCACGCTGGCAGAGCTGATTGACAAGAAGCCAACTCAGTTGATCATCAGTCCTGGGCCTGGACACCCCACCACGGATTCCGGAGTCAGTCGAGAGGCAATCAAGCACTTCTCTGGCAAGATTCCCATATTTGGTGTCTGTATGGGTCAGCAGTGCATCTTTGACGTCTATGGTGGAGAGGTCGGATCCGCAGGGGAGTGGCTTCACGGCAAGACATCCCCTTTGACACACGACGCCAAGGGTGTCTATGCTGGTCTGCGCCAAGGCCTTCCAGTTACCCGTTATCACTCTCTAGCCGGTACACGCGTGACACTTCCAGATTGTTTGGAGGTCACTTCTTGGGTTGCGACAGAGGACGGATCCCCCGGTATCATTCAAGGCGTGCGACACAAGGAGTACACCATTGAGGGTGTTCAGTTCCATCCCGAGAGCATTCTCACCGCAGAGGGCCGGACTATGCTGCGAAACTTTTTGCAACTTCAAGGTGGCACTTGGGAAGAGAACAGCCGGCTCCAGAAGGGCTCCGCGACCAACGGCGCCTCTGCTAAGACGACGTCATCTGCGCCGGCTGCAAGCAAGAAGAACAACATCTTGCAGCAAATCTATGCCCACCGAAAGGCTGCTGTTGCAGCTCAGAAGCTTATTCCCTCGCAAAGACCTGCAGATCTACAAGCTGCGTATGATCTCAATGCCGCTCCGCCTCAAGTCTCCTTCATTGAACGCCTTCGCCAGACCCCCTTCGATGTGTCCCTCATGGCGGAGATCAAGCGAGCCTCGCCCTCAAAGGGCATTTTCGATATCAATATCAATGCCCCGACTCAGGCGAAGAAATATGCCCTTGCAGGTGCCAGCGTCATATCCGTGCTGACTGAGCCTGAGTGGTTCAAGGGCAGCATCGAGGATCTGAGGGCTGTTAGACAAGTTCTGGACGGTATGCCCAACAGACCAGCGATCCTCCGCAAAGAGTTCATCTTTGAGGAATACCAGATTCTTGAGGCCAGACTTGCGGGCGCCGATACGGTCTTGCTTATTGTCAAGATGCTGGAGACGGAACTGCTGGAGAGGCTGTACAAGTATTCTCTTTCCCTGGGAATGGAGCCGCTGGTTGAGGTCCAGACAGCCGAGGAGATGACGACAGCCTTGAAACTTGGATCCAAGGCAATTGGCGTCAACAACCGCAACTTGGAGAGCTTCGAGGTCGACATGAACACAACAAGTAGATTGAGAAGCATGGTCCCAGAAAATACCATCATCTGCGCCCTGAGTGGTATCAACAGTCACCAGGATGTCATTCTTTGCAAGAACGATGGAGTCAATGCTGTTCTCGTGGGGGAGGCCATTGTCAGAGCGCCGGACACAACCAAGTTCATCAGAGAACTCTGTTCTGGTACAGACGCTGAGCCTGAACCGGTCAAGACCCAACCCCTTTTTGTCAAGATTTGCGGAACAAGAACTCCCGAGGCTGCCCTTGAGGCTGTCAAGGCAGGTGCGGACTTTGTCGGAATTTGCTTAGTTCCAGGTGCGAAGCGTTGCATATCTGATGAGACTGCTTCCGCCATCTCAGAAGCGGTACACACCTTCGTACCTACCGCCACACGTACAACAACGAGCATCCCTACAAAATCTGCTACAGATTACTACACTGCGTCTGTCGCCAGACTATCGAGCTCGCGTCCGCTCCTCGCAGGTATCTTCCAGAACCAGCCACTAGACGAGATTCTCGAGAAGCAGAAGCGTTTCAACCTGGACATTGTCCAGCTTCACGGCAATGAGCCGGTTGAGTGGGCCAACCTGATCCCCGTACCTGTTATTCGGGCTTTCAAGCCGAGCAACGTTGGCATCGGGAAGCGAGGCTACCACACCATTCCTCTGCTCGATTCGGGAGCTGGCTCAGGCAAGCTCCTTGACGTCTCCAGTGTCAAGGATATCTTGGCAAAGGATCAGGAGCTGCAAGTCATTCTTGCTGGCGGTCTCAACCCCGACAACGTGCTCGAGGCAGTCAAGGCTGTTGGGGAGTTTGGTGACCGTATCGTAGGTGTTGATGTGAGCAGCGGAGTGGAGGAGGATGGCAAGCAGAGCTTGGAGAAGATTAGAACGTTTGTCAAGAATGCGAAGAGCTTTAGATAGAGAGTTCGTGAAATGAGAAAGTGCCTAAGACTCTGTCAAGCGATCCAATCGAAGACTGTGATATTTGAATATCTGGACTTCAGCTCTGCCACAAAGCCCAGACCTTGATGTTCGCGAATAGTCCTGTCCATGATTCCACATCCTCGCATGACCCAAGACTGCTCTAAGATATGTGAGTAAGCTCAAATTGTGATTATTAGATTGTCAGTTTGCGCTATCCGCTTCTGTTGGATCAATAATCCTGCCTTCAGCTAGATAAAAGGGCAGATATCGACGATACTCAAGATGCCATAGGTTCTTATGAGATCGATGTTTGTCGCATTTCCAGATTTGTATTTTGGATGCCATATTAAATTGATTTCTTGAAATAATTCGGAAGGCATGGTGAGACTTCGCATCTCTCGCGCCTTCCTCCCAGTCTTTCGAGTGCTTCTCCATTTGTATCCTCCCTCCTTCCTTCCCTACTGCCCAGGTTCATTCCTTTACTTCCTCGAATCTCTCCGTATAAAACAGTCACCCTTTTCCCACCAATTCTCTCTTCCACCCCTTCACCCTTTCTACACCCTTTCTACCTCACTCACAGTCTCGGACTGACCTCTTCACACTTTCATCGTCAGCATTGGAGACCCTTCTTGCTCTTACCAACTGAGAACGCCCTTTTACCTTTTTCCCATCCAGTCTTACTCCAGCTCTTCACCCTTCTTACCTCGCTTGAAGTCTCAAGTCGCTCTTGCCTCATCTTCATCAGCAGCATCACAGACTTTGCTTCTCTTATCCCGTTGTCACCAAGTGAGAATTATTCTTTTCAAGCTTCACTTGCAACCATCGACCAAAGTTCATCCTTCACAATGGTTCGAGCAATCTTCAATAAGATGGTCATTACCGCTGCTGGAGACTTCCCTAGTGGTTGCTCCAGAGAGCAGATGGTCCAGTGGGTTAAGATGCGCAAAGGCAAATTCTCACGTCATTTGGACGAGAAGACGACCCATCTGCTATTCACCGATGAGGAGTTCAAGTCCAAGAACAAGCCCCACCGAAGTAAGGTCACCTTTCTCTTCAAATAACATTTTCTCCCCTCATGTTTCATTCCTTTCCTTTTGTTCCTTGCCCAGAAGCTAATTGTCTTTGTTATCTCTCAGTCAAAGAAGCAGAGAGAAGAAGCAAGACGAAGGGCGCGAAGAAAATTCACATTGTGAGCTGGAGTTGGTTCACCAAATCTTGCGGCGACAACATGAAACTCGCAATGAGGGAATACAAATACGATGCCATGAAGATCAAAGAGAAGAAGGATGCCAAAGCAGAGATCGAAAGGGCCCGGGCTGCAGCGTCTGCTTACAGGTGGATTCGTCCTGGTCAGTGAAGATTCATCAATCCTATTGCTTGAACACCGTTGACGTATCAATCCAGAAATGTACAGTGTCGCCAAAGACCTGACCTCCTTCGAGTACAAGGTTGATCTCTTCCGATCGTCTGAGAATGAGGATGGAACTCTGCACGAGAAGTACGAACTCTACGTAAGTCACAAGCGTTTATCCTTTCTGACTGGCTATCACAAACTTGAAATCGAGTCCAGCTGACATGTGGTGCTAAAAACTCAAGTTCTTCCGGTCTCACTCCTCTAGGCCGCACTTGTACTGGTTTGGCGCAAAGCTTTTCCATAAGAAGGACAACGGCAAGTGGGTTGAGCGCGGCATTGAGCGCCCGAGTCCCTGTTGTTCATCCTTCCGGAACGAGTATGACAGATTCAGAAAGTTCTTCGAGCTGAAGACCAAGATTCGCTGGGCAGACAGGGTCGCCAGAGCTGGAACCCAAGAGAAAACTGCGTTCAGTTACTCCCCTCCGGTAAGATCATCCTACCAATCAAATTGAGGCTCGAAATAGCAATCAACACTTGCTTACAATGAACCTTAGACTGGTGGAAAACCCGTGGGTTGCAGAATGGTCGGTGCACTTTACAACAAGGCGCTCAGAAGCAACAAGAAGATGCTTCGACGCTACGCTGAGCTCTTTGGAGATGAGTTGCCGTCCGACATCCAGATCGAAGACGCATGCAATGACGTCTTGAAGGACATCATCGACGAGGTTTGCGCAACCCCTGAGATTGATGCCAAAGACGAGAATGGAGTCAACGAGATGATCATGGCCAAGATGACCCTTGGCCCTGGCAAGAATGAAACTATCGACTCTGACATGGAGGGACACGCTGAGACCGATACTCTTTCCGATCCTGGCGACATGGCTCAGTCTTCTTCTGAGATTGAAGATATCGTCATGGAGATTCACGATGAGTGCCTTTAGACGGGCCGTTGACAGGGCTTGACAGTAACTCACTTACCTAGAATACTGGGTTTATTGGGACCTCGTCTGGTGCAGACGACATTCCAGGTATATAACCCCATGGGGTAACTAGCAGTCTTACTGATGAGATTGCGGATGCCCTTGATGCAAGTCTGCAAGAAGCAACAGCATAGTGAGTTAAACTTGAGCAACTACTCCACTGGCCAGCTACTTACCGTTCTTCAGATGCATCTGAGAAGAGACATCTCTCTTCTTTCTGGGATTTCGAGGTAGCTTTTTTGAGCGAGATTTTCGGCAATGGTTTTGAGCTTGGACGACAGACAGGAATGGCTTTGCATTTCGATTCCCCTTTTCACCATGGACTTCTACATGGGAAGTAGCAAGAAGAGGCCCACAGCTTTTATTCAAGGTTAGGTAATACCTTGAGAAGACGAGAGCGTGGCCGACTTGATTAGATCCGAGCAATAATAAATGGTTTCTGCAGCTTAAGCTTTGATTTCCTGTTGTAGTACATGTGGAAATTGGAAGAAATCCCGGGTGATTAAACCCTTTCAGTACACGAACCAGTCGGTCTTTATTTTTGAGCGATAGCTCTTGAGTTTGTGAGAATCCATGTTAGATACATGGGTATCTTTCGAGATGTCATGGCTGGGATCTCTCCACTCGAGATCCCGTCATGTCGGGACGAATGTCTCAGCGGCTCTGATCAAACTAACAATTGGTTGTTTTTGTTGTGGCCAAAACTCATGTGGCTGAAGGAGCTTAGATGACCACTCAAGTGCCCGCGGAGGGCCGATCTAGTAGCTTGCAGATAGCAGGTCAGACTTATATGAGATGCTACGTTCTAGACGCAGTAAGATGGGAATCTGCCCTATTACCCCTGGCAATTGACGCCATGGGATCGACACTGCCTCGTGCTCATTGGACGACGATTTTCAAGCTGGTCAATTAGGAAGAGGCTGAGTATGAGACAGAAAAACCAATCAATCGTTGACGATCAATTCTCACTCAACCTAGGCCCGCGCGTGTCAGATCCCTTGAGATACATAGAGAAAATGGGGTCTCCGCCAGAACTGCACAGGTCCTCCGCTCCTTTTTCGTCGTCATTCCTCGAGAATCAGATGCGAAGTTTTGCATCGGACACTGATTCTTGGCTCAATCAATGATTTGAGGAGAGTCTCGGTGGACTTAACCATGTTGTTTCCTTATTCACTAATCACGTTGGCGGGTTTCTTGCCACTCACCTTCACCATGAGCCTCGAAGGGCGACTTCCCCAAGAAACGCTCGCGATGGGTTTCCCAGATCACGGCGCTGGACTTTCCCCGGCACCAACGACAGCTCCCAGCGAGGAGTCGAGGCAAATGATGCTCGAAGCCAGAAGTCTACCCCCCAATGCCTGTGGAGTTCGTCGCCTTGATAATGGAAGTAAGTCTTGACCCATGGCTCCTGCGATTCACGGAGCTGGCTGACGATATCTTCCTTGCTGTCAGCTTTCGAGACATTCTCTTGCGTCAGCAACGATTGCTACAGCTCGGGACCATGGTTCGGATGTCGCAACGTCCTCAAGACAGAATGTTTTGATGGGAACGCGCCTGTTTGCCAGCAGACAACGTCGTCTCTAGGCCAGAAAGCGCTTTGCTGGTATGTCTTTTCGTGATCTTTTTCATTGAACACGTCCCGAAACTAGATATACCGGAGCCACTGGTCTCATTCGTGCCTCCGGAGTTCGATAGGTTCAAGTGCTAACTGATATCCAAGCACTCGATCAGGTCCGAGCCAGTTACCGTATTGCCTGACACTCCTGAGGCCTGACGACTCAGGACAAAAAACATGGCTCCGATGCGGCAATCCTGCCTACAGTGGACAAAAAATCATGGTAATAGGTACCGAGTCCGACGACCCAGACGCGACCAGGACTGTAGACCCTTCGGACACTGCAACAACCACGCCACCTCCGTCCGGATCATCCTCGAACTCGACAGGTGCCATCGTCGGAGGCGTGGTCGGTGGGGTGGCCGTGGTAGCCATAGCCGTCTGCGTCATCGTCTGGTTGGTATTGCGGCGGAGGAAACGCTTGAGGGAGGACGGGTGGCATATTCCCTTGACGCCAGGCTCTCAATCGCAGCACACTCAGCCATATTACTCTCAAGCTGGGTATGAGGAGCATGATGACCCTTCCAAGGCGCAACGCGGGCCGATGCCCTCGCCCACACCTCTTGTTGAGGTGCAGGGAAGCAACGTGATCGACAACCGAAGACCGGTGGAGCTAGAAACTTGAATCCCCCAAAAATGAACTAGGTGTTCATGTGTCTACGCTTTGGGGGGCATGGGATTATTCTTATACATATAGCGGTGGCGTAAGGAGTTGATCAGTGGGTTGATTTCTTTCATCATATATTATGCTTAACAATCAAATACATTGGGAGATTGCTGGATCAAGCCGAAATACAATCCTGAGGGAGCTTCAGAGCATGCCGGTATTTTCTTATCTTAACTTGTCTTTATCTCTTATGAATTCTCATGGCGAAATCTGCCAAGAATGGATCTAGTAACATAATCCCCATTCATATGAGCCCTCATCCTTTGCGATTCCCTTCACCGGCTTGATATAAACCTAGCAGATGCACTTGAGCTCAATTATATGCAAAAGTGGCCAGGGTCCTTCGATCCTGGCTGCCCACGCTGGCGCTGGCAGTTTCTCGTATTTGGGACTACTTCGCCGACACACATGCTTCAAATATAGGCCGCTGGTATTGACGGGCGAACCATGTCTCACACAATCTTAGAGAACCTGCCTCACTTTGAAGGTTACACAATACGGAAACTTGCTTCCAGATCTTTGCACAGTCCTCCAAATAGACGACTCAGAACGAGAATAGGGGTCCAAGCTGGTTTCTCTGTTTCCTGGTGACTTCAACTTTTTAAGACCACCACATTCCCGTCAACGGAGTGTACCACTTCCACCACTGTTCTCATAACCTGGCCAGACTGCCTTGTATCTATCTCGGAGTAGTGATGAACTCTTCCTTCCTCGTAGCCATTGCTGCGGCTATCTGGCTACGCCTGGTACTCGCGGAGCCTCAACACTTGAATGGAAATTCCATACCACGTCCAACACTGGCACCGAACTACGACAAGTATAGGGCAGCCCCAACAACAACTTTGACACCTAGAAACAACCTCAATCTACGGGCAGAGGCATTGGAACCTCGAGTACTGCGCATCAATACATGTGGGATCGTAACACTTCCTTGGAGTAAGTCTTCAAACGCCCCTCTAGCTTGAGCCAAGTCAGCCAGCATAAGAAGTCGAATACTGACATAAATCAAATAGCTACATTCCCTCTAGCGTGCGAATATCCGCAACCGTGCCAAACAGACAATGGCTATATGAAGTGCGATAATATCGTTGGACGTACATGCTACGATGGCACAGCTACCGAGTGTAGATCCAAGATTGATCTCAATACCCGCTGTTGGTACGTTCACATTATGTCTTATTTCAAGAGACAATGGCTAATATCTATCTTTCTAGCACGAGTTCGGATGATCAATGGCTCCCAACCTGCGTGACATATTACAAAGAAATCGACAGGGATAACTGGGTATCGCTCCTCGATTGCCAGTGGAAAGCACACAGCGGTCGAACGAGCTTAGACTTCGTCCCGGCCTCCATCGAGGACAACTTCCTTCGCGGCACCCAAACAGCGCTGGCTTCGGCTGATTCCACAATCACTCTGATGTCTTCCACATCGGCCTCCGCCTCCGCGCCAGCTTCACCATCGCCGGCGAGTTCTTCGTCCAACATACCTACAATCGTAGGCGGTGCCGTTGGAGGCTTAGTAGCGGTGGTCATTGGAGTCTGTGTGGTTGCATGGCTTCTCATACGGGAGAAGCGAGTGTCGAGAGCCCAGGATGCCTTGTCTCCGTCGCAGGGTCCGACACAGAGCGCTCAATTCTCAACTCTGCCGGAGGTATCTGTCCCTGAGAACCACCTGCCTCTCTATCCGGGGGCTGAGGAGCGACATAAGTATCAGTCAGTGTCTGCAGCCCCACCATCCGTTCTCAGTGAGGCGCTTCTGGCGTCTTGTCCGTCGCCGAGACGCACTATCAACGTTAATGATACCCCTGTTGAGCTTGAGTGATAGATGTAGAGGCACACAGAAGTTCTGTCCACGGTATTCCAGGCTCGTGGTAGTATAACGTACCTGACTTAATGATATAATTAGGCACGTGGAGGATAGCAAGGGGTGATTTTCATTCAATAATGTACTCTTAGTTACTTTCTTACAAGTAATCATCTACACGCGCCATCGCTTGAAATGCTTCAGCATGAGTCCACGCCGATGCTCAACATCACACGCCATCGACGGTCGTAGCAGTCCCCTTGACCGCCATCCCTCCATCATCACCCTCAATCCAAACATCCCACTTCCTCTCCCCTTCACTCGCCTCCTTCTCTCGCAGGCAAAGCGTCATCTCCCGACCGCAGTACAGCGGCGCCAGGTTCCGGTACCCGTACCAGCGCACGCTCTGCCCTTTGCCCTGCCTGTTCAAGAACGCGAGCACCAAAGCCAGCGACAGAGGCCCGTGGACCAGCGTCGCGGGATGGCCCTCTTGCGCAGCCCACGCCGGGTCCAGATGGATCGCGTGCGCGTTGTACGTCAGCGCGCTGAAATTGGTGAGGAGGTTCTGCGTCGGCGTCAGAGTGAGAGACGCTGTCGGCTTATGCGGCGCTAACCCAGTCTCAAACGTCAGTACTTTTCTCGTTCTCCAAACTCTCTTCCACGGCTTGGAATGAAGACTGAATTTGCTGCTGGCCGCCGCTCACCTTTCAAACTCCGCCGCGCTGGAGCAGAAACATCAACATCAGGAAGGAAAGCCAACGTCCTCCTCTCCTCAACCGCCGGTCCGCTCTCACCATGACCAGCAGCAGAAGATGCCCCATACCGCCGCCACAACTCGACCCACACCCGGCCCTTCTCGGCCCTCACATCCTCCACGCTCTCGACACAGCCGACCCGGCGCCCATCCAGACAAAGCACATTCTCCCAGCCCTCTCGGAACCGGACCTCGCCGCCCGCCCAGAGCCGGCGCGTAAAGGGCGCCCCGGGGCAATGGTCTGGGTCAGTGCCGTCCGGCATCAGCCATGAGGGCGGCGATTGGAGGGGGAAATAGGCCAGGTGGTGGCCTTGCGGCAACGGACTCGCAGGACCGGAGGATGGTGGGTACTTTGGTGGATAGTCGGCGGACGAGGTGAAGATGTCAGCGAACAGGAGGTTAAGGAGATGGGAGGGCGTCGGGGAGAGGTGGTCTGGGATCTCCTTGCTGGTGTGCAGGATTTTGGCGATTCCTGCCTCTACCGATGAGGATGCATTCTGAGTTGCAAATCCCCGACGAAGGGTGTTGAGGAGCAGAGGCCTCATGTTGAAGTTGGCATTGGCGACTTACACGCCTCAGTGAGTGGGATGTTATGAGACTGAGTTGGAGGTCATGAATATGCATATAACCAGTTGATAGGTCATAGTCGCATATCGGATAAAGATGCCTGTGTGAAAGTGCGGCCCCAAGTTGACTGTGCCTTAAGGGGGAGAGGAACTGGGAATGTACACTAGGAAAGTCATTGTTTAATGAGGACAAGGGCTGCTCTCATGGGTTACCCATCTAGGTGTAAGAGCTGAGGTGGCAAGTCACACAAACACGGTAGTCCTTGTGGCACAGAAACATCATTCACGCTTAATGAACAGGCTCGAGCGAGCCTGAAAGGACTGAGTAGGCATTTAATTTCATTTTCATTCTATCTAGTCGCGATCAACAAGCGGTCGCCTCCCGACCGCTCTTGAGTGTCCTCTGTCTGTGAGAGGATCATCTGGTGCCCATGTTAGTTGCACAGCTCCAGCAGTGGCTGAAAGGATGGTCTCACATGTAGACTAGGTCTCAACTCAAGAGGCCTTCATAACAGACCGAAGCGGGCTCGGGCGCGCCACTTGGTGGGTGAGGTGAGCCGGGCTCATCGGGCTCCTGTCTGCAAGGAGCTGATGGGCGACGTTCGGCTTGGGCGCGGGCGCGGGCTGCGACGCTGTGCGCGCGGATTCCTCTTCGCTGTCATGCTTCAGAGACGGTACTTGAGTCGATCCCTCGTTCTCGAGGGCCTCGGTTGGTCAATCTAGGATGGTCAGTTTCTTGTAGTTGGCAGATAGGGTACTGGAAGGTCACAAACCGTCGTAGTAGTCATCGTCGTCATCAACCTCAGCCAACTGCTCGAAGTTCACCTTGTAGCGGAGAATGCCACCGATACCACCAAAGCCCTTGACGAACTGGTTGCCCTCGGTGGAACGGTCAGAGACGAACTCGAGGTTGGTACCAAAGTCCTTGTAGTGCTCTGCAATCCACTCAAGGAAGGATTCTTGGGTAACGACTTCCATCTCCTGGCCAGTCTCCTTGTCCATGAAAATGGCACGGTCACCGGTTTCCTGCTGCTTTGTAGTGTGCAGCAGGTGCTCGGTGCCCTGGCTGTCCTTGAGCTTCCAGCGGGTGATCTCCAAGTTCTCGAAGACGATCAGAACCTCCACAGCGCCCAACTCCAGAGCCTTGAGGGTATCCTCAATACCGTAGCAGACACGACCGGTGTCCTGGCTGATCTCCTCGAAGTACTTTCCGATGAGCTTCTTCTCCTGGATGAACTTGACGTTGCCGAGGGTCTCGGAAGAAAGCTCGATAGCCTGGTTGAAACCGTTCTCACCACCATAGGAAACGTCAACAACCTTGATGACCTTGGTGGCCAGACGGTTATCGAACAAGTCGGAGGCGTTGAGATCAGTCTTGAAATCGGCAGAACCAGCCAAAATCAGACCAGCGACGTTGGGCTTGTCATTGGTAATGAAGTTCTGGACGGCCAACTCGGCAACCTTGCGGACATAGTTGTGACGCTTCTCCTCACGAAGACGGGCGAAACGAAGAGCGGATTGACCACCACGACCGTGCTTCTTGGGAAGATCGACAGAGAACTTGTGAACAACTTCTCTGGTGTTTCCGGAAAGGGTTCCGAAAAGGGCTCCGTTACCGTCCATAATAATGAAACCAAACTTCTGATCCGACTCGAGAAGCTCGGCCAAAGCCTCTGTGTGGAACTTGTTGTCACAGAGGTAAAGGGAGGTGTTGATGGGCTTGAAAGGCTCAAAGTCGATGTTGACCTTTCTCTCCTTGCCTTCCTGGGTCAAGATTTCACCACAGTAGACAACCAAGCCGTTAGGAGGGACCTTATTGTACAGCTTAAGACGCTGCTGGGTCGAGGTAATGGCTGAAAGCACGGACTGTCTGTTGACTCTGGACTTGATGTTTGACGCAGTTCCCTGTATAAAGTCTCATTAATACCGGTCCGGCTTGAATGGTGTGCGATTGTCGCAGTCGTAACGTACGTATTCTTCAGCCAACATCTTGGCGGCTCGGGAAATCTGATCCTTGGGAGCTGTGGTGGGGTGTTAGTCGAACCCGGCATCGGCGACGGCATGGCGGTCGGGAAATAAAAACGTACGAATGATGAGCGAGATCATGGAAGTGCCGTTACCACGAGCGGCCTCGAGGCGCTTGATCAGCTTCTTGACCTTCCATATCTCGATCTGTGTTGCACCCCATAAAGGGAATCGTCAGCCTGCATGCTCGGAGCGCGGGGCAAAAAAGGAGGGGCTCCGAGGCCACGATGTAGGAATACGGGAAAAAACTCACGTTCTTCTCGGCCTCGTTCGCCTGGGGGTCCGACATCTTGAATGAGGGTAATTAAGGGACTCGAGGAACGACAAAATGAGGGAACGCGTTCGCGTGACGGTGAGGGATTTGTCGTCGACGTCGCGCGGTTCTCCGGGCGGGAACGATGCGTTGCGATGCGGTCGGGTAGTTGCAAGGAAAGAAAAGTTGGTGCTCCACGTAGGTAGGTCGATTTTTTGTGCTGTCACCGTGGAGCGCACCAGGATCCGGCTCTGGCTGGGTGTACGCCCAAAACCGGGTAGGGCGCTAAACCGCAAGCGAGTCATAGGGTGCCTACAGCCTGGCCACTCTAAATTCTAGCCACTCATCTCCCGACTTTCACACGTACCACCATGTTTTCCTGGAGCCGTCCGCCCCATGGTTCATCTTCAACGCCGTATGTCTTTGGAATTTAGGCACTTCAAACACTCATTACACTGGACTCTGACTATCGCAATGACTACCTATCGAGTGAGTCACTGAGATAGACACCCTCAGATGTCTATGTTATATTATTCGGCGATGTCTTGCAGGATAAGGTAGGCAGGCTGCAGCCCGTTTAAAAAGGCACAATGTAAGGCAGGTTGTGAGACAAAGCCAATGTGCTGTATTAGTTGCCCATTCAACCCCACTCGATCTTGTGCCGCTAAAAGTTGGGCCACTGAATTTCTGTGTGCCGTCCGGATATCGCTTTCTTTGGGCGGAACGGCTGAAGACCTCAGCGGTGGATCCGCCATGCAAGTAAAGGTGCATAGGATCATCCCGTGTGCTGGATTAATGAATGACCAATGACCATGCAACTAACGAGCTAACTTTATCGCAACCTCCCAACGCGCCCATACCCGTCCCCGCGAGAGCTTCCCGAAATCGCAGCTCAAGCCACTACCTGCTGTAGCTCCTGTTCGTCATACACACACAGCGCCAGACTCGCAACATGGCTTCCTCCGTACCCATCCAGATCGCAGAGACGATACAGACAGCCCACATCAACCGGGCACCCTCCCCGAGCCACGACCTCAATCCCTCCACAGCAGCCTCCGAGAAGGAGCCAGTGACATTAGAACCCGTCCCGACCCAGGACGATCTCGACGATGATGAGCTCGACGACTACATTCCACGCAGTGTGGTGAACCCGAAGCCGCGTACAGCAAAGCTTCCACCCATGCCCGACCTGCGTTTCGAGCAGAGTTACCTCAACAGCATTTCCAAGGCCGATACCTGGGGGCGGGTGGCGTGGATCACCGCAAGGGATCAGGTAGGTTGCTCGGGTGCAGCAGGCGGCGGGGGGATTCAGTACTGATCTGATGTAGGTGATGATGCCCCTGATACAAGGCGTCGTTTACAACTTGTTCCTCATCGGCTGGCACCACTGGAACAAGAATGCTCAGGTCCACGGCAGTTCGATAGGTGCGAGGGTCAGGAGGTGGTGGTATGGCGTGAATAACTGGCAGCTGCCCCCGCAAAAGAGCTCAAACTGGAGGACGGCATTTACAAAGAAGGAGCTGTGAGGGACTGGAACACACAGCATGAAAGGGTCAGGAAACATGATTGGTGTGGTATCTGTACATCTAAAATCGAAGCAGAGTGTCTCTGCAAGCCAGGTACTTTTCAGTACCGCTGCATCTCGTGATGCGCATATCCCCTGAGAGTACTAGCCGTAGTACCGTCTATGAATGAGCGAATGCTCCTACAAATAATTGTTCAACCATCCTGATGGTTCCCATCATCTATCCCTATCCGTACTCCGCCTGCCAAGTTTTACCGCCAAACGCCAAAGGACTTGTGGTAGCCAGTTCCCAATGAGCCCTACTCGCGCACACCAACATCCACTTGTTGCAGCATGGTCTGCAGCTTGTCCGGGCTTCCTCTAAAGGCCAAGGAGGTCTGCACAGCGGCCGGGCTCAAGGGCGGTTTTGTAGTCGCAACGTTGATGACAGGTTCTGGGGTCTTGTCTCTGGGTTTGGCGACAATCTCATCAACCATTTCGTCGACTCTCGTGGGGGCTTTCTCATCCTCTGGGGCGGGAGTCATCATGGCCGTTTTCGTCGTGGTTGGGGACTTCTTGACCGAGAGCTTTACGATCAAGCTCTTTCGAGGTTCATCGGCCAAGTCTTCATCTGCCATGTCCACGTCTTCGTCTAATTCGTCATCGTCTTCCTCACTCTCATCCGGGACATGGTCCTCTTCTTCGTCGTCACCCAAATCAGGTTCGCTTCCGTCATCATCGTCTTCATCCATAGAGTCACGTCCATGAGTCCGCGTGCCCTTGGATGACCATCCGTTGGTTCCATGATTAACCGCTGCAGCTCTGCGTGGCCGTCCTCCAGGACCGGACGTCGGTTCTGAGGGCTGACGGGAATCCTCTGAGTCTCCGTTGACACTACCTGCTGCACTGCTTCCGTTCATTCGTGGCGGGGCTCTGATCTGACGTCCGCTGGCGGTGGTTACTGGGCCGGTTGGTTCCGCAGGGGTGCTCGTTCCAGTGTTGCGCGCCGAGCGTCGATTGGACGAGTCTGTAAGGAAGTCTTCGTCATCGGAGTAGGTGTACTTGATTCGCTTGCCTCTCGTACGACCCTCGTAGGAAGAGAAGCCAGGCTCAGGACGTTTGAAGCGGGCTTTCTGAGCCTGTCGATACTCTCTGCGACGTCGTTTCTGCTTCCATTAATCATTGCCCAGAACAATCCCTTGTCACACTGGACTGGAGTTCGATGATGGATGCTTACCTCCTCGGTACCCTCAAAGCGAGGAATAGCCGCCAGCATCTTATCTGCAAGCTTCCTAGCCTTGGGGCCGCCGTCCTTGGTCTCCAATTTCTCGCAAAGGGCCCTGAGCTCATCGATTGATCCCGCTACTGACCACCAAGTGCGGTTGAAACCGGCAGGGTTACTCTCCCGATAGACGCGGAAAGCAGTATCGTCCAAGCCCTCGATCAAAAAGTACCGTCTCTTGTCACTGTCTGAACCCCAGGGTTGGACCGAGAGCGGCTGGTTCAAATCGTCATCGTGACGGTTTCCTTTGTAGGATTTGTTGATGATGGTCTTGACAGTTTCGGATGCTGAAAGAGACCACAAGGCGAATGCGCGAAGGAGAGACAGCTGTGCCAATTGGTTAGTGAACTGGTGCACAGACAAGTAACGCGCACTTCGGTGCTTACTCTCTGGGTGGGTGTGATGCTGTGAAAGGTGTTGCTACCCGACAGTGGGTTGACACCTTCCCACGATCGCGGCCATTGGGACTTGTGGGCGGCAAGAGCGTCGTCCAGAGCTTTGGAGTATTGGCCGGCCCTATCACGCCAATTAGCAAACCAAAAAGACCATATTGTTTGCTGTCGCGTCCACGTACTTGACGTCCTGCTTTCGGTTCAAGAGCAGGAACAGTAGAGCGCACAGGAAAGCTTCGACTCTTTCGCCAGGCGGGCTGCCAATAATGTCTTGTTCAAGCTCTTGCGGGCCAAAGTTGGCCAAGGATTTCGGGAACGCATCGTTGAATCGGCTGCGAAACATAACCAGAAACTGGAGGTGGGTGTTAGCTTGTCCTATGACGTGGGGCGCGCGGTTCTACGCGTTTTTTTGCGCGAAACGACGCGACAGGGTGCATACAGCAATGTCTGGATTGTCAATGAAGGCATTCTCGTGTGGCGGCGATGGCGATCGCTTGCGAGGCGGCGGCGAGGGCTCTTTGGTCGCGACGGTGGCTTTTTTGCCTTTGGCAAGCTTAGGGAAGAACTTTCGAATGTCACCCTTGGTCGCAGGTTCAGGCTCAGCTTCGGATTCGACGTCGGAAGGAACTGGCGACAACGAAGACAGCGAAGACAAATCCGAAGAATCGTCGTCAGCCATCTTGGCGATTTTTCCTCCTCGCGTTAATGGCTGTAGTGTGTGCGGGTGGTGTTGTTGTTGTTGAAGTTGGATGGGGGTGGGTATCGTAGTAGGTGGAGGTGGTGGTATGCGCGCTGGTGTAGTTGCGAGAGGAAGTTTCGACCGCCCACTCGCGGGACTACTTAAGTCACGTTTGAGCCGCATCTCCTTTCGGTCTGGTTCTCTGATAGGCCCGAGTCATTAAATCTAAAATACCTACGGCTTTCATTCCTCTTCGCATATTCCCCTTCTCATATATCAAAGACGCGTAGCATGGCCTTGCACCCGGTGAGCCGCCTCCTCCTCCTTCAAGAAGCCCTTTGCCTGCCCATGCTCCCTGCCGCTTGCTGCTTGAATATGTGCCTGGCGTTGCAACATCTTGTGGATTGTGCTTCATGAGTCCTCTTGTCCTCGAAGACGTTGGAGAATCCACGTCGCTCATACCCCACCCGAGGAGCTACCGTGGGATATCCTGGCCTACCTTGCCTTACTAAACCTTCTCTCAACACCAAACTGCAACCCGGCGTCTCCTGCTGAGCACCATAGTAGAAGCCTTAAAATATTACATCGTTCTCCTAAGGCGTCCTCATAATCGAATCATCGCGGATTTATGATGCTCATTTGGTGACAGGTGGGTCCCATGGTGCAGACTAGGACAGAAGTGACCGCGCAAACTAAGACATCCTCCGGCCGGGAAGCTTCTCGCGAATGTCCAACCTCAAAGCTGACGCATTCTGTTGATGATGCTATTCCCAACCACTGAGTTGGTAGCATTGGGGCTTTGTCGCTGAGACCCATTTTCCTTTCATTCCACCTACCCGCATCAGCTTGTTGGTCACTGCGGCAGCCAACCTTACAGCTTGCCGAGAGCCTATCATAATCAGGCGGCACCTGATGCGTTTTTGAAGCCATTGAGCAATGTGGCGATATAGAGGTCTGTCTTTTGGTCGTAGTCCTGTGGATTGCCTAGCACTTGCATTGCATTCCACCTCGTTCTCATCCACCGCAACATCCCCTCCCGCTCGTCACATGACAACGCAGCTCGGCCAAATCAGCCGGGACTAAATCATTCCATGCTGATCGCCCGCCTTCGCAACTTTGCGTCTGCAGGCATGCTTGACGCTCGGAGTGAGGCTATCCACAGCCTTGATTCCATATTTGAAATATTCTTGCCCCTTGTGACTGAATGAACAGGGCTATGTGCGGTGGTTATAAGCAGCCTGCAATCCAACAACAGGGTGTTCCTTTTCGACAATGGCTCGAGATAAGGCAATGCCTATTCGTCGATTTCGGCGAGCCTGCGGCCTGTAGTCATCAACATCAACACCTCACTTGAGGCGACGGGCCACTTTGCAGTGATGCGTGCTCCCGCATATTGGACCATACTCGGCCAAAACTTTACGCGAAGAACCCTCAAGAGTAAATGCTTCGAACGCAACGATGCACTTCGCGAGGAACGACCTTCGCCGACTCCGGCAAAGGTTCCGATGACGTTGATCGCTGGACCACACCAAGGCACCAAAGACTCCGGGGTCCTTGTAACCTCACCGGATTCCTCCCAGAGATCCAAAACATGACCTGCCCACAAAACGCACCAACACCGGTCGAACACCGCAGACCTGACAGAGCATCAGAAAATGCAGCCACGAGAGAAAAGCAGGAGACAGCGAAGGGAATGAGGAAACCTCATCGAGCAGAAGTAAGTGCTCACATAATCCAATTGTTTCAAATCTTTCGTGCATCGTCAGGATGACTCATAATGAGTGAGAGACACTGCACGGCATGACGGCGTTGAGGATATCGTGAACTTGGCTTCAGTAGGCCATAATGAGACGTTCCGAAGGTGAGGGTAAAGTGCGGAGATCGTAACGCGGTGCAAACGTCCCAGGGTCGAGGATGAGTGGCCAAGCAGCAGTTAGCTTATGGGTCCGATTCTGTGGAGACCACTTCATCTTCCCGTCCGTGCTCTGTCAAAATTTTGGACAATCTCCCACGTATTTTCTTTCACGTGACGTAACACGTGCTCAAGCGAGGAGGGCTGGAGAGGAAGTCCCACGCACCACTGCAGTTTCCGAAATTTGAGCCATCCTGCTTGTTGACGGAATTTGACGATTCAACCTCACCACGACGACAACACCTAGCCCTCCGAACGCCAGAGGACTGCCAAGATGGGTCGCGTTGTAAGTCATTATTCTATCCAACACTCGATTCTTTATTTGCGGAACGATATTGGCGCATTATCGACTTGCTGCTCGTCGCATTCGACATTCCAACAATTCGAAACCCGCGAACTTTTTTTCGAGATGGACAAGGGACAGGACAAAAGGCGCTGACATACTCTTCTTCAGATCCGTAACCAGAGAAGAGGTCGTGGCTCTATCTTCACGGCCAACACCCGCCTGAACAAGGTGAGATTCGACATCCTCGAAATTCGCGATACGACGACAGTTTTTCCTAACGATTTTCTGTGCAGGCCCCCGCGAAGTTCCGCAACCTCGACTATGCCGAGAGACACGGATACCTTCGTGGTATCGTGAAGGACATCATCCACGACCCCGGCCGTGGCGCTCCTCTCGCCCAGGTCGTCTTCCGCGACCCCTACAAGTTCAAGCAGCACACCGAGACCTTCATCGCCAACGAGGGCATGTACACCGGCCAGTTCATCTACGCCGGCAAGAAGGCCGCTCTTACCGTCGGCAACGTCCTTCCCCTCGGCTCCATGCCTGAGGGTACCGTCGTCTCCAACGTCGAGACCAAGATCGGTGACCGTGGCACTCTCGGCCGCACTTCCGGCAACTACATCACCATTGTCGGCCACAACCCCGATGAGGGCAAGACCCGCATCAAGCTTCCCTCCGGCGCCAAGAAGGTCGTCCACTCCGAGGCCCGTGGCATGATCGGCATTGTTGCCGGTGGTGGCCGTACCGACAAGCCCCTCCTGAGTACGTTTTGGCCCCTGGTTCTGGAAGGATGAGATAGAGGGTAAGATGAGGCAAGGGACAACAGTTGACTAACGAATTTCTACAGAGGCTTCCCGCGCCAAGCACAAATTCGCTGTCAAGCGTGGTGCCAACTGGCCCAGAACTCGTGGTGTTGCCATGAACCCCGTCGACCATCCCCACGGTGGTGGTAACCACCAGCATATCGGTAAGGCCTCGACCATCTCCCGCTACGCCGTCCAGGGACAAAAGGCCGGTCTTATTGCTGCGAGACGGACGGGTCTGCTCCGTGGTACCCAGAAGGTCAAGGAATAAAGGTCATAGTTTGGCTGGATTTCAGGGTTCCATTGGGATGGTGTTACGCGGCTGGCATCTTTTGAGGGTACTCGCAAGGGCAGTTCATCTGGTAGCTCTTCGGCAAGTACTAAAAGGCATTTTGCGCATTGAATGATCACGCCATGATTCCCCCCGCTACAAGAGGGAGAGGAGAACGCCAAACCCAACTGTGATGAGTGAGACGCCGGGAGTTTGTGTGGATGACGAACAAAAAACGGGGTTTGGGACAGCAAATGGAGTGAGGAGGAAAGTGGCCTTTGGATCTTTCCTCCTAAGCCCAGCTACCATATGTAGTTGCGGTTTCCTCTTTCAATTGATCGATTCGGAATTTATATTGAGGAGCTGCTCCTGTCTCGTGACATTTCTTCATTCGGCGAGTGGCCTGATGATATGATGGCCCCAAAAACAAAAACGGCGCTTTCCCGCTCTGACTCGGTTCTACGAAACCTGACTCTTCATAATTCCTCGACAGAACCGCCAAAATCACGGGAAACCTACACTCGGTGATTTGATATCGATCCCCGATTCCCCTTGCTTCACGCTTCTTATAAGTGTACTCCACATCAGTCACTCGCGCGCAATAATGTTCGCTTGCCAGAGAGTCACCGCCTCGAGGTGTCTCACCCAACGCTGCACGTCCACCAATTCTCTCAATGCAACAGTAAAGAGAACCTTTGCTACTCGCCCTCGCCCCACCATCCCTGCTGCCCCTGTCCTCTCATCACCATCCGCAGCGACAGCACCCTCAGCTTCAGCTCCTGCCCACACCCCTCCAAGTCGACAGGCTCCCGGTCAGAGTTCTCGCCCTGCTGTGCAAGCACGTTTCTTCTCTGACCACCCCACCTCCTCCGACAGGTCCAGCAACCCCACCATCGGCATCCCCTCATCCAAAACTGGCCGACGGAACACCAAAATCAAAATCTTTGAAAGCTCCCACAACCTCCATCACTTCCACACCTCATCCATACATCCCAGAACACCTCAATTGAACAAAATGGCATCCCAGGATTTCCGTCTTCTCTGCATTGAGAACCCTCTGCTTGGTATGTGTTTTTTTCTCATCATTTAAATAGCTTAGAGCACAGGGGAACACATGTTGCGCAACCCCGCCATCTTCGCTTTAACCCCTCCCTTAACACCGAGCTGGGACAAAAATATTGACAACTAACACCGCAACCCAGACATCCAAGCAGTTGGTGACAAGGCTCTCCTCGAAAAGTACGGCCTCAAGGAGAACGATGCCATCCTCGCTGAGGAGAAGCACCTCGGCATCTACGAGGACCTCCTCAACAACTACGACGCCAAGCTGATTGCCGGCGGCGCCGCCCAGAACACCGCTCGCGGTGCCCAGTACATCCTCCCCCCCAACTCCGTCGTCTACCTCGGTGGTGTCGGTGACGACAAGTACGCCTCCATCCTCCAGGATGCCGTCAAGACCGCCGGTCTCCGCGTTGAGTACCGTGTCGACCCCAAGATTGCCACCGGCCGCTGCGGTGTTGTCATCACCGGCCACAACCGCTCCATGTGCACCGAGCTCGGCGCCGCCAACCACTACGACCTTGAGCACTTGACCCGTCCCGACGTCTGGAAGCTCGTCGAGAACGCCCAGGCCTACTACATTGGAGGCTACCACTTCACCGTCTGCCCCGCCGCCATCCAGAAGCTCGCCGAGGAGGCCGCCAAGAACAACAAGGTCTTCGCCGTCAGCTTGTCCGCCCCCTTCATCTGCCAGTTCTTCAAGGACCCCCTCGATGCCAGCGCCCCGTACTGGGACTACGTTATCGGCAACGAGACCGAGGCAGCCGCCTACGCCGAAGCCCACAGCCTCGGCACCACCGACCTCAAGGAGATCGCCAAGGCCCTCGCCAACCTCCCCAAGGAGAACAAGCAGCGCAAGCGTGTCGCCATCATCACCCAGGGCACCGAGCCCACTCTCGTTGCCGTCCAGGGTGAGGACAGCGTCAAGGAGTACCCCGTCAAGCCCATCTCCAAGGAGCAGATCAACGACACCAACGGAGCTGGTGATGCCTTTGCTGGCGGTCTGATGGCCGGCATTGTCGATGGCAAGTCCCTCGACCAGTCCATCGACATGGGCCAGTGGCTGGCTAAGCTCAGCATCCAGGAGCTTGGACCTTCGTAAGTTGATCCCCCCCATCATGTCACATATGACACCTCATGGCAAACTTGTCAAATTTTCTTGCTTCATTCGCTAACTGTGAACTAGCTACCCCTTCCCCAAGCAGGCTTATTCCGCGTAAGGCATTTAGCCTTCCCAACCTAATGCATTAAGCATTTCAGTTTCTTTTTGTTCAGAATAGTCTGGCGTTGAGGGGGTCAAAGGGAAAACGGTTTCAACAACGGCGTTGGCTCCTGAGAGAGCTTTCAAATGAGTGGCAATCGCACTTTGCATCAACTTGCAATCTGGGCTCGACACCTTTTACGACCTTGAGCCCATGGGTCATGAGATATTTGGTAGAAAACAATGCGAGGAGACGATTTCGGCTGGACAAAAAAAGACCAGCCCAGATGACAAATCCTAGACCAGAGTCCACTTCCCCGTCGTATCCGTCGTATCGTGTCCAGTGAAATCCGTCCAAAACAGTAGTATGAGCCAGTATAATTCAATCGTGCGATCGATTCATGTCGCTGAAACTTTGTGTCAGCGGTGTAAGATCTTGGAAGGTGCTGATGGACTTACATCGCAGTAGCAAATAAAGATGTGTTCAACTTCCAATCAAGCCGCCGGGTGGGCCGGGCAGGCATTGGGATAATAATGTCTGATCCGAAAACGAGTCCTGGATATGCGGTCCCCAAAACTTAACGACGCATGTTCTGGCCCGGGGCACGCTTCACTTCATCAGCCATGGCCGACTGAAGAATCATGTCGTTGTATCCAGCCGTGTATCCGTCAGTAGCGGCACCTCCGTTCTGTCTGACCATGTTCTTGTAGTGCGTAGGGTCATCATGCATATCGGCAATGGGACCTCGTCCAAAAGCGGTGGTCGCGGTGTACGCGATACCGTTGCACGGCGTGCTCTGGTATATACTGCTGACGTTGGAGAACTGAGTACCCGAAGCCGGCGAGAAGTTCTCTCCGCTCATAGGCATGTTGGGACTCTGAGGAAACTGAGGACGAGATCCGCTGAACGAACGGGCGTGGGCGGCCGCCCTGGGCTGCAAAGTATGGGGGTTGTTGGCTTCCGCATACGGACTGGACCACAAGTTATATGCTGCCGCACCTGACAAGTCACGACTCAAGGGTCTCGAGTCTGTAGGTTGTCTGCCAAAGGCCTGCAGAAGGCGGTCCTGGTGAGCACTTATGTCGGGTGTACTGGCATACGGACGCTGTTGCTGCCGAGCCATGTACGGGTTCTCTCGTGCTTCTCCGAATGGATCGTCCAGCCGTGGGGTACCCGAGGGTTGAGCAGTCCTCTGGAAGCCAGCACTGCCATCGAATGATCTTCTAGCAGCATCCCTGATGGCACGGTCTGGTGGTGTCAGCTCTTGCTTCTTACCCTGTGGTGTCGGGGTGTAAATCATGTTCCAGGGAAGGCTCGGGAATGTCTTTGCTGTTGCGGATCCGAGGGCGGGCGGGCTGTTGGTCGGGGGCACACCAAATACCTCGTTGGCCATGGCTGAGTTCATTCCGTACGAGGTGTCCTCGTGGCTCTCTGCAGGAGAGACGTGGGCCTGAGGAGGCATCAGGAAGTCATTAACCATGTGAAGCATATCAGCGTCAGAACTGAAGTCGTAGTCTGACTGGCCCTGCGCTTTGCTGCGGCTGGGAGTGGGGTGCGACCGCACCTGCGGCGGAGCAGCCACTTGGGGCGGTACAGGCAATGCAGCAGTCGGGGTCGCGTTTCTGACAGGAGCCGGCTGCCGTGAATCCTTTCGTTGCGCCGGAGGAAAGTCTGCAGCAGAGCTTTGCTCAACTGGAGGCTGGGAGGAGGTTGTCGCGACAGCTGAAGACTTTGGCGTGTAGCCGTCCTCGTACTTGAAAGTAAGCCCCCTTGGCGACGAAGTGTAGGAGAAAGGAAAGTTGGTGTCGTCGTTGGCGAGGAAGAAACCACACTTTATCGTTTGCAGGACCCTGGAGAAGATCTCTTGGAGAGGGCCGAAACGCTGCCCACCATAGTGCTGGATTTGAGACTTCAGATTTCCAGTATCCTCATCGTAGTTGAGACGGCAACTGTCCGGCAACTTCGTGTCGCAGAGAGGAAGCATTCCTATAGCTTCCTGGTCCTCAGGAAGCAGGTACGGAGTGAGTTTGAGATCTTCGTTGCCATACATCTCGCACAGAGAGGTGAGTGCCTTGGCGAATCCTCTGTACATGTCCTTGATGGACAGCTCAGGGGCCTCTTGAGCGTTCACAATCTCAACACGGCACGCCACGAGCCAGGCTGCATACAGGCGCACGAACGGGAGAGTGTTCTCGGTCATTGTAGACGCTTGGTCTTCAGTGCTCTCTGGTTCGCCGTTTGCTTGTTGCTCAATGAGTCTTTCCATTTCCCTCTTAAGGAACTTGCAAAACGTCATGAAGAAACGAGCGTTCAAGCGGAGAAGGAACTGAGAGGTTCGGAACGCGGCAGTGGCCCAGTCACCTGCTGTGAATTAGAAAATGAGTCTCATGTTCATCATGATGATCACATACCTTTGGCCTTATTGTTGTAGACGAAGAATGCAGACATGTTGAGCAAGACCATCTTCAAAAGGATTGCCTGGGTGTTTGGGGCCTTGATGGCCATCTCAAGATGGTTGATGACTTCCTTCTCAAGCCCCTCGTGCTGAGGGAACGGCTCTCCTTTGCTGAAATGAGAATGCAGCTTTACGAACCAGGTGACAAAGGCCTCTTGAGGATCAGGAGGACCTGTGCGACGAGCCGGCGTAGTTGGCGCTGAAAGACTCTTCAGTTCCGATTCAAGGTTCTGTGCCGCCATTGGATGAGGGTCTTGAATTGCCATGGCGCGGTAGAAGTGATATATGATATCAAGGTGCTTTCTCTCATCCAAGTAGATGATACCCATCTGGTGGTGGGCGAAGCCAGAATTGGGAAGGATGTCGTGGGCGAGAGAATAGTACGTCAAGGCAGCTTCGTAGCTCGGGACCTTGTGTCGCGCCTGCATCCGGTATCGAGAAAGGTCGCCGAGGTGAATGAGCACCAGATGCACGTATTTGAGGATGATCTGGCGAACGGCAGGTGTGGTGTTGGCCATGGGGTTCGCCTCTGCCAGCTTTTCGGCTTTGATGCCCTCGGCAATGCGCTGGAGCTCGGGAATCGGGTAGACGGCTGACATGCGCTGGACAAACGCGACGTAGAACTTTTGCGCCGTCTTGAGAAAGCTGCTGTACATCCTATCCAACTTGCGCTTCTGGACGGCGAGCTGCGACGATCTCAGCTTGCCCAAAACCTTTCGATATTCGGCATTGACAAGGCTGTGGGCCTGCCAGAGGTTGGCTTCAACCTTTTCGGTCGAGGAATATTCGAAGTCATGGAATATGACGTGGAGGCAGGCTAATCGGAGGCTGATGACAGTCAGCAAGGATATTGCGACCCAGTACATTGGGCTGGATTCGCTACGTACGAGGAAATGACGCTTTCCAGAACCTCGAAATGCTTCAGCTCGTTGCCGTCGGTGTCGCTTTTGAGCTTGTCTACCTCCCTCTGGAGGTGCTTCCGAAGCTTCTGGGCTTGGCTGTGGTCAAAAAGTCAGCATCGGAAGGTAGGTGCCCGGAGTCGCATGGACCCCGAAATGCCCACCCAACTGGATAAGATATGCCACAGGCAATGCTTGGCGCAATCCAAATTTCGAGATGGGCATGAGGGGGAAATGGTAACTTACTGCCATGCCTGCTTTGCAGCCTCAACATGTTCCGCCATTTTGGAGAATGGCGGAGCTGGGCCCTAACGTTGGCGATTGGAGGAATTTGGTGTTGGTGGTGTTGCGATTATTTTCGCGATGGGGTGTTTTGTTGTTGTGGAAGGTGCGGGACTCCAAAAACTCAGGAATGGGACAAAAAAAAGAGCCCAAGCTACGTGCTGTGCTCACACGCTCTCAAGACCAGTCCCTGAAGGTGCGCGCGATCCATAACTTGGGAGGTGAGGTCGTCGGAATCCAAAGGGTGAGGGCGACAATGGTGGTGGGATCGGGACAGCGGCAGCGGCGTCGTCGGGTCCAAGGCTTGTGGTGGCACGTAATCGGGGTGATGAGAGAGTCGGGAAGAACAACATTGGGCAGAGGGTCGGAGGGAAAGAGCGACGAGCGATGCGCCACCCAAAGCAGACATTCAAGAAAGGCAACACTCAGACGGTATGGAAGGACGAGGGTGGCAGACAGAGGCAGACAGAGAAGAAGGAGGAAGAGGATGGTGATGTCGGGTCTCCATGAGGGACGCGAGCAGAACTTAGCTCATGGGACAATAAAGTGTGCACCTCTCATTCTTTACCATCTATCCACATCATCCATCCATCCACCTTCCATGACTGAGCCTTGGGGAATCAGTTAATATTTTAGATGGAGCCCCTCAACAGGCGGGCACATATGGACCGTGCACTGCACTTTTTTGAGATTGGTCCCTGTTCGGTTCCGCAGTCCCTCACTGAGTCCCTCATTGTCACACTCTCTCCCTTAACGGGGGATACTTGCAGCTGCAGCATGACCCATGCTAGGTACATCATTCATGAGCCTTGCTATGTTGTTGCTTTGTTAGGAGCCTAGGCCCTTGTTTGCAGTCAGGTCCTCCCCATTTACAATGATTTCAATGATGACTTGTCCATCCGTCCCTGAACCTGCGAAATGAGCCTTGAGCACTGAGCCTTGCAGTGGTCTTTGACAGTCAGTGCCCCACCACGGCTCCGGCCTTTGATCTGCTTTCCGCCCAAAACATTCGATTCCATTCACCACTGTCGGACGTATTGTCGCCGACATTGCAGACCTGACTGGCTCAAGCCTCGGCGCAACATATTTGTATTCTTGCTATCCTTACGGAGTACACCCTGCGGATACCATACACTGCAGGCTGGCTCAGTCGTCCGAGCCCCTCCACGGATCCTACCAAAAATTAATTTCAGGACATAACTCAGCAGAGCAGTGCGACGCGGGGGAAATTCGGGTGCCTGATCTGCAAGTAATCAACCCTTCCCGTCACTTGGCCTTCACTCAAGATGAAACGCTCACGAGAGGCCGAAGAGGAACACCCGTCCTCTGGCATTTCCGCAGACGAGCGTAGCCGCCCGGAGACGTCAACTCCAGATGACCGTGCTACCAAGATCACTGGACTAGAGCTTTCCGTCGAGGGAGCATCTGAGGATTTTGCCATGAAATGCTCCCTTCCGCCTCACAAGGAGGCCCTGACGTTCAAGACATACGACGACTATGAGGCGCACTACATAGCGACGCACACCAATAGGTGTCTGGAATGCGGGAGGAACCTACCGTCAAGCCATCTGCTTAACGTGCACCATGAGGAATGTCATGATTCCTTCGCCGCTGTGAAGCGGGAAAGAGGAGAGCACACCGTAATATGATTTCCCACTTCCTCTCATCATCGGCTCCTCTCTTGCTGACATCGGCTACAGTATTCCTGCTTCGTAGAGGGTTGTGAGAGAAAATGCTTGACGCCGCAGAAACGCCGGATGCACCTCATCGACAAACACGGGTTTCCCAAGAACTACTTTTTTGCCGTGACTAGGGAGGGTGTCGACGGGCGACGGACACTGCTCGTAGAAGCAGGTCATCACCGGCGGAAATCATCAAATGCTTTCAGTACGACCAAGGAATCGAAGCGCAGATCAAGTATACTGGACACGACCACTTCACAAGGCGGAGAAGAGTCACAAAAGACAGGAGATTCTGCAACCAAACCAGAGGCCAGTTCGGTGCCTGCGCAGCCAGCGATAACGGAACGTCCAGACACGGAAATGGAGGATCTCGCTGGCGCAATGTCGGCGCTGAAGTTTGTGCCCAACAGCGTGCGATTTGGCAGGGGCGGAGGACGAGCAGGCTTTGCAAAACGATGAGAGACGTCACGAATGATACCACTACTTCGATTAGCGTTCAGGCCATGATGATACCAAAACGGTCAATTGAAAGGATCACTACCTCTTTCCCGTAAACAACGACCCGAGTGATCGTAACCAGGGCCGGAACCAATCCTGCCATGTGAAGCGCCAAACGCCTGCCCTCCACGGGGTGCCCATTGTCGACCGGAAGCCGCGCTGACAGACGGGCTCGTGAAGGTAATCTTCCTGGAAAACACGTACACGACTAGAGATTCTGCTCTTCTAGTCACTGGATGCGCAGCCATGGCATCCGCAAGCGACGCACTGGACCTCTTGGTCCCCTTTGAGCTGGGCCTTCGGAACTCTACATATGCAGGTCGAGTTGAAGTTCGTCTCCTTGGTTTGGACACATCGCAAGCAGCAAAGCTATAGACACATGTCAGCAAGATGACTCGTCGTTCTTGATAAGCATGCCAACTCACCTTTTCGTAGCCCTGCTTCTTCCACTTGGCAATCAGCATTGCGTCCGCGTAGCCGTTCTTGAGCAGCCACTCGTACAGCTGCTTGCTGATGGCCTCCTTTTCGTAGTACAGGTCGTAAATGTAGCGGCTCCTCGCGTGCGCGATCTGAAAAATCTCCCACTGCGCTTGGTGCTTCGGTCCCGTCGGCGGCGGCTTGTTCTGCGCGTCCTTCATCTTGTTTTGGAAGATGAGGAGCTGGTCCTCGATGTCGTTGAAGCCTTCTGGAGGCGGCTTGCGCTTCGAAGATCGCATGGGAGGCATGTTGGGCTCTTGCTTTGCGTGAGTATGTTGTGGGTGTTTGAAATGGCCACTTGAGTTGCGATCCGAAGGGCTCTCGCAGTCTCGTCAAGGCTCACTTGGCTTCGCGTCGCGGTTGTAGACTAGCTAGATGACGAAGGAGTTGAAGTTCAAAAGCCCAGGCTAATACCTTAGGTAGTGGGGCAAAAAGCTCCGATATCTTATCAGGCATGCCACTAACGCCTTCGCACCTGCGCGCAGAGCGCTGGATCCGAGCTGACTAAGGAGCCACACGTGATTGGGCCGTCCGGAACCTTGGAGCTTCCCAAGATTCCCGTTCTACCCAGCCAGACAGCGTCGACGAGCAGGCCGTTCGGGAATCACGTAGCGCAGCAAGCAAAACCGCCCTCTTCACCAGCATCCCCACGCGCCCACTATGGCCATCACACCGACCCAATTCGCAAAGACGACCCGGCAGTGTGAGTTATAGAGACCAATTGACCCCGAAAATCCCACTGATCCGTCGAGCAGCGGCCAACTGGAACGACGCAAAGAGACGGGTTCTCGCTTCCTACAGAGAATGGATCCGAGCTGTATGTTGACCCCCCATGCGTCCCTGTTATGAAAGCTTCGGCGTAGGCTTTCGATTCGAGAAAGGCGCGCAACGATGCGAAGACGATTCGAGCGAGAAGGCCGACTTGAAGGGAAGCTGGAGGCATGAATCAATGCTAATTGAGGAACCATTGGGAAACAGGCGCCTGAGATTCAGACGATGTACAACGTCCCCCTGCCCGTGTCCGTCCTCCGTACCCGGATACGTGAGGAGTTTGAGCGCCACAGGTTCGCCAGCAAGCTCCCCGTGGTGGATGTTCTCCTGTTCAAGAGTCACGCCGAATACCAGGTATGCCATCCCGAGCGACGTTCCCCCGACGCACGCGCGCATCGAAGCACACCGAGGGAGAGAGAGGGATGGAGAGAGGAGGATTTTGGTGTCATGCGGGAGACCAATTGGACCCATGACCGTTACGATTGGGAAGATATAAGGCCGAGAGCTGACATGTGGTTCTAATCACGCAGGAGACGATGAACTTCTGGAAGCAGACGACGCACATCATGTCCTACTTCAAGGAGGAGAACTTTAGAGGAGACAAGCGGTTGCCCAACAGCTTCATGACTGGATTCTTGGAGGTGAGTCTTCCACAGGGTTGCGAGCAAGCTAGAGCGAGGAGAAAACACCAAGAGGCGAAACAAGGGGGTGAAGGGCATCCGCAGACACTTGATGCTGTTTCGAGATGGATCGCTAACCGTACTTTACACAGGGCCGCAACTAAGAGCGCTGGAAGTATTAGAGCTCGTGTACATAAATATACAATTTCAAAAAACATTTCCGCAAAAGTCACAAGAACCCAACCAATTGAGTTGGACCTATTTCATCTGTTTTGTCTACGCCGTTGGTTCTATTTTTGGTGTCTCCATTCCCATGTTAAAAAAACAAAAACAAAAAATAACGCCATTTTCCATCTTTTCTACAAGATGCGTTCGCTATGAACGACCAAACTCCTCCTTGGCGCGGATAAACTCCTCGGCGACGGTGTCGCTAAGGGCCTGAAGGTCCTTGAGACCCTTTTGCAGAGCCGCGACGGCGGTGCCGTCTGAGTTACACAGTCAGTAAATCAGGAGTGAAGAAGGGATCGAAGAAAAAAAAAAAAGGCTCACCATAGGTCTGGATCCTAATGTTCATCTTGGGTTCCGAAGGGTGAGGGATGGCGTAGGCGCAGAACTCAACGTCGGGACTGTAGTGAAGGAGGGGTGAGTTTCAGTATAACGCAGGCAAGCCAGGGAGGTCTCTCATGGCAGGAACTTGACGCTGTTTGAGAGAAGATAAAAAAAATAAACTTACTTCTTCATGATGACATATCTCAGCGCATTGCCGAGCGTGTGCCCCTCATCGATAAACTCGAATGAGGCGGCTGTGTCTGTTGAGCCGGGCAGCTACGGACAATCTCACAGTCAGCCTCTCGCCTGCAAATCACCGAAGCAGGCAGACTCACAATCTTGACGCGCTGGGGCTCCTCCTCCTCTTCCTCCTCCTGCTCAGTCGACTCCTGTCCCTCCTCCTCCTCCTCTTCCTCCTCGGGCTGGTGAGAGGCGGGCGCCTCGTCCATGGGGACGTCTTCCGAGTCGGTTCTGCCGGGCATTTTTGCGCTCTTTTTGGTTCCTCTTCAATGAGGCTAACTCTAAGAAGTGTTATGAGAGTTAGAGAGTCAGTGACACTCAAAGTGAAAATTGGCTGGGTGGTTCTTTTCGTCGCGGGGGGTGTAATTCAACTTTCAACAGATTCGGACTTGCACTGCGCGCCCGCAGGTCGGTCTCTCGAAATTTTTTGATAACGGACCCGCGGATCAATTTGATAAGCTGGCAGCTGGCGACCACCACATATCTCTGGCAACAGCTGTAAGAGATGGGACTCACCAATCCGGCGTCCCTGCCACATGCAAGCTTACATCGCATCGCATCGCATCGCAAAATGCCACGGTCAAGAGGCGTCACAACGAACAAAGAAATTTCGATGGGAATACCACCTCGCCTCGCGCCTCGCGCCCTCTCCAAGATCCCCAGGTTTACCTCCTCTGCACAAGGGCCATCTATAGACTATAGGGGAAGAGGGCAGAAAAGTTTATCGCTCGGCAGATACCTGAAAAGGGGGGGGTGAGATTCCACGAGACGCCCGTTCTCCTACCCATCATGTTCATCTTCAGTTATGTGAGAAGAGACCAATATTGCTACGATCCTGCATCTACCATACATGAGTTTTGATAACCTCGTCATAGTATGCAAGGCATTACCTGCTTACCTGGTTGTTTGCAGCCCGCAAACCAATAAAAACCCCCAGCTGTGATGGACCTCATCTTTCCGCGTGGGGAAAAATCGAGGACAGTACGGAGTAAAGAGAGCGCAACCATCACCACTACCACCACCACCTACTTACAGGCGCGCGGCAAGATGCAGTCACGCACGTAGTTCCGGTTGTTGGACGCACGAGCAAACCACCTACACCACCCTGCAGTTTGCAGCTTGCTAGTTCACGTCGAATGCTCTGACTGGTTCCGCAGAAGAATGATCCAAAGATCAATAGCGCGCTTCTCTTTTTTCTTTCTCTCGTTCCCCAGTTTGTTCTTTTCCGGAGGAGAGGATTCCATCACCCTGCATTTCTTGGTAACCAATCCTGGGTTGTTGGGCACCTCAAAACCAGGGTAAGCTTAAACTCGTGTACCGACACTTTGACTCATCTCGATGGTGAATGAAAGCAACCAAGAATGTCACCGTAATAAGCGAATGCTTCAGTATCCTCAGTGTAAGCAAGTAGTTGAAAGAATACTGCGTACTCAGGCCCAAATCTCGCAATAAAGTCCCATCGATTCGCACCCCGTGTTCGTAGAACACTATGGACCTCCAAAAGCAAAATGTCTCGGTCCGAATATCAAATTCAAAGATGCTCGAGCCTCAAGGGGCCCCGGCGGCGCCTCCCCGAACCCGACAGCCCAAGTTCCGGGTTGAAGTCTTTCCTTCTCGGTGAGACAAGAAAGAAAGAGAAACCCCACCCCTTCTTTCCCCCGTGGAACAAGGGCCCTCTTCACCGCATCGTGTCCACGGACCATCCAACTCCCGCGTGGTTGACGTCCCCGGGGGCGGCGGCGTAAGCGCGCGGAGGCGATAGGAGAGGCTGGGAGAGAGTTCGGATAAGACATCATACACGGCATGCATGGACATCATACGGCATCGCGAGAGCCTTGCTCTTCGTCCTCCCCTTTCCCCCCTTCCGCCTTCCGTGCCCACTTCCGTAAAAAAAAAAATCCCTATCAATGGAACAAAACAAAACAACCGGGGCAAGGAAATCAAAACCTGATCGCGATCCCAGAGAGCCAAAGCGTTACGATGCAAAGCCGACAAGGCCGTTCCGGTTTCCCACCCTTTCACTCCTCGCATTCCCCTCCCAGTCAGACGGCCTGCGTTCGGATTCTGTTCGTTGGCTGCCAAACCACACTCGACCAATTCGTGATCGTCCGGCGCTGTCACATCGGAAACGAGGTTTGATTGGCCGCCAACCGCACTTTATTGTTTCAAGACAGGGTCGGTGTAAGCCATATGATTGGCTCGTTTCCTCCATTCTCAAACCGACACCCAGTTGGTGAGTTTAGCTTGGTGCGTCGTTGAACCGGGGTTGGTCAGGTACATCTCGCACTAGGTCTGGGAAGTCACTTGTAATTGTGAAGGTGTGCTATGTAAGCAGCATTCAGTCCTCGCTCACCAGCTGCATGGATTGACGGATGGTTTGCAGATGACGAAGGTGAACAACGGCCGTCGTCTGTGAGTCCTACCCAGAGATGGGACGGAGACGTTCAAGGTGGAGGAGGCGTGTTCGGCGTATATGTGGAAAATGTATGTGCAGGCCGAGGGAAGAGACGTCTTAACTCGGCGAATCGTCTGTGCAGGCAAAGCGAATGCTACTCACAAGCCAAAAAAGAACAGCCGCGTTTTTTTTCTTCTGCTTGATGCCGCTGAGGAATTCCAGGATGAAGATGTCTGTACCACCGTTCACAGTACCAAGGAAACCTGCCTGCAAGTGGAAAGAAAAAAAGGTTGTCGTCCCGAAAAGGATGAAGAGAAATTTTTAGGGGATGTAACGTCGACGACGAACCTGGAACTGTGGTGGGGTTTGGGGGTTACATGGGGGGCGTGAACATGTCGTTCGGTGAGGGGTGCGAATGCGAATGGAGATCGGTGCTGACATACTGGATGAGAAACGACCATTCGTATCTATCCGTACTGAAGACTGATAGAACCAAAGAGGTATTAGCAGAGTATCCGTCGACGTCGTGGTTATACTACCTTCATCTATGATAATCATATCAATCCCATCTAGACGTTGTGAATCGGCATGGACGCATTAAGAAACGGGAAATTTGACAGTTGGCGACGTGCGCAGGAGGTGGCTCTGGCGTCGGTGACGACGACGGCATGTAGAATACTGCAACTCTCCGACTCGTATTCTTCTGCATTTCACTCATCAACTTCATGCCAATGGTACGTGCGTCTTGTGCCACAACTCAACTCAGCCTCTTCTCTGCCAACTGTGATACAAAGAGAAAGAGGCTGGTGACACATTGACACATGGGGTTGCGGCTTAACGGTCGTGGGATATGGCCAGGATCTCCAGGGACGTTTTCACATGGATCTTCCCCCTCCAACCCCCCTGCTCTTCCTGGCCTTGCCTGGCCATGACATTGCCGTGCGGAGAAGACAAGAGACAGAGTGAACCGGCACCAGCTAATCTCGCCAAACTCAGCCTTCAGGAGGCTCAGGTCAGGTCAATAGAACGAGGGGCGGGTTTCAGCAAAGGCCTGCCGCCCTACGAGTGGCTACCGATCGCCAGTGGTGGCTGTCAAGGCCGGAAATCCAGCGAGCGGAGACTCAAGACAAGATTGAGCGCAACAACGCTGCCCAGGTCAATACGAAAGCCAGCTGTTGTCAACGTCAACCCGAGCGACTGCATATGGTGCTTTCTACGCGGCAGCGAGGAGCAATCAGAGTCGAGGAAATAACTTTCTGGCTAGCGGAAACGCCGTCTCTAGTCCAGAGCTTGCTTGGTCGTGAGCCGCCGCGCGCGACACAGGAGCGAGAGACGACCCATACTGTTGGCTGACCAGACTTGAGACTCGGACGGCCGATTGGGCAATCTATCATGTGCAGATTCATCCATGTGGAGTCTCTGGGTCCGTCAGGTGTGATCAGGGGTGGCGGACGTGGAGGGGTGATACTGGCGGAGGAAAAGGTGGAGAGGTACTATATTTCACCGGTGAGAGTCTCGTTTGAAGTTTGGTTGAAATATTCCGAACCTATCGACGGAAATTTCAGGCTCTATAGTTGGGTTGGCAATGAATCGGTTTGATCGTTTGTAGTCTGGTCAGTGGCACTATGGGGCCGAAAGAGAAAAAAGTAATTCGAGAAACACACGACAAGGTCTTTTCGGTTGTCGAGTATCGGATGCCCCTCCATTCATGGATGCCTCTATGAAGTTTTTCGGTCCAGTTTTCCACGGTGAGCCAAGATAGCGGGCGATAGACATTCGCACAGGCTTCGGTTGGAAAATGTGCTTGTCGCGACGCAGATGCTATGTGCAGGTTAGCCTCTTTCTCGGGAGCCCCACCAAGGGATCGCAGGTAGCTGAGAAATTGTTCTCACCTTCCAATTGCCGTCGTCGCCCCCAGTGTTCGGGGTTTCTCACTTGGGGGCCGCAAGTGGCTTGAACATCTGCCGGATAGGAGAGAATCGTGAAGGGCCGACGCCCGGACGGGCCAGAGCTGCCTAGTGATCGCTCCGTCTGATGTGGCCCGCAAGGGGGCTGCAGCGCTGGCGTGCGGCAGTGACGAAGAATGAGCATTTAATAATACCACGAGGGCCATTAGGAGTTTGGAGATGGCCGGCAATGTGTGCGGGAAAGCACAGGCACAGGCACCAAGCGCAGGCGCAGGCGGTACCAGGATATCTAGACGCGATGGCGTAGGCACAGGCCACCCGGGCTGGCCGTCTGGCAGTGTCTTTCAGGGTCCGGTGACAGGTTGAAAGCTGCCGTCTCGAGATCATCGGCTTGCCCAAGGCGTGGTTGACGCCTCGGCGACAGCGGGTTAATACCAATATCGCGACTGATGGGCAACCCATGGAGCACCTCCGTCCTTTTGCGCCCCACGACAGACTTAGCACGTAGGAGGTAGACTTGGTCGAAAGCATGCCATCTAATACTGCGTGGTGCTCCACGGCAGTGAAAGCAATGGACGTTTCCATATATCGCTGTGATGCTGCGGTTGAAACAACCGAGTCCCGGCTTTGGATGATCCACTGGCAGGGCAGGCCCCGTCATGGCAGGTGCGGAAGTGGTTAGTGCCAGGGGCTTGATCTCGCAAGGTGAGCGAAAGTCAAAAGTTGTGAGAGAGCGCGGGCTGAATTCTTGGTGTTGCCAGGGCTGTTTGGGCACCACAGTCGTGTTGCACGTAGGTAGTTGAGCTGAAGGCGGAGACCTGAACTGCACTGCGTACGTATTGGTGGTACGTACGTCAACGAGGGTCTCAGAAATGGAGTCGTGATAGTTTGGGTCGTCTTTGGTTTATACGATACAGATAGTGTTGCGTGGTAGCGGCGTAGCTGAGCTGACTAGCGGTTCTGAATTGCCTCTGCTTCGGAAGCGGATGACGAAACAGGTGCCAAGCCACTTATCGCGATGCAACGAGAACTCAGTGTCCTCTACTTTGAGCCGCGGTGATTCTCGTCGGATGAGGCCGCCATGATTCTGTGCTGCTGTAGTCTACGGCACGGCAAGCCTACCGAACCGAGCTTCGACATCGAAAAGAGGGCGAAAATGAGTGAGGGGATTGTGTTGTCTAGGGACAGAGTTAAGTGTATTGAAGCCCCGCCAGGGGTGTTTCCGTCTGGTCTTTTGGATAGCATATCCGTCACCTTATTGTTGCGCCTCGGACCTTCCTTGGCTCGATCTTGACATCGGTATCTAAGTGCAAAGGAGGATGGTTCCGATTGCTTGTCTGTTGAGTTTCCCCGTCTTTGATAGAGTGCGGTAATCACGGTAGATACATGGATGACATAGGTAAGGGCGTGTTGGGAGCAGGCTGAGCAGGTATTCCTCATACTCGGCAGGGTTACAGGTCACCCTGGCAGGTCGGGGATGTCTTGTCTCGCACGAGGAGAATTGTCATCCGGTGTCGTCAAAGGCCAACCCATGGCCCATGGTGCTTGATTGATGAAGTGCAGTCTGTGCCAATCCTGACAATCTGGTGGGAGAAGTTGTGTATCCTTGGGGAAGGGTACGCAGTACTCCGTAGTGCACTACGTAGTTGAGGAGGGTGAGGGGCACGGGCGAGTGGGTGAGCGGTGGCTCGTGTGTTGCAGGATGGTTGGCATCGAACCCAATCAGAAACAATAGTCTGCTATTCCTGCCGCAGCGTGGGCCAACCGTCGCGGCCTTGTGAGCTTCGCCTGTGGTAGCCGTCGATTGGTGGTGAGGCACGACACAGCGTACCTTTCGATAGGTTGTGACGGTAGAAGAGTTCCATGGTGGAAGACACTACCACGCGCTAGGTACCCGTCCTTTGGCCACCAGGCATCGTACCGTGGTAGCGTTGCTGAGATGGCTTCCCGTACTTGAGATGTGGTAGTAGGTAACTACCATGCTGTGGTAGGTATGGAGTGACTTGCAAGAAGTATCCGCACCCAAGTAGGTAGGCAGGTATGCCATGCCAGGCACCTCAGGCACATGAGCAAAGGTGCCTTGCCTTAGCTTCCCCGAGGTGCTGTGGTAGCTTCCCCCTCATCATTCTAGTTGCTGGGCTTGCATTGCAGCCAGTTCTCGTCTGTGCATGGATATCGAGATTGGGATAGAGAACAAGAGGGGAGCGTTGCCACTGTTGTTCATCATGCCATGGGCCCGCGATAGTTGTTTCTCTCGGATTCTGCTATTAGGAGGTCGTTGAGAGTATCCATCTCGTGGTGGGTTGGATGATTGATCAGCATCATCGGCCAGAGAGCTTCAGTCAGTCCTGTCATCCCTTCACCGTCAGTTTGTATGTGAGCCCGAATAGGAAGTGTAGACTGTGTGGGAGTTGTGGACTAGGGGTTCCGAAAGAGCTCAGTGAGGATTTAGACAAGGAAGTGGGAGGATGTGAACAGGCAAGGAGGAAAAAAGAGCAGGAACCCACTCGGGGGAAACTTGACCTTCAATGTCAAACAGCCTACTGTGTACGGAGGTCAAGCGGCGCCCCCGCTCACCACATCCCACGCCCCTTTTGAGATTGAACACGATCAGGATTCCCACCGTCTTCCTCCGCTCTTTCTCTCTCTCTCTCTGTCCTTGAACTGGAGTCTTTCCAGCAGCGTGGATGACAGCCCCAGCCCTGTCCCGTCCCGTCCTGTCCTCGCCTATGCTAGGTTTAGTAGTATCTCTGCGTAAGGTGGTCGAGTTGTTTGAGGCAAACCACATTGCCACTCTGCGAAAAGTACCAGGTAGCCCAGTAGCACCTCCACCATTGCTACACGCCTGCGAACCAACCAACAGCTGGAGAAGGCCCAGCGCACCCGAGCCGACGGATGCCACTCTGCATCTTGTCGTCGCTCCTGACACTGAGTGGTGCTTCACCAGGCGGAGGCGAGGGGAGAAACGTAGAAGCGTAGAAGCAAGAGGAGAACAAGAGAAGAACGGCCGCAACCGTCAGATGTTGCTGTCCAATCAATTCCGTATTAATCAAGTGTTGAAAGACCGAGGGCCTGGGTTCTGAGGTGGCCTGGAAGTCTAGACTGCCTCCGCCGCACCACCAGCCAATGTCACCACCACACTCTCTGTCGTGTGTGTGTGTGTGTGTGTGTGTGTGTGTGTGTGTGCTGGATAGTGGGAGAATACCACAGTGGAATCGCATTTGTGGCATGAGTGCCATGATCAGGATACTTCGTAAGGTAATCCGTACTGAGAGAGGGGGCAAGTCAAGCTGGAACTGCTGGCAGGTGCATCCATAATCCTGTAGTATGTATACTACGTACAGCAAGCACATGGGCGTTATGCACACACCCCTTTCCGATGAGAGGAGCCACCCCTCCCCCTTCCTGCCCTGGAATATTGTGTACGGAAGTACGTATATATCAGCCAGTCAATCGCATCTCTTGCAGCATAGATCCCGGAAACCCTCAGCACATCCGACATTTGTTGTAGTATCGATGGATTACTGAGGTGAACTCAGCGGTACTCTGTAGGGAGTAGTGACAGGTAAACTGTATGCGGGAATGAGAAGAGTAAAGCAGAAGGAAAGGAGAGAAAAGAGCAACAGAATAGGTAACAGAGATGGGCCTGGTGTGCCGGCTGGGCCATAATTGTGTCACTCCTGTGTTCCCCTTTCATAAGAAAATAAAACAACCACAGCTGCCCCTCTACTCCGTGACCCCCCTCCCCCCCTTCCACCCCTCTTACCTCCTGGTGTGTCGCTTTCCTCCAAGTCTCTATGATCCATCCTTCCAGCTGCTTGTCCAAGGGCCCTGGTCAGTTCTTGATCGTCTTGCTCCATCCAGTCTCACTTTATACCACTCTATCCCGTGCCTTACTGCGTATCCGCTCTCCGTAAGGATACCTTACAGACCTTACTCCGTACGGATACCTGTGCAAAAGTGAGGTGAAGTAAGGTGGCCAGCACTTTGATTTCTCGACAAACTTGTCACTGGATTGTCACCACACCCCCGTCGTTGCACTCTGTGTATGGCCTTTTACCCCCTTGGTCCCTGTTTTCTTGACCTGTCCTCGACTTGTCAACTTTGGGGTCCCCGTCCCCGTGCCTGTTCCAATCCCAATCCCCGTCTCATCCTCGTCCGAGTCTTGAGTATTGAGAGTCTGAGCCTGAGCCTGAGCCTGGAGGTGTCTCGACGCTTGCTTTAAACACCACCCCCTCCCCTCCATCCTTTTCAACTTCTGTTTTGTAACCCTCGTCTCGTCCAGCGCTCGCTTCTCTTCCCAACCTTCTTCACCCCGTCCATTCTTCTTCTTCTTCTATTTCTCCTTCCCCGATACCCCCCTCTCCTCCTTTTACCGGTTTCTCAAAACCCCCCCGCGCCTGGCCTTTTCTCCTCCCGACGTCGCAGACCAAGTCTCTCGCTTTTTTCTCAAACAAAACAAACCACAACCTTCTTCTCTCGTTGATTTGACCTGACGACCCGACGGACCTTGCGCTACTACTTTTACTACCAGCTTCCACCCCGTAGTCTACTCCGTCTCGCGCCAACTAATTAATACGACCATATACCCTCTTCCGCAAACCAAAACTCAACATTGGGCATCCATCTACCTACCCATTCGGTTGACTCGAGAAAAGAGAAAGACAGAAAATACTTTTCCGCCAACTAAACCCCCCGCGGGCCCTGATTCGATCTGAGACTGATCTGCTCACTTTTCTGGACACCACCTGACACACGAGCCGACCTGGTCGACCCCATTGTCTTTTGTCAATCAGTCAATCCGTGCCGACAACCTTTCCTAGGCACCACTAATTTTGGGCACACAATCGGCCGCTGCGCATTCCACAGCTCCAGCTCCTCCCCGTCGCAGTCCGTCTCAAATCAAAAGAGCGGCCAGCCAGCCAGCAGAAAAGCAGCAAAAGCAGCAGCAAGCAACTCTGTCTCTTTTCTTATTCCTACAACATTTCGGATTGTTCCGTCCCGCCGCCATCTCTCACCTAGTCAGCCAGACCAAGCCGCTTTCCGTCTACCCACGCTCCGACTTTTCACGGCCCAGCAGCAATCAGCTACGGTACCTTGACCTTTAGAGGCCTTACCTTTAGAGGCACCACACCATCACCTCCACCACCGCCCAGTGCACCCACAACCCGCCAGGCTAATTCCTCCCCCAGCCCGCTCTCGGCCATTCTCGTAAAGCTCAAAGCGCAAGCTCGAAGCGTCAATTGCTGCGACTCCGCGCTTCGCAAGAAAGGGCAAGAAAAACAAGGACAAAGAGTCGTCCACTGACTACTCACCAAAGTCACTGCCACCAAGTCTACCTTAGCCGACAAACCAAAAAAACCGACTTAAAGTCGAGTCCTCTCGCTTCGGCCTTGGCGACCCCAATCCTCTGACACAGAAAGAGTTGCAGTCGCGCACCTCCTCGTCAAAAGTCAGACGTCGACAACTCCATCCATCTCGACCCATTTAAAACTGGAGCATCGAGCAAGGGAGAATCGCGCATCTCAATCACCCAGCGTTTGACGACATCGCCAATCCGCCCTCTTACTAATTTACCAACGACTCGTTGCATCTCGATCAATTCTGCACGGGTTTTTCATTCTCCGAACTTGCATATCGGCAATCGTCAAGCCAAGTGAGGCTCCTTTTGCAGACCATACAGCAAACAGGCGTGTCGGGTGCAGCAGCAGCAACCCAACCCGACCCGTCTCCTTTTTTCTCGCTTCATTCCTCCCAACCTACCAACAGCAACTATGAGCACAGCGATCGCAATGGCTCCCTCTCCGGCCCCTCACGACAGACCGTCGTTCCCTTCCGACCTCGCTCCCGCGTCTTCCGCACAGCACGGCGCTTCTTCGCCTGCACAACAAAGACCTCTTGCACCAACTGGAACTCCCAATGCGACGGCGCATCGGTCAGGCAGCGGCAGCCCTAGGGGTGCCGCCCAAGCTCCCAAGTCATCTCCTCCCAGCGCGTAAGTTGCATCTCCACGTCCATCCTATCACCTCGCAACCGCAGTCAATTGACTCTATCTTCCCTTCCAGCGCGAGACATGCCAGCGGTGCACCAAAGATCGTCGTGAAAAAAGAACCCAACTCCCCCGACTTGCCGACGACCCGTCACAGGCCACGCAAACTCGACCTGTCCAACAAGGGGGCACACCCGGGCTCCAACACTCCCGGCACTGCTAGGCCCATGACTGCTAGGGACAACTTGGGCATCCAGGAGGTCGGCCTTGCCTGCCTCTCGCCTGGGTTCGTTACCCAGGACCCCATCATGAAGGAACAGCTCCAGCGCAGCATGAGCGTGAGAGACCAGCAACGCATGATCATCGAGCAGAGAATGCAGCAGCAATCCGCAAAGGGCGATGGCCCTGACACCTCTGGAAAGGACCCTGTTTCTCAGTTCGCAGCAAAGACCCCCGGCCTGTCTCGCAGGAACAAGGCCCAGCTCTCCATCCTGCCGCCCTCAGCCGAGTCTTTTGCCAACGAGCGTGTCATCCAGTCGGCCCCCTTGGGACACTCCTTCACTGGCCGCCAGCATCCTGCACCGCTGTCTCGTCACATTACAAACCAGCCAAACACTCTCTCCAACACTTCTCACATCCACCACGTCCCTGCCAACCAGACAAACAACCGTCTCCCGCCCATCAGTGATGTCTTTGGACAGGTTTCTGGCCACCCCGACAATGCCCCCACCTCTTTGTACCCCCAGACCAGCCGTCCCCCCATGGCATCACCTGGCCACCCCCCTCAGATGCAGCATGGCCCCCCTACTTCCGGACGTGCCAGAGAGTACAAGTCAGCGGAAGAGGCACAGCACGAGATTGCCGGTGGTCGCCCCGAGCTGCTCCCTAAGATCGTACACTACGGAAACGCTCACCAGCCTCCTACGCCTCCGTCTCCTGCCCCGGGAAGCAGAGCCGCTGATCCCAGCCGCAGCGCAAGCAGGCGCCGCACCCGTGCCGAGTACGAGGACGGCAGCCCACCATTGGGCCATGGCCCTCCCCCCCAGCGAAGAGGACCATTCGGCGCCGGTCGGGACAGCCCCGAGAGCCAAAGGCAAAAGCGCGAGGAGTTCATGCAGCTCTGCGCCAGAGCCTGGGACCTTTTCCACTCTTAGAGAGTCTTTTGTCATCTTTGTTCGATTCTTCCACTTCAACGAGTAGGCCAATTGCGTCTCACTCGTAGGTTTCGATTTCCTGCGGGATCCGGCCCCGCCCTTTCGTCGATTCAATCTCGGCCAGCTTGCATGAGTTTGAAGGAGTGTCACGTCCACTGTGACTCTCCTTGCTTCTCTCCTCCAGTCGGAAGAAGAGGAAGTAAAAAATATATATCGCAGCAGGATAGGATTGAAATCAGGGATTAATGTCTGCAACTACGAAGAGCTTCCTCCTCGGCACGTCTCCAACAATGAACGAAACCGATCATTACGAACTTCAGCTTTCTCGAGGGAAAAGCGATGGACTATTTTCGCGCGCGGCTAGGCGGTTACGAGGCGGTTGGCGCTACCGGCTCTGGTTTGCTTCTATTCTCCAAGGGGCAGTCACGGTTTGAGGAAGAATTTTACGTTCGATTCTTGCACTGGAAGCTTAAGATGTGCGCCAGGGGGCGTTTATTTGCTTTGTCATTTTTATGTGGTTATTACCGGTGTTTACGGGAAAATGACGGGTTGGCACGAGATTCATGAGCAGAGAAGAGGGTGCAGATTCCTCTCTGTATGTATTATCTTGGGGTCGTCTGCTACGGGGAAAGAATGGTGGTCGAGGGATATATCCTCGGCGCGTATCTCTTTTGTGTTTTATGCTTCCTGCTTCTCACCTCGGGAGCCACCAACCTGTGCGCTATTTTTGTCGCATTGGTATTAAGTATATCGGAGCAAGAGGTACTGAAGATTCGACACGCATATACAAGGGGCCTTGAGGCTTTCATTCTAGTTCAAGATCAAATCGTTCACTCGTGTGTGATGTGACATGTGTGATGTGATAGGATGCAATGTGACGTGAATTGTGACCGGACAGATCAGGAGGTGGATGTGAAGGGGCAGCACTATCAAGATGACGAGATGTGAGCACAGCTTTTTCACGACATGGAAGGAGGGAAAGCCAGGAGTTATAACTCTGGCAGAAGAACACATGAGACATACAGAAAATAAATTTCATGGGAGTAAGGCAACAACGAAAGATTTGGAACCGGCGACGAAGACATTCACGCATCTCCATTACAAAGAGTCCGGGGCCATTCAGAGGCAGAGCGGCATCCCGGCCGGAAGACGAGCAACAGGGGCTCGACCTTCGACACATGAATAGACCCGGCGAGCCGAGTTCTAGTGCGTAGAGCCGAGCACCCGGAACATGTCTGTATGGTCTCCACAGCCCCCGTCTCCCATCCCTGCCGGCGCCATGCCGGGTGTCGGCGTGGCCCCCCTCCCGGAGCCGGAACCGGGACCCAGGAACGGTGTGGGTCGTTCTGCTATCGGACCCGCCGGCCCCTCCGCGCACGTGGAAGCCTTCGAGAAGACCTGGCTTTCACGGGGTGCGGTCCAGTCTTTCCGGATGCGGTACAGGGCGGTGCACTAGAAGGTCTACCCGCTTGGGAACTACCTTCGTGCCCCGTTCCGGTGGTCGTTACGGTGGGGAGGAGAAGGGGGGGCCCAAGTATGGCTCCGGCGGTATCCGCGAGCCGGATCCGGCGCCGTGGGGTTCTTTGTACTTCCTTTGTCGTGTTGGGGGCCACGGGGGGGGCTTTTGGGATGGTAGTACCGTAGGTGGTGTAGAGCAGGGCCAGCTGAGTCCCAGGAGCTTCGAGGGAGTGGCTTCCAAGTAGCGCTGGCGGCTAGTCTAGAAACTAGGATTCTCTGCCTACTAGGTCGTTCTCTTTCGAAGAAGAAAGACTGGGCGGGGGGAGGGAAGAGCAAAGAGCTCGCTTTGCTGACCGCCGAATCTGGGTAGAGGGTGCTATACTATACGCCACGCGGGCGAGTGGAATGGGACTTTGTTTCCCTCAGATCTTTGATGTGGAGGGGGGAGGGATCGGTCGATGACGCTGGTCGAGTCTATCGAGATTCTGAGTCTACCCAACTTCGGAATGAGGGGGAGGGGGGGTAGCGACGGTGCATACGGCGTTAGCCAGCTTACCTACTACGCTATCCATTACCCTATACCTACCTTACCATACTTTGCCTGGTCGTTACCTTCCTTACCTAGTCTCCAAGTTCCCCGCCGCAGGACGGAGGCGGACAACGCTGTCTGAGATCTTGGACAGATCTTCTGGTGCGGTTGACCACGGGGTGGGTGGCCGGCCAGTCCACGGGATCAAGAGAGACTACACAACAAACCGTACGTTCTGGCCTAGGGTATGAGTCAACTTTATCCCGTGGAGGAGGAGGCTCTGTCGTGGAGGGGTAGGGTTTTGCTTTGAGAAGAAAGAGGCGGTGTATGGGTTTGGTCATTCCTGTCAGCCAGGACAGCCCATCAATCTGCTTTTCAATCCGAGTCCGTCTGTCAGTCTGCCAGTCAATTCTCCCATGGAACGTAAGAGAAGTGCGGGTGTTGCTGCGTCGGCTTTTCCCCTCTCCGTTGAGGCTCTGGGCTAGGGAAAGCTCAAGGGCCTAAATGTGCCTTTGGTGAGTGAGTGCGAGTCGGGTCGTCTCGTGCTCTAGGTCCGCGTGCCCAGGCCAGGCGAGTGCAGTCCAGTCTTACCCCGGTGTCGAATCCGGGAAGCCTACCTCGCGCTGACCGCTCCCAACAGGGCAAATGAACAAACCTCCAGTGCTGTAAAGGCGGACTGAGCATGATACTCGCCAAGAAAAGGCAGACTGCAAGAGAATAGACAAGCTATTTCCAAAGGGGGGGGGGGGGGGGTCCAGATGTAGAAACAGTAAGAACTACTTGCTGTGTAATGATGAACCCGCCAAGCAAGACACTTACTTGTCCCCTCGTGGCGAAGACAAAAGCAGAACTTTCCTTCAAACCCAAGATGCAAGAAATAAGGAAGAATCACAAGTTCAAAAAGCGTTTCTCGTCCGCCCTGCTTTCACCAGATCGTCAGATCTTGGCGAGCGAACGAACGGTTCTTGGGCATGTGGCTTAGGCTTTTATCCTCCCGCTAAGAACTTTCGCAGGTCGCACTCGGCAGCGGCCCCCCCTTTCCCTTCTTCTGCCCCCGGAAGTCTCGGTTCGGTACAAGACAAAAGAATACGGACCTCCAGACGGAACCTTACAACACACACCGGCACACAAAAAAAACGTTGGCGCCCGCCCGTTCGGTCCTGTCGGGTTCGTCGAGATAAAGTTATATCCAAGAAAAGGAAGAAGGACAAAAAAAAAAAGCAAACAAGATGACTTCATCGCCGGGGGATGTTCTCCACAGCCCACCGGACACCGCGCGTCCGGCCGCCCGGAAAGGCAGTCCCCAACTTTCCCAGGCAATTCGATGGGGAATTACCTGTGGCGGGGTCCCACTTCTTCCCGGTACTCAGATCTGGCCCGGGCCCCATTCCCAGATCTTGAAGCCGCGGGAATTGTTTACGGGCCCCATGTTTTTTTTGCCCCCATGTTATGTTTGCCCCCAATTCGCCTGTTATTCGTCATCGGCCATCCAGAAAGCTGCAAAGTCATCTGCCAAGCTGTGATGTAGAGAAGTAGAGTTCAGTATAGACAGGAACACACAAGCAATGTGGCTGTAGACCAACTTTATAACTGCGCCCCGGCTCTCTGGTAATGCCCGCCTGTCATCGTAGAAACTGTAACAGGGCACCGCGGCTTTGCGTGTCCCAGTGATGCAATAGATTCGACCTGTGCTTCCGTGGTTCCTACCACGGATCAGCCTGTGCCCAGGACATGGGACAGGTGACCAGGACAGGTCGCAAAGACGGCCAGACCCAAGCAAAATTCATGGCAAAGAGTGGTGAGCACACAGACAAGAGCAGTCACAGAGACGATCACGCCCAAGGATGCCGCTCCTCTTTGCTTTGTTCATTAAATTTTTCTTTCTTTAGGTCTTTGGCTCAGAATACAGCCACTCACTACAGGAGCAGAGCGAGTGGACTAGAGGGTTTGCTGCTGGGAGACCACACGATCAATCCAGAACATTTGATTCTGGCGAATGTGCGGGACACATCGGTTCCATAGCCCGCACACGCATGCAGTCTCCCAAAGACATCGTTCCCAAGACCGATGCATCATGGCCTATGCATCCGGTCCTTACCGATTCCTCCTGGTTCTCAACCATCCCACCGAGCCTCTTCCCCTGAGGCTCAACCAAGTCCATCTTCCGTTTCCAGGTCGTGAGTGCCCTTGCGCATCTTAAATCCGTCGCTCATTATAGCTTCGTTCCATGGGGGCTTGAGGACTGCTGGCCAAGTCAACCCAGAGATGTAGTGGACCTGGCTCTGTAGCGTAATTCTGCCGGTGCCCCGTTCCAAAGACGGGGGTGTCATATGTACGTTGAACAGTAGGTTGTTGTGGTGTAAGCAGCATGGGAGGGTAAAACGCCAAACGCCGATGCTCGCAATAACAGGGTCGCATGGGGGTGTCGTAAAATCGTCAGGTAAACAAGTGTAAAAGGGTGTGAATCGAAGCAGGCTGAAAGAGGGAGTCGAAAGACCGCCGGTTGACGCACGCTGTCTGTGCAGACGCATTGTTCTATCATTGTGCCGGGTTGGAAAGTTCCGGTCATTGCTGTTCCGCCGTTGAAATGAATTGTTGAAAGTCTTGTTGACAATAAAGAAGCTGTCCACCCAAGTAGTTCCAAGACGAAGTCGTTATTCAAAGGCCCTCTTCACCAGCCTTGCAGAGCTTGATCTCGCGTCCCCACTCTGACTTGAGGACCTGGGACGCAGTAATGCGACGGGTGGGATTAGGATCCAAAATGGAATATATCACGTTCCTACAGCGCGCCTAAAGACTGTTAGTTTCTGGACGATACTATAAGCAAATCCGATAGACTTACTCTGTGCAAGGACTCAATCGGTCCGTAGCCCTCCTCGTCGCGGCGACCTTCCAGGTATCTAGCGTAGAATTCGTCCTCGTCTTTGCGGGCAACGCGCCAAAGGTGGCGACCGGTACGCATGGCCATGTAAATGACACCACAGGCCCAGACATCGACAGCGCGGGCGTCGAATTCCTTGTCTGTGTACTCCTCGGGCGCAATGTAGGGAGCAGAGCCACAGAGGCCGGACACCATGTGAGGATCCGTCTCCCAGGCCATTCTGAAGCACTCGCCGTTGCCAAAGTCTGTGATCTTCAAGCCACCACGAGTAGTGAGCAGCAGGTTCTCAGGCTTCAGATCACGGTGGGCAACACCCATCTCGTGGAGGTACTCCACACCACGCATCATCTGCTTGAAGTAGCAATCCGCCTCCTGAACCTCCAACTTGCCGGCTGCGAGGACGAGAGTGTATAAGTCACCACCGGCGCAGAACTCCATGACTTCGCAGTAATCTCCCTTGGCGTCCTTGAGCAAATCCAGAGTGTGGATAACGTTGGGGTGACGCAACGACGAGGAAATGCAAAATTCGGCAGTCAGTCGCTTGCTGTACTTCTTCTCCGTCTCCTCTGGGCGACGGCGGAATTCCTTGACGGCGAAAAGTCTTTCTACTCCATTCTCGACCTTCTTGTGGGATATCCTGACGATTCCAAAGGCACCACGGCCTACAACCTCCTGACATTTTCCGTACTTTTCTACAAGAGTGGTGGTTGCGTTTGGGCCGTTCTTCCTGTCGCCAGCCATATCCTCCTTCTCGGCCTTGAGCGTGTCGACCCAGTTAGAGACGAGCGACAGGTCGTTTTCGGCGTGCTCTTGCTTCTTGCCGATGAGGGTACGCCACATGTCGGAGAGCTTCTCCTGCCTGCGACTTGACTTGAGGTGGTGCTCGTGGCCACCTTGCAAGTCCGGGCTCGCCATGAATCGATGAAGGTCTTTTACGGGAGGTTTTGCGGGTTTGCTGGCTGGTTTCTCGGGGACTTTCTCTGCGGTGGTGGTAGAGGGTTTCCTGCTGGGAGGTTGGGGCTTGTCGCTGCCATTAAAGCTGGAGCCGCGGGGTCGATGGGGGACCTCGATAGCGTTTCGGCTGACGTCTTTGGTCGAGAACATGCGCGTGAGCTTGTCCTTCATGGAGGGTTTCTCGGCAGGTTTCGGCAGGGCCTCGTGGGAGGAATTGCCGTTGGTGAGGGACTGGCCATTTTGCGGGGTCAAACGCGGCGATTTTTTGCCGTCAGACTTGACTGAGGAAGGTTTGGAACTGGCCGCCGAGGCGGTTGTTGGGCTCGCCATAGCGGGGGATGCGGAAGGCATGAGCGCGCAGCAGGTTTGTTTGGTGGGTGAAGGTTCGTTCGGAGGGGCGCTGGTGGTAGAGAGAAAGGGTAGACGGGACGGAGGCGGTATATACGCGAAAGCGAGCGAACCGACGGCGGATGACCTATCGCCTCTTTCTTGGTCTGTCCTTCTTTTTCTTTTCCCCTTGTGTGACTGTTGTCTCTCTTGGTTCCGGCTATCGGTGACGCAGGTAGGCCGCAGATGGGTGTCAGCCGCAAGGGAAGCGTGGGTGCAGTGCAGCTGGCAAGAATGAACAGCTATGCACAGCAGGGCGGGCTGCTGGAGGGGCAGCAGCGGCAGGTTATGCAGAATTGGCTGGTAGTGGTGGTGGGGGTAAAGTCTGCGACTCAAGTAAGTCTTTGGCCTGTCTGGTCTGGTCGAGTCGAGTCGAGTCGAGTTGGGCCGAGTAAGACTCGGGAGTGCCGTCGAGTGTCAAGGCTCGGGTCTGACAAGGGAAAAAAGGGCTCGCTGTGGCGCAAAGAACGCCTCGGCGCAGTGGGAGGGCTCGGGCCCAAGTAGACGTGACTCGCAGGGCGGACAAAATAGCAGACCTGTTTCAACCCCCTTTTCTTTCTAATTTTGTCCCCGTGGTGAAAGGTGGGAGTGAAGGGGGGGGGGGGGGGGGGGGGGGGGGGGGGGTTTCAAAGGTTTAGGGGAGAGGAGGGGGGGGGGGGGGGAAAAAAAAGAAGAAGGAGGGGGGGGGGGGGGGGGGGAGGGGGGAGGGGGGGGGGGGGGGGGGGGGGGGGGGGGGGGGGGGGGGGGGGGGGGGGGTGCTGTAGGTGGTATTCAAAGTTTTAGAGAGAAGAAGTCGGAAGGGAAGGTAATAAGACGAAGAAGATGGGATGGGCGTAGGGATTAGAGGATTATGTAGGTGTGTGTGTGTGAGAGAGAGAGAGGAGAGAGGGACTACAGGAATGGAAACCTGAGCAGAGGCGGTCGGAGCGAGAAAGCGAAAGAAAAAAAAAAGTCTGGCCCCAGCAGGCGACAGCGGCGGCGGGTAGCGGTCTGGTGGCAGACAACGCGTAGGCGGGCGGGCGGCGGGCGAGCGAGCAGTCGATAATACCAAAGAAATTGGGAGGGGACGGAGGTGAGAGGGGGTAAGAAGTGGAAGTCAAGGGGGAGTGGAGGGGAGAGCAAAAAATACAGCGGGACAGGCAGGTTGCGACAGCCGGGCATGTGGTGTTAGTGAATACTGCGTAGGTGGTGGCCTGGTGTAAGTAGAGCAAGGTAGCGTAGGATGTGTAGCGTCTTTTGAGGTAAAGTAGGGTCAAGGTGGGGCCTAACGAGGGAAAGATTGGATTGCCCTGCAGCTCGGTACAGTTGAGGAATTTGAGACCTCAGGGCAGAATGCAGACGGGCTCCGAGTGGACTGGACTGGCGAGGACCACGACTACCCAGGGCCGGAGGTGAGAGTTGAGAGGTGAGGTGAGATGAGTGAGCTGGGAAGTGAAGTATACTTGGTACGGATACCGTGAGCTAAGGTACCTGACCTTACTGAAGCTGTGAAAGCTAAGGTAAGGAAGGTACTAGCCACGGCCTGCAGAAAGCAGATGGGCGGGAAGCAGCAGAATGGAGACTTTTGAGAACTGGAGACTCGAGACCTGGGATCCTCCACTCCCTCCACTGCGCTGGTACTGGTACCGCTCTAGGTACTGGTACTGGCAATCCTGTTAGCTCCAAGCAGGCAATCGGGGTGATTGACAAGTACTGCCAGGTTATTATTGCTGCTTTGCTTTGCGTCGCCGTCGAGTGGGTGGTGTCGCTTTTGCTGAGGGAAAAAAAAAACCAACACAACAGGCCGCGGGCGGCGGGTGGGCGGTGTAAGCGAAGTGAGTGCGTCGGGGCCGGTCGAGAGCTTCCAGGTTCCTACGCCGTAAAAACGTACCGATACAAAGCTACTCAGCACGACTGTACGACGAGCCAGGTACCATGTTCAACACGACTTAGAGGAGCAATAAGCTGTTCCAGGGAGGAGGGCTGGAAAAAGGCTTGTTTTCGTTGTTGTTGCTGTTGCTGTCCTTGCTGGTCAGCAGTCACCGCCTAAACCGAATTTTGATCTGTCAGCAAAATTCCCCCACGACTTGACTGCCCTTTTCCTGTCTTCGCGGCTTGCCTGCTCTGCCTCCCCGTCGTGAAAAGGGTGGCAGGAAAGTCTGGCCTGCTTCCACTTACTACTGCTCGGCACCAGACCAGTCGCGGACTCGTGGTCGGTGTGACTGACTGCCGTGTTGTGGTCCTCGATGGAACAAGGCCGAAATTACACACCTCTTTGGTAATCCAGTCCAGTCCTTAATGTCACTTGTAGCCCGCCTGTAAACTGTGGTACACTGGTACTATGGATTACCAAGAGCAAATGGAAAGGAGAGTGCGAAGGTCCGAATTGCGACAACTGTACGGGCGGCCTAGGCTCTAGCACTTTCGAATTGCCTTGGCCAAGAACTGCGCCAGCCCACTGTACAAGTTGGCAGTTGCCTCGCACATAGACAAGGACTTTCGTCTTCCAGGTTGTCTCCTTGGTTCGGCCCTGATTGTGGTAAAGTTGGTGGAAGATGACTGCAAAGGTGGCGCGTGAACTGCTTTTGGCTTCAAGGTGGTTTATTCGCCGTTCGTGTGGAGAGATGCCTCCTGAACTCGCTTGTAAGCGGCAGTCGGCAATCCCCATCAGTCGCCTTTCTTGTCACCTTTTTGCTACTTAATACTGTAACAGTTTGGAGGGATTCTAACTAGTCTGTCAAGTTTCTCAATTTTGCTCCGAACGGCACCTTGGCCACCCGGCCGTTGCTGTTACGATTTGGTCTAGCCTCCGATGGATCAAGGGGCTACTAATAATCAAGTGAGTGATATCAAGGGCATGACAGAAAAACTTTTCCCACTCGCAAAGTGTGCTCGCAAAGCGTGAGTGTCTGGTAGGTTTATCATTTCGTTTTTTTTTTCCTCTTTTTTTCTAGAATGTGGCGTATTCGTTTCCCATTTCGACGGAGACTACCCGATCCCTCAGTTTGGGTGACCGGGGCAGTGAACAGGGGCAGGGCTGAGTTGTTGAGCCAGAGTCTGTCTTTGATGCGAAAGAAAACGCTCAAATATGTACCGAGGCAAGAGACAAAGATACAAAATGGGTTGCTGACAACCAAATAGCTACTTACCCAGACTAACACTAGAAACAGGTACGGATACATCAATGGCAGCCAGTGTTGGTTAGTCCATCTCCATAATAACAGAGAGAGAAAAAAGTCCGTCCATCTGTCACTCGGGTGGGAAACCCACCACAACCACCACCGCCATGCGCAGTGCGGATACAGAGCGGGAAGCAGGCAGGCGACAGATGCAGTAACAATAACGTAGCTGCATCGGACGGGGTCTCTGATGAGTGGACCAGGCGTGGGCAGAGACACAAAGATAAGGTTAGGTCAGGTTAGGGTACGAGAGGCACAACTTGCAAGAACCCAAGACCTTTGTCTACCTACAAGGTTCAACGAGACTTCGGGATCCTTGACGTGGCTTCCGATGAGGATCCCTCAGGAACGGCGCTTCCGTACATGACCGATGGAAATGGCGGGATCAGGTAAACGACATGCAAGACGCGCAGCCCTGAGGGTCTCTCTGCCATGTCTGCCTCTCTGGCCAAGTCGAGCTCCGTCCACAGTGTCTCGTCTTTGGTGCTGCAAATCGACTAGTTGAGCCACGGAACGGGGTGACGGGGTGACGGGGGCTTCTGCCCACAACATCAGTCCGCCGACTGGACCATTCGGCTGCCGGAAAGCCTATGAATGGAGAACCAGAGTATGCCTTTTTGGTCTGGGGCAAGGTGCAGACCAGGGACGCGCCGGTCAAGGGGTGACTTGTCCTTGACTAACAAACATGCCCGTTTTACCTAGGCTGAACGATTTATTACTCTTGGGTTTGTCAGTCTTGTGTATAGGTATCCGCTTTGTGGTCAAGACGTTGCTTGGCTGGCTCCGGTACGTCGTCTTCGAATTCAATAACCATCTCGGCCATCTCCAGAGCGCGATTGTAGTTGTGCATTGGCCAGGCTCAGGTACGGAATACGTGAGGTGCTTTGTATTAGACACAGCGGAACGCCCGCGTCTGGCGCTCACTCATTGCCCGCGGCCACCTCGTAGCAAAGACCCGCGGCCTGCGGTGGTGACCGTCTTCGATAACCCGCAGCTTGCGAGAGAAGAGCCTGACATAAGCAACAGTGTCTGCTGACAGCGCTGCAAAACTTAGATACTCCGTACTTTGAACCAAAATTGGACGAAGCCCTACGGCCCCTGCCAGCTGCCAGGAGCTTGCTGCAGCGGATGGAGTCGGCTTGTGGCGATGGTCGTCGTGTCATTACGTAGAAAGGCACCGATCATTCCTCCAAGCAGGCCCTTCGCCTGGCTCGAGGGCGGCATTGCCAGCGAGGCAGCTTATCAATTTCCGATTGAAGAGAAGGCAAGCGCAAAGATGCCGTGCCAGTTGGCATAATTGTCCCTGGCGTGCGTGCGTACCTTGGTGCGGGCTTGCGAGGTAAGGTCAACAGCTGGAGGAGCCGTCTGCCGTGGACGCCGGCTTAGCGGCCGTCGCGACTCAATGACCACATTGTCTGGGATGTTGTGTGTAGTGCCTAGCGCGAATCCGTAGTGTAGGGGCACATGTGTCAAAGGGCATGGAAAGTCAAGCTTCCCGGATTTTGCTGTGCGGTTTGATCGATGACATGGAAGGCAGGGCGGTGCCGTGCAGGAAGTTCAGCCCTTGTGTGGTCGAATCGGGACCCGCCAAGACGACATCTGCAAAGAGAAAAGCGGCTTTGCGAACGGCAGTGGACAGGGCATGGCTGGCTGCGTCCTGGCGCGAGGGAATGTGAGATTCAAGATGCGACTGCGGGCCAAAGCCGGAGGGGCATCGGCGAGTGAGCACCCACACAGCATCTTTCTGAGCCCTGTTGGTGCACTTTGGAGGGGTTCGCTTCGCAGGGTTAGAGCCTTAGAGTCGAAGGCCAAGACGGGGTCTGCACAGGGTGGACAAGGGCCGTCGTGTGGACTGTGTGCAAGTCTTGGAAGGTCTTGGACGACCTCATGGCGTGTGACAGGATTCGCAGAAGAAGCTTGATGGGATTTGTGTGAGAGGGAGAGACAGAGAGAAGGTTCCGTGTGTGTTTCGTTGGTTCTGAATGCATGGGCAATTGGTGAGAGCGATTGGCCGGCAAATTTTTGTACTGTTGGCCTATTGTCTTTTTTTCTTCTTGTATTGCTTTCTGTTTTGTGATTTTTCTCTCTCCATTTCTCGCCCCTCAGCTCGGCTTATTTCGGTACTTCAGAGTTTGTGTGAGGTAAAAAGTCGAGAAGGGGGAAATGAGAAATGGCGACGGAAAAAAAAACAAGAGGTGAAAAGAAGAAGAACGTCTCTAGGTACGTCTGCAGTGCAAAGAACCTAAGGTAGGTACGGGAAAAGAGTAAGAAAGGCACTACGTAGGTACTCGAGTACGTGGCTTTCTGTGTTAAAGGCAGGTCCTCTTTCCTGCAGACGCCCAGTATCGCGACAAGCGCCATACTGTCAAATGATATTAGCCGCATGCTTCCCCCGCACAGTGCCTGCGCAAGCCGATGACGTTTGCAGGTGCGGGATAAGTACTTGCAGACCAAAGTAAGCAAGGCCCAGGAAATACCAAGCCGGCAAGTGGTACCGCACCGTTCTCCGTTCTATCCTCTGCCTACTTGTATGTACCTCATAGTAGGTATTCCGTTGTTCTCCATTCTTCATCGGCCCCAGAGCGAGAAAGTCTCCCCTTCCTTTTTATTTTTATTTTTCTAAACTTTACCCCTTGTACAATGCTATGGCCTTGTTGGCATGTTTCTCTTCATTGTTTATCCCGTCCTTTCTTACTCATCTACCGCAGTACGCAGTATTAATTCCTCTCGTTTACAGTCTTGGCTTTTCTGCGTATTTAGTCCGGTCTGGCTCTGAAGATGTCCCCCTTGTCTGTTCTTGCCTTTCACCTGCCTTGTACTTTAAATACGTAGTTACCTCATATTACAGAGATGTGAGAGACGGAAGATCATGACCATCCGTACTGATGACAATGACCACAACATTCAGATCTCGAAATTGGGAAATGGAAACCGCCGCTTCCCCAATCATGTGGAGCCTGCCAACCAGACCGCATTGAATCTCGGCTTTTCCCTTTCGCTACTTGTCGCCCCGACTGCACCGTTCGTACCCTGAACCCTCTCGCATCTCCAAATCTCCCTCCTACTCGCTGGGAAGTCGCTGGCCGTTTGTGCTTAACTACTTGCTAGCCGCTGCTGCACGCAGCGTAGTCCTTGCCGTCTCAACAACACGCCGCCCTTCCTTCTCCCATCCTCCATCACCCCAGGTCGTGTGACTCTCAGTCTTGAGACTAAGGTAGGAGGCTTTCGGGTTTGTCTTGAACTGCGCAACCACACAAACCATGGAGCCCCCATGCACTTGTGTAACGTTTCTTGGCACCCACTCCTTGCCTTCTCATCCTCCATCTCATAATCTCATTCTCAGCAATGAGCTCATTGTCTCCCCATTCTTCTTCGTCCACACCATTGGCTCGCTATCAACTGTCTTCCCCATTCCTTGCCATTAACGCTCCGCTTCCTCGCCGCCGACATCCGTAACTCCCACCCTCAAGGCTCTGGCACCCTGCAACTCCATGCCAGTGTTCCATAAGTCTAACCAGCCTCAACCCTCTTTCTCCCGCTCTTGTTTTGTCATCCCCAGATACACTTCACTTGGGGTTGCAGTTCAAAACACTCAGGTGAGACCCAGTTGAAGCGCCCCCAGGCCTTGCCGTCTGTAGACTTACCTGAATAACCCAGGGGATTGGTCTACAACACCGACGCCCTGCCTCCAAGCCTCCAAGAGCCTCGGTTTGATGCCTCTTATCCGTGCTGATAAAGTCGTCAAAGATGTCTCCGTACCTCTCCGCAAATCACCTCCGTGAGCCCACATGGTTGTTGCGGCCCATGCGCCATGAGCCATCCCCTTTCGCCTGGTGCATGCAGTGGTGCCGCCGCACTCTGCCAGTACTCTAGTCGGACATGCGGCAGACACGAGCAATCAGAGACATGTCAACACAAGACGAACCTGCCAGTACCCGTTCCAACTTGCCGGTACGCTCGCATCATCTTATTGCCCATGGGCCATCTTGCTCTCGCTAAGGCGGTACATTCTGCCCCCCTTGCCCCGGTTCCTCGCTGCCGTCTTATGGCTTCACTTGTGAACAGAGACACACGCAAGCAGGCAGGCAGACAATAGTACCTACTTGTTCGTACAGACATGATCCTGCCACCACTTGGACAACGCGACCACAACACACAACACTTAACACTCCACTCCTGCCTTTTGTCTTTCCGCTATGAGGCATTTCCAATCCATGTCTTTCAGCCCCCTCATTGACTACTCACATAGTACCTGCAATAACTCAATTCGACTCGTCTCTCCGATGCTGTCGCCGCGCCCGTTTCTGTGCCTCTTCTCTGGGGACTGGCGCAACTCTCGGCTTTCCTCATTGGCTCACACTAAGACTTGATTCGATACTCGTCTGCTTGATCCAGTCTCCAGGTGACCTGCAGACTAGCTCAACCAAACGCGCCGGGTATCACTTTGGTTCTCTCCTAGCTACAGCAGCCATGTTAGTTGCAAAGCTGCCCAACCATCAACGGCCTCGGAGGTCAGGGCTCTCTCTCTCACACTCTCTGCCCTTCACACCCATTTCTGCCAAGCCTTTCTGTGGTTGCTGGCCCTGCCTCTCATATACCTACTTACCTGACGAGCATGTGAGGTTGAGTTGGGTGTCTGCACGACTCTGCAGAACGAACAATAAGCATGGGATAGCTGCAGCTGGCGGCCTCTTAATTGCGGACCTCTGCCCCAGGCTCCTCATCCTACCCGGCTCGGCTTGCTTGGCTTGGCTTTGCAGCTCTCATTTCATCCCATGAGCAGTAGCTGCTGCAGTCTGCAGCACCAGCACCGGCACCAGCACCAGGACGACTTCCCCTCACCGTCTCGACAGAGTTCCACGGCCTCGAGCGGTTAATTAATTCACTTACTCCTTCCTGGAAAAGGCTTGGCACCGTCCATTCGGGGAAACTGGAAACCGGGGCAAGTGGCCGGACGCCACAACCTTGAGTTCCACACTCAACCGAAAGTCCGCAGACCACAACAATCGACCCATCTCGGGCGTAGGCGAGCGAGCAGACGCCGCGCGGGGAAGAACCAGGAGGATGCCCTGGTATTGGTGCCAAGAACAAATCACTTTTCCACTCGTGCTCTGGCTAGGCTCAGTCAGTGTATGCCGGAACTGGCTTCTCGTCTACGGCGTAATCTTTCCATGTGCCCTCACCCCCGCGTCAGGCGCTCCTTTGGCGCGAAAGACAGCATGCGCCTCTCGGATGTCCCAAGAAGAAACAGTGCGTTGATCTGTTTGACAACAAATCCTGAACATGAACGTCACCACCTCCGGTGCGTTCCAACGGAGCCTACCTACGTAGCCTTAGGTTATGATATTATGATACCCTCTTACATCCCAGCCGACAGATTGGCGGTGATGTAGACACCACCTCACCTCACCTCACTGCACCTTGTAAAGCCAGGCGAAGCTCGTGCAAACAAGCTCGCAGCTCAGTGGCTCGTTTCGTTTACCCATCAGTTCGGCGCATTTTATAAGTTCTGGTGTCGCCAATACGGCGGCACCCTCCCGCTTTGCAGTGCTGCACCAAGCCGCCCGGCGGAAACGTCAGCCGGAACTGTTGGCAAGGCATGTGCCGCGGCTGGCCACCTACACGGCAAGGTATCAAGATTTCGGGACTCTCTCTCTCTCTCTCTCTTCCTTGACAGACCTCTGCAGAAGGGATATGTCGTTTGTCTGACCCCAGTCGTCGCGTCCCGATGGAGCTATCTGGCGGGATTGGCTCAAACGGTCTCACCCTCACGCTCAATTGGCTATTCCAGCTAATCAACACAACGTCTGGTGCAACTTGAAGATGCATCCCAAGCTTCCCGAGAATCCCATCCCCCATCCCATTCCCCCTTCTTAGTGCCCACAGCAACCCCACGGGTACCTGAGGTGTTCATCGGGACTCACTAGTCAGCCCTACTGCGATCATGTAGAGCTCCGTATCTCACGCGCCTGTGTCCTCTTCTCACCCTTGTTGATTCTTATCTTTTCTTTCGTCACCACAGAAGGAGCAGTGAACGAACGAGGTGGACCGTCGCAAGCCGCTGGGCCTGACCGGACCGGTCAGGGGGTTGGTTTGCCGGTGGCTGGCGGGACACAGCGGTGAGCGCAACCTCCGTCGCGTTTCCGCTCACCCTTTTACCCCAGCAGTCGCCTCCCGTGGCGAAACTCGGTGCGTTGAAAAGAGATTCCGATGCTTGATAATCGGAATTTTGTCATTCGGTGTGCTTTGGATACCTACAATTTCAGCACGTGGCAAGCCAAGAGTTACTTCAGGGGGAGGGGGGGTTGAATTGGCGGCTATCTTTGAATAGGTCATTCCGCCTTTCAGATATAAAATGCCTGTCTCATCTTTTATATCAGTTCTCATGAGTGCCATGGCGCCATGCACGCGAGAACAGAGAGCGCTGGTGATTGGGTTCGGCTAAAGCTTATCCTGTTCTTCATATTGTCTCAATATCCCGTCTCCTGAGCCTCGACTCTCGCTTGTCGAGTTTGGAATGGGTTGCTCTCGGGCGAATGCGGATTTCTCTTCGTCCTCCTGTAGACAGATATGACGAAGGAGGGATCAAAAACATGCAACGTTTCTCAATAGTGTGTGTAGCAGCGGACGAACGACTCGTTCAGAAGGCTAGGTAGGTACCAGCCTGCCTTGAACTCGGCTGGAGCTGAGGTGAGACCTTGTAGTTTTGGTAAGCTTTGTGGTCGGTGTGCTGAGACACTGTGAGTCCTCTAAGTGAGTGAGTGGGTGAGTGATGTGAGGTGAGGTGCGGGTGCCGTACATTCTTTCCTTCTCAGCCGCATCGGGTGCGGCTAGTATATTCCTCATCGTCATGGACAGGAAACAAAACGAGGTGCGCGCCAGCCCATCCCTTTTGAACTGCGGATCAGGTCCTGACCTGTGCTGCTGAGGGATATGGTACTGGTGTGAGCTCAGAGTCAGCCACGCCTAGACTTCATTTTTCTTTGCTTAAAAGTATGTGACAAGAAGTCGGAATTGTTCGCGTTCGTGGGAGCGGTGGTACATGTCTCGACTGACCTGGCTGGAATACGATCAGTGTGGTCTGATATTTTATAGTCTTGGAGCAATGGAAGTGAACAATAAGTTTATCTTCGTCAACGGAAGAACTGGCAGAGCCACCCCTCAGATCTTCATGTCTATGGTACTTATACAACATCCAGGTGTCTGAAAGGAAGATGGTTGATATATAATCGGAGCTTCTTATGTTCATCGTCCTGGACACCGAAGGATGTTGCCTTTTGGCTGTTGATCGTCTCTATTACGTGTATTTCGAAATCAATGCGACTGATGAATGGGAAGAATAACTTCGTAGGAGTTTCAATGTTGAGGAGATACGAAATGGCTTGACGTGCTGTGTTATGATTATGATTGTTGACGGATACCAATGAGCCAAGTGAGTTGCATGGACCCAGCTATATGGCTCCAAGCAGACTTCTCTACCCCTTTTCCGACATAAAACAACTTGAAGAGCCTGTTTGTTTTGCGAACATAAGTCTAGGTCATGGGTTTCCATGGACTTTGTCGCAGGGGGCGTTCCGGAATTAGACTCTCAAATTTCGTACAGGACTTGACCTCTCTGTGAGATTAAATCACATCTGTCATCGTGCTGTATTTTACAATAATCTGACTATGCCGTTAGATCTTACCACTGCTTGTGGGATTTCCGAGCTCGACGCTACAAGCTCCATCATGGAAAAGAAAAACTAGCCAGCACCGTATTGTAGGAACCAGAACCAGATCTCCATAGCGAACTTGAAAAAGCCTTCCCACTTCGTACTTATCCGCCCGCCGAGGCCGACAGTATCATGAAGAGCGCTTCTCATCCAGGATGAATATATTTATTCTTCAACTAGTCTCGTTCCCTGGATTTGTATTTCATCGTCTTTGAGTACGAGAAAAGTAGGCGTTTCATACTCCGAAATCAGAAATGAGACGTGTGTTGAAATTGAAGTAGACGCCGCTGAAGCTGGAGTAGTTGGTCATGTAGTACAGAGACACATTGATGTTCGATGTGCCTTCACCCGCGTCCACTGACTTTCTCTCGGTAATCTGCCGTCTTGCCCGCTGGTCGTAGCTGAATTGTTCTAGTTTGTCCGTGTCCAGGTCTACTTATCCAACAGCATCAATGGTGAGTGTAGGTCCTGCCAAAATCTTGACAGAGAAGAACCTGATTGATCTGGCTCGAATCTAGAGACACATTGGCAAGACCAGAGACCGTCAGCTTTTGCATCGTGCTTGCAAAGTCAGAGCTAACAGCCATAGAATAGACGTAGTAGAAATATACGTCAATGGTTTCTTCCAAATAAGACGCCAGTTCTTAGTGATATCACTTCCCAATCACATGGTAGTTAGCGAATAACTTCCCAAGAATGGGCTCACTGCAGTATTCTCTCAGTCTCAAACGCATCTAGTACATATATACCCGATTCCGACTTGGTTGCTCACCGTATTCCGTCATGGCGAAGCCATGGGAGCGTGAATTCTCCTAGGGATGTCATCTTCCATCCCTGGCGACTTCATAACGGCGTTCCAGTTTCCGCGAACGCTGGAACCTAGGCGGCTAGTGGAGTCTTTCCGAGCCAGTGTGAGGTTGAAACCAAAAAGGGAAGACGACAAATTCGACGTTCTTATTCAAGAGACAGGCTGGTGTATGTTGATCCGGAAAGAAAAAATTGGCTTTGACTGCAACCCAATGGTTGCTTGGCGTCATTAGACTTGTCTGGATAGAGGAGGAACACGATGGGACTGGGTTTGTCTCTTTTGTCTTCAAGGAAGCCGGAGCATGAGAATCATCTGTGAGGGGAATGAAACTACAGTCTGTCTGGTCCTGAACTACCTCTGCCGAATGAGCTTCAACTCCCAGGTTGACAAGACCGTACCTGGGTCTTCCCATATTGACACATTTGGACCACAGTCAAATGACACAGAGGTTGTAAGGCATCAGATTGATCCAGTAGACGAGAGCTCACATTCATTTGAGGTCAAAGTCTCGGAGACGCCAGCATGAAGATGCGATTGTGGGTGTCACGCTGTAGTCTTCACTGCTCGCATCGATGGCTGCGCGAAGATTTGTGGAAGAAATGAGACGACATCTTTCATATAACGTTGTCGCATTGGAAACATGTTACAGGGAATGGGATACTCTAATTCACGGGATATTAAAGGCGCTGAGGCGAGATTTGCGATGATCCATCGAGGACCTAGGCTAAAGGCGTTTCCAAAGATGTCACCAGTCTCTTGTTATATCGAAACCCTAAGCACAGGCCCGATGAGCCCTTCTCTAGAGGTGTATCCCAACCTTGGCGGGCTTGTTTGACGACGCAAGGGTTGAAGGTCGACATCGTATGTTACGGCTCTGGACAGATCCTTGTGGTCTATTGGTACATGCCGAAACCTTGATTGGCCGAAAATGGTGCGCATCTCTAGTGGACGTTCAACTTCGATATTGTAATCCTCTGGGGCTCTACATATTCACCTAAGAACCCATGGTGCCTGCGTATCTAGGGCATCAGACCTGGTGAGGGACCAGAGTCAACAGACATGGTACAGGACAAATGTGGCTAACATATGGAGCGCAAGCGTGGCTGGCTGGTGATTTTCCTAGCCTGATTTCTAGAACCAACACCCAACTTCCCTGAGCAGCATCACGGGTGGGTCGGTAGGCTTAAGCCTGCGCATGATTACCACGTTGGTTCGTGGATATCCCCTGTTTTCTGCCTCGTACCTGTACATATACTTGCTTAGACCATCTCTCAGGAACTGAAATCGCAATTAAAATGTGTTGTGAAGCAGGCTTTTTTGCTCGACTCTTCTTGAAAATTTCTGGCAGGCGAATGGAATGGTTTACGCCCTGTTGTAGGGGGGCAAGAAAGGTGTAAGTTGATTTGTCGAAGCTTGAGGCGAGGTACACTACGGTATCTCGATTACGGTACTGACTTGGTTGCACTATGGCCTTGAACATCCTCCCGACTCCGCTGCATCCGCGCAGAGCACCTACCTAATGACCCCATGAAGCAGCAATGCAAATGAAGATTAAGTATGGGTACTTACGAATACAATCACATCGTTAGCGTAACGTGACTAGGATCCCGCGGGTTTGTTCCAACAATCATTCGCATGGGACTCTGACTGGATTGTGTACTTAAGAGATAGAAGACCCCCAAAGTGCAAGGCTCCTTGCCATCAGCCAACAAGCAGATACCGCAATATCTCGTGCAGACCTCGCATGTAAATTCTGCCTTATATGGCAACCTCTCAGTCGGGCCTGTCCTCTACAGGGTCTTCATCTGTCATTGCCTTCATCGCCACCTCACCCCTGGAGATTTCCGCCCTCATCTTCTCGCATCTTGACAACTGCGACCTCAAAGCCCTTCGGTTGGCCTGCAATAAGTTGCCATCTTTGTCCGTCCTCATCTTCGGTTCAATCGTGTCTTTATATCCGCTAGTCCCCTCGATATTAAAGTCTTTCGCGCCATTGCAGAAGACAACACCTTCCGCCGTGATGTCCGCGAGATCATCTGGGACGATGCTCGCTACGAAACACCACCGCCTCCAGATCCTAGACTGCGGCACTTGGATGAAGACTTGTATGATTCCGATGATGAGGAGGATGAAGACGACCGGCCAGAGAAGCCCCCGCGTGGCGTTCCTTTCTGGTACTTCAGACACTGCAAAAACAACATTGAATACTTGGAGATTAGACAGGATTATGATGCTGAGACTCTACCTCAGCATCTCGAGACTGCGAAACAGCTCGAGTCCCAACTCCCTCTTGAGATCGCCTACACACACTATCAGGAGCTGCTCGCAGAACAGAACAATGTGCTTTCTACGTCGGCCGATATAGCCGCGTTCGAATGGGCTTTGGAGAACGATAGGTTCCCGAGCCTAAGAAGAATTACCTTGACACCCGCAGCACATGGCATTCTTTTTCATCCGCTATACCCGACCCCTGCTATTCGCGCTCTACCCTACGGCTTCAACTACCCGCTTCCTCGTGGCTGGCCAGTCCCTCCTAAGGACGGAGATAAAGCGATGTCTGGGGACTGGGAGAGTGAGGATTATAAAGAATGCTGGCGAGGATTCCGCCATGTCGTCAGAATCCTTGCTCATCAGAAAAGCACAAAGATCAAGGAGCTCATGATTGACGGCAATCAGATCTGGTCTGGCCTGCCCTGTAGCATCTTTTACGCGCCGGAGCCGTGCGTCGAGTATGACAACCTCGTCGCCGTGATCAAGAAGCCAGGCTTCACAACTCTCAAGCTGAGCCTCGTGGTAGGCGGGCAGGAAACCAACAACTATCTCGCTTTCCGTAACGGGCGCCTGAGAAAAGCTCTAGAGGCGGACTTGCGACACTTTTCTCTCGAATCTGGCGAGGACGACGATCTCAAAAACGGGGATTATCCTTCGCATTGGGTGAGAGATCACTTTATCCCTCTGCGATCCGTCTTCCCCGTCGAAACATGGAAGAACTTGGCGCATTTCGGGCTGACGCGCTGGCTTGTGAGGCAGTCGGACCTGCTCGAGTTCCTCGCCCCGCTCCCGCAAACTCTACGCTCCGTGGAACTGAGCTTCCTCTCGTTTATGAAAGGCCATGGAAACTACAGGGATCTGCTCTTTGCGATTCGTGATACGCTGGGCTGGCAGGAGCGAACAGCCAGTGCAAGACCTCGTCTGCTCATCCGAGACTTTCCCGGTGTCTCGTTGGCTGGGCGGGCTGTCTGGGTGGAGGACGCGTTGCAGAGATTCTTGTACGATGGTGGCGAGAATCCTTATCCGATACCTCCGCGTAATGCCG